>NC_084487.1:52087125-52739312 GCF_030035675.1 Rhineura floridana
TGCAGCATTTGTGAGAATGGGTACACCCTCATCCATCAGAGAGATTGTGCGCACAATCAGCTTCACCAGCACCAGATGCCAGTTACAGGGACATAGGCTACAAGAGGATTGAGCTCTCCAACATCCCTAACAGGTAAGCACTGTCAGAGATGTTTGGCAAGTGCACATACATCTGATGGCAAGTACACAAACATGGATCATCACATGTGTATCTTTGGTGGTGGATACAGGGTATCTTGTATGTATATTGGTTGAATAAAGAAGAATCTGATTTTTGAATATGCAAAATAACTACCTCAGTACAAGTGATTCAGGCAACCACTGTGAATGTATACTTGAAAGTATTTACATGGTAGTCATGTAATTTTTAGTATTTTAATGTGTTTTATTAGTGTTAAAAATTGAATTTTTAATTGTTAACCACTTTGGAAACTTCTGCTGAAAGATGGGATAGAAATCTTTAACGCAGATGAGAACACCTCTGTGAAATAACATGGAATGTGCCCAATAAGATAAAATGACAATTCAGTCTTGTTTTCTTCCCCCACAGTGTTGGACTGTTGGAATTGTGGGAATGCAAGTCGAACTGAGTTGGGGTTTCCATGCTTGAAGAGAGATAGAGAGGACACCTCCAGGTTCCTGGGCTGTACATGTCCTTTGTTCTTCTGCTAATCTTCCTTCCTGTAAACTGATACCTCTAAGGCAGCCTTTTTCAACCAGTGTGCCTCCAGATGTTGTTGGACCACAACTCCCATCAGCCTCAGCCAGCATTGCCAATGGTCAAGAAAGATGGGAGTTGTGGTCCAACAACATCTGGAGGCACACTGGTTGGGAAAGGCTGCTCTAAGGGATGCGGACCTCATTTTCTGGCTCCTCCTTCCTGTTCTTCTTGATCTCTCGAGGAGAGAGGACATATTTGCTTTGTCTCTCTCACCTGAACTATGAGGTCAAAGATCATGCCTGGTATTTGTACTTCCACCATAGCTAGTTAGCTAGAACCAGTAACTCTTTACTATCAGCTATGTATTTCCTTAAATAAACAAGCTTTTCTTATTTTACCAGAGCCTAAAGCCTCAGTAAAAGTCTGCTCCTACAGGTAAAATCACACACACTCTCACAATTCTGCTGTGCTGCTGCTCATCAGCTCACTGTGCTACCAGGGACAGTGTTGCATATTTGACCTAGAATTGTAAGAATGTAAGAGCCCTGCTGGATGAGACCAAATGCCTCTTAAGTTTACTCAGGAGCCTTTGTTGAGAGACTTTGTCAAAGCCTTTTCAGAATTCCAAATACACAGCGTCTACTCGATATGCTTGTTTACATCCAGATGCTTGGCACCTACACTTTGGAATTAAATATCAGACAGGCACCAACTTAGTTATCTTTTGGGCGCCTATTGAAGACGGTCCTCTTTCAACAAACCTTTTAAGTAGAGACCTTATCCCAGTCTATGTCTGTGCTGGAATTGTTTTTTAAGATGTTTTTATATATGCTTTTTAAATATGTTTTGTTAGTGAAGATGTTTTGTTTTAATATGTTTTAAAGTCTATTGTTTTTAAGATGTTTTTAAATATGCTTTTTAAATATGTTTTGTTTTTGAAGATGTTTTGTTTTAATATGTTTTAAAGTCTTTTGTTTTTAAGATGTTTTAAAGTGCTTTTAGTGTTTTTGCTTACCACCCTGGACTCTTTCTGGGAGGAAGGGTGGGATATACATTTAACAAATAAATAACACTGCAAGATTAACAAGACAGGGCTTTTGGAAGCCATATTTATTCTTTTTCAGCAAGACTTCTTTTTCTACATGCTTCATGGATATGCTTTAAAATGCTTTCCATCAATTTACTACCCTCTAACTCCTAGATCCCCTTTTACAAATGTGTATCACACTGCCTAATTCCCAGATTTCCAATATGAAGGCCAATCTTAGGAACAAGTTCCATATTTTTGCTAGAACATCAGAAATTCCACATTTGAGGTCTTTTAAAAACTCTTGCATAGCTAAGGGTTTATCTCTTTTTACCACTGTTTACTTCAGTTATCCAGAATCTGCTCCTGAAAAAGGCAGTTAAGGCACAGGTGTATGCACTTCGTCTTCCACAGTGAAAACACACATAAGGATTTTTTCTACAATCTCCACATCTTCATTTTCCACACCTTTAACATCATTGTTGTCCCAGCGCTCCAACCACCTCCCTGGTTGGTTTCTTGCTTCTGTTATATTTCAAGATTTTTTAAAAATGGTTGGATCTAGCGATATACTCCTCAAATTCTTATTCTCTGGTTGTATAACTTTTGCCAAACTTTGTATTCCTTTTTGTTATCTTCATTTAGGCAATACTTCCACTTCCTGAAAGAAGCCTTGTTACCTCTAACAACTACCTTGATTCTGCTCCTTAACCAAGCTGGCCTCATCCTGGACTTGATGGTACCTTTATTGATCTGCAGTATACATTCTAGCTAAACTTTTATTTTTCGGGTTTCACAGTTTGTTTTTTTTTCTGCAAAAATATCGATATTAATGTCAATATTTTTCTTAAATACTGTTTTTTCATAGATTTTTTTAAAACATCAATATTTTCCTCAAAATATCTATATTAATATTTTGAAGGAAATACCAATACTAATATCAGTATCTTGAGGAAAATATTAATATCAATATTTTTCAGATGATTTCTTTAAAAAAAATCAGCCGTAGAAAATCGCTAGAAAAAATCTCAAATCACTAGAACAAAATAAAGCAAATAAATAGGAAATCAGATGTTAAATTTGAATGTTGTGAAATTCAAGCACATCCCTACTCTCTACCATGTTCTGTTGTCTATGGACAAGGCCAGGCCAGGCATGACTGGGTCTTTGGACACCAGCCTGCCCAGAGTCCATGGTATTATACTCCCCAACACCCCCTCCTGATGCAGGTGGTGTGGGGTTTAAATAGACCTGCCCACCCCACCTACTTTCCACTTTCCAGATGGCAGCAAGGTGTCAACCCCTTAGGGATGCCCCCGTTACCATCTTGGGTGATGGCAGGCATACACATGCAACACGCTGATGTGGGGAGACAGGTGGGGTGTGAGGGAGGGCTTATTTAAGCCCATGACATCTCTATGGGGAGGGGTTCCTGGGAGCTCCCACTCTACAAGCCATGCATGGCAGTGTTGGGTCACTAGGTACTTCAACCCAACGCTGTGATCACGGAGTGGGACCAGGAGCTCCACCCTCCCAGCCTAAAGAGGGGCCTTCAGGGGCCCTTCTTGGCCATAGAGGTCCTTGCCCAGGACCCAGCTTGGTTGCCCACTGGCAGCAGGCCTGTCTATGGACAACATTGCTGCATGTACATGAATAGTACAAGAGAAGCTACAATGTGATTAACCTGCTTCCCACTATAACTTTTTCGATGTATGGACCAACATCCACTCCTACCACCCATAGAAACACACATTTAGTTGTGTTAAGTGCAATTTGAACTGTGGTTCTATGCAGCATAAGGTGACAACTGGAGCTACAGTAAGGTGACACAAATGGTGTGGAGCGACATGGGCTCCTAGGCTCAGTAATGCTGTGACAAGGGATTGATCTCCCTCCCAATTCTCCCTACACAAGGCCCAGAACAGCATTACCAGGTGACCACACCCAGGCATCAAACGAGGCCATATCTTGTCAGGCTGTGCTTGAGATGAGGTGAGCATTCAAAAAGGAGGCTTGGAAATGCAAACTCTCCTACTTGAATGCTTGCAACCCATTTTGAGGCTCATTCAAATCTTGGTTAGACTTGAAATGAGGCTCACTTTTCCCCTCACCTTAGGTCTCCCTCCCAGTTCCTTCCTCCCCGCTTCATAAGCAAAGGAAAGGAGACAAAAGCAAAACCTTCATATTTGCTTGCAATATTGTGCCTCCCTAGTTTTCAGTAGACAGATATAACTACAGTTGTGCCAGATGTCTCCGAAACTTCCTCTGGTCATTTTTCTATGGATACTTTTCAGCTTGTAAAGCCTGAGGATGTGGACAGGATTCTAGGAAAATCAAGGGCCGCTACTTGTTCCCTTGACCCTTGCCCATCCTGGTTAATCAAATCTGCCAGAGGCGGAGTGGCTGACTGGTTGGCATATTTAACTAACACCTCCCTAAGGGCAGTTCTTTGCCAACATTCTTGAAGGAGGCTGTGTTAAGACCTTTGTTAAAAAAGCCTTCGTTAGACCCTGCGGATCTTAATTATTTATTTATTTATTTATTTTATTTATATACCGCCCGAAGCCCGAAGGCTCTCTGGGCGGTGTACATAAAAGGTAAAAGCAAGGACAATATATAAATACAATAAATACCATAACTCAAAAAACAAAAACATACAAACAAGAACCAAACAACATCCTGAATACAACATAGTAATAAAATACTATAAAAATACACTTTAAAATGCCTGGGAGTATAAAAAGGTTTTCACCTGGCGCCGAAAAGATAGCAGCGTCGGCGCCAGGCACACCTCATCGGGGAGACCATTCCACAGTTCGGGAGCCACAACCGAAAAGGCCCTATTTCTAGTCACCATCCTCCGAGCTTCTTGATGGGATGGTACTCGGAGGAGGGCCTTAGATGTTGAGCGCAGTGTACGGGTAGTTTCATATTGGGAGAGGCGCTCCACCAGGTATTGTGGTCCCATGCCGTGTAAGGCTTTATAGGTCAAAACCAGCACTTTGAATTTAGCCCGGAAACAAATAGGAAGCCAGTGCAGACGGGCCAAAACAGGTGTTATATGAGCGGACCTTCTGGTCTGCGTCAACAATCTGGCCGCTGCATTCTGGACTAACTGTAGTTTCCGAACTATCTTCAAGGGCAGCCCAACGTAGAGCGCATTGCAGTAGTCCAATCTAGAAGTTACCAGAGCATGAACGACTGAGGTGAGGTCGTCACTGTCCAGATAGGGACGTAGCTGGGCTACCAATCGGAGATGGTAGAAAGCATTCCGTGCCACTGAGGCTACCTGAGCCTCAAGAGACAGGGAAGGGTCGAAAAGAACTCCCAAGCTACGAACCTGTTCTTTCAAGGGGAGTGTAACCCCATCCAGAACAGGGTAAACATCCACCATCTGGGCAGAGAAGGCACTCACTAACAGCGTCTCGGTCTTGTCTGGATTAAGCTTCAGTCTGTTAGCTCCCATCCAATCCATTATCGTGGCCAGGCAACGGTTTAGTACGTTAACAGCCTCACCTGAGGAAGATGCAAAGGAGAAGTAGAGTTGCGTGTCATCAGCGTACTGGTGACAACGCACTCCAAAACTCCTGATGACCGCACCCAGTGGCTTCATATAGATGTTGAAAAGCATGGGGGACAGTACCGATCCCTGTGGGACTCCACAATGGAGAGTCCAGGGTGTCGAGCAGTGTTCCCCAAGCACTACCTTCTGGTGACGACCCACCAAGTAGGAGCGGAGCCACCGCCAAGCAGTACCCCCAACTCCCAACTCCGTGAGCCGTCCCAGAAGGATACCATGGTCGATGGTATCAAAAGCAGCTGAGAGATCAAGGAGAATCAACAGGGTCACACTCCCCCTGTCCCTCTCCCTACAAAGGTCATCATACAGGGCGACCAAGGCTGTTTCGGTACCAAACCCAGGCCTAAAACCGGATTGAAACGGATCAAGATAATCAGTGTCATCCAAGAGTCCCTGGAGCTGGCCGGCCACCACCCATTCCAGAACCTTGCCCAGGAACGGAACATTCGCCACAGGTCTATAGTTGTTCAAGTTATCTGGGTCCAAGGAGGGTTTCTTCAGGAGCGGTCTCACTACCGCCGCTTTTAGGCAGTCAGGGACCACACCCTCTCGCAAAGAGGCATTGATGACCTCCTTGGCCCAGCCGGCGGTTCCGGTCCTGCCAGCTTTCACCAGCCAAGAGGGGCAAGGATCCAGCACAGACGTGGTCACCCGCACCAGTCCAAGGATCTTGTCAACATCCTCAAGCTGCACCAACTGAAACTCATCCAATAAATGAGGACAAGACCGTGGTCTGGATGCTTCATTGAATCCAACTGCTATAATATTGGAGTCTAAGTCCCGACGAATGCAAGCGATCTTAGTTTGGAAGTGTCCGGCGAACTCATCACAATGGGCTACAGATGGATCTATAGTATCCCGAGGGCCAAGATGTAAAAGCCCTTGTACAGTTTTAAAAAGCTCCGCTGGGCGGGAGAGTGATGCCTTAATACTGACAGCAAAGTAACTCTTTTTTGCTGTCCTCACCGCTGCTGTATATCGCTTAGAGCAGGCACTTACCAAAGCATAATTGCATTCGTCAGGAGTCCGCCTCCATCTGCACTCAAGCCTCCTCCTCTCTTGCTTCATCGCTCTCAGCTCCGGGGTATACCATGGAGCTGTATGAGCTCTACATAGAAGGGGGCGCATGGAAGCGATCGTGTCAACTGCCCGGGTCATCTCCGTATTCAACAGTTCAACCAGGGCTTCAACAGGAGCGCCAGTCTTCTCAGTCGGAAAATCCCCTAGAGCCCTTTGGAAACCCTCAGGATCCATTAGTCTCCGGGGGCGGACCAATTTAATAGGTCCCCCACCCTTGCAGAGGGAAAGGGTCGCCGTAAGCCTAAACCTCAGCAAGCGGTGATCTGTCCATGACAATGGGGTAGATGAAATATCCCCAACCTCCAGATCACCATCTCCCTGCCCAGTGGCAAAGATCAAATCAAGGGTATGTCCCGACACATGCGTCGGGCCAGTAACAAACTGAGACAGCCCCATGGTTGTCATGGATGCCATGAAGTCCTGAGCCGCCCCAGATAAAGCAGTCTCGGCATGAACGTTGAAGTCCCCCAGTACCAACAGTCTAGGGGACTGCAACAATATCTCCAAGACTACCTCTGTCAGCTCAGTTAGGGAATTTGTTGAGCAGCAGGGCGGGCGGTACACCAACAAAATTCCCAACCTGTCTCTCTGGCCCAGCGCAAGGTGGAGACACTCCAAACCAGTCGTCACCTGTACAGGGTGCTTGGAGAGTGAGAAAGAACTCCTATAGACCACGGCAACCCCACCTCCCCGACCTTCGGTTCTACCATAATGCTGAACCATGTACCCAGGTGGGCAAAGCTGGGAAAGAGCAACTCCTCCCATATCACCCACCCAGGTCTCGGTTATGCACGCCAGGTCAGCCGCCTCCTCCACAATTAAATCATAAACAAGGGAGATCTTATGTTGTACCGACCTGGCGTTTAACAACAGCATATGGAGATCCGAAGGCTGACTGATAGGACAACCAGCAGTCCTGGGGATGTGAGGAGAACCGGAACAGGTCACAGACACTACTTGTCTGGGACGAGTTCCCCTTACCTGGCATGTTCTCCTCACAACACCATACCTCCCATTACCCGTCACTATGCTAATTGGGCCCCCCGAAGGTCTCCCCGGTTGATGTATAATACACTCTCCCAGGCACATATTAAAACAGATAAAAGCACCAATACACACACACCTGATCACATTCATACCAAATAATAACAAATAATACCAAAAATTTATATCAAAATACACAAAAATTCACACACATACACACACACTTAATCAATAATACAATACAATAAATATACACTCAATACACTCTAACAATATTAAACTACAACACAATTCCAACTAAAGACTCACATAAGGTAACAATTCAATCATTCACAAAACATAAACACATTCAAAGCTATTTATTACATCCAGGTGGCAGTAATGAGTTAAAAATGTTGCAATCTCAGAGCCGCAACTATATTAACAACACTGGCCAGTCTTAAAATAACTTCCACCCAGTCTCTAATCTCCCCTTTCTGGGCAAGGTGATTGAGAGGGTAGTGGCTGCTCAGCTCCAAGTTTTCCTGGATGAATCGGACTATCTAGACTCTTTTCAATCAGGCTTCAGGGACTGCCTTGGGCGCCCTGCTTGATTACCTACGCCGTGCATCAGACAGGGGGAGTGCATCCCTGTTGGTGCTGCTGGACCTTTCGGCAGCCTTCGATACGATCGACCATGGTATCCTTCTAGGCAGTCTAGCTGGGATGGGATTGGAAGGCACTGTTTTACAGTGGCTCCGGTCCTACCTGACAGACAGGACCCAGAAAGTGGAGCTGGGAGACTACTGCTCAACCCCCTGGCAGTTGGTCTGTGGGCTACCGCAAGGTTCCATTCTGTCTCCCATGCTCTTTAACATTTATATGAAACCGCTGGGAGAGGTCATCAGGAGATTTGGAGTACAATGTCATCAATACGCTGATGGCACTCAGCTCTATCTCTCCCTACCACCTGATTGAAGGGAGGGAGCGCTCATCCTAAACCGGTGCCGGGAGGCTGTGAAGGGCTGAATGTGGGCTAACAAACTGAAACTTAATCCAGACAAGATGGGAGTACTGCTGGTCAAGGGAAACACTGCACCAGGGATGAGATTGCAACCTGTTCTGGATGGGGTTGCACTCCCCTTGAAGGAGCAGGTCCACAGTTTGGGAGTCTTCCTGGATCCTGCCCTGCTGCTTGAATATCAGGTGGCTGGGGTAGCCAGGAGTGCTTCTGGCCAACTCAAAATGGTCTACCAGCTGTGTCTGTTCCTGGAGGCAGTTGACTTGGCCACAGTGACACTTGCATTGGTGACATCGAGGCTTGATTACTGTAACACACTCTATGTGGGGCTGTCTTTGAAAATGGTTCAGAAATTGCAGTTGGTTCAAAATGCAGCAGCCAGAATGTCAACTGGAGCACGGCACAGGGAGCATATCACCCCTGTGCTTTATCAACTCCACTGGCTCCCAATTTGTTTCCAGGCCCAGTTCAAAGTGCTGGTTCTGACCTTTAAATCCCTAAATGGCCTTGGACCAATATATCTGAAGGACCGCTTATGGCCATATGTACCTGCTCAGGATTTAAGGTCATCTGCCTCTGGTCTCCTCTTCGTGCCTGGAATAAAATATGTTAGACTGACAGGCACGCGGGAGAGAGCTTTTTCAGCTGTGGCTCCCAAGCTTTGGAATACCCTACCCCAAGAAGTCCGCTCTGCTCCCTCCCTGTTGGTTTTCCAGAGACTTCTGAAAACGATCTTGTTCTGGAGGGCCTTTGGGGGGGACTGAAGGTAGAGCCTGATACTGATTTTATGCCTTCTACTTTAAATTTTACCTTTGTAGTCCCTTTAGTACCACTCCCTATATATATGTATGTATATATGTCTGTGTATATATATATTGTATTTTATGTATTTTAATTTAATGTTTTTGTGATTTTACTGTTTACAATTTTATTATGTACATGTTTGATTTTATTTTTGTAAGCCACCTTAAGTGTCCTATTATAGGGTAGAAGGGTGGGACAGAAATAAAATAAAACAAACAAATAAATAAATAAATATGAGACTAAATAGTAGATGGAGAGGACAGAGACCTACCAACAGTGAAACCCCTTTGTGGAAAGAGGGTCTTCAGGAGTGGGTTGCTGCTTGCAATTAAAGGCAGCTTCTTATATTTGCCTATTAAAATTAAGGGAGATACAATGTCACAGTGGTATGTGTACGTGCAAAACTATTGGGGATTTGTTAATATTCTTTGTGAGCATTTGCAAAGTCCTTTGAAGTTTTCGAAATGTGCACAAAGAATGCTCATAATCCCCAATGGTAAGCAGATGAGTGTTCATACATCTCTAATATCCATTTGGGTACAAACTTTCTCCCTTCTATCTGGAGTGTCACTATCACCTCGACTCCAAAAAGAGCAGGGAGGGATAACTCTATCAAATTTGGATGGGTATCTACTAATTTAAAATATCTAAACATGTAGGGTGAAATCACTGTTCCTTTGAAGTTAATGCCAAAAACTCCATTATCTGACAGGAAGGAATTTTGCAGAGCAATTGAACAAGCTGCATGTTATTAAACAAATGTGAAGAAGTATGTAAAACACAAATATTAGGACTTAGCCTGTTTCTTAATGGCTGCCTCAGTTCTCTAAAATGTTTGTTAATTTAGTTCAATGTGAGCACTACTAGCTAGAACCAAAGTCCCAGATATAAAAGTTATATAAGAAAAGTCACACAATAAATGCTAACAGTGGCATTGGTGACTCAGTGTTTATTCTTTCCCAATGACCCATTCCACATTTGCTGAGTTTACAAGATATCGTTTATAACTGCCAACATTGCAAACCCAACTTAGATTCTGAAATTCAAATCACTCTTTCCAACCATAATTTCAACACTGTCAATAAGGATGTTATGGCTAGAACATTATCGATAATGCTGCTATTGATGTGTGAGGTACAATGAAATGGGATTCCTCCATCACAGCTGTCTTCACTTCTGCAGGGTTAACAAGAGGATTAAGTAGCAATTGTTGTTGATATCAGAGAAACAAGTGGGTTGAATATCCCAAATTATGAGGGAACATTTTTACAAAGTCATTTTCCTGAATGTAATCATATGTAAAGGCACCCAATTTAAAGGGTTTTTTCCCTTAGCTGTTATTTATAGCAGTTCCCCTCTCTTTGGTGGATTGTTCTCAGGAGTCAGTCATGAATGACTACAGCACGCTAGTCACCTACAGCAAAGTGTTTCCATTGGCCACACCCGGAGGGGGGACAGGTTGATCTGCTGATCAGTTGCAAAATCTCTTTGAAACACATTCTTTAAAAATTAACTTGAGCTGACCCCACCATGTTTTACAGTAAAAAGAGGAGGGTTTGACTAGCAGTGTGTGTTCTCATTTTCAGAAAAGAGAGGTAGAGACGCACCGGAATCAGCAGAACAGTGTGTCTCTACCCTAGGAAGTGACAGTGTGCACATCTCCTCACATTTATAATTTCTCTCTACAAACATTACATTAACATGGGTAAAGCCAACCTATAGGTGAAGGCATGTGGAACTGCTTAATACATAGAATAAAAGGAGAACTCAAGTTCAGCAATAACCCAGATCCTTGAAAAAAGCAACACAAATTGTTTTCGGTGACATTTTCCTATTACAAGACGAATTCCACTGAATCTCAGGGGAGTAAAATATCCCCAAACAAAGCCATTTGGGTTGGAAAAGGCATCAAACATTTTTTGTTTAGAAAAGCCATTTTTATCCCAAAACATTAACACTGCCTGGGACACAAAAGCACTCTGGTGTAAAGAAAAAAAAGTTTCATGAAATAGTTTCTATCCCAGCTTCTGTTTTTAAAAATCTAAAAAGCCTTCTGTCTTAAACATGCATAACTGGACCAGTTTTTGTTGTTTATCCAAACACATTATGTTGGCTGGGATAAAAAAAAAACCTCACATGTGTTAGACTCGCTATAAGTCAGAATTGACTTGAAGGCAGTACATTACATATCACAAGAAAATTGGTTTTCTTTGGATATTTTTTGTCACAGGCAGTTTTTGTTTAATTTTGGTGTACAAAAAGAAATCTGTAAATGGTAAGTGGCTGAAATTTGGGGGCATTGTCACCACAGTAGTAAATAATATCATAGAATGACTATGCTGTAGACCTATTTCAGAATAAACTGAAAAGTGGACTGGGGGAGTAATTGCACCCCAAGGATTCAGTTAGGGTTAAACTCACAGTAAAATTTACACTGGTTGCAGTGAGGAAGGTCAATGTTTTCCCACAATCATTCAAGCATCCCATCATGAAAGGCTCTGGTTTCTAGGCTTCTTCCCATTACAGTATTAAAACACCAAAGGTTAGTGATCATACTTTTTTTTTAGGAGTGGCACTTTAATGTCAATAAGAACGTTAAGAAAAGCCCTGCTGGATCAGGCCAATGGCCCATCTAGTCCACCATTCTGTTCTCACAGTGGCCAACCAGATGTCTTTGGGAAGTCTGTAATCTGGACATGAGCTCAATAGCACTCTCCCCACTTGAAATTCTCAGCAATTAATATTTAATGGCATAGTGCCTCTGATACTGATGGCAGAATCATAGAATAGAGTTGGAAGGGGCCTACAAGGCCATCAAGTTCAGCCCCTTGCTCACTGCACAAATCCAACTGGAAGGATACTCAAAAGATAGCTGTCCAGCTATCTCCTGAATGCCTCCAGTGTTATAGAGCCCACCACCTCCCTAGGCAATTGGTTTCATTGTCGTACTACTCTAACAGTTAAGAAGTTTTTCCTGATGTTCAGTCGAAATCTGGCTTCCTGTAACTTGAGCCCATTATTCTGTGTCCTGCACTCTGGGATAATCAAGAAGAGATCCTGGCCCTCCTCTGTGTGGCAACCTTTCAAGTACTTGCAGAGTGCTATCACATTTACTCTCAGTGGCATCACTAGGGGTGTGTGGGGGGTGCGGGGGGTTCAGACCGCACCAGGTGACACCATCAGAGGGGGGTGACTCTCAGCTTTAATTTTAAAAAAAATTAAGTTTCTAGGTGGTCCGGTTCTCGAGATATACATAAAAACGTCAGCCCCCCCGTTAAATCTTTTTTTAAACTACTGTATAGCACTTTGTAGCTTTAACCCCGCCTGTTCAGGATTGCAGCCAATCAGTGAAGTGTTTGTTTGATCTGTGGCAGTGTCTAGTAAACCTCATTGCAAGGCCAGAAAATGGTGGTTTCCCCCCCATTTATCTGAAAATCTCATAAATTGGGTAAGTATATACATTTCAGTTTTTTCCCCTCTTGTGTGCAGGAGTCATATCCTGGGCAGTGTTTTCAAAACCTTCCCAATACTTGCTTTTGTGGGGGTAAAAGCATTGCTAATCCCATATCTCCAGAGTAAATCCCATTGAATTCAATAGGATTTACTTTTGAGTAGACATGGTTATGAATGTGCTGAAAATCAATGGGACTTTGGAGTGAATGTAAAAAAGAATTGTGTTTGTGTTCTCTTTCTGTCCCCCCCCCAGTCCTATTTTAAAGCAAGTAGGCAGGGCTTACTTAGCTATCACAGTTTTTATTCTGTAGGAAACGAATACTGATTTTTCTGCAGTGACCAACTGGTTTGACAATAAACTATTATATGGGCTGTATGTATTTATACATCAGCAGTGTGTGTGTGTAGTCTTTCCAACAACCCTGTGAGGTAGGGTTGGAAACCAAGGCAGCTCACAACAAGAAATAAAGCCATTTAAAATCCACTAACCATAAAGCAAGAATAAACAGTTGGAAAACAGCCTAAAGAGGCATGATTCTGAATTTTGGGTTGGGTGAATGAAGTTTATTTATTTATTATTTGATTTATATCCTGCCCTTCCTCCCAGTAGGAGCCCAGGGCGGCAAACAAAAGCACTAAAAGCACTTTAAAACATCATAAAAACAGACTTTAAAATATATTAAAACATCTTTGAAAATATTTTTTAAAAGCTTTAAAAAAACATTTTTTTTAAAAAAAAGAAAAGGCTTAAAAACATATTAAAAAGCAATTCCAACACAGACTCAGACTGGGATAAGGTCTCAACTTAAAAGAACAAGTTGAAAGAACAAGTTCCTTATCACCTGAGGCTGCAGTTCTCTGCACACTTCCCAGTTTGAGTAAGCCCCATTGAATACATTGGGACTTGCTTCTGAGTAAACAAACATCGGATTGCACTATAAATATATTTACAGATTGTGTAATTCATAAACATACTTGAGAGTCATGTTTATACAAATATTTCTTCATACTGTGTCCCAATAAGTATTTGATTTCACACTATGGTTGCAGATGATTTTTTCCTCTACATTTTAAGTGTGCCCTTCTTCCTGGGGGTGGTCATGGTTCTCCATTGTTTTCATCCTGAGGGGAGGATAGGCTGAGAGATGGTGAGTAGCACATTTAAGGTCTCTTCACCTCCCCCCCCCCTTTTTATTTGTATTTATTTTATATTTCTCCAATATCTTCCCCTGGCTGTTTTTATGTATTTTAAATATTTTTAGATTAAATAAATAGGAAATCATAATTGTGAACCTCCCTAAAAGCAATTTACCTATCCTTATGTTTTGGCAAAGTGATGGTGTGAAGGCATGCTAGTAGAACAAGAGACCATGTTTGAGGCATGTTATAAGGTATTTGAGGACTCTGTCACACATTACTTTTTGAGACCTGTAGATTCATGTCGGAAAGAACATGTGCACATATTGAATGGCAGCTTGGGTGCTGTTTTTTCACTCTACGCTGCATGCGTAGGGAAGGTGATACATCATCTGGCAGCTAGCTTCATAACGTGAGAATGAAAAACATTTGGATCACCATTCACTTGTTTACTTTTCTCACTACTGAGATCACTTCATATATTACTTTTTCATACACAGAAATTTAATCTTTGTACAGGAAAAAGTATTTTGTAAAATATGAAGGATAGTGGCTGCCCAGTCAGTATAACCACTGTACAAGATCTACTCAGCCACTGTAATTACCTTTTTGTTTTGAGTGTCCTTTTGTCTGGGTCTTGGTTCAGGTGTGTATCCAACTTTGATGTGCTTATGGAAGGGGTGTGCAAGTAGTGCCCCCCCAAGTGTGGAGGCTTGGACAAACATTGTGTTATGGAAAACCAAAGTCTGTGTGAAAGTACCAGAGCTTGGAAAAGTTACTTTTTTGAACTACAACTCCCATCAGCCCAATCCAGTGGCCATGCTGGCTGGGGCTGATGGGAGTTGTAGTTCAAAAAAAGTAACTTTTCCAAGTTCTGGAAAGTACATATTTGGGAATGCCATCAGTGTAATCCTAAACACACTTAATAAATAATATCAAACTTGCACGTCACAAAATATATTATGGTCATGTCCATAAGCACCAGGAGGGTAGTCGCCCAGGGGATCTTAGTCCCTCTGCGTTTTTGGGAGCAGGGTCGCTATGTCTCCAAGCATCCTACAGTCAGCATGAAAAGGGAGTGTGTTAGTCACTGAGAAGAGTCTTCTAATATGCTTCCTTGCCTTTTCTGCTGATTGGAGCCAATCAGAGTGAAAGGAGGCGAGTCAGTCACTGAGAAGACTCTTCTCAGTTGCTAACGCTCTCCACTTTCATGCTGACTGGCTCCTAGAGATGTTTGTTGTTGTGAGAGAATGCATTAACAAAGATCTCATTCTTAATCCAGGAGCAATAAAGGGTGTACGTGGCTGTAACTATCATGAAGGGACCCTGCAGCTCTGAATTTTCTACTAAACAACTGATAAATACCTATGTAACTTTGTGTCTGGAGACTTATTATTAAGAATCACTTTCCATAACTGTAAGGAGGTGTGTCCACACGCATGCATCCCAGGCACCTAAATGAGGGGAGAGAGCAGCATAAGGACATAAGCAGGTGTCTTATTCCAGGGGTTCCCAAACCTTTCTTCTACATAGACCACTTGAAAATTGCTGAGGGTCTGAAAGTATCTGAAAATTTACTATGGGCATATGCAAGATAATTAACTCCCATTAGTAATAAGAGCAAGAATTTGAACTGTGCGTATGATATTGTAATTTAAAGGTGTAATTTTAATTTTGCTAGTTGTTTATGTCACTACTATTACCATTACATTCAGTGATATATGGGAATTACGATTTACGAGTAACATTAGTACAAAAAACATTACTAAGGATTCTGTATGGTCTGATACGGGAGGAGGTCCATGGGGGTGACACCATGAGTTACCGCACCAGGTGACACCAACCCTAGTGACGCCACTGTTTACTCTGTCTTCTCTTCTCAAAGCTAAACATGCCCAGTTTGTTCAATCTCTCTTCATAGGGCTTTGGTTCTAGTTCCCTGATCATCTTTGTTGCCATCCTTTGAAATTGTTGCAGTCTGTCTGCATCTTTCTTAAAATGTGTCCAGAACTGGATGCATTACTCAAGATGAGGCCTAACGAGTATCGAATAGAGGGGAAACTAGTACTTCATGTGATTTGGAAACTATACTTCTGTTAATGCAGCCTAAAATAGTATTTCCCTTTTTTGCAGCCATATTACACTGTTGGCTCATATTCAGTTTGTGATCAACATCAATTCCAAAATCCTTCTTGCAGGTAGTATTGGTGAAAGAAGTATTCCTCATCTTGTAACTGTGTATTTGGTTTATTTTTCCTAGGTGTAGAACTTTGCACTTATCTCTGTTAAATTTCATTCTATTGTTTTCAGCCCAATACTCCGGCCTATCAAGATCCCTTTGAATTTTGTTTCTGTACAATGCATTGTACTAACATAAGCAACTGAGTTTCAGTTCTCTTTTCTTACATAAGGATCTTGCACTAAGTCAGGAAAAGCTCTTCCACTCATGGAAGAAACCTTCCACTTGTGATCACACCCACTGGATCCAGCCTACTGACCTCAATGGGAACTATGTGCAACTAATTTAGTTTAGATCCAACCCACTGAGAGAAGCTCTTTCCTGAATGCAGCAGCTCTACACTAAGAATTAGAGGGGGAAAGAACTATCATGTTCTGAGGAATAGGAAAATTTACAGTTATGGATAAAGTAATGCATTATGTAAATACAAAAGGAGGAAGACAATAATATAATAATTAAATATATAATGAAATTAAATTATAATTAAATTGGCAATTGTATATTAGTAATTACTGCATAACAGAACACATACTTTGAGGATTTATCCAGGCAATTGTAAAATTTTGGTGCAATGTTCTGTATTGAAAATACTCACTTGCATATTGTATTTATTTGTAATTATTACTTTCATTGATAAGGGCTATAATTTATGTTCCTTAGTTGGAAAACCCTGAGGAAGGGCAGATGCTTGAAATGAAGTTATAAATTTATCAAAAGAAAAAGTCATGGCACAGCAGCAATGCTTTTTAAAAACAACAACCAAGTGAATATCATCTAAGAAGCTGCAGAGTTTGTTTCACACTCTGACTAATCTTAGTGGCAAGTATGACATCATACTAATATTCAGAAAGGTAAGAAGGAGCGTTTGGCAATGACAGCCTATTACATTGTTCTGCATGTCAAGTGTTACATGCTGTCTCTGAAATGCTTAAGGCAGGAAAATAAGAGAACAAGGAGAGCCTGGCTGGGAGTCCAGAGTCTGTGAGTTCAAATCCCCACTTGTGTCTCCTGGCTGTAAATGGCCAGTTAAGATCACCCCACAGTGAGTGGTTCAGGGGTTATGTGCCCTGCCACCTGTGCAGCCGTGGGCAAGTTGCATAGTGTGCCAAGGAGCCCAGTTGCCCCCCAGCTGGCAGTTGTGGACAAGGAAGGGGCTGGCTTGTGCAGCTGTGGCAAGCTGAGCAGGCCCTAGCCAGCTGGGGAGGACTAGCCTCAGAGGGAGGCAATAAACCCCCTCTGAATACCACTTACCATGAACACCCTATTCATAGGGTCGCCATAAGTCGGGATTGACTTGAAGGCAGTCCATTTCCATTTTAGTGGCATTTTGAGGCTCAGAGTGACAATGTTCACTTTCTTATTCAGATTTGTAGAACAAAAATATATAACATGAACTCTTGCAGAAAAGTGACAATTTTTCTAGCCTAGTGCAATCAACTGAAAAGCATGAAGACCAACAAAGAAACTGGAACCAGACCGGATCCTGGCAACAAAAAATGGAATTGGGTTTGCTTGAGCTTGGGGGTGAGGGTGGAGAGCAGCCAGATTGGTTTGCTATTTTCTGGAACCATCCTGCTCTTGCTCTAAGGACATCTTTCTTAGTTTATGCACAGAGAGTTGCGATTTTGATTTATGCTTTGCTCATTATTATTCCCTTAATCAATCAAAGTACTGATAGTGAATAAGCGACAAAGTGCCATTACTTCTTATTAAAAACAAGCAGATACCACAGCAAGACTGCTGTTATATTTTACCAAAGCCAATCATTCTTAAAGCTTAACTTAGACAGACATTCCTTATTACGGTCAACGACCCGTCAAAAGAGATAAAATTTACAGACAATACGGCAATTTAACTAAAATAAGGACTGAAACTACTAAAATAGTATTAAATCTACAGAGAGGAGTTAGAGGCAAATAATGATCGTTTACACTGAGCTGCATAGAAATACTTAGCAACTGAAATCAAATGGGTACTGTCCTTCCCAGATAGCAACCGTATCATCAGCTGCTCTGGAGATCTATTAGGAAACTTTAGGATGAGAGGTGTAATATATCGGACCCTTTCCTCATCATATAACGGGCAGTCAAATAGAACATGGGAAAGGGATTCTACATGTCCTTCCTTACACAGACATAAGCGTTGCGCCAGAGGTATACCCTTAAATCTGCCCTCCAGCAGCGCCGACTCTAGGCAGTTGAATCGCGCCTTAGAGAAGGCTAATCGATATTTAGGGTTCGTTAGAGCATCTAGATAGGGAGCGTGCTTTATAAAATTGGAGCACAGATTGTGCTGGAGGGGAGAACACGATTTAGCTGCAGCTTGCATTGTAGATTGTCTGTCAATGTCCTGTAGCCGGGACCTAATAATCTGCCCAGCCTTGCTGGGGTCTTGGGAGAAGAGGATAGGCCTGTATAGATAGGCCAAGGTAAGGCAACTTATCTAAAAAACATTTCATCCAGGTGGAAAGGTACCCGTCATCCCTTAGGAGCGACAAGTAACCGACGGGCATACAAGAATAATTTTGGTCCAAAAGGTAAAGGCAAGGGACCACGCTTGGTATTCAACTGAGTTTGATCCCACCTCTATTCTTAAAGCAGCATTTGGTACACAGTTCGGGACACCAAAGACTCGGCGTAGGAAAATGGACAACACTGACTCAACAGAGGGATTAAAAGCATGTATCCAAAGTTGGACACCATACAGTAGTTGGGATAATATTTTGGCTCTGAACACTAGGATAGCTGCCGGAATATGTTGGCCCCCATTATTGTAGTAATACCTTATAATGCTCTTCATTGATGACCAAGCCGTCACAACTGCCGCACGTATGTGTGGAATCCAGGAAAGGGAGGAGTGGAATATAATGCCTAAATACTTATAAGATCTAACTTGCTCAATAATGTGACCATTAATTTTCCAATTTGAAATTAAGGGAGATTTTACAAATGCTAAAATTTTGGTTTTTGAAAAATTAATTGTTAGGGAGTTCTCTGAGCAGTAGTTCATAAAGATCTTAGTCAGACGTTTAAGGCCGACTTTTGAGAAGGAGAGCAGAGCTGCATCGTCAGCATAAAGTAGGATTGGGCAGTTGCTTCCTCTAATTCTAGGCGGATGAAGGTCAGGCGAAAGGCATTTAGGTGCCAGATCGTTCAAAAAGAGATTAAAAAGGAGAGGGGCCAGAACACAACCTTGTCTGACCCCTCTTGACGTAGTGATTGAATTGGAAAGATCTCCTTTTTGACCGCATCGAACATGAAAGGAGGTGTTCAAATGCAGATTATATATCAAAAACAACAGTCTCTTGTCAATGGATGTTTTAGCCAATTTGGCCCACAGAATATCCCTTGGTATAGAGTCAAACGCCGACTTCAGGTCGATAAAAGCAGCGTATAGACCACTCCCTACCTGATTCCGATATTTTTCGGCTAGATGGTTTAATAGGAGGCAGTGGTCCATGACCGATTTACCACTCCTGAAGCCTGCTTGTTCCCATCCTAATATGTTTTCCTCCTCTACCCAGTTGGACAGTTTCTTCTTTAAATAGTTGGCATAAAGCTTTCCAATCACTGAAAGCAGGCTAATTGGTTCAGTCCTAGGTCCTTTCTTATAGATAGGCACCACTATGGCTTCCTTCCAGGATTGTGGAAAGTGACCCTTGTTATTGACCAACGTGAATAGATTGGCCAGGATAGGTGCCCACCAATCTGGATGTGTTTTTAGAATCTCAGGGGGAAGATTGTCGCCACCTGGAGCTTTAGCCGGTCTTAGGTTTTTAATCATGTCCATTATTTCAGACTGCGTAACCGGGGGCCAATTAGGCAGAGTTTCGCAGTCAACTCCTGACAGGGAAGTCGGATAGGAATAGTGTGAGTCCTTTTGGAAGTCCGCAGAATGTTGCTCCCAGATACTTGGAAGGATATTACAGGGGGCAGAATTAAAAGGTCTGATAGAGCCATTAACTAATGACCAGAATTTTGGGGGGGGTTTGTCCTTGGCTGCCTGTCTCAGGGACTCCCACCCTTTTTGTACTGCTTGCCATTTTTTGGTAACTATAAGGGCCTTATATTTCCTTTTGGTCTTGTAATAGGCCTCAGGCAAGACTTTGGCATTTTGATAGCGATAGCGAAGATATATCTTTTTCAGTTGTCTCTTTAGATTTAACCATTCATGATCATACCACCTATTTGGGCCTGCATATGCATTTGATCGTCTAAACATATTATTTGATATTAATAGCGGTTGAAGTGACTCAACCAGGAAGTCAAAAATATTTAACGATTTAGAAAGATCAGCGGAGTTTCCAAGAGACTCTTGTATGGTCTTAGCCAAGGGGGATGTCATGAATTCCGCTATTTTAGAGGCTACCAATTGGGTCCACATAGGGCATTTATGTTGGAAGTACAGTTGATTGACAACCGAATTGTATTCTGCCTCTAGCCGACAATTCGTCTTTAATCGCAGTAAAAGGGATAAAGGGAGGTGATCGCTGTCTAATTCTTTGCCGACTGAAAAGTTCGTTATTAACTGCGTGAGATGGGGAGAGGTGATCGCATAATCGATCACACTACTTCCCCTGTTTGAAATAAATGTATATTCCGCGCAGGCATCGAGGGGCTTCAAGCCATTAAGAATGGTAAGATTATGACTACCAACAATGCGGGTCAAACATATCCCCGGGTAATTAATGCTGTGGTCTTTAGAGGTTCTCTCTAGCTCTGGAACTAGGTGTATATTGGTTTCGCCCCTCCAGAGCTTAGAAGCTAAGAGGCTCTCATTGTTCTGCCCAATCCTTGCGTTAAGATCCCCCAGAATAATTAATGGGACTTTGGGGAATCGTGCCTCCAGCTCTGTAATATAATAATCTAAGTCCTCCCATACTGGATCCGTAAGTGCCCTGGAGGTAGCTGGAGGAATATAGACATTGATTAATAAGAGGGATAGCGTATCAAAAATCAGATGAACAGCCATGGCGAGATTGTGGCATGGTGGAGTTCTAATACAATGAACATTTAATGCTGTGGATATTAGGATTGCTAACCCTCCTTTAGGGCGTCCCTTGGTTTTAGTTATTTGAGGGGCAGCTGGTAGGGATATAGAATTGAACCCGTCTATATTTAAATCACTGGTATACCAAGTCTCCTGCAGGCAAATTAGATCTTGGCGATTTAAAAAGTTAATAAAGGCTGGCGTATGTTGTTTAGCAGGCCAGCCAGCAATGTTCCAGGACAGCAGGCATACTGTACAATCAGTCCTCGGTAAGGTATGGTGATTACATATGGGATGGGTTGCCTCCGGTGGGACTAGCCTTGGCTGAAGAGGTCAATGCAGCGCTTCAATGTGGTTCAAAAGGCCCAATTCGTCCTTAAAGACTGCTCCAGAGGATGGACGTGAATTCAAGGTTGTAGCGTAGGTCAAGGATAATTCAGATGAGGAAGAGGTCGTATCAGAAGTAAGGGAAGTAGACGTTTCCTCAATAGAGCTCTTATGTTGGTTTGTATCCAAGAGGCGCTGAATTAGGCAATAAAGTTTATTAATAACCGTATCTCTCTCCAAGTCTGTTAGTTGGGTGTATAGATCAGCAAGTTGGATCTCTTCCGGTTCCAGCTCCCCAAGCAAGATCGAAAGCGATAGAGCCGGGACAACTGAGGCGTCAGGCGGAGTTCGTTCCTTTTTGCTGGGAGTAAACTGAGTTCAGGGTTACCTCTGTCTCCGAACAGTATGGACTCGCTGAGCTTCCAGAGTAAGGCCATAGTGGTTCTGGGGGAGAGGAGTTGATATAGTATCGCTGTATCAATAAGCCTCTATAATGTAGTTCCTCTCTTACTCGAAAAATCTGGTTGGCTATTGCCGGAGAATGCAATACTACAATTAGACGCCATACTCCAGGTCTGGCAGATACGTTAATCATGGATTTGATGTAATTAGTAGGTTGTTCAGGATGTAGAGACTGGGCAAAACATTTGTCCAGGAAGATGGACCAGCTTCTAGAAGCCCTGGAATTATAAGATAATACCAATTTTCCAGGCTGTAAGACCAGATTCCAGGGATGAGGCTGCATTTTTGTTCATTTGTGCCGACGCTATAATAACACTCTCTTCCCCAGATATAAGTTCGCTAGATGAGAGTCCTGTGGAATGTGTAGGAGATGCTTTCTGCTGGATGACAGTCGGCACATACACTTCCGTGGAGGAATCCGGTTGTTGTGGTTCGAGGAGTTTGAATAATGGTTTAAAGTTCATCTTTCTTTTATTAGTTGCTAAAGTTTCTGTATTTTTAACGTTCTTGGACTTCTTGCCGTTCTTTGTCTTATCTTTTCCCTCCCACAAGAAGCGACCTTGGGCTGCTGCCGTTTGTTCTTTTTCTTCCTTTTTTTATTGTTAGCTGTTTCTCTTACAGGCACCAGCTGCTCTAGAGTGCCACGACCCGCCGCTACAGGAGCTGGGTGCTTCGGGGGGCCACATGCAAATTGTGGCCCCCAGGACTTCACCAGGGTGGTTAGAAGGCTGTTAGTTTCATTAATAAAGGATTTAATTAGTCTCAGTTCCTGCAGGATAATATGATGCCCATCTGGGTCCATTCATTTATGAACGTCAGTAACATCAGCTACTGGAGAGGATGATCCAGAAGCTCCAAGGGACTTGATGGTGGAGCAGTTTTCACTGAACTGCTCATGAAATGAATCGATGGTGACGGTCTCCGAAGGAGGTATATCGTAAAGTGAGTTGCAGGAGTTGAATGAGCAATTAAAACCAGCATCTCGCAGCTCCTCGGCTAAACTTGGAGCTGTGTCTTTGGCAGCATTCTCTGTATGGCTATTAACAGCAAGAGATTTCCCTAATGACCATTCATGTGCCACTGCTGGTAGAGGGTCCGTTGCCTGAGAATACTGTGTGGTTAGAAAGGGATACACTGCATCCTGCATTCGTGGGAAATAATTAGTTATCTTGGGTTGCCATTTGTTTAAGCTTTTTCCGTTCTCCATGACAGGCTCTTCACCTCTCTCAGTTACTAGCGTCGTTTTACTTATTAGAGCCGTTGCTTAACATATGACACTGAGGCACTTGCACCCTTCGCTTCCCGTGTGAGTTACGTTGTTTATCTGTGTCTTTATACAAGCTTGGCCTCAAGGCCGAGACACTTTGAGAGGGAGCCGAGTAATTGCTCTTGCATGAATTGCATGTACTACAGCAGTTACCCAGGTTAATGGCGGCAATTAGCTCAGATGTATGAAGCTTCTGTTTACTCTACTGCCTCTCTTTATTGCTTTTAACTATAGCCTTCTGGTGCTAGCCAGCGGCTTGCATATAAAAGGCTCAAAATTCACAGATGTGATAAATAAGAGCACGTATTTAATGCAAAGTCCTAATAACTACAGGAGCTTTCAGAAAAGCGTCTTACCGGAAGACGATTCTTGCCCCGCCCCAATGGCTATGCTCTGTCTCTCTGCCAGGCCTCAAGCTTAACTTAAATTACAAGGTCACCAATATTCTTCTTGATCCTATAGCAGGAATTAAATCTTCTTCACTATTTGCAGTGCACACAAGATATAACCTTAACTGCACCCTGCAGGTGATTATCCACTATAATACTAGCTATTTTTGTATTATGTACTTCCTTTAATTGGACTGACTTATCATCCACCAAATAAAGGTTTATGTATCGTCAGTCTGTAAATGAAATGAGGATTGTCCTGAAGGACAATAAATGGAAGCTCTTTCCACGAATGGAAGATACTTCTGTCCACAGCTGCATACAACCCAACATAGAGAAGAAAAATGAATAGACCAAAATACATGCCTAGCATATAGATTGCATCTGAACTAGGGCCAGAGTCTAAGGTTTAAGTGAGAGAGAATGAATTAAAAAAAAGACTTTGGAAACAGCGGTTGAAACATAAATTCGCACAGAAGATTCTGCATGTCCCCAATTCTTGTATTTATGTAAAATCATGCATACAGTTTATATCCTTCCAGGCACACCAATTCATTTTTCAGCTGAAAGAAATTTGAGCAATACATGTACATGTACTAAGTTCTACTAATAGCAAACGTATTCTTTGAGCACCTAAAAGAATACTATCTGCACACAAGAGGGAGATATCAACAGACTTGGGGAAAATCTCAAAGTCTACAGAATTAAAAAAGATAATAGAAAAATGTTAAGGAGCAAAAACAATACAAAACAGGCCAATGAGGACTGAGCATGCTCAGTGGGCATGGAGTGCTGGAGAAACCAGGGGGGTGGGGGGTGAGGAAGAATGGAATGGGAGCATTCTAAATGAAGGCAAGGCTGGCTGACATCTTGAACAGAAGCACTTCACACTGCAACATTTGCCTTTGTTATTTCTTACAGGCTCTCTAACAGAAAACAAGTTGTGTTTTACACACCATTGCATATTGTTTATTTAAGGTATTTTTATACCACCCTTTACCACAAGAGTTTCAGGGTGGTGTACCACAAAATAAAACACAACAATGCACAAAAGGATAATTAATACCAATTCACATAAAATCTTTGTTGTTGTTATGTGCCTTCAAGTCGATTACGATTTATGGCGACCCTATGCATCAGTGACCTCCAAGAGCATCTGTCATGAACCACCCTGTTCAGATCTTGTAAGTTCACGTCTGTGGCTTCCTTTATGGAATCAATCCATCTCTTGTTTGGCGTTCCTCTATTTCTACTCCCTTCTGTTTTCCCCAGCATTATGGTCTTTTCTAGTGAATCAGGTCTTCTCATGATGTGTCCAAAGAATGACAACCTCAGTTTCATCATTTTAGCTTCTAGTGACAGTTCTGGTTTAATTTGTTCTAACACCCAATTATTTGTCTTTTTCACAGTCCATGGTATCCGCAAAGCTCTCCTCCAACACCACATTTCAAATGAGTTGATTTTTCTCTTATCCAACTTTTTCACTGTCCAACTTTCACATCCATACATAGAAATCGGGAATACC
Organism: Rhineura floridana; assembly: GCF_030035675.1. NCBI lineage: Eukaryota > Metazoa > Chordata > Lepidosauria > Squamata > Rhineuridae > Rhineura > Rhineura floridana. Next base: position 52,112,050 of record NC_084487.1, read on the forward strand.
ATGATCTGAATGATCCTGACTTTAGTGTTCAGTGATACATCTTTGCATTTGAGGACCTTTTCTTGTTGTCTCATAGTTACCCTCCCCAGTCCTAGTCTTCTTCTGATTTCTTGACTATTGTCTCCATTTTGGTTAAGGACTGTGCCGAGGTATTGATAATCCTTGACAAGTTCAATGTCCTCATTCTCAACTTTAAAGTTACATAAATCTGTTGTCATTACTTTGGTCTTCTTGACGTTCAGCTGCAGTCCTGCTTTTGCTCTTTCCTCTTTAACTTTCATCAGCATTCATTTCAAATCATTATTGGTTTCTGCTAGGAGTATGGTATCATCTGCATATCGTAAATTACTGATATTTCTCCCTCCAATTTTCACACCTCCATCTTGGTCCAATTCCGCTTTCCATATGATACGTTCTGCGTTCAGATTAAACAAATAGGGTGATCAAATGCATCCCTGTCTCACACCCTTTCCGATTGGGAACCAATTGGTTTCTCCATATTCTGTCCTTACAGTAGCCTCTTGTCGAGAGTATAGGTTGCGCATCAGGACATTCAGATGCTGTGGCACCCCCATTTCTTTTAAAGCATTCCATAGTTTTTCATGATCTACACAGTCAAAGGCTTTGCTGTAACCTAAAAAGCACAGGGTGATTTTCTTCTGAAATTCCTTGGTCCATTCCATTATCCAACGTATGTTTGCGATGTGATCATCATCATCATCATCACTGTTTATTTGTATGCCACCTTTCCATAACAATTTATGCACAAGGCAGCTCACAACATGAACAGAAAAAAGTACACAACTCACTGTAAGAAATAAATTCAAATGGTCAATAAGTTAATAAAAACATCATAAAAAACATACAATAAATCGATACATCCTTACAATTCCTAATAAAATCCAACAATAAGATACAGAAGCATAATCCCAATAACAACAAAACAAAAAATTGACCATCAGAAATTAAACTTTTACCCAGACAGAAGCCCCTAAACAACACCCCACAGTCAAGGTGGTTTCTGGCATCTTCAGGTAGTGATACCTTTTACAGCTGCAGTCAGTCAAGGCCCCACATTTCCAGGCCAGGTGGAAAGAGGCCAGCAAGCAGGGAGAGGGTCTTACAGCCAAGATGATCTCTGGTGCCTCTTCCCTTTCTAAATCCAGTTTGGACGTCTGTCATTTCTCGCTCCATATATGGTAAAAGTCTCTCTTGTAGAATATTGAGCATTACTTTACTTGCATGGGATATTAAGGCAATAGTTCCCTGGGATCCCTTTTCTTTGGAATTGGGATATATACAACACTTCCAGTCTGTGGACCAATGTTTAATTTTCCATATTTCTTGACAAATTTCTGTCAAATTTGGACAGATTCAGTCTCAGTAACTTGTAGCAACTCTATTGGTATGCCATCTGTTCCTGGTGATTTGTTTCTTCCAAGTATTTGAAGAGCAGCTTTCACTTCGCATTCTAAAATTTCTGGTTCTTCATCATACAGTTCCTCCGTGAATGAATCTGTCATCTGGGCATCTCTTTTATAGAGTTCTTCAGTGTATTGCTTTCATCTTCCTTTTATTTCATCTCGGTCAGTCAATGTGTTCCCCTGTTGATTATTCAACATCCCTACTCTTGGTTTAAATTTCCCTTTAATTTCTCCAATCTTTTGGAATAGGGCTCTTGTTCTTCCCTTTTTGTTGTCCTCTTCTATTTCTATACAATAACTATTGTAATAGTTCTCTTTGTCCCTGCGTACTAGAAGCTGTATTGTTGCATTTAGAGTTCTGACTGTGTTTCTATTTCCTCTTGCTTTCCTTCTCTCTTTAGTCATTTGAAGAGTTTCTTCAGTCATCCATTGAGGTCTTTCTCTCTTTTTAACTAGAGGTGTTTTTTTTTGCGTTCTTCCCTGATAACGTCTCTTGCTTCACTCCATAGTTTCTCTGGTTCCTACGTTTAAAGCCTCAAATCTATTCCTTATTTGAGTTTTATATTCTTCTGGGATGTTAATTGTATTTTGGCATTATGATTGCTTTGTTGTTCTTCTTTAGCTTTACTCTGATTTTCGATAAGACCAGTTCATGATCTGTACCGCAATCTGCTCCAGGTCTCATTTTTGCAGAAAGTATGGAACTTCTCCATCTTCTGCTACCAATTATATAATCAATTTGATTCCTATATTGACCATTTGGTGATGTCCACATGTATAGTTGTCTTTTCAGTTGCTCAAAAAATGTGTTTGCAAGAAACAAATCATTGGCTTCACAGAATTCAATAAGTCTTTCTCCTGTTTCATTTCTGTCTCCTAAGCCCCATTTACCCACAATTCCTAGCTCTTCTCTGTTCCCTACTTTTGCATTCCAGTCCACCATGATTATCAGAACATCTTGTTTTGGTGTGTGATCAATTTCTTCCTGTACTTCTGTGTAAAATCTCTCCAATTCCTCTTCTTCTGCGTTTGCCCTTGGAGCATAGACTTGGATGATGTTATGTTAATAGGTTTTCCGTTTAATCTCATTGATATCACTCACTCAGACCTTGCATTGTAGCTCTTAATTGCTTTTGCTACATCACTTCTCACTATTAAAGCAACCACATTTCATCTTAATTTCTCATTTTCTGCATAAAATATTTTGTAGTTGCCTGCCTGAAAATGTCCCGTTCCCATCCATTTTAATTCACCAGTCATGCCAAGTATTGTAATGTTGATGCGTTCCATTTCTTGCTTGACAATTTCTAACTTTCCCTGGTCCATGATTCTCACGTTCCGTGTTCCTACTGTGTGCATCATACAACTCCAGACTCTCCTTTTGCATCTGTGTGCATCAGCCTCTGGGTTTCCTTTCAGCTTTGACCCAGCTGCATCATTAGTCACAGCTCTACTTGTACTTGTCCTTAGTTCTTCCCCAGTAGCTCATTGAGTGTCTTCTGACCTGGGGGCCTCATCTTCCAACACTATCTCGTGTTGCATTTTGGATTCTCTGTTCATAGGGTTTTCGTGGTAAGAGGTATTCATAGGTGGTTTACCATTGCCTTCCTCTGAGTTTGGATGCATCTTAGTCTGGTGTCTCAGCTCTGACCATTCCACCTTGGGTGCCCCTGCTAGGAGTCTAGCCTCTTGGTCCAAACTCTTGATGGCATTGCTCTCAGCTTCTTCAACACTATCAATGTAACAAAAAATCTACATAAAACATAAAATCAAAACATAACATCAAAACATAACATCAAAACATACATAAAACAAAATCTACATAGTAGAGTGTCATACTTCAAAAATAACTTCACCCATGTTCCATTTTCACCTCTAAAAGCCTGAAGAAAGAGGTGTGCTTTCACCTGTCACTAAAACAAATATACTGTAGAGGCAAGGGATACCTCAGTAGGGAGATGATTCCACAGTTCTGGAACCACCATCAGAAAGCTTCTTCCGTGGTTCCCCACAGTGCACAATTCATTCAGAGCAGGGAATGCTAAGACAGCCTCATCTGTTGATTGTAATGAATGGGCAGGCAGTCTCTCAGATGTTTGAGCCCTGGGTCATTCAGGGCTCCAAAATGTCATCATAACCACCTTCAATCACTGGCTGTGGCAACCAATGCAGCACTTTCAGAACCAGTGACCATATGGTCCCATCGGGCTGCCTCACTTACCAACCTAGCAGCCTCCTTCTATACTAGCTGCAGTCTCTGGAACATCTTCAAGGACATCTCCACACAGAGCCCATTACACTAGTCCAGGTGGAGGTCACCAGAGCATGGACAACTGAGGCCAGTCTATCCCAGTTCTTATATCTCCAACCTTTCCTTCAAAAAGCTGAGAGCAACTTACCTATGATTCCATTTCATTAGAAATGGATAATATGACTTCAGATCATTCTCTGGGCATACATCTTTCAAAGCTTTCCTCTGATCACTCACCAGCCAAGTTTTGCAGCTCTTAGAGTAGGAGATCAACCAAAGCAACAACTTAACGACAGTAGAAATCCATTCTTATGTCAAGATAATTCATTATGAATCCCACAAATGTTTACTCTAACCATGTTAACGTGTCACAATCATTTTTCTCAATGGACCGTTGTGAAGACTGGTCAGCTTTTCAAGGTATTAGAATTCTGATGTGCTGAAAGAAAATAATATATTGCTAACAGAACACTTTTCATCCAGTTTAGTGAAGCTTATTATCATGGGATTTGCTCAGGCCTCTGGTGCCAATGTGTTGTACTTATTCACATGAATTCCCATGATAGGAATGTAACTGCCTATTGAGTATGATGCAGAAACTGCAAAATTACTTCGACACACATTCCAGTGCTTTCCAGGCCTCTCTTCACCACAGTAGACCCCTATGCCCTGTGTCCATGAAAAGCCATTAATCGGGGGGGGGGAGAGAGAGAGACTCTCTTCTGCAGCACCTGACAGGGCGCAAGGGGTCTGAAATATGAACTAAAAATTGGCAAAGTCCTGCATGAAAAAACTGGAAAGGCTGTGAGGAGACATGTTTGGTAAGTTCCTGGGCTCATCCAAACCCTGCTTTTGGAAAGGGCCATAGTGGTAAGGAACATGCTATGCATGGGGGGGGGCAGGCTCTATACTGTCCCTGGCATCTTCAAACAAGAGCAGTACAGGAACGTCACTGCCAATCAAGGCAGATGGTCCTGTCCTGACCCAGGTGAACCAATTATCTCTCAGTATAAGGTAGCTTTGTATGTATGCAAAGAAGCATTAACAACTCCTTTTATAGCAAGTAATCAAACACATCCTGCTCAGCTAATATAATGGGTGCAACCTACAAATGATTTGTTTTAAGTCTCACTGAAATCAGATAACAATACTTAACATTGGTGTAGTACTTTCAAGTGTTCAAAATACTTCACATGTAGCTATAATATCTACAGAACCCTAAAAGGTAAGTCAGTATTATTATCTCCCATATTATGGATGGAAAGACTGAGGATGAGAGAGAGTGACTTGTCTAGTGAGTTCAAGGCAGAGGTTAGTTTCTTATTCATAGTTTCTTTAGCCACTACACTACACCTCTTCTATCTAAACCCAAAGGATTTAGGTGCTTAACTGTGTACTTAATCTCATCAATTTCAACAGAATTAAAAGGAAATGTATGCAAAATGTTACTTAAGGGATAGTAAGATGTTTCCACATGGAACTATGAATAGGATCCTAGACTATCATGGCTCCCATTTATAGATTTATCTCTGGAAAAGTTAATACAAACGATTACTCTGTAATCTCTCTCTCTATATAGGTGCCCACATGACCTCTTTTAAAAAGCCAATCAGTAAGTGTATAACATTGCATCTGAAAAATATTTTATATGCACTTAACTCTCTGGACTGTTCCCAATTTGTTCCTCGTATTAATTTCCCCCCTAGGCTACATTTGGTAAATCACCTTTTTTATTTACAATCCAAAACATTATGAAAAAAGGTTATGGCTACAAACACTTTCTTTCTCAATAATTCACTTCCGCTATAACCAAAGAATTTCCCATTAACCATTCCCAGGAAGGTGCCTCAGGCAATAGTACCATCTCTGTGGCAGAACCAAAACTGTCTTGAAGCATCCTCAGTAGTGTAGCAAAAGGGGTAAGCAGGAGAGTGGAGCTCCAGGACTTTTTTCAGAGCAAGGATCATGACATCATCTGACAAAGTGCCAGGATAGTCGGCAGACCCTTCTTGCAAATGAATAAGGCAATAATGAGACTTCAAGTTTTACTATGTTTGCGACATGTTAGCATAGAGGAAGTCAGAGAATGAGTCCAGCTTACTATTCGATGGCTACCAGCTGATCCTAATTAAACTGGTCATTAGTTATATTACTTTGCTGACTGTGCGCATGTGTAAAATGGATCAGTACAACTGGCTGAGTTTTTAGACTTTTCTTGGGGTGTGTGGCTATAGACTCTCTTTGAGAGCATGGTTATTGGGACTGTCATGTTGACCTCCTAAACTTCAAAGATTGCCATTACATCACTGGGCACAAAATTATGCATTTGGTATTAACAGTCAGCTGCTTTGAGAAGGCTATTATCTTGAAAGGCAGCTTAGAAATATTTGAAAGAAATAAAACAAATCATGAAGTCAAATTGTCTGGGGTCTAGGTGTGAAGTGTAACTGCATTCACAAAACTCCATAGGGGCCTATGGATCTCAGGCTCATTGAGAAAGCCGGGAGAAACCATAAAGCAGACTCCAGTAGTTGTAAACAGGCTGATCTGACTGGAAACAGATGCTAAAGTCACACATCAGGTTTGTTGAATAGGAAGAAAATTCCTCTGTTCAGGATTAATTGTTGATGCTGGTCCAACTCACACAGGGCTAACAGCATTACGCTGAGGTTCCTTGTATTTAAACTTCACTTATTAAAACAACAGATCCTCATTTTGATCATCCTAAAGTTTAGAAACACTGAGATATAAAGAGGCCACACACCAAACCAAATTGAATGAGAAACAAAGCCTGATATCAGGTGAGACAATAAAAGGAAAAGAGATGAATAATTAAATGGCAGAATAATTGATTGAGGATGAATGTGCTACACAGTAAAAGAACATTAAAGATTAAGAAAGGACCATTGCACAGTTGTAAAAAAATTGCGCCTAACAGAACCGGTAAGTCAAACAGTAAGGTTTTCAAAACTCTTCCATAATTGTGGTCAACACAGCATAGCAGTATATTATATAGTTATAGTTTGCAGACTCCAAACACATATTCAGATAGTCTTCAACCTGAATTGTGTAACAATTCATATGTCAATAGCGAAGACTCTGCGTTGTTACAACTGAAAAAGCAGGAATAACATTTTGCAACTTTCCCCTTGATTCTATTAAGTAAATGTATATCAGAATTACAGACTACATAGCTAAAGAAAAGTCACCAAAATACAGTATTTGGCAGCAATTAGTAAAATTAATGAGTGTTCACAGTATGAAATCGTGGAGTAATTTTTGCATGCTGAGTTCATAATATATAAGGACAGAGAGATATATTGCAGAAAGTTCATGAAAGAAGACCTGCGCAAAGTGTTTAACACTTTGCAAGTTTTGTACAACTCCACTGTGTCCTATTAAGCCAGCCACCCCCAACCTGGTTCCCTCCAGCTGTTTTGAACTACAACTCCCACCAGCCTCTGCCAACATGGTCAATAATCAGGGATGGTGAGGAGTGTAATATAGCAACATATGGGAGGCAACAGTTTGGGGAATTCTGGCTTAACAGGACACAGTAGTTAAACTTGCTTCCAATCTGATTTCATAAACACTAAATATTAGGAAGATTTACACAAGCTATATTGCTTCATCTGTCAGCATGTTCCAGACTACATTCATTGTCTATTTGAAAATATAAATAAAGGAAGGCAAATGGGATTGTCTGGAGACGTCCACAGAATAAATTTAGAACACATTTCCCATTATGTTAAATGAAGGAGCACTTAGCATGACCTTTTTTATCTTTTAATCCAACTACTACAAAATAAGAATTATTCACTAACTGTGTAACTGGCCAGCATAATCTTCCACGTACTTTACATTTTACCAGACAGGGATTAACAAAGTCAAGACCTTTTATCCGAGACTTGTCTGTATCTCTTGATTGGATAACTTCACTTATTTGAGGGATTTTTTAAAATTCCTATTGACCACTTTTAAAATTTGATAACACACAATTCTATATCAGTAATGTGTCACATGAAATTCAGACATACATTGCATAATCACATTACAACAGTGGAAAAGTGAAAAGGAAACCAGAGACAATAGGATGGCTCCAGAGTAAGTTACAGTGCAATCCTAACCATGTCTACTCAGAAGTAAGTCCTGTTAAATTCATTGGGGCTGACTCCCAAGTAAGTGGGGTTAGGATTGTAGCCTCAGTTATGCTTTAGTCCCATTGAAATCAGTAGAACTCAAGTTAGTCATTACTATCTTGTCTTACTGTTTTCGACAGGACTTAAGCATGGCTAGTTTAGTCTGGATCCAACCACATTTAGACTTCTTTATAGTATAATTCTAAGAAGCTGCTTTGCATAGTGACTCTACTCTTTCTACCTTAGCAGACAATAAGTATGTGTAGAATCAATGTGGCAGAGGCAGGGGAAGAGGGGCTGTGTTCATGCTAAAATTCAGGGTACAAATCATGTAGACACAGTCTACGCATGTAAATCTTGAATGCATTTTGGGTCTGTTCAGAAGGCTTGAACAATTATGTGGAAGTGGGAGGTAGAGCCAGTAGAATAATCCAGCTTCCAATTCCAGGTTTAATTGTACACACCTTTGCTATCTGAAAATAAAAGAGTTATTCTGTAATGCCTAGTACTGCTTGCCACATGGATCCTCCCAAACATATATAGAGATAGTTTCCTTGGGAGTGCTGAATGCTCCTGGAAGCATCTGATGTTGGTGTGATTTTGGGAAGCCATATGGTAAATCACACTACATGCCTCAGGTGAGTCACCACATGGAAATTGCTTGCCATGGGGTAAGAAAGATGTAAACCATTCCTTAAAAATAGGGACTGAGAATTAAACTTACAATTACTACTCACAGTGTAAATTCACAAAGTATGTTAGCACCAAAGCTGGAGATCGCATAACAGGCAGGTATGGCAATTGAAATGTTTAGAACTAACATGCCAAGCCGGTTAATATTATTACAAAGGAATGAAAAGGTGCCCTAGATTAAAATCAATACTTGTCTCTCTTGTTGCCATTAATTGCAAAGGAATTCCTTTGTTTGCAAGCAGGTTTGGATTTTGAAAATGTTTACCAAGAAATCCTTCTTACCTCTTTCTCCATTTGAAGTCCTTCTGCTCTCATATTTCTTTCAAACACTTCTCTTTTCTCAGTTTGTGGGTTGGATTTTCTGTACACCAAAATGTAGTCAATGCGACATTTTCCATCCCTAAAATACAGCCCACTAGATTTATTTTTTCCTGGTATTCCCTGTGAAGAAAAAGTCAAAGCAATTGTCAGACTGGTATTTAACTTTTTTCACAAACCAAAGGATTTCAATACAAAGATCTGATATATAAAACTATTACATATATGTATGATAATCACTAAGAGTGGTATTCAGTGCTAGTCCTGCTCAGAGTTCCACTGAAGTTAATAGACATGACCAACTTAGGTTCATTAATTTCAGTGGGTCTACTATGAGCAGGACTTAGTTGAATATATCCCTAAACTTGGGGAATTAAAGCTAGCATCAGACAGCCAGATTAATCATAACTCATCAGAATCTCCCATATGATCCAGTCTGTTTGCTCAGGTCCTTCCCCAGTGCCCATCAGTGGCAGAAATTCTGCAGGTAAGTATGTAGGACAGACTCATCAGTTGCAAAACTCAATTGTGGAACTCATGAAACTCTTACAATCCCTCTCTGTTGACATTTAGATACCTGGTGTTCTGCCATGCTTTTGACATAAACAGCAACTGAAATTTGTTCACTCTCTTTTTAAAGTTGGTTCTGTTGTGCTGTTGATGTTACTTGAATGTTGTTACTTTTAAATGAATAATATTTATATATTGTTGTTATGTTTTTAATTTTGTTTGTTAGGAATCTTGGAGTCTTACTGTGTGGGACAGAAGGGCAGGATAGAAATTATATTTATAACCTGCTCTTCCTCCAGGGGTGGCACACATAGTTCTTTCCTCTACTTTTACATCACAACAATCCTGTGAGGTAGCTTGAGAAAGATTAATTGCCCCAAGGTTGCACAGTGAGCTTCACAACTAAGTGGTAATTTGAACTTGGGCATCCCCAGATCTTGTCCAGTGTTCTGTAGACATCACACCACACTGGCTCTGAAAGAAACTAACTAACAAATATTGGCTTCCTATATTCACATTTAGAGGGCATTTTAGGCTGCCTGCAAACTAGATAAGAAAAGGAGAAAAGGGAAGCTATGACATATCTCAAATGACGGCACAGGACTTTCCAACAAGACTGTATGCTAAATTACCATAATTCACTTATAATTATTTTCTTCAAGTCCATTTGAATAAAAATAACATTTGCAACTCCATGCACTGTATATATTATACATAAGCAATAGATCAGGGTGCTTGCTTTATTTCAGATAGTCAAACATAAGGCATGACAAATGTCTAGGAATTCTTTTCCATTGTCCGCAGATTAATGATAGAATTGTTAAGGCACTTTGATTTTATGGTGTATTAACTTTAAAGCAACTTCACAGACACATTTGTAAAGTATGTGCACAGCGCACCTTTGTAAAAACAGAGATGATTTCAATTCCACCAATGGAGAGCCACAAATAATTTAAATTTATAAAGGTTCTTACTTCTCCCGTTGCCTCCAGTCTGCTGGTATTATCCGAAGTACTAGTCAAATTTTCACGGTGAAGCAAAGAATCATCTTTTGAAGGGCTGGTTGTGCCTTCTAATTCATCAAAGAAAATATTGACATCCTTGGCTACTAAAAAGCAACAAAAAAGTTAAAATGTAAATGTAATAATATTGTCAATGCCCATAAAAATGAAATAAAATCTCATCAACTTTGCATATTTATCACATGTTAAAATCAATAGCAGTCATTTGAAATGGCAGATTATCTAGTAATGTTATGCATGTATACAATAGCAGTTATATTATGTATCTAACAGGCCAGGGCTGGTGGTGAACGAACATAGCAGCTTCAAGGGAGTGGTGATAGCTGTGCACATCTCCCTCACTTAATCTACAGTCTTTCCAGTCCTCAGGAAAATCTTGTAGATTTGTAACCTGCAACAGGAATTCCACTCTATTCTTTTTATAACAGACCTATGCAAATCAAAATACTGTATAGTCAAGTTCTCTGAGACATAACCCTTTCTTAAAAATGGAAAAACACACCATCAAATAGCACCTAACACTTGTGCATGAGTAATATATTATACAATTTATATTTAAAAAGAGATTTTTGCTCTGTATAATAGTCAAATCTCAATACTCTATTTTTTCTTTAAAAAATGAAAAAGGGAAAGGAAGCAAATCCGGAATGGAGACATACTTAGTACCTGGAGATGCAGACATCTGTCATAATCTGTTCACGTCAATATAATGTATAAAATGTCATTCCAAGGCTTTTCAGGAAAATAAAAATGGCAGCCAGCAGGAGAGAGGCTACAAATTTTATCTACATGCCCAAAAGGCAAAAGAGGGGAGGTAATTTTACCCCTTCCCTTTTGTTCAACACCCCCCCCACACATTTGGGCTGAACTTCAGGGATCCATGTCCTTAAGGGTTGTGTAATGTTTTAATCCCAGTCAAATTGAAAACTGAAAAAAACTCTCTCTTCTTTCATTATTTGTTCCCTCAGTATGGAATGTTCAGGGAACTTTCATACCAGCTCAGCCAATCAGTGTTTGAAATTTCACTGCTACAAGGACAATAGATAAAAGAACCTATTAGCTAACATCCTGGATTTGCCAAGAGATTATTCATGCAAAATGCACAATTATCACCCAGCTACACAATAATCAGGTAAAGGTTAATCGTATAGTAACAAACCAGTTTCTACTTCATAATGTAGATATAACTGTAATTATTATTGTTGTTGTTATTGTTATTATTATTATTTGATTTATATCCCGCCCTTCTTCCCAGCAGGAGCCCAGGGCGGCAAACAAAAGCACTAAAAACAAACTTTAAAACACATTAAAACAAAACATCTTCAAAAACATTACTTAAAAAAAACTAACAAAACATTTAAGATTAAAAACATTTTAAAAACGAAAGTTTAACAACATATTATAAAGCAATTCCAACACAGATGCAGACTGGGATAGGTCTCAACTTAAAAGGCTTGTTGAAAGAGAAAACTCTTCAATAGGCGCTAAAAAGATAACAGAGATGACGCCTGTCTAATATTTAAGGGGAGGGAATTCCACAGGGTAGGTGCTGCCACAGTGTAATGTTAGGATGGTGTGTATGTATGTGTGTATGCATACTATATCCATGTACATGGGTATAGGTGTTCAAGTGTGAACAAGCATGTCACAACATATCTGCGCCATAAACTAGGTTTAATGACCTTGTCAAATGGGGTAATACAAAGTCCACAACTAACTGGGGGCTTGCTTTCTTATTGCTGCTGAGATTTCCCCTCCCCCATCTATTGTTTTTTAAAAGAGTTTTTCCCTACTATTACCAAAAATGCCATCATTCACATGGGGACTGACAAGCATCACATACAATTAGTTGCAGGTGGTCTAAATCTGTGCAATGACTATACACATTTTGTATAAGCAAATAGTCCTATTTGAATCACCATGTTAGGCTTTATTCCAGCTTGTTCCAGCAAAAGCTTCTCATCACCATCTCATAATAAATCCAAGTTTAACAGGTGTGCATGTATGCACATAGTACAGGGAAAACACAAACCAGACTTGACAGACCATTGCCAAGTCTATCTCCTTCATTCAGAGCCATTGACAGCTACTGAAAGTACATTCACCCATGTCAGGCAAGCATTTAGTCCAAGTGTTCCATTCATCAGACTGCCAGCGACTATACTCACAATATGACATCTTACATACGGTAAATAAGTCAGCAACACATCATTACTTCCCTCTCTTATCTTCTGAGAATGTCCAAGAACACAAAAAAAGGTTGCAGCACAAAATCCATATCAGTTTGTACTCTGTGTGATTTCAATAGAAAGCATAGCTAACTTTTCAGTTAATGCACTGGCAGTGAATAACACCAGCATTTTTTAAAGGCTTGTAATATGTATCTTAAAAAGAATGTGGCTTGCTTTTGCTTTTAATGTTGTGATCTTCTTTTGGATACATAGTTGTGCCATTAGGTGTAACTAGTTCACTCATTCCACAGCACTGAATCCAAACACAAAAAATACTAAATTCTGTTGACACCAATAATATCTGGATGCAGCCATTGGAAAGATCAAGAAAAAATAATTATAAATACTCTGCTATAAATAATTCAGCAGGTAGGAGTGAAAAATGGGAAAATAGCCAAAGAAAACCCTATGATTCTGAATTTTAAGTACAAGCCAGAAATGTAGCTCCGCTTACCTTGTGAAAGCAATGGGAGGCGGCAGCGCAATTGCGGCCCAGGGTGAAGCCGCAGAAGCCATGGGAGGTAAGGGCAACGTCGCGCGTCACGCTGAGATGACACGCGACATGCTGCACGGAGGGGGTGGAGCCAATGGGCCTATTTAAGCCCACGCCACACCCTCCGACTTCCTCTTGGCTCACGACAAAGAGAGGAAGAATGATGGCATGGGACAGACAGAGCTACTGAACAGCGAGGGACAGAGAGCGGTGGCCATTTTCTGACCGCATGGTCAATGCTTGGGCCTGATCAGCCCATTTAAGGTTGCAGCCATGAGGACAACGACTGTTAATCCTGCTGCGTGGCTGCAGGTGGCCTGGTGGTGAGGCCTGGCCAAGTTAAGCAAGATTACACAAACATCCTCCCCCCTATACAGGGAGGAGGGAGTGGATGTTAAACAAGGATTACAACCACATACATTTAAATATTACGCAAGTATATTTAGGCAGTTAAAGGGATAGAGAGAGAGACACACACAGAGAGAGAGAGAGAGACGCATCCCTGTGGGTTGCTGATTTCTCCCCCCCCCATAAAAGGGGAAGGGGGTGAAGGTAATATAAGAGTACCACTTAGATATATTGAACATTTACATTAAATATTAAATAATTAATGATAAATAGATATGAGCCCAATGCCTCCTAAGAAGGAGAGAGTTGGGCCAAAAGGGGCATGTGCCTAGCCAGCAGGCCTCGTTAAAAGGGCCTAGCGGGCAGGAAGCGTCTGGGCTGATAATGGTAAAAGAAAGAAACACATTTATAAATAAAGTAAAATACAATAAACACATCAAGTTAACAAACATGCTATATATGTATTTGGCAACCCCTTGCTGCCTAGGCCACACACACACCCTTAGCCCAGGGCAGATTGTGGGAGAAAGGGTGGTTTAGTGTAGTGGTTAGGGTGTTGGACTGTGACCTAGGAGACCAGGGTTTGAGCCTCCCCAACTGCTGTGAGGCGCAATGGGTGACCTTGGGCCAGTTACTGCAGGCTCAGAGCAAATTATGGGAGGAGGCTGTGTTATAACAAGATTCTTTACACTTTACACTTTTTACAACAAGCCAGTAAGACAGCTGCACAGGCTTTTCGAGCCTGCCAACACAGGCCCTATTTCCCCCTTTGATTGCCAAGGCTGGGTGTGAGTTCAGCCTAGGTAGGGGCGCAACACAGTGAGGGATGTGGGTGAGGCCCTGGCAGCCTCTATTGGCAATTGTGCGGGACTCTTTGATTAGGCTTACAGTTTTTTCCTAGACCCGGGCCTATATTAGGTTGCAGGGATACGGAGCTCTTGGCTAAGCTTCCGACTTCTTGCTAGGCCCAGGAATATATTGGGCTGAGTTAATTAATTCTATTATCATTACATTATATGGTGGCCTTGGTGGGGCCGGGTGAGCCTTCTGGGACTTTGTGCCTGTCCTATTTAGATACTAGTGGTGTGCACGGATGACAAGGTTTTGCTAGAAAATGTCTAAATCACCATAACTTAGTTGACAGTGATCCTTTTTCAAGTGTCAGTGCCACGCTAATTGTTACCTCTGAGACAGAAGTTGCATTTATTTGAATTTAGTCCCGTATCAAAAACAAAGCATATGGCATTTGTTGTATTAAAGAAGGACATGCAAACTTCTGCATGGAATTGAAGGTCTAGCAGATTATAATGTGGCTTGATGGGAGGATAGGAATAAAAAGGAAAGCCAGACTGCTTATAAGGCTCTTATCCTAATTCCAGGATCTTAGACTTTACTAAAGAAGGGGCTGCCTTGACAGGATTTTAGATTCCTGTTGACATAGCGGCTGCCTTTTAAGTTCCAGGCAGACTCTTCACCCTTTCCTGATGATTTTGTAACAACAACAACAACAAAAACCCTTCTTTGTTAGGATTTCTGATATCATTTACCTGCAGTCATATATAGCATGCAACTTTTACATTGGCACTTCTATTTTGATATCAGTTACTTGAAATCAATGTAGCATGCACATTTTGCATTTGAACATTTATTATTATGGTTGTTTGGAAACCCACTAGGAGAAAGCTGCGGTGGGTCCAAATATTGGTGACAGCAGCATATCCTCAGTCTCTGTGCTTTAGGGGAACTGGATTAGCTGCCATGGAATAGTAGTTGGTAAAGTGTACTTACTCATAAATGATTTACTCCCTTTCTTTGCAGAAGGATGTGCACAGCAGTGAGATATTAGGCCGGAGGCCTTCAAGGGGGTAAGAGGAAGCCCCCAGCTTAAGCTGCTCAGGGACATGTGTCCCTCCCCAGTTAGACTTGAGGTACTACAAACTTCGATTACCGGCTACCCGGTTTAAAGGGAGGTTTGTCTGTGTTATGGTGTTTTTCTTTTGGTTTCCTGATCCCAGATTTCAACTCGCGGCTGGCCTTCAGGGCATACAGTCTTAAATCTGTCGTAGTTATGGCCTTAGGATGCAGAGGGCATATTACACCTGATTCACCACCAGTCCTGTTTAAGGGGTCAGGCAGTGATGGGTTTATACTGGATAGCCTGGGATAGTGCGCTGCACTTCATTCAACATGGTGCACACCTATGATAGAGATGCCTTATGCATTTTTATGTGGCAGAGCATTATCTATGGACTGCTATATTTCTCACATGGAGTGCTGCAGCTCCTTCTGGGGGGGGGCAGTCATGTCCACCAACTCCCAGCTGGCCTTCATGGCCTACAATCTTCAATCTGTTTTAGTTATGGCGGTAATTGCCAGGGACAGAGTGTAAAGATGTACAGTTGGGCAGAGTTCTTGGCCCCTTCCTGGCCACCCCAGTTGGGTAGGGCCTTAAAAGGCAGTGGGCAAATTACGTCTGATTCACAACCAGTCTTATTTAAGGGGTCAGGCAGTAACAGGTTCATACCTGATAGTCTAGGAACGGTGCTCTATGCTTCATTTAACATGATGCCCACATGTGGCAGAGCATTGCCTATGGACTGCTATAATTCTCGCATGGAGTGCTTCAGATCCTTCTGGTAGGGGGCAGTCAGGAGACAAGTGGACTTAGAAACAGTGGGGCACTATCTGTATGATGGGCTGTTCATCGGTTGGGCAGATTTTGGGGTGCATGTTAGCACCTGAGGTCACAGCTTATAGTATGGATATGTAACTGGGGGTTCCCTTGAAAACTGGGAATATGGAGGATCCTGCCCCAGTGTTCACCTTTCTGGGTATCAAGATTGGCTCTGTGCCAGTGTTCACCTTCTGGGTATCAAGATTGACTCTGCGGCCCAGGGCTGCAAGCTGCACAGGGACATGCTTTAACTGTTGCAGATTAGGATCCTGGAGTTTTTCCACTTCTAGCTAAGGCACAGGGTTTTCGAGATCATTCCACGGATTTTAGGGTCCGGTGCATGTTGGCTGGGTGGGCTAGGGAGCGCCCAGCTGCCCCGATCACCGCCGTCCTATATCTCCAGAGCTTTTAGAGAAACTCATGAGCCAATGGTCAGCAGTATGCTCTTCCAACTACGAAATCCAGCTATTTCGAGCAGTGTCCCTTACATTATTTTAGGGGGATTTCGAATTGGAGAAGTAGTGGCTGGGTCTAAGTTGGACCAGTCACAGCGCGCCCTCTTAATTTCAGATATCAACATGAAAGCAGGCAGCGCTTACCTTACGTTACGTAGGTCTAAGACTGACCAGAGGGGCAGAGGACGGACTGTTATTTTAGCTCCTTCCCCTTTGCCACACATTTGCCCAGTGCAGGCCCTGCTAACCTTTATGATAGCTAGAGGAGCAGGGAGTGGATATTTATTTGTTCACAGGAACGGTAATCCTCTCACTAAATATCAATTTTGGGCACTTACTAAGAAGGCTCTGCACGGATTAGGAATAGACCCATCAGTTTTTGGGATCCACTCTTTTAGAATTAGAGCAGCTTCCACAGCAGCGGGGCTGGGTTTCCCATGGGCCAGTCTGCAAGCTGTTGGAAGGTGGGCTTCTGGGGCCTATAGGAGTTACATCCGCCCCATGAGTGGGCATGGTAATTCGGAAGCCTAATGGCGTTGCCTTGTTTTGGCAGGTTGCCGGAGGGGGACGGATCCTAGTCTGTGGCCACAGCATGATTTTCTGGGCGGGCCGTAGGGCTGCGTCATCTTGGATGGGCTCGCAGCTGGGGCTCAGTCAACGAGCTACTGTACAATGGCTTGGCTGGCAAGGGATGTGCTGGGATGGGCTCCTACCCGCCCTGTTCCGGCAAGGGTTAGCGTGTGAAGTTCCACACATCTTGGTCATTCACCTGGGAGGTAATGACCTGGGTTTACTTAAGGGCAGGGCCCTTACTGTTCAGGCATGTAGCGATATGCACGTTATAAGGCAGCGTTGGCCTTCAGTTTGTCTGCTTTGGTCAGACATACTGCCACGCAGGGAATGGCGTGGAGTTTGGAACCCCAGGAGGATAGACTGGACACGTAAGAGGGTCAACTGACAGATTCGGTTGGCACTTCTTGGGGATGGTGGGTTGCCCATTCCACATCCGCTCATACAGCATTCTAGGGTTGAACTCTATAGGGCCGATGGCATTCACCTGTTGGACACAGGGAACGACAACTTTTTGCAAGACCTGCAGAGGAGTCTGCTGGAAGTTCTTCTACGCAGTGGGGAAAAGGGGACTAAATAGAGATTTGTCCCCTTCTTGTGGCGGTAAAGTGCAGGAGGGGAAATTAGTAACGACAGCTAGGTGGCCCCCTTAGGCACCTTTGGAGGTGAAGGGTGGTTCCAGATGCCTGTCTCTCAGGGTTTTATGGCCCAAATACAGGATATGGGCTGCTTTTGGGGCCAACTTACCTCATCCACCCGAGGGTTCTACGGCCCCAGGGCTGGGTGACGTAGGAAGGTCTCCCTACTCACCTATAAGG
The DNA here is from genome assembly GCF_030035675.1 of Rhineura floridana. NCBI lineage: Eukaryota > Metazoa > Chordata > Lepidosauria > Squamata > Rhineuridae > Rhineura > Rhineura floridana. Next base: position 52,129,996 of record NC_084487.1, read on the forward strand.
TGTGGCCGGGGCAGGGGTAAGCAAAAGGGGCTTGCCCTTGGCTCCAGCAGGGGCTGGTTGCCCGAGAGCTGTAGGGCAAGCTGATTGCCTATTGTTAGTTCCCGCACTTAGGTTTCACCTCTGCAGGTCGCTTTAAAGTTTTGTTTGAATTTAATAAAGTGGCCCTTTATTCAACCATAGCTCCTGTTCTCTGCGTATTATTTCACCCATCGACCACAATAGAGTACAAGCTTATATGGAGAGGCAAGTTAACTTGAATTGTCAGGGGCAATCCAGCAGGCCCTCAAGTATATACGGAAGAGCCTGAGGGCTGAATTCTGGTTCCAGATTCCTTGTGGGAGCAGGGTAGAGGGGTTGAGGAAGTGAGATACAATGAACATTCTAAGGAAAATGTTATACGTTGCAGAGATTTCATGTTTCTGGCTCATTTTTTTGTCCTAGCAAGGCTGGGGTAAGTGTATACATAGGGGTGAGCCAGTGAGTGAATGAGAGAGAGAGAGAGAGAGTAGTTGGGCACTGGTAGAAGGAAACATTTTGCAAGACTGGGACAGAGAGAAGGAAAAAGCAAAAGCCAACAGTACTGGCAGTTTTAATGCTGGCATGGGGAAGAGGAGGAAATAGGGTCCTCTGTCATCTACATGGACATTTCACTAGTCTCAATAATAAACGTATTTTCAATACCTTAATCTCTTGGTCATGCTTTAGCATAGAGGCACATTGATACCTGTTCATGCCAGGGTTCCTGAAGCCAATGGTGGAACACGTCTCCTGTTATGAACCAGCCAACATCTGAAGTCCTCCTCTGGGTACCCCCTCCAAGATTAGTTCCAAAGGTAATGACAAGGGAGAAGGACTTTTCAGTAGTGGCCCTCCATCTGCAAATGCTCTCCCCAGTGAGGCCTACCTGATGCTGACATTATCATCTTTTCAGTATCAGGTCAAGATGTTCATCTACCGCCTAGATGAAATGTGAAAGTTGACTTTATGCTTTTTAGTTGATTTTGTCTGCTGTGGTAGTGTGGTTGTGATATTATTTGTACTGTTTTGTATTATTCTCTTACTTGAATTTCTGTATATTCTAATCTGCCACAAAACACCTTGCATCTTCTTCTTTTTTAGAAATAGGTATTTAAGAAATTCAGTAAACTAAGCTATCTTATTTTGGGCTGGGGGCAAAGTCTTGCATATCTCTCTCTCTCCTACAGCCCATGATTGAAATCACTGATGCAGTGGCAGCATTATGGTGGGGCTTACTGTGATGAACATTTCTCCAGTTAATAAATGGAAATATAGACTGAAAGATGTTGCTTCAGATTGGTCTCTTTTTCTTTCCTAGATGATGTCACCAGTCCCAAGCTGAACATGCCTATGTAGATGCCTATGATCAAACTGAGAAATACAAGTATGATGTAGGTAGTATACAGATACAGAAAGCAACAATTGTCCCTTCTGGTATCACCACACTTTCTAGTTGACGGAACTATGGGGATCACTCATAGTATCCATGTACAGAACTTAGAAGATGGCTTTTATAACTTGATATGATTTGTGGTGGCTCCATTCTGCATCTTTAAACACATTATGTATAATGTGCTTAAATGGAAATATAAAATTTAAGTTTAAAGCAGAATATTGGTATACTCTTTTCATTGTAACACCATTACATGAGCTAGAGTTCAGAAGGGCACAAGCACAAATGGGAAATGTTTGAATTAGCTTCTGGTATCATTTATGTGATCTATCGTTGCTTAGTTTTCATTCTGAGGAGGATGGTAGTCAAAAGGTCAACAGAATAAGATGTAAAAAAAATCTGTTTTCACTAAGATTAGAAAAAAATGTAAATGCTGCTGGATGCCCAGGATTTGTATTGTTCAGCATCTAAAAACCACTATAGCTAAACTTGTTAAACAAAATAGTGCCAGGATGGAAAAACAAACATGTAAAAATATGAACATGTAACAAATGTGGTTGCCAAAACAGTAGGAACAAGTAGGGACCCAAAACATATTATTTTGTGTCTACTTTTTGTTGTTATTACCCACTCATACCACTTTTATTCCCTACACACACAGGCTGCAATCATATGCACGTTTACTGAGGACTAAGTCTGAACTTCATCAGACTTGCTGCCTAATACTGTGCATGTTTATTTGCAAGTTGTGCACACACACAAAAAGCTATATTTGCAGTTTGTTTTGGGGCAGCTGCAAATAAATGAACTCTTCTTGTCCCTTGGAATTTTCAAACCAAATAACTCACTATATTCCAAAAGTGTGAGTACTGACTAGCTCTCAGCTGCCTTGGTTCCAGTCTGCTGAACTTATTGCCAAGTGTTGACCCAGGGAAAGATGAGTTTTACTCGGAAGAGGCACATGAATGGGACTGAAAGGAAAAGAGTGTGGAGTTCATGTATATGAAAGTGGCTTGGAGTTGAAAAACACAACAGTATAAAATGATGGGTAATTTTTGAAGACAAAATATGAACAAATATGCTTCCTTTTTAGAAGGTTCTTCCTACAAAATTCACACACAATTTCAATGTGTAATTTTTTCTTTTTCTTTTACCAAACATCTATGTTGTGAAGTTTTAGTTATGAAAATGACATGCATGAAGATTGTGAACATATTACATCTAATAAGAGATATTCTGAAGCAGATTTTAGGAACTACAGCTGTAAAATAAAAACCAATCAGAAACTTTGCCATTGTGAAACAGTGTCATACTGCTTTAACACAACAAAGAACCTTGTCTATCGCAAACCAGCATACTTCTAAACCTGTCTTAAGAGTTGGAGCAAAATACCCATGACTTTCTGAACTAGTTTTTGTTTCAAAATTCTAACTAGTTTGAACTATGCCAGGCCTCTACATGTCTAGTAATAATATTAAAAAGCAACATGTTTCAGCATCCAATAGCCCAGCCTTAGAAAACTGCTTACTGTTTGCTGTTTTCTTATAAATGTTTCCTATTTGTTATTCACATTTAGTTAAATATCTAATTATAAAGAATGGGCCACTTGGGAACAGAGTATGAGCAAGACCAATCTGCAAACTACTTACTACTAAATTGAAAAACCCAGTAATGTGAGATAATGTTTTCTTTTTAATTCAACTCTTCATGCATGCATAGCAAGGTTGAGGAACTATTTTGCTGTCAAGAACTGCATTCTCTTGAAGGTAAATTTGTTGGGGCAAGCCACCTGCCTTCCCTCTCTCTCTGTCACCCCCCTCCCTTGCCACACACATAGATTAGGCTGAAGGCCACATGCAGTCTACAGGATGCAGGTTGCCCACGCTGCTGTATAGTTAGGCAGATAAACTTGGTAGCTCTTTCATAAAAATGTTTTGAGTACCGATATGGTAAATTGTATGCACCCAAATACAAAAGTCTCCTTCTATGTACAAAGTTAGCATGTGGGAGATCACATTCCAAGGGTAAAAGCTTTTGAAAAATTGGTCTGGACAGAAATCTTGTGCTGACCATTGAAGCACTCATTTTCATTTGTCCTCAGAGCTCCTTTCTTATCATAAATTTGTGTCACAGAATCATAGAATAGTAGAGTTGGAAGGGGCTTTTATGGCTATCGAGTCCAACCCCCTGCTCAGTGCATGAATCCAACTTAAAGCATACCTGACAGGTGGCTGTCCAGCTGCCTCCTGAATGCCTCCAATGTTGGAGAGCCCACCACCTCCCTAGGTAATTGATTCCATTGTCATACTGCTCTAAGAGTTAGGAAGTTTTTCCTGATGTTCAATCAAAATCTGGCTTCCTGTCACCTGAACCCATCATTCTGTGTCCTGCCCTCTGGGATAATAGAGAAGAGATCCTGGCCCTCCTCTGTGTGACAACTTTTCAAGTACTTGAAGTGTACGATCATATCTCCCCTGAGTCTTCTCTTCTCAAGGCTAAACATGCCCAGTTCTTTCAGTCTCTCCTCACATAGGGCTTTGTTTCCAGTCCCCTGATCACCCTCGTTTCCCTCCTCTGATCCTGTTCCAGTTTGTCTGCATCCTTCTTAAAGTGTGGTATCCAGAACTGGACACAGTAAAGATCAGGCCTAACTAGTGTCAAATAGAGGGGAACTACTACTTCACACGATCTGGAAACTATACTTCTGTTAATGCAGCCTAAAACAGCATTTGCCTTGTTTTGCAGCCACATCACACTGTTGGCTCCTATTCAGCTTGTGATCAACATCAATACCAATATCCTTCTTGCATGTCGTATTGCTGAGCCAAGTAACTGTACATTTGGTTTATTTTTCCTAGGTGTAGAACTCTGCACTTATCCCTGTTAAATTTCATTCTGTTATTTTCAGCCCAACACTCTAGTCTATCAAGATCCCTTTGAATTTTGTTTCTGTCGTCCAGGGTATTAGCTATCCCACCCAATTTTGTGTCATCTGCAAATTTGATAAGCACTCCCTGAACCTCCTCATCCAAGTCCTTAATAAAAATGTTGAAGAGCACTGGGCCCAGGACTGAGCTCTATGGTACAACACTCCTTACCTCCCCCCCCAGTTTGAGAAGGAATCATTTCACCTCAGCAATACACCACAGAATATAACTTTTTAACAAAAGTTCCTTCTACCTTCTTCAAGGCTCAAGGTGCTTCCAGATGAGTATTTCTTGTGGGATCAGTGCCTCTCGCGCATGCAAGTTTTTCCTCAACATACATCAGCATCATTGGCATCAAAATGCTAGTACATATTTTCCCCATTTACACTGTATTTACCCTTTCACTAGAAAATCCAATATGTTAAAAAAAATCGGTTGCCAATTACCCATTTAGGATACCTGAATGTCCCAATTACAATATTAAGCTCCTGTCTGAAATCGCTCTTATTTTCTTTCAAGGACCTCCCCCTTTTCTAGGAAATTACATAAAATTAACCAGGTTGTAGATGTGCAAGTTTAACATTTTTTTGTTTTAAGACATGAAGAACCAAGGCCCACACTTCTGGAAGAAAGCATATAGGAAATATATTTTGTCCAAGGGTGGAAGGTCTACAGTGAAAACTGTCCCTGCCAAGACTGTAAATAACTTTATTGAAATATGTTGGGAAACCAGCTTTTACTGTATAAAATCTTTAAGAAGTTTGTGTTGAAAAGTGATATATAAATATTCTAAATACATTAATAATGTTTCTATCTGATCTGCATGCAGATTCCACTAAGAAAGAAAGAAAAACGAATAAAATTTACTAATTATTTCTTCACAAGATCTTTTATATTGAAACCTATTGATTCGAATATCTGGTGTACTGCTTAATACAATGATATTCATTAAGCTCACTCATCTGGTTCACACTAGTATGCATTATTGTTCTCCCCCCCCTTCAGTTTTATCAGGTACGTATTCACCTCTATTACTGTTTCTACAGTGTTAAAACTTTGAACCCCACAGAGTAACTTACTTTCTTGAATTGCATTAAGAATTTCTGAAAAGTCCACATCTCTCTTCTGAGCATCAAGCCTTATTGATATTTGTGTTTCCAGGTGACGGCCTTGACAATGTTCTCTTCCTTCTAAAGAAATTGAATAGATTGGTGGAGTTTGCAATGATTTAGTAGTGACTCCAGCAAAAATGGGTGGGAAAGAAATAATGTTTGCAAACACGAAAGCTGCCTGGAATGATTATTTTTGCTGTGCAGTACAGGGAAAGTCAGTCCAAGAACGCATTCATATAATTGCAGTACCCACAACATGCTCCTGACTCCCCCTTCCCCATAAAGTGATAAATCTTCAGCTACCTACACTCATTCCTGCTTCTCTTTCCTTGAAGTGCAAATAGAAGTCTCAGAGAAGTGGTTTTTGACAGGAAAGAATTAAACTTCCCTTCCCCCTCCACACTTCCCCACAGCTGCTATTTATAAAACATTAATCGCATTTGTGGCTACAATTTACATAAGAGAAAACATGCACACAAACTGCATTCACACAAATAATATAACGCCTCGTTTGGCCCTTAATGTCAACACAACCCTTAAAGGAAAAGCCAGAAGAGTTGGGCTTAAATCATTTTTTGTCTCGGTAGAATCAATGCAATTGACGACTCTATAAATCTGCCTTTTATTGTTACAGATCTATTAACTGTTCTATATTAAATGTTCTCAGAGACTCTCATGAGGGAATTCAAGCCATTATATGACTTCCATAATATTAAATATGTTTTTCTGTTTATTCAAATATTCTGTATGTTACTTCCAAAGCAATTACACAAGGAAGAAATGTACTAACTGCTGTTAGTATAAGATCTGTTGATTTCAATTTCCCATGTGAAAATATTGAATTTTACAATATTTGATCAGACATTTCCTTTGATTAAAATATATATTAACTATATAAACAACATATATGAGCAAATTCCTCAGCAATTCGTAGTAAATTCTCTAGCATAGCCCTTGCTAACCTGTGTCCTCCATATGTTGCTCTCCATGCTGGCTGAGGCTGATGGGAGTTGTAGTGCAAAACAACTGGAGGGAACCAGGTTGGAAAAGGCTACTCTAGCATAATATGGGGGGACAAGAAGGAATGTGTTTAACAACTTTGATCCAAGAGAAGAAATGTTCATAGAGTAGCAAGCAGAAGTGCAGCATATTCCTATGTGTGCTTACTCAGAAGTAAGTCCCACTGTGTTCAATGAGACTCACTTGTGTTTAGGATTCTAGCATAATTTAGCAGATGGCCATTTTCAAAGCCAAACTAAACTGTTCCTCTGAGTCTGACAGGACACTCATATTATGTGAATTGCCAATGATTGTTTTGGTCTCAAAGGATGGATGTTTGGAATTAGATTTTACATGAAGGAATCTGTTGGTCAGAGTTGGCAGCTAGATGTCCAAAGGGCCCTAAAATGGAAAGGGTGTTGCTTTAGGACAGCACTAGGCACAGTAATAACAATCTAATAATCCATTGACTCAAATAGGCAGCCCTAACCGTTGTGCCTCGTCATGGAAAAGGACATTAGATTGGATCCAGACTTGGGTGCAGTCTAGTAATCACTTACCTGGGAGTAGGTCCCATTGAACTCAATGGAGCTTACTTCTGAGTAGACATGTATTGAATTGCAGCCTAAGTTAGTTGTACTTAGCGCCAATTAAAATCAATGAGGCTTAAGTAATGATGAACTTGTCCCATTGGTTTCAGTGGGAACTAAGTGCAACTAACAAGCTTGGATCCAACCCACTGCTGGCTGCATAACCCTCAGTGATACCAGCAATTTAAGACAATCTATTCAAGTACTATTCTAAGTGACTTAGGACATGGACATGCGAGTGCCAGCCCTGCTCCCAACCTCTGCAAGTGTGCCAGTCTTCCCCATTCCACTCTTAACTTTCCCATGTTGAGTAAGGAGGTGTGAAAAGGGTATCACAACTGAACATTTTTAGAAGCTGCCTCACATCCAGGAACAATTGATGACACACGGTTCCTGATTGCAGGGAATCTTCTAGGTATGTTCAACCAAATGAGCTTGGAAACCCCCTTCAGACCTTCTGACTCAACATGGGAAGGTTGGGAGTAGGAGTGGATGGCAGCTCTTAAGATCTGAGCTGGCATATGAGCCCTGGCACCCACTCATGCCATGCATAATTCAACTCAAGAACAGATCCCGTGATGAGAACATACATGGATCTCTAGCATAACATTCTCCTATACTGCTACTGCTGCTTTGTTTGCAGAAGAAAAGCCTTGAGAAGATGAGTTCTGGGCAAAATTTATCTTCACTATTGGCTCATCTCTGGTTCACTCCTTCTCCCTGAATCTCTTAGTCCCAAGGACATATTGCTGGCAGTGAAACACCCCAGGGTTAACACAAGTGTTGGAAGTAACCTCATAAAGATGTGAATAGCTGGCAGTGGAATCCAGTCAGTCTCATAGGAGCTTCACCTGCTGAATCTGCTGTCTGCAGAAAGTTGCAAAGAAATCTGGCTTAACCCCAAGGACACTGGTTTAACTGGATTGTGCATTGCTCTTGAAACAGCCATCTAAATCACATAATGTTTCCTTTCACCATGGCAACGTCAAGCTCATTCCAATATGTAACGATACAGGAAACATAAAAATCACCATTTAAACTATGACAAGTTGCACCACTAAAACAAAACAAGCAAATAAGCAAAAAATGATGACATACATGAGGATGAAAGCAGGAAGCCAAAGCACATCTCTTCAACCAGTTAATATTGTAAAAGGCAAGTTTCAGCATGCCTGCTCAATGCATCTAGGAAATGCTGCAACGCTACAGGGTGCTCTAAAGAGGATACCTTCATGCAAAGATTTATAGTGTGTGAACTATAAAGTGTGTTTAGAAAAAACTGACAGAGGCAAAAGAACCCATTTTTAAAGTTTAATGCAACTATGACTATGGACCGCCTTCAAGTCGATTCCGACTTTTGTTGACCCTATGAATAGGGTTTTCATGGTAAGCGGTATTCAGAGGGGGTTTACCATTGCCTTCCTCTGAGGCTGAGAGGCAGTGACTGGCCCAAGGTCACCCAGTGAGCTTCATGGCTGTGTGGGGATTCAAACCCTGGTCTCCCAGGTCGTAGTCCAGCACCTTAACCACTACACCACACTGGCAAACCAACACATTATTGCTAAATTGCCTTTTTGGATGGTGCAAATTAGACAATTCCCCCCCATGAGTTTGGGGTTAATTACAAATAAATGCAGACAGACTTTAAACTAAGTCTAAGTAGTCTAGCCAGCAAAACTATAGAGTGAAGGGTGCAGTATGCACTTCATATATGAATTGGATGCTGCAGAACTATCTCTGGCCACATGTGGAATCACTTAAACACAGGGGAAACCAACATGGTGCATTCAGATATTGTTGGACTACAACCACCATCAGCGCCAGCCATCATTGCCAATGGTCAGGGATGGTGGGAGTTGTAGTCCAGCAATATCTAGAGAGCACTACATCACTTGCCTGTTTTAAAACTTTGAGCTCTGTTGTGAGTTTTCATAACAAGTCACACATGCTTCTGATTGCCCTGGACTCCCAAGATGCATGGTAATTAATTTTAAATCTTATAGTTAAGGACAGAGAGCATTTATGAATGGGAAGCCATTTTCACTGGTGTCCCCATGGTGAGTGGACTCTGTGCTCTTGCTCTCACCTGTCCGACACAAGATGTTTCCAAAGGTCACTCATTAAAAGGTCATGGGAGTGCCCTTTGAATTAAGTCATGTAGAAAAAGAAAAAAAGGTTTTACTAATATAAGTCTCAGCATTCTATATAGCTAATAAAAATGGTACCTGAAAGTTATTTACTTGAAACCTGGCAGATACGATTTACCTGATGACGTCTATGAATGTGCCAAATTTGAAACTGATCAAATAAAAATTGTCACACCTAAAGCAAGTTAAAAAGTGCTGAAAGTTGACACATTGACCAACTCTAATTTTAAAACATGCATATTATATGTTTCTTTCCAATTCTGGTGAAAACTGCCAATGTACTTCAATCAGAGGATGGCTTCATTGGTTTGGTGAAGTTCTGAGCAGGTGTTCAAAAGTTTTTAGGACTTTCCTGTCCCACTAAAGTCCATGGCATCATTTGATCACTTTTTAAAGTGAAAATTTTGCTAGGATTACACCGTTTGCAGAGGGAGCCAGTTAGTAGATGCAATGCCTTTAGTTATTGAATGTAACAGTAAGGTGCAGTGGTTAGATGAGTGATTGCCAATGCTTTTGGGTCCATGGGCACTTTTGGAAACATAGGAATCTGTTGTGGGCACCATACAACTACACCAACCCATACAATTACACCACACACACACCCCTCCACAGCCACACGTCTTCAACCACACAACTACACCCCCTCCACATAGCCATACAATCAACCACACAAGACAGCTAATGACAGGCTTCTGTGATGCTTTTCTGAGAATCATTCCATAAGCTGGAATACTGCAGGGCTATTGTGTCAGTACTGTGCCAGAGCTAATTCTTGTAAGGATCGTGAATGCCAACTAGTGGCATAGGAGACTGTAAATATGAGGATTTCTCTAGCAATACAGTGAGGCTCAAATGCTTCATATGGCAACACAGGACAAGGATAACATGGGACATCTTTGCTGGTGACCCATCTGGATTTAGGAGGAACATTGAGTGTTGTTCTACTGAGTCTAAAGTGGCTGTCTTGGGGAAGCTGAGAGACAGAGAGAGACACAGAGATCTATAAGAAGCCCAACTCTGATGTCGACTTTATAGCTATTGTGGAAAACCAGGACAGAGGAGGAGGACACCAATAGAGGGAGCAGGAAACATCCCTTAAAAGGGACTCACCTCTCTAGTGACGCACCTATATTTACTGCCATGAAATATTCCAAATATTTGCCATATTTGCTACAATTAAAAAAAAAAGTTTTAAAATGACAGAAATGCATGACCAGGATGGAAAGGTTTAAAAATAAACATGCTGTGTCATAATGAATCTATAATACCACTGTATATAGAATATTGTGTTCTATCATATATCTAAAAGAGTATTATAGCACTGGACATTGTTCAGAAAAGGCAACAAAATCAGCAAGAGGTGGCAACATCTTCCTTATGACGGAAGGCTAAAGCTTTTTAAAGTTTCAGGATGATGACTATGATTAAAAGGGGTATGATAATTAGTTTTATAAAATTATGAATAGCAGGGCAAGAGTGGATTGAGAATTTTTAACTCCCTCTCCAATGATACTAGAACTCAGATTACACAAGGAAATTAATTGGCAGCAGTGTCAGAATGGACAAAGGAAGTACTATTTCTCACAATGCATAAATAATTTATGGATAGAGCAATGACCACTAGCTTAGATGGCTTTATATTTATGAAGGATACTTCTATCAACAGCCACTAAGCATGATGGATAAAGGAAACCTATACTTCTGACTATCCGAAGCCAAGGCAAACAATGTGAGAGAACTGTTGCTTTCATTCCCCATTTGTACGTTTTGGAGACACATTTGGCTGAATACTGTTGGAAACACGTTGCTAAGTTACATAGACCCCTATTCTAGCAGGGCTCATTTTATGTTCAAAGAAAAGCTATCAAAACTCACTTTAGGTCTCCAAAGTAATGTGTAGACCAGGGATGATAGATTTCAGGTTTGCAGGATCTACTTTATGCGCTTTTTCCTAGAATATCGAGATCCACCAACTGGCACAGATCTCAACAGAGCTCACAGTCCTTCCACACATAAATCCACTCTTAGTTACCCCAGGCTTTCTACATTTCAACAATGTAATTTAGGGCAGGGGGAAAAGAGTATCACTTTGTTGCCCCAACTGGGAGTTGGAAACCTGACAGTCTACTGTAAATCGCCCACAGATCTACAAGTAAATCCAGATCTACCTTCTGCTCAACCATGACGTAGATAACAATTGGAAGTGTGAAAAATATAATCGTGTCAAGATAAACTTCTCCTGAACTGATTACAAAAAGGTGAGTTCATATTACCCATTTTCTTCCCATTGTGCGATGCAATCCTTAACTATTAAAAGGACAAGTACTAAGGCTTAAGTCTGACTGAAAGTTCCATGTTCTGAGCTGTAGGGCCTAAATAAATAAAAAAACAACAACTAATAGAAACAAAGAGGATCTTTGTTGTTTCCTGACCTGTGCCTCTTAAATAGAACAAAGTGATTTGCACTAAATGAGATGGAAATGGACTGCCTTCAAGTCAATCCCAATTTATGGCGACCCTGTGAATAGGGTTTTTGTGGTAAGTAGTATTCAGAGGTGGTTTTACCATTGCCTTCCTCTGAGGCTGAGAGGCAGTGACTGGCCCAAGGTCACCCAGTGAGCTTCATGGCTCTGTGGGGATTCGAACCACTGCACTCTTGCACTACATGGACCACATAATTACTAGGACATTTTTATTTAAATCTACATAAAAGCATCAAGGAAGCAAACATGGATGGATGGACTATGGATAATAAATTGGCTCATGTTTTCTGTACTCATAGTGAGAAACACTAGTCACAAGCATAGGCATATTTTCTTACTCATGAACAATTTCCATTGTAAAGACAAAAGGTGTTCATGAGGCTCTCAATTATTTTGTATTGTACAATTCAATGTCATTACAGGATATGCAGTAGAACAGTAAATAACTTTTTACTTAAATTGCTTAAGAAAAGCTATGATGATAACATCTTCCACATTTTGTATATTAATAAGTAGAATTTATATTGTTTTTGAGTGCTCAGAACAACGTCCTTATCTCTCAATAATTCTTACAATAACCCTATATAGTATTTCTTATTATCACCGAATTGCAGAGAGCAGCTCAAGCCCGAGAGACAGTGGATTGCTTAAGGCCTCATGCATACTACTGTGAAATTTGAACCAGGTACTTGTTAGTTTACACTGTACTCTACTACCTCTCCAGATACCAAATACTGTATAAGTGCTAGCTTGTTGCTGAGGGTTGGGCTAATGTCAGTAGCAGAATGGGCAAGAGAATGAGTGTCTGAAAACAAACCTTATAAAGTAATGCTTCATGCATTGCCAGATTATATCTGACGTGAATAATGATAAAGGGTGCTTCCAGACTGTTGCTATTTTGCGAGTGTGATTCAACAACATACCAGCAAATTCAGGTTGCACCATTAAAGCGGATTTGGAGTTCTTGTGCAACAACCCTCTTCCCCAAAAACAAATAGAGATGTTCTGCAGTAAGGAAAGTGACACTGCTACCACACCACATTGTCCACTACTGCGCATACACAAAAAGGAGACAGCCTAATACAAATAAGATATCTTGTCATTTTCATTAAGTGGAGCCAATCTGATATGTAAGTAAGTTGCACAAAATGGAGATACCAGATGTATTGCTGTCAATATACTTTTCCGATCAGTTCTGCATTTCTAAGAAAGGCAGAAAGTTTTGTTTCTTTAGCATTTGGAAGTTCCAGCTCACAAACATTTTTATAATAATAGAAGCAAAATGTTTAAAATGTATTTTTTTAAAGAAAATGAATAAGCAGGTACAAGCTAAAGATGGCAATATTATTTGTCAGGTCATCAATACCATGCCTTCAGATGCAAACAAAACACATGACCTGAATGATTCTGAGATAAACTTACAAGCTTCCTAAGTAGAGTAACAGGATGGGAAGATGACCATTTTTCAAGTCAATCTATGCCCTGTATGCTGATAAAACATTAAAATTTGTCATTTGGTTTAAATGTCGACCAAATATCATCTTTGTGTATATGTATTTTCTATAATGAGTAGCTGTAATGAGTCCAGTTCATCTGGACAACAAAATTACTATGTGCCAAATGCTATGTGTGTGTGTGTATTGCCTTCAAGTCGATTCTGACTTATGGCGACCCTATGAATCAGGTTTTCTTGAGGCTGAGAGGCAGTGACTGGCCCAAAGTCACCCAGTGAGCTTCATGGCTGTGTGGGGATTTGAACCCTGGTCTCCCAGGTCATAGTCCAACATAGAATGGTAGAGTTGGAAGGGGCCTATAAGGCCATTGAGTGTAACCCCCTGCTCAGTGCGGGAACCCAGTGTAAAGCATGCCTGACAGATGGCTGTCTAGTTGCCTCTTGAATGCCTCCAGTGTTGGACAGCCCACCACTTCCCTAGGTAATTGATTCCACTGTTGTACCACTCCAACAGTTAGAAAGTTATTCCTGATGTTCAGTCAAAATCTAGCTTCCTGCAACTTGAGCTCATTATTCTGTGTTCTGCACTCTAGGATAACCGAGAAGAGATCCTGGCCCTCCTCTGTGTGGCAACCTTTCAAGTACTTGAAGAGGCTATCATATCTCCCCTCAATCTTCTCTTCTCCAGGCTAAACATGCCCAGTTATTTCAGTCTCTCCTCATAGGGCTTTGTTTCCAGTCCCCTGATCATCCCTGTTGCCCTCCTCTGAACCTGTTTCTGTTTGTCTGCATCCTTCTTAAAATGTGGTGTTTATAAAATGTAGTTGTGCCCAACAGATTTCACACTAGGAAATGATGGGGAAATGGGCAATATTCTTACCTTATCTGGGATTGTATGTGTATACACATGACAAGATTTAATTCGGGCTATCCACATGAAGTTCCAAGCCTAAATTTGCTTCCCTTATAATTCTGGGCTTCCAGATTTCCTTCTTACTGATGCTTTGCATAAAATAAGATCACATCTATCCTGTAAATGAGAACTCTGTCTCCATCTTTCCTGATGGTGAATTCCACTTAACATTAATGAAGCATGACCTCATGAAAATTGAGGCCAACCAGCCTAGAGTGTCTTGTCAGTTTGCAAGGAGCAACTCAGAGCAACAATACAGACTCCATCCATAAACCATCTACTGCCTTCCTGAACATTTGATTGGAAATGAAGAACAACTGCCATTTTAGAATTTGTGACAGACAAGCATGTGAACCATCTGTTTTTAACAGCAGTGGCAGCAGCAACAAGAGGGAAAGAGTAGATGAAGGGCCTGTCCATACAACTGTATAATCTACAATGTAAGTGCTTTGTGTCCTCATTAATTCACAGTCGTCCATAGAATGTTACAAACTAGTACGGATTTTCACATTAACAAATCCACATTAGAAATAACCCTGAAAAACCGATAAGCTTTCCTAAACTGATAATCAATCACATGAACGTCCGTGGGTTCAGACGCAATGCTGCGGACTTTCCTGCAATAGGCGGTCCATGGGCATTCTTCCGTCATATGCCAAGCCCCATGTCCTTCCCCCACCCTCTGTCCACGCCTCATCCTTCTTGCTTACAGTTCATTCCTGCTTCTGGTAGTGAACTGGGGTACTTCCTCCTTCTGGCTTCTGTAACTGTATCACTGGTTTTTTTTTAAAAAAAGCTACTATTTTGCGATCAAACGTAAAATCAAATGTTTAATAATATTTCCACTTAAAAGCGATGTTGCGATGTTACACAAACAATTCATTGAAAACACTGAGTTTAAAGGAGGTTTTTAACGTAGCTTCCTTGGACTGATGGGGGGAAACGTGGGGGGAAGCAGCGAGCTCTAGTACTTTAATGTGGCATTGATCTTGCAGCCGATCCAGCAGCAGGCAACCTACTCAACAGCTGATGGGGATGGAAAGGTGAGCCAAACACACCAAAGAACCAAAAATTGGGGAATAAGAGAAAAGGCAGATCAGCTTCTCTCCCTTCAGGCAGCCAGATCTCCCTCTCCCTCTCTCTTCTCTCTCTCTCTGTGAGCGCAGGCACTGTACATTGTGTTCTTTTCTGCGTCACTCCCTTTGCTAACTTGAAATTGAATGAGAGAGGATCTCTTGTTTTCTCCCATTGTGGGCAGTGGAGGATCTAATACAATTTGGGAGGAGGAGACATGAAGAGGAGACTTGGTGGGGCACTGGGCAGAAGATAAGCCCTTTTAAAAGGGTAATAGCAGGAGGTAGTGGGAAACAATCGAACACAGAAAGAGATTTGCCTCAGTTCAGCAAATTCAATGGGATCAGGAGTAACCAGAAGCTCCCATCCTTAGTATGCACTGTTATATATAACAACCCAGAGGTTTTGTCCTTGCACTTGGGGGGGCATTAACGTTGCCCTTTTGCACATCCACAAAGCTGTGCATGCGTGAGAATTAAAAAGATATATTTCTGCGCTCTTCCAAAAAAGTACACAAAAAGCCAATGATCGTTATGGACCAATCACTGAAAATGGGTGGACTTAGGGGAGCAGCCAACTTTAAAGCAAAAAAAAAAAAGCCCACACGTATGGATCCTTGATAAATGGGTTTTCACAATAATCCGAACACAAACAGGACATGTGTGGAACTTGAGGCCACAAACCGAATATGGAAAATGCAGATTTTGTGATTAGGTATGGATGGGCCTGAAGTGATTCTGTTGGTAATTTTGATAAGCATAAACTGTGTGTCTATGTGTTTGTATGAAAGAATACTCATTTGTATTCAGAGAAAAGAGAGAAAAACTGATCTACTTAAAATGCAATTCTAAGTGGAATGTGTGTGCAGCTGCAGGGTGAAGTAACATACTATCTGCCATATTCAAAGCCTTGCCAGTTTCAGCCAGCTAAAATGGGAGATGGGAGGTTCCTTTTTTCCCTTTGTGTTCTTTTTTACCCCCATCCTGAAACCAATGGCAGGAAATTACCTACATCATCTCCAGGCTGATTCTGGGGCCTTTCACAGGAATGGAGGAGCTTTAGAACCAGGCAACCTCTGCCCTACCTCTGGAATGCCTTGTTTCAGGGCCTAACCCTTGCTGAGGGCCTAAGGGCCTCCACAGCATATGTGCCCCCCCAGCTGACACAGCTCTTCTCCGTTGGTGAGGAGGCATCTCCACCACATCTGAATATCCCTCAGTCAGTCAATCTGGGGATTAGGATTGTTCTAGCGGCCTGATACTAGTTTACTGAAAAGCAGCAGATAATCACATGAATCAAATAACTGGATGAATCTATCTTTACTGCATAGAAGAACTAAAAATACACTCAAGAGAAAATGACATTTGGAGGTTAGTCTGTGGAAAGGTATTTATTTGTTATGGTTACATTTAAATCCCATCTTTCTTCTAAGGAGCAAAGGTAGTACATGTGGTTTTCCCCCTCCCCATATCATCCTCTCAATAACCCTCTGAGGTAGGTTAGGCTGAGTTGGTAACTGGCTCAAAGTCACCCAGTGAGCTTCATGGATGAATGGAGATTTGAACCCTGGTCCCTCAGGTCCTAGTACAATGCTCTAACCACTACACCACACTGTCCTGTGTGCAGGGTGGCAAGTAATAAGAACTAAGGGACTGAGAAGGGGACAGAAGTGCAGGAGTGCCTATGCATACCTTACACATGCCAGCTGAATCAAAGTGGCTTGTTATACACCGGGCCATGAAAAAAAGGAGAAAGTTATCCTTGTTGCTCAATAGCTTATAGAATGGTCAGGTACACTCAATGATATTTAAAAACAAAAATAAGGTACCAGCATCCTAGTAAGCTGCTGCTTGCTGCCCTCCATTGTGAAAGTGTACAGATAGGCTCTTTTGAAATACTTCCACTACCAAACTGGCAGTGGCTTGTGCAAGAAGTCACAAAAAGAATATATTCTATTAGTAATTGTGATAAACATGAGCTTTTCCTGGTATGCACAAGGTAAATTATTTTGTTTGTACGGAAAGGACAGGAGGGAGGAATTAAGGTTGCAATGAACCCCTTGCTGGTAACACTGGCACAAGTGTTTATGAATTGTAAGTGCCACAATATGTTTGATGGTGATTTTCTGAGCAGAAATCTTAAAAGCTGTGAAATATCTCCACTTTTCTAAAATCACCAAACTTGCTCTAGATGATTGATAATCACTGCTGTTATGAACAAGCATACCGAGAAAGGCCAAAGTGAACATCAATCTATTGACAATGATCTATAGATTGATTTCCATGCAAGCTTGATGAGATGCTATGAATATATTTCATAGCATGTATCATTTGTTTAAAGCAGTCAGGAAAACATTGGAGCCAAATGTGTTACCTGGCTGATGAGTGATTGGTTTCCCATCAGATCCAGAAGATGAGGCCTCCATTTTTATTGACCTTCTGACTTGTGGGAATGAAGAATGCCTAACCACAGATGGACGCTGTGATAACCGATGGCTTGCTGCACTTCTCCTTTGGTAGATCTGCACACGCTTTTCAGCCCCATTAATAGATAAGCTTCTGCCTACCAGAAACGTAAAGGTAAGTTAGATGTAGGAGGCAAATTTTGATTAAGTATATTACAAACATCCACTGACTTTAAAGGGGGCGGAAATGAATCATTTGGAAGATGTCAATAAATGTGTAAACTGGATTCATAGAATAGTAGCGTTGGATGAGGCCTATAAGGCCATCGCTAACCCCTTGCTCAGTGCAGGAATCCAACTTTAAGTATACCCGACAGGTGGCTGTCCAGCTTAAATATGTAATATAAGCATGCAAATTTCCCATTCTTAAAACTGACTAATGCCACTGTATACTAAGAAGTGAACAGCTTATAGTAAGCAGTGACAGTTTACGTACAATCCCTTACTGAAGGCTCCTAGTTAATTCTGAGGAATGCAGAAGGAGAGACAGTGGCTATAGCAGGGATAACTAACATGGTGCCCTCCAGATGATGTTGGACCCCAACCCCCTTCATCCCCAGCTAATATGGCTAGTAGCCAATGATTCTGGGAACTGTAGTCTAAGCACATCCGTGGCTATACCTGGGCTAGAATGTTGAGTGTAAATGTCAGTAGTCTAGGTTCAAATCATAGCCCTGCTGATGCTATGCATTTAGACACCTTTTGAGATATCATAACTAAATTCTGCATGATGGCTCATGAGATCAAGGAGCAGGTTTTTGTCAGTCAAGATGGCAGACTTAAGCTTTTGAACCTGCATTGATCTGAACCACCAATTTGAAAACTGTACTGATTTTTTGTGGTTCTTAGAATTCCCAAGCAACACCAACTACAAGGCTACTAGTAAGTGATGGATAGTCTACAAATCTAGGTAATAAATAAAATTAATAACAGGCAAAGGGCACAGTATTTCATTACTTTTCCCCAGGATGGGTATACTTCATATATGAAGGCAAAGGAAGATACCGCTCCTGTACCTTCAATAGTTGTGAGGAAATGAGAATTTCAGCAGGTGCAGTTTTTCTCAACCCTTTATGACAAAGTTCACCAGTAGCTGCTGAGATTCCTGCTTGCACACAAACATGAAAGGCACTGTGTCCCCCTTCACAGTGCTCAAATCGGCAGAAAGGCTTTGATCCCCTTACCAGGCCTCCACCCCGATTTAAGAAGGTATATGGGGACCACAATCCAGCTAAAAATTGAGGGGAGACCAGGATGTACAATTCATTAAGGACCCCCTCTTAATTCAAGCATTGCTCCATTGCATCTGTTCATCTGAGTTGTGTTATTAGAGCATAACACACAGGTTTATTTTACACCTTGGGTCACAGACCAGTACATGATTTTTAAACCTCGTGCTTCAATAAAAACAGCACATTGCCACTTCTTGTTCATATTGGCCACATTCACACCATACATTTATTCCACTATTATTCTATTTTAAACAGTCATGGCTTCCCCCAATAATCCTGGGAAGTATAGTTTGTGAAGGGTTCTGAGATTTGTTAGGTGGCCTTTATTCCCCTCATAGAGCTACAAAGTAGTTTAACAATCAATCCCTCTTCCCAGGGAACTCTGGGAACTGCAAAGTCTGCAAGTGAAATTGGGAATGTCCAATTCAGTGGTGGGGAACCTTTGGCCCCTCCCCAGTGCTGCAGAACTTCAACTCCCATCATCCCTGACTATTAGTCATACTTGCTTGGACTGATGGGAGCTGTAGTTCAGCAATATCTGCAGGGCCAAAGGTTCCCCAGCCCTGGTCTAACTGAGCAGATCTAGGTTACATATTTGAGGAGGATTTACAATCATCCCTGAAGTGGGGGTGAAGGGGAATGAAACTGTCAATGTCAATAAAAGAATAGAACTTGTACTTTTCAGTAATCCTCCAGGTATTCCACAGTATTCCTTCAATGGAATATAAAACATTCAAGCAAACTGGCCTTTTAAAAATCTGAAGCTGAATTAGAGCTGAAACAATTTGCAAAGAAAATTTCTCAGGCAATTTCCTCCATCTTACAATAGTTGCAAACACTCTCATTTTTGTCCTCCTAATTTGCATTTACCAACATTTCTAGTTCTTAAATGTGAAACTTGACTGAAAGGCAGGGGAGGGCTAAGGGGGGGGGAGGACATGAGAAATGCACACAGACCTCTCATTCCATGGCTTGCCCTGGTTGCCGCCTGCATCCGTGAGCAGGCACTCAGGAGTAAGAGAATAAAACAGGGTACTTGAGTTTTGTGCAGATACTTCTATGTGCTGGCACTGTGCCCTTATGAGAAGGATCCTACCCACATTTGAATTAGGGTATTATTAACTTTTCACCTGTAGCCTTCTAGAAAAATTTTTTAGAATTCTGGCAGGTATACTGTCACAGTGCTCACAGAGGTACAATTCCCAGCACCACTTAACAAACTACAGCTCCCAAGATTCTTTGGGGGAAGTCATGTGCTTTCAATGTGCTTTGTATGGTGTGGATGGGACCAATCATGTTTGCAGACTCACCTTTGAATCTATTGGATTCTTGCTCTTGAGTGCTACAGGTATAGAAGCACCAAAGTATATGGTTACAAAGTAAAAGGTGCTGTTTCCACAGGACACTTAAATAGTTCTTTTCCCCCTTATGTTGCCAGTAAAAAACTATGCTCATATTGATGGAAACAATCCAAAAATGAAGTGGGAGTGAAGATTAGGAAGCCCTTTCTGTAAATTGAGGCAAGCATATCATCACACAAGGTACTCCCAGGCTTCAATTTATGAAATGCTCAATAAGTGACTTGGTTGGTTGGCCCAGAAAATTAATGGGGCAATGTGCAGGTGATTATTTTAATGGAGTAAAAAAGAAAAGCATCTAACACCAAACCCAAAATGACACTTTTCCTACTGCAACAGTCTCAGCAGCTCAAGAAATTGTTTGGAAAAATATGACACAACAAAATGTATTCATGCTATTAGATTGTGCTAGTTTAAAAGTTGAAGGGGAAAGAGACAAAGAAAGATGCTTTCATTTACAAAGAAACCAAACACATCTATGACCCTTCTGCTTCTAGAGAGCAGCACTCTCACCTACTTCTCAAATGCTTATTCCAATGCCCATTGAAATGAAGCACAAGGTCCCCCATTCTTATATAAGAAAAGAGGTTTCCATCTATGTGGTGCCCTGCCTACCCCACATGGGCCAAGGCTAGGCTTCTGAGGCTCTAAATGAATGTCATTTAATATGCAAATATTCACAAGAAGGAGAAACAAGATAATTGGGATCTGACTCAATGGGATCATTTTCTTTAGAAGTATTTGCATACTTGATTTGTTTCAAAGGATGGAAGAACTTGATCAAAAATAAATCATACAGTGCACACTAATCAACTTTAATCTACATCACAGACCAGCTGTCTGAACCCGATTACCCTTTGGTCTGAAGCTGATTACCCACATTTCTAAAGAGTTAGCCATGTTAGTCTGTTGCAGCTAAAAACAACGAGTCTTGTGGCACCTTACAGACTAACAAATCTCCACCATACTCAGCATGAAGAGTTATTTTTAAATAACATATTGAATTAAATATTAAACCAGAAGGATTCATTTGATTTGGAATTCTTGCCTTTCAGTGACAGCCACTTGTACCTGAGTGGGTTTTCCCAGTCAGTTCAGTGAAAGAGGCTGTTCTGGTTGCACATGCCTTTTAATGGAGTTATTCTTCCACTGGAGCAATTGGGGAAGACCTGGCAGGCTGGCAAACACTACAAATTGGAACTCCCATTGTCCCCAAGTAATAGCTGGATTGGGTCACCTTTCTCAATAGGATTCTGTCTGTTAAATGTAATGCAGTGCAATCTTATGCTTACTTAGCCACAGGTAAACCCATTCTGCTTAATATGGCTTAGTTCCTAGCTAGTAAGTGTGTTTAGGATTACAGCCCTAGTCATTTATAACTTTCTTAGACATGCACACATAATAGTTCTGAGATAACATTTAATTTGCCATATATTTAATATATGCTCTTAACTCAGGGCTGGGGAAACTCAGGCTCGAGGGCCAAATGTGGTCCTCCAGGCTCCTCTATCTAACCCCTGGAACTATCTCCAAACTATGGCCACTCTCCTCAGGTCATGCCTCTCACCAGTTTTGCTCTGCAACCTCGTCTACTGCTTTTGTTGGTCTGGAAAGTTTCTGTAAACTATTATAATGCTTCTTGTTTGCCTAGATGGAGGATGGGGAGATGGGTGTGTCTCTAGAGAGCTATGACCTCTGTGAAGCTGTGTCGCTCCTGTGCAAAGACAAGAATGTTGGTCTGCCCAGTTTTGTTTCTGGCTCCGCCCACCAGTGGCATGCAGTGCCCGGAAGCTTGCCCATGAGGGAATGCAGCCATTAAGTTGAAATGGGTTCCCCACCCATTAATCTGTCATCTGTGTAGATATAATTTATCACTTGATATACGTATCATAATGCCATCCAGATGAATTCTGCATAGGGTTCCTGGGATAGATGGCTTAACCACAGGGAAAACCAATAAAATGAGCAAGATCACTTTTACCTTCTGTATTTTCATTTAAAAGGGTTTTATTATGCTTAGGGATTTTAAGCACAGCTGTTTTTAAGACACTCTTAAAAACATTAATTAGGAAATTTCTGTTTCCCCTCATCTTAAAAATGTCACATACACTGATAGCAAACTCAAGTTTTCCAAGTGCTAATCCTTATGCAGTTAAAATGGCACCATCCATGCTCAAGAGAGAGGTGTCAACAGGAACCCATGGTTTGCAGAAATGCAAAAAATTATTGTATTTTTTTAAAAAATGGGAGGGGAAACCCCCCTAATGAGGTCTGGGTATGTTTAGTGGCCACAGAATACTGGCTGACTGTTGGAGAATAGCAGCCAGTGGTGCAATGCAGATGGGGCTGCATTGCTGGCCTGGCTTCCCAATCCTGTGCATTGTTGCTGGTTACAAAAAGGGGGAGGGGCAAACCAACAGGACACTCAGTGCTGGCACAGTGGTGGAGCCAATCTGCTACTGCCAGTCACTATTGCTGTCTAAGGGGAGAGGACTGATATGAGTATCCTAGAAGATGGTATGGCTGGCTGGCTAAACCTTTCAACAAGAGCACTCCAGACTGCAACATTTCATTGCAGGACCCACTTGTATACTGCTCAGAGTGATGAATCATTAGAACATGCAAGCAGTGATCCAAATTTGTGGAAACAACAGAACACATCAGGTTTAAAGCAGCATGCTCCTTGAATTTTATTGATCACCATGGAGAAGGATGGAAAGATCTGTCAGTTTCAGTTCTCTGTTACTTATTTTTCCAATCTGAAATTAAATTCTCCACATTTCAGCAGCAATTTGTGGTTTTTTAAAAAAAATCCTCATGAAAATTCTCCAGCATTTTAGCACAAAGTTTTCCTTATAAACACATTTTTGTAGGCTGTTTTGACTAATATACACATTTTTGCAAGCAATTTCTTGTCATGTAATGCATTTTTAATGTTATTTTCACTAATATATTCATTTTTATGCATACTTTCCCCTTACATATGCATTTTTGTAAACATTGTTTAGTTGGCAAGTTGCATTGCAAAATTCGATTGAGAATCCTGAAGGATGGCTGTGCTTCGGTTCTCATATTGTTTCAGAAAGTATGAATTTGAGAGATTTGGCTTGAAATGACAACTGAATCAAATTTCTCACCCATCCCTACCATGGAGAAAAGTAACACAAGTCATCGTACTGCTGATGCCCCAAGAGGACATCATTTATCAGCAGCTGCGGTAGCAAAATCTGGGGTTTCATTTCTAGGCCACTGCCCATTGTTTGATGAAGAGACCTAACCAGACCGCCATTACTGCTGCTGCGGTAGAGCATCAGCTGTCAGCAAATCACAAATTTCCAGCAGCCAAGGAAGAAGTCAAAACCAACTTTCATTTTCCTATCTGATCTTGTATTAAACTTGTCTACGTATTGCTGGTAGCCTTTGGAATGGGTGAGAGATAGGGAAGTCTACAAATATGAATAAATACATATGTAAATTTGGACTTCATTTCCAATAACAAAGTACAATGTTAAAGTGCACTTGGCTTCCCCATGATTTGGCAGCGACATTTGTGAGGCTGCATAAAAGACCCTACACGTATCAATTGAGGTATATCCAACATCAACAAGCTACTCCCACGCACATGCATGGTATTGATTTAGATGCTTTCCCAGGAGGGTATATGGCAGAAGGCCAGGAAGTCAAATATGGCTTGCAGAATGCTAAACAGGGCCATTTGCAGGAACATTTGCTTGTCCTTGAGGTAGGTGAGAATAGTCAGGAACAGGGGAGCACCTAATCTGGGGAAACAGCATCCATCACTCCCCTGTGGGGTATGACTTATACTTGCAAAACATTGCTGTGGAGATTAGGAAAGTATTAGGTATGCTAGCAGGGGATTGGAAGGAAGTCAAGCAGAGGTGACTACTCCCAATGTAATGTACTGCCTTCAAGTCGATTCTGACTTATGGCGACCCTATGAATAGGGTTTTCATGAGGCTGAGAGGCAGTGACTGGCCCAAGGTCACCCAGTGAGCTTCATGGCTATGTGGGGATTTGAACCCTGGTCTCCCAGGTCGTAGTCCAACACGTTAACCACTACACCACACTGGCTCTCAGTGATGGGTAAAATGATTCGTGGAGTGGAGATCATGTCTCATCAGGGGAAAGGAGGAACCCCTGATGATGACTGACATGGGCAGGGGGGCTTTTCATAATGGGGGTCAGGTCACAGTCACTTGGTTTGGCACAGTCTCACGAAGGTTGGGCAAAGGAGGCGGGGCTGGCTTTAAGCTATACCATGTGACTCTGCCCTGCCCTTTCCTCTAGTCAAGGTGCTCAAGCATGAATGAGAACACCTGGTGAGCAATTGAGGCATAGAAATCCAGGCCAATCCACCAGGTGGAGCAACGAGCTAGACAGTGGTAACATCTCCACCCCCATCAATTTTATTGCCTCCATTTTGAATTGACCCTCCATTCTAACTTATTCTCTTAAAATGAAATAAAGTTGTGACCATTTTACTCCAGCACTGCTGCCATATGCGTACATAGCAGCTAGAACTACACATAGCCCTAGTCAGATGCCTGCAATAGTGTTGATTATTTGCACATGAGGAAGCTAAATTTAATCAAGTTCCTGTTCTGTCACCATGATAGTGCCATGGCAAGTATCTGACTGGTTGGTGGATCAGGATGGCAACCTCAATGTCTTTGTGTGCATTAAGTCCCTGGATCAGGATGTCTGTCTTATTAGGCAGCCATACAACAGCAGTCTAGGTATTCATGCCAACCTCCTCATTCGGGGGCGGGGGGTAGAGAGAGAGTGTATAGTTTCAGCGTATTATTATCTGAACATTTAAGGCTGTCAGCTCTGCTAACAATTTCATTGTGTCAATGGAGAGGGAAGCAATATTTAATTGCAAATCATTCTGAGGGACCATTCCACGTGTTTCTTCATCTGCCTTGACAGATTGAACAAACATTGAAGAAGTTTAAAATTAAACCAGAAAGCTATACATCACTCTAATAAATTGCACAGACCCATAGCTACAATTCAATTAATAGCTTTAAATAAATAGAGATTTATGGTTTCATTTTGGCCTGATTCATAATTATACAGCCACGAGAGTGGCTGTATATACTATGGTCAGCACGGATTTTTCACATTCCACAATGTTAAATTGAAAATACCCCCATGCCATTCTGATCTTTCCCATGAGCTCATTTCAGATAAAAACCTTACAAAATTTATAGTCCTGAACTCAGAAACGCTTGCTTAACAACCCTCTCAATTTTCATGGCAATACACAAAACAGTCAGAGAGAATCGAGAGTTCAAAGTGTAAAAAGAGAGAGAAAAAAACAAGACTGTTTTTGGACTTTTTTCTGTCAGAGTTCTCATAATCTGCTGAAATTCATTAAAAATCAGCCATGTTCACAGAGTACCTGTAATTCTGATACTGACCTTGCCCCATACTCTGACCTTCATCTTCTGCAGTTTAAAAGTTAAAAAAATGCCTGGCTGATTTTTAATTAATTTAAGGAATTTTGGCTTGAACTCAGTGATAGTGTCGGCATGCTCAGTAAGAACCAACTGTCAGTGTTCTAAAAGCCAGACTCCCAGCTGCTGGGCTTGCCTAATCAGGGGGCCACACCCATACCAGACTTTGATTTCACGTGAGACAGTCATGGCTTCCCCTAGAGAATCCTGGGAAGTGTAGTTTGTGAAGGGTGCTGAGAGGAGACTCCTATTTTCCTGACAGAGCTCCAGTGGCCAGAATGGTTGAACAGTCAGATGCTCTGATTGAAGCTCTGTGAGGGGAACAGGGCCTCTCCTAGCAACTCTCAGCACCCTTCACTAACTACACTCCCCAGGATACTTTGGGAGAAGCCATGACTAACTAAAGTGAAATAAGAGTCTAGTGTGGATGTAGCCAGGGACAGCTTTGGTTTAAATTTGGGTGGGAGGCTACATGTGCCCACTGTAGAATAAAAAGGTGGGGGAAACCCTGAAAAAGAATGATACTGTTCACACAGTTTTCCTTTTGGAAAGGAAAGGGGCTTCCCCTCTGCCCAGTGCCCACCAACCCAGTCTCCTCCCCTCCCCTCCCTGCCCTCCTCCTTCCCTCCCTGCCCCTCCCCCAGGTCAGTTTCCCTATCCAAAGCATGATTACACAGGAGTAAATCCCATTGAACTCAATAAGCAGCAAATGATCAAACCTGCCATCCCCTCCTCCTCCCTCCTATCCCCTCCCTCTTGCCCGTTCCTTCTCCCTTCCTTCACCCCTCCCCCTCCCCCATCCCCTTCCAATCCCCTCCTTCCCCCTCCTTCCCCATGGTCAGTTTTACCTATCCTAGGACTACTACCTGGGACACCAGAGTTCAAATCCCCACAAAGCCATGAAGATCACTGGGTGACCTTGGGCCAGTCACTGCCTCTCAGCCTCAGAGGAAGGCAATGGTAAACCACCTCTGAATACTGATTACCATGAAAACCCTATTCATAGGGTCGCCATAAGTCGGAATCGACTTGAAAGCAGTCCATTTCTATTTGGCCATTTTTGTTGTTCTGGCTGGCACATTAGTGCTGCCTCCAGCTTCAATGGGAAACTCAAAATAATGTTGTTTTAATTCTTATAGACCTACATTTATTTTAAGATTTTTTTGGGAGGTTACACTTTTCAAAGGGGGACATTGTTGGAACATTGTCCCATCCTGAATGATGATACCTCATTGTGCAGATGACCTTTTTCATCTGTCTCTGTAGTAGCCTGCTTGGGCCATGCTACATTACCCTTTCACAGTATAGAACTTTTAGAAAGAGTGTATACTTTAAGAAGGAATGACCAAGGTCACCCAGTGAGCTTCATGGCTATGTGGGGATTTGAACCCTGGTCTCCCAGGTCATAGTTCAACACTCTAACCACTATGCCACACTGATGACCACAATAAACACAAAGTGGAGGAAGGGTAGTAGTGGTGATAATGTAAGATTAGTTACAGGAATTCTGGTGGACGGTGTCTGATCAGACAGCATCTGCCCTTCATATGTGTCCTCTTTACTCATAGTCCAAGCCCTAGCTCTTTAAGCAACCTCAAAGAAGAGATTATCAGACTACTGTGGCTAGCCACGTTAAGAAAAAAAAAATGATTTCTTTTTTATAGGAAGCAGAGGAGAAATTCATGTTCTGTGAGGTTGGTTAATTGAAAGGAATTGATTTGGAGGTAATTTGGGAAGGAAACGAAATGGTTTGTCTTCTGTAAAATGGACATTGTGTTGTAGCAGCAAATTTGGGGATCAGTGTTTGGGGGCTAAGAGTCCACCTCTACCTTACTGCATCTTACTTGTTAGAACATAAGAAGAGACCCACTGGCCCATCTAGTCCAGCATCCTGTTCTCACAATGGCCAACCAGTTCCCATGGGAAGCCTGCAAGCAGGACCTGAGTGCAAGAGCACTCTCCCCTCTTGTGGTTTCTAGCAACTGGTTTTCAGAAGCATACCGCCTCTGACTATGGAGGCAGACCATAGCCATCATGGCTAATAGCCATTGATAGCCTTATCCTACATGAATTTGTCTAATCCTCTTTTAAAACTATCCAAGTTGGTGAACATCACTGCCTGTTGTGGGAGCCAATTACATAGTTCAACTATGCACTATGTGAAGAACTATTTTCTTTTGTCTATCCTGAATCCTCAAAAACAATCAGCTTCACTGAATGTCCATGAGTTCTAGTGTTATGAAAGAGGGAGAAAAACTTTTCTATATCCACCTTCTCCATGCCATGCATCATTTTATACACTTCTTTATACATCACTTTATACATGTCACCAGACTCATCTTTTGTCTAAACTAAAAAGCCCATGCTGCAACCTTTCCTCATAGGGGAATCACTTCATCCCCTTGATCATTGTGATTGCCCTTTCCTGAACTTTTTCCAACTCTACATATCATTTCTGAGGTGAGGTGACCAGGACTGTACACAGTATTCTGCACCATAGATTTGTACAATGACATGATATTGGCAGTTTTATTTTCAATAGCTTTCCTAATTATCCTTAGCATAGAATTTGCCTTTTTCACAGCTGCTGCACACTGGGTCATCTTCATCAAGCTATCGATTACGACCCCAAGGTCTCATTCCTGGTCAGTCACTGCCAGTTCAGACCCCATGAACATATATGTGAAATTAAGATGTTTTGCTCCAATATGCATAACTTTACACTTGTTTACATTGAATTCCATTTGTCATTTTACTGCCCATTTGCTCAGTTTGAAGAGGTCCTTTTGGATCTCTTTGCAATCCCTTTTTATTTTAACAACCCTGAGCAATTTAGTATCATCAGCAAACTGGGCCACCCCACTGCTCACTCCTAACTCTAGGGGCTCATCCAGACGACTGTAGAATGTGTGACATGCCCGCTATGTGTGTTCATTATTTTTCAGTGGTCCAAATGATGTCTCGCGCTGTTATGCATTTTCGCGGGTTAAATCCACTCCTTGCAATACCAGCAAAAATGTGATTTGCTGTTTAAAATCGGGAATCATCCGTTGTGCCTTCAGGAGTTAGGATGCAATACCGTGGACTTTACAGCTGATGGGCAGTTCTTGGGCGTTTCCCCTTGCCCCTTCTCCTCATTCCAGCCAATCACATATCTGCACTTTTGCACATATGCGAGAATAAGCGCGGGAAAATTGAACCAATCATCACAATGGTGGGGTGTTGCAGGGGGTCTGCAACTACTGCGCAGATGCATTTTATTTTTTGCCAGCCTGCAAACTAGGCTGCCACTCTGGGTGAGATCTGCAATGCACATCAAGTTAGAAAGGGGGGTGGTCGGTTTCAGCCTGCCTCTGGAAAGCTTTGTCAATTTCATTCTACTTACTGGGGGTTTTGCTTCAAATCAGAAAAGCATACATTAGTTTAAGAGTAATATCCCAAATACAAACAAGAAAAGGTTTGCTGGTCGGTTTCAAACCTGCTCTGGAAAGCTTTGTCAATTTCATTCTCAGTGGGAAGGAAAGGGAGAAGGAGGGGTGTGTGACAGTTTCTTGCTTTTTTGGAGAAATAAGTGCAATTGCCAGCGTGTGTATCTCCTTAAATATCAATAAAGGCAGAAAAGCATACATTCATTTAAGTGTAATATCGCAAATACAAACAAGAAAAGGTTTGCTGGTCGCTTTTAAGCCTGCTCCGGACAGCTTTGTCAATTTCATTCTCCTGGGAAGGAAAGGGAGAAAGGGGGGGTGACACGTTTCTTGTTTTTTTGGAGAAATAAGGGCAATTGCCAGCGTGTGTATCTCCTTAAATATCAATAAAGGCAGAAAAGCATACATTCATTTAAGTGTAATATCGCAAATACAAACAAGAAAAGGTTTGCTGGTCGGTTTTAAGCCTGCTCTGGAAAGCTTTGTCAATTTCATTCTCCCTGGGAAGGAAAGGGAGAAGGGGAGGGGTGACACGTTTCTTGTTTTTTTGGAGAAATAAGGGCAATTGCCAGCGTGTGTATCTCAAATATCAATAAAGGCAGAAAAGTATACATTCATTTAAGCATAATATCGCAAATACAAACAAGGCAGGCATGAAACTGACCAGCAGCCTTTCCTTCCGAGGCGAGAACTCCTTTACAGCCATATTGTGCTTTGTTGCAAAAGGGGAGAGGAACATACGTAATTTTTTTGCTGACCAATTGGTTGATAGGGGGAGGTTTTAGAGGTGGAGCTTGGAAAAAGCAAAAAGAATGTAGGGGTCTTACCGCTGCGGGTGCAGGTGCAAAAAAGCAGTTTTTTTTAATTGGGAAAGAGCGAACTAAAAGGCAAAGTGAGGACTATCAGATGACAAACCGAATATGGAAACCGTGGATTATCCCGCTCCGTTTGGATAAGCCCTAGATCATTTACAAACAAGTTAAAAAGCACAGGTCCCAATACCAGTCCTTGGAGAACTCCACTTTCTACATCCCTCCAGTGGGAGAACTCTTCATTTATTCCTGTCTCCGTTGTAGTCCAACACTCTGTTTTCAAGAATGCTAAATGCCTCTGGAAAGCTTTTGAGCAGCAAATGAGGGTAACAGCACCCTCCTACAGCTTATCTTAGCATCTGATATTCAGAGACAGTCAGAGAGAGATGTATGTGTGTGATTGCATTAGCTATGTCTGTGTGCATGAGTGCACAGAGGAGATAAACTACAAAAAAAGCCAAAGTATTTACCTTACAGCTGCATACTGCAGGTGGTAGTTGAATACATATGAACATTTGCAAGTCATTCAAAAAGATGCTCTTTTACATAGCCCAGTTGGACTGTTTGGGACACTTTCCAAAATGTCCCCAGAATGCAACAATGGAAGACTTAGGAGAGTATCTGTGTTGTTCTGCCAGACAAAATGTCCCCTGCCCCATGACTCCTAACAAACCCTAACCTGGATTTTTCAAACTGCTTACCATATACAATTCTCAGTGCCCAACTGCCCAAGACATATCAATTCCTTCCCTACTCAGCACTCCTGACAGAAACACCAGTTACATAGAGTCCTCTGAATAGAAGAAATGTTTTGCCCTGTAAAATGGTTATTTAACAGTACATTCAAAAGTGAAGTAATCAAAAGGATGCAGTGCAGAAAATGTTATAGAAGTACTGCCAGGATGTATTCCATATTCCTTAATAAGAGAAATATGCAGCTTAAATAACTAAGGCAGGGTGTGATGGATAACCAGGGAAGTATGAAGGTTATCAGCAGAACATTTGACACATTAATCCAGAATTCGACCTAAATTTCTCCAGTCACTGTTGGACTGAATCATATACTTCAAATTAATCTTTTTCATTAAGCATTTTAAATGCTATGGCCAGGACATTTCTGAATTTACACAGTTTTCACACCAACCCAATTTTATATTGAAGAAAATTGCACATAAAAAAGCAACAGATCTTCAGTATGGCCTACACTTTTGCATAATGAATAATACTGAACTATTTATTTATTTGATTTATATCCTGACCTTCCTCCCAGTAGGAGCCCAGGGCAGCAAACAAAACCACTAAACACACTCTAAAACATCATAAAAACAGAACTTTAAAATATATTACAACAAAACTTCCTTAAAAACATCTTTTAAAAAAAACTTTTAAAACTTATTAAAAAGCAATTCCAACACAGACACAGACTTAGATATGGTCTCAACTTAAAAGGCTTGTTGAAAGAGGCAAATTTCCAGTAGGTGCCAAAAAGATAACAGACATGGTGCCTGCCTAATATTTAAGGGGATGGAATTCCAAAGGGTAGGTACCTACTACACTAAAGGTCCACTTCCTATGTTGTGTGGAAAGGAACTCCTGATAAGGTGGTATCTGCAGGAAGCCCTCACCTGCACAGCCATCGACTGGGTATATAACGGGTAAGATAGTCTTTCAGGTATCCTGGTTCCAAGCTGTATAGGGCTTTGTACACCAAAACCAGAAACTTGAACTTAGCATGGTGGACAATAGATAGCCAGTACAATTATTTCAGGAGTGGGGTGACATGTTGGCGATATCCTGCCCCAATGAGCAGTCTTGCCATTGCATTTTGCACCAGCTGCAGCTTCCGGACCAACCTCAAGGGCAGCCCCACAGAGTGCATTGCAGTAATCCAGTGCAGAGGTTATCAGTGCATGGACAATAGTGGTCAGGCTATCCCGGTCCAGAAATGGCCGCAGCTGTCTTACCAGCCAAAGCTGGTAAAAGGCAGTCCTAGCCACTGAGGTCACCTGGGCCTCTAGCGACAAAGATGGATCCAGGAGCACCCCCAGATTATGGACCTGCTCTTTCAGAAGGAGTACAACCCCATCCAAAGCAGGCAACTAACCAATTATCTGAACTCAGGAACCACCAACCCACAGTGCCTCCATCTTGTTAGGATTCAGACTCAGTTTATTGGCCCTCATCTAGCCCACCACCGAATCCAGGCAGCAGTCCAGGGCTTGCACAGCCTCTCCCAATTCAGATGTTATAGAGAAACAGAGTTGGGTATCATCAGCGTACTGCTGATACCTCACCACAAATCTCCTGATGACCAATTTACTTGGTTCTTGGTTAAAGTAAAGGGGTGTTCATTTTAGAGGTGTGGAGGCTGATTTTATTAGTAAGT
This sequence comes from Rhineura floridana, assembly GCF_030035675.1. Classification (NCBI taxonomy): domain Eukaryota; kingdom Metazoa; phylum Chordata; class Lepidosauria; order Squamata; family Rhineuridae; genus Rhineura; species Rhineura floridana. The sequence continues at coordinate 52,162,265 of NC_084487.1, forward strand.
GTTACCAGTTAAGTCCAGCATAATTCCACCTTATTGTAAAGCAGTAGTATAGTGGAAAATTCAGAAGTGCAGGGTCCCTTCCTGTTACTCACAGTCATGCCACACCCCCTTTTGCTATGGGGTTGAGAATGAGATTCTTGTTAATGCCTTCTCCTGCAACAACAGATATCTGTAGGAGCCAATAACCATGAAAGGGAAGAGTAGTATCTGCTTAGAAGAGTCATCTCAGTGGCTGACTCGCCTCTTTTTACTCTGATTGGCTCCAATCAGCAGGAAAGGACATGTAAGCATGTTAGAAGACTCTTCTCAGTGGCTAACACACTCCCTGTTCATAAGATGCTGGAGATATAGGGACTCTGCTGGGACCTGGCTCCCCAATTTTCTACCAGTTTTCCTGGGACAGATGTTAAGCTACCCACCCTGTAACGTCACAGCCCCACTCCCTGCTCAGGAGTTCAATGAATGCAACAGCACTCCTGTCTGAACAGGGCTTTTGTCCCAATGCTGGGCAAGGGGGTGGCTTCCCAATCTAAATTCCTCTGGCTACTCCAACAAATCCTGTTTCTACCAAGATCCCACACTATCACTTTCCAGCACAGGAAGAGGAGTGAGGGAGGATGTGCACCACAGAACAGGTGCCATCTCTAAGTTGGCAGACATCTACTGGGGCAAGTCATCTGCTTCCACTGAAGCTGCTGGAGCTGTGATGCCTGCTTCTCCTCCCGCATATTCCAGAAGTCTTTTTTTTTTTTTTAAAAGGTCAGGTGCACACTAGGTAGGAGTTCTGCATAGTTGCTTAGGCAACATGCTGCTGCCTGCCCACACACTGCAATTCCCAAGTAGTGTTGCAAGAACTCACATGCACGGAAATATTATGAGCCAAATTAGAGCCTTCAAAAAAAGCTGTATTTTTTCAGTCTCTATCTCTGTGGAAGTTCATAATTAGTGGCCCGGATATGATTCAAGTAGAGGGGGATTCACACATAATAAAATAAGAGTGTTTCCCCTCCACCATCTCAACATTAGGTCTGAAGCTCTATAATAATAGCATTGTATTTGTCTTCAAAGCCCTCCAGTATCCTCACATGGGACATACTCAAGGTATCTTCAAAAGGAATATTAACATCATTTCACCTGTTTATAAACCCTTGTCTTGACTAGTGACTTGGACACTGACCCAGAAAAAATAAACTGACATGTTCTAAGGGAAATAGATGGCGGTTCCATCTGAAGAGAGGCAAACCATGGCTCTTTTGTGGAAGAAGATCTACTTTAAGACAAGTTTGTGAATTTCTTAATATGTGCTACCTGAGATGCTTGAGTCCCCCAGAGAATCCACACACATAGAGTCCAAGACTCTATGCTGTCCCATCCTGTAGTCCTTGTACTGAAAAAGGTCTCCTGCCCCAGGGCTAGCAGATCCTGTGTCAAACTAGACTTCATAGACTTTCTTCTGACTTCTTTAAAATGCAAAGCAGCCTCAGGATGGCTGCAATCTTAAATAAATAGGAGCAGGGGGGAGAGTCTTTAATTCAGGGGTTGCCAACCTTTTTGGATCAGGGGCACATTTTGAATTTTGAGAGAGTGCTGAGGGTGCCAGTCTCAAAATGGCTGCCAAGGGGGTGTGGCATAACACAAAATTAGAGAGAGTACAGTAATTGTTGCTTCTTTCCCCCATAGCCTCATGTTCACCATAGGAAGTCAGCTATGTCATGCTGGTCCTGATTGTGGAGATACAGCTGTTAAAACTCTGTTTTCCCCAATGCCAATAATAAACCAAAGCTTAGGCTGTCGTCCTGTACCCACTTACCTATGTACCCATTAAACACATACTTTTGAAGTAGGCATATATACCATTGTACAGTAAGTTAATAATACAGTGAATTCTTAATCAGTGCCTGGACATCCTTTCCTACACAGCAGCAGACGTGCCTATGCCACTTTGCAAAGTTTTCATATTTTACATTTGCCATTTGGGGATGGGATTCTTTAATATCCACCCAAACTTATTGTGCAGTAGTATCTCCAGAAAATAACTTCCGAGGAATACTTGATCTTAGGCAAACCCACTACAAGAAAGATACACCCTGGTGGTTAGGAAAAAAGAAAGGGCAAACTGAGGAGATTCCAAGGACTACTAGAAAATAAGACAGGAGCAGGAAAAGTGCACTAAAGAGGAGGGGAAATAGCAGCTCTTTAGCACCCCAGGAACTCCTATGCCTGGTGTCTAAACATCAGTCACAGTTCTGACTTCACTCACTGGCTAAAGACACAGCAGGCAGGAGCAAACAGGCTGGCTCATTTCACAAAAATTACTTGGAAGGTACCTGGACGTTTTGCTTCATAACTTTCTTTCTATGTGACCTAGGGATGGAATCTTCTCCTTTTTTACATTTCATTTTTAAGTGTGCTCCCCTAGTGGTGGCTAATGATCCGACTCCTTTTCCCTCCAATGTCTTTTCATTTTTCCGATCTCCTCCATTTTTTTTTTGCTTTGCAGAGAATTATCAATATTATAATCGCTATTTATTCACTAGTCTCCACTGGTATCAATCTTTATTCTGAACTCTGTAATTATTGCCTGTTTACATTCCTTTTCAAGTGCATTGCTGAGCAGATTAAGGCAGATAATCAAGTCAGTATCTTCCCCCCTGCTGCTTACAATCAACACCTCATTCTCCCCTGCTGCTTTGTGTCTGTCAGTTACAATCAACACTTCACTGACATCAGTGAAAGGGAATCCATATTTGAAGAGATTACACAAAGATTGATAAAAGTATCACTCACACTATTGATGTTTTCAAAGCAAATTGAAAAAACCAATAGGAAAAAAAGAAGAATGAATCAGAAACCAGGCACGGAGAGTTGCTACTTCAAAATTCTCTCCGCAAAGATAGAGAACATCAGAAATAATTAATCAGATGGCAAATCGATTACTGCCCATCACTAATGTGACCCCCAATTTAACTCTTTCTCCACCAGCTGTTTTGCCATTCCAAAACCCTGAAGCTTTCCATTTTATAGAAAAATGTTGGACACATTAATATTTTCTTACATTTCACTGATTCTTGTTTTAGACATCATGGTTATATACCCCCACTCAGAAAAGCAATGAAAATGAGCTGCTTTGACATTTCATTGGTTCTTGTTTTAGACATCAAGGTTATATACCCCCACTCAGAAAAACAATGGAAATGAGATGCTTTGACATTTTACCATTAAATGAACAAAGAAGATGTGCAAGAACGGAGAACAGAACCATTGGCTCTAATGTTGCAGAAACAGAGAGTAAAACTACTCAAGGCACACTATGACAATCTTGCCCCAAACACCTGTTTTCCTGAGGATGTGTCAGTTCTTTGGAGAGGCAGAGCAGCTGTTCACATGTCACTGAACTCATAATAGCAATCTACTATGGAAGAGCCTTTGTGTTGGTTCCCAATATTTGGCAAGATGACAGTATGCATTTGCCAATACCTATAAGATTCAGGTGTTGTCATGTCACCAGCAATACTCACAAAGTGATTCAGAAAATTAATCCTACATGAAGGCAATTGTACACAACTGGATTTCTTTATTTATTTATTGGATTTATTAGTCGCCCATCTGGCTGGTTGTCCAGCCACTCTGGGCGACGTACAAAACAAAAACATACAAAAACATCATAATATCAAGTATTGAAAATCTAAACAATAAAATAGAACCTAATTCTGTTCTTGTCTGAAGCCTCCTTACTCTCGCCCGACAACAACAGAGCAGACCCGGTAATAGTGTTAGTGGTGGTCAGCAACGGTGTATGGGCTGGGGGCCGGTATAGGCGGCAGCGTGAGGTTCCTGCATGATGACAAGGGATACAGGCTAGGTAGTGGAGGGGGGCCCCGCCTGGCGGTGAAATTCAACTTGTCCATGAACCAGGGTCAGCCAGAAACTCGTCAATTGTAGGCACCAAGATCTACACAGACGCCCAAGTCGACAGAGCTCCCACGCCCACAGATGTCCAGATTTCCACAGGATGAGAGGGAAGCAGCAAACACATGCTTATAGGTGGCATATGAACAGGTCCAAAATTATCTTAGGGCTTGATAGCCTGATACACTTGGCAAGCTAATTTGAGATTCTTCTGAACCATTGCAGGATTGGAACAGTGACAGATGACACACTGCTAGATCCTCCACATGGGCAAGGATTGCCTGCAACTTGGACTAGTTACTGGTGTGAGAATCTGGCCTCTCTTATATTCGTCTCCATTCTTTTAGTCTTCATCACTCAATCCCTGGCAACAGCACAGGGACTGGGAATCCCAATCTGCTCAGTCTTTATTGTGCAACACTCATACAGATGGAAAATGCTCCCCTCCTGATGGTCAGGCTGGAAGATAAGGATTTTAACACATTTTGCAGATGCTATACATGTATTAAAATACTACAGCAGTCAAAAAAGTAATCGATGTACCCACCATTCAAATATTGTTCTTCTAATCAGATGTACATGCTGTTTTTTTTGGGGGGGGGCTTCCACATTCTTATAAACACATTTTTTTAATGTACAATACTGTTAGGCTGCTTTTCTAGAGAATGGGCTTTTGTTACAATTAAAACAAAAGATAAAAACAGTGCAAAATTTAAAACTTTTAAAAGATCACCTCTTCAAGTCAGCAACACTTGACATATTTTTCATTCTTTCTTACAGAACTGGAGATAACATAATTGAGTCAGACCACCACCCAGCTAATGAATACAGGAATACCCCGCATTAACATACGCAATGGGACCGGAGCGTGTATGTAAAGTGAAAATGTACTTAAAGTGAAGCACTACTTTTTTTTCACTTATCGATGCATGTACTGGACTGCAATCATCATATACGGGCATAACTGATGTAAATAACGCATTTATAACTAAAATAAACATAAAATAAAATAAAATAAACCCTTCATGAAAAAGGGTAAGCTTACCGTTAATGTCAGCTGGCAGACGCGAAATGGATGAACGAAAATTTACATGTATTGTAGGAAGGATGAAGGAGAGGGCATATCTTCTACTTCATAAGTCGAGTCATCAAGGGCTAGACGCTTTCTTGCTGGCGATTTGGATGGACTACCTGAAGTAGAAGTAGGGCTTGGGGCTGATGTCGATGCTAGAGATGGACTTTCAGTGGATGTTGATGGTCTGGGAGATTGACTGGGTGCTGCTGTTGGCCTTTTACAAAAGTAAGTGTCTAAGGAGGTTTGAACTGTAGCTCTTTTCTTTTCCCTGTAGATTTCTTTGTAACAGGCATAAGCCCCCGAAATGATACCATTGACTTTGGAACTTCTTTCAAAGTCCCTATCATGCTTTTCAAAAAGAGCCATGGCGCTATCAGGATGACGGAAAGCTTCCAAGAGAATTTTTGAAATTAGGCCTTCAGGCTGTTTCATGGTCTCATCCTCATCCGGCACATTTTCTTCTTCTCTCTCCTCTTCGAGTTCCAGAAGATCTTCATTGCTGAGGGGTTCAGTATGGGATGCCATAAGTTCAGCAACATCTTCTGGCTCCGATTCCAGCTCTAACTGCCTTGCCATCTCTACAATATTTTCAGTAACATTAGCTACAGGATCTTCAAAGGCTTCGACATCATCAACAAACTGTGGGCATATTTTTTTCCAGGCCCCTTTCATTGTTGTTTCCTTGATGTCATTCCAAGCATCTCTTATAGTTTTGATGCAATCCAAGATGTCGTAGCTTTTCCAGAACTTCTTTAGGACTTCTTGCCCTGTCCCCTCTTCATTATCTATTGCTGCAATACACTTACTGAAGGTTCTTTTCAAGTAGTTCAACTTGAAGGTGGCTATGACACATTGATCCATGGGCTGCAGGAGTGAGGTGGTATTCGGTGGTAGGAATTCCACTCGAATGTTAGGGTTCAGTTCATCTAACGTTTGAGGGTGGCCAGGAGCATTGTCTACAAGGAGCAAAATGTTAAAAGGGATATTGTTGTCCTTGCAATAGGCTTTCACCTCTGGTACAAAGCAGGTGTCAAACCAATCTTTGAAAACGGCTGGTCGCCCATGCTTTTCTATTAGACCTCCAATGCACTGGAAGTCTAGTTTTAACGTAGTTCTTTAAAGCTCTAGGGTTTTCCCAACGATAAATTAGCATAGGCTTTAGCTTTAGGGTACCAGAAGCATTGCCACCTAACAGAAGGGTTATTCTTTCTTTAGCTGGCTTGTAGCCTGGCATTGTTTTCTCCTCTCTGGCGATGAAGGTTCTTGCAGGCATCTTTTTCCAGAACAGCCCAGTCTCATCCACATTAAAAATTTGTTCCTTGGAGTAGCCTCCCTCTTCAATAATTTTGGCAAGGTTGTGTGGATAGCTTTCTGCAGCCTCAGTATCTGCAGCAGCTGCCTCTCCTTCCACTTTGATGTTATGTAGGTTAGACCTCTTCTTGAACCTATCAAACCATCCACGGCTTGCAACAAATTCGGCATCCTTCGCTGCCTCACCTTTCTTAGCCTTCAGGTCATTGAATAGGCTTAAGGCCTTACTTTGAATCATTGCCTGGCGTGCAGTCTGATTTTCTATCCAAACTATTATCTCCATGTCTGCAACAACGCTATCCTTTTTTCTAATTTTTGTTGTGTTCACTGGCATAGCACTCTTAACTTCCGCAAGAATTTTTTCTTTGCTCTTCATGACCGTGTTAACTGTAGTTCGAGTGAAGCCTAGCCTTCGGCCTATCTCAGCTTGAGAAACACCTTCATCAGACAGTTTAATCATTTTAAGCTTCGTATCTAAGGTAATAGATTTACGACTTTTCTTTGTATCTGCCATTATGTACTGTAATACTGTACAGTACTGTACTGTACTGAAGGCGAGGGAAAACAATACCAATACACACACACCCCACACACACACTATTGGTAGTCACAAGCCAGCAGTGGCAAAAGCCAGAACTAATGATGGGCAGAGACAGAGAGAAAAGTATTCAATTAAAGCAGGAAAGGAAGATGGGACAATGGAGAGGGATAAAATGAAATTGGGGATCTAAAGAATTTTTAAAAAAAATTAAATTTTTTTATCACAATCAATTAAAGCAGGAAAGGAAAATGGGACAATGGGGGACAATGGAGAGGTATAAAATGAAATCAGGAATCTAAAGAATTTTTTTTATCACAATCAAAGCAGGAAAGGAAGATGGGACAATGAGACAATGGGAGACAATGGAGAGGTATAAAATGGGACAATGGAGAGGTATAAAATGAAATCAGGCGATCTACAGTACTGTAAAGAGCACAAGGTGCCCCACACACACACACTGCCGCCACCGACCTAGGCCAGGGCAGGCAGAGCTCTGATCGCTCTATACTGTACAGAGTAAAGTACAGTACTGTACTGTAGTAACAATTTAAAGAATTTAAACAATTTAAAGAAGATCTTTACTGTACTGTACTGTAAACGAGAGCCTTCAGGTCAGCAGTGGCTCAGAGTTGCTATGATCGCTCTGAACGCTACGGGAGACAACGGTCTGCAACGCACGTAGCACGTGGAACGCAAATTCGGGCATTCCGTCAGTGTCCGTAATTGCAAAGCGCCGGTATGTTAAGTGGGGTATGGTGGAGTATGGAGCATGTCCGTAATCGCGAGGGTCTGTTAAATGAAGGTACATAAATCAGGGTATTCCTGTATCATACCTGGAAGGCCAACTGAAAAAATGAAGTGTTAGAGCCTACCAAAAAACCTTCCACATAAAGATTTGGTGCAGGTCCAATGGACAATGATTAGATAGATAGATTAGATAGATAGATAAAATAGATTAGATAGAATAGATCAGAGAGAGAGAGAGACTAGATTTTGATAGTGACAATATTCTTGTTAGATAACATTTTTACTAATAGTTTTCTCAGATTATAATATAGCACAGAATCTAACAATTTCTACCTCATTCAGTGATAGCAACATTAGGATTTCAATTTGTTGTCTATTCATATATTTATTTATTTATACAACAAACTGAAATCCTAATGTTGTTGCAGTTGAATGAAGTACAATTATGATGAAATGCAGTGGTTTATATAAAAAGGAAAGAAGGCAATACATCAATGCCATGTTTCTGTTCCCAACTGAAACCACAGCAAAACTATTTCTGAATACAACATCATAGCCCTGAAGCTAACATCCATTAGCACTGATGTTCCTCTAGATGGCTTACATTTCCCACACATTCCTGTGCATATTCACTGTGAAAGAAGTCCCACTGAGTTCAAGAGGGTTGACTCCCAACCAAGTCAGTGTGCACAGGATTCCAGCCTTATTCTACAGAAACGGTGGGGAACCTATGGCCCTCCAGATGTTGTTGAATTCCAACTCCCATCAGGCCCAGCAAGTGTGGCCAATGGTCAAGGATGATGACAGCTGTAGTCTAGCAACCACAGTTCCCCATCCCTTCTCTTCAGAGAACACATTCTGAACACAATGTTATTTCATAATTATCTGTACAGCATTGAACAGTGCAAGGTTACAGTAATAATGCATGGACTTCTTCCTGGCCAGGACTATGTGTACTGCTGGGAAAGGCAGCAATGTCTGCTTTCACTATACTGTAACCTCACCTGTGCTTCTCCTGACAGATGAGGCTATTCGCCAAAAACGGAGGGGCAAGATCTTGGCCATGCCAATGACCAAGGCCACAATTGTGATGGTAGGAATCACATGTGAACCAACTTCAAAAGAAACAAGGCAACTCTGACTCTCCTGACAAAATATGGAGCAAGCCCTCCAGGAGGAACATGAAGGTCCAGATATTCACATACATGCAACTGAAAAATCTCTCATCACCAGTCTCATTTGTTACAGTAGGCATGTACGTTCAGAAATTGTCAGCAAATATGGTGGTCCCTGGAGACGAGGTGAGAGGTGGCACAGCATTCAGCATTGCTTAGTAGTACTCATATAGCCCAGTCAAAGCAATTTGCTGATGTTTCAAAGGCCATGGGCAAGAAGGCAGACAATGCACTCTCTGAAACTCTCAGGTTTCTAAATAAACAGCAAATAATGTTCATTGCCAAAGCTTGGATACCCTAAAGTGGATCCTAATTTTAAGAAGGGTTAACCTGATAAGTAAGTTCTTTTAAGCTGGACAAAGGCATTAATCACTTTTGAAACCAAGGCTGCAATCCTAAGCAAATGTGAATTAAGTAAATTCCATTATATCAGTGGGGTTTACTTCTAAGTAAACATGGTGGCAAACCTGATACAGATACTCATTCTGTTTCACTTGTATGTTTATAGATACTTCTTTACAGTATACATACAGATGTACAATATTTAACAAGTTAATGTTCCAGTGCACATTTTTGAGTACTACTAATAATCTAACCTTAAGTTTCGAAATGCTTTTTTTTTATCATTAATTTTTATTCAAATTTTCAAAGACAAAAAACAAAACAAAAAAATAATTAAACAATAAAATAAAATGTTGACTTCCCATTTGTCGCAGATCAGTTATAGGTCTACAATATATAACAATCCTGTTATATAGTTTCGAAATGCTTAACGTTCTGTCCTAAAATGTGTTTTTCCATTCAAGCAGATGATTCAATGTACTTCTTCTGCTTTGACAAACAGAAAAACTTTCTGAGATGGAGGTAGTAGCGCAGGATTATCGTTTCAAAAACATGGCCTTTAGTATAGGCACTATATTTGGTTAGTAGAAATAAAGGAAAACAAAGAGCTCATTTTCCCTCCCTCTCCATCTCTCCCCAGAAAACCAACAAAGTGAACATTTCAACTTAACTCCTGACCTTTCTAGATGAGCCACTACACCAAATGTTTACCAACAAATGCAACAAGTACTGTGCTGGTACAACAGGGGTAGGCAATCTGTGTCCCTTGGTAGGGTGATCAAATGCAAAAAAGGACAGGGCTTCTGCACCTTTAATAGTTGTACAGGTGTTGCTTGTCATGCAAGCCACATCTGCAGAAGTCCTGTCCTCTTTTGCACCTGGTCCTAGTCCCCAGGCTAATTTAAAAAACCATCCAAACCCCAATCAGTTCACACCTCCAGCAAGAGTGAGCTGTCCCTCTCCAGACAAATGGGATTGTCAGAAAGAAAGAGAAAAAGGGTGGCCTGCCTACTACTGGCTCCTGCCCCATCCGCTGCCAGCATGAGGCCTTAAGAGATTATACCCAAGAAAATGCCATGGGCCCTCAATATTGCCTAGCCCTGCAATACAGCAACTTGACTTGACATTAGGCTAACAATTTAACATAATATTATCCATTGTTTTACCTGAGAGAAGTAGAATCTTGAGCTGACAAAGCCTGAGATCCTGAAATCTACTCCTGTAGTGCCATCTCCATCCAAAAGACAGTTTAATTTGGAAAAGCATCCAGGATGCTGTCATTTTTAAAGTGTAAAAATGATTGCATATGAAAGGTGATTTCTCTGCTTGGAATGATCCAAAAGAGGGCCATGTTCCCTGGAAGCAGTTTCTATATAACCAGCCAGCTACGTTCTCTAAGCCAGCTGACTTGGTCTATTCTCTTTTTCTACATTTTGGGGTTGAATCATACAACGTGTTTCAATATGTGAAGAAGTCATGTAGTTAGACAATAGTCTAAAATCATGTCCTCATTCTTTGCCTGATGATGCACATGTGTGTTCTAGAAGCCAAGTGGCATTTAAAAGGCCTGATCAGAGTGGGCCATCATACATGGCAGAGATTAAAGGTGTAAGTTAGAAGACCAGATGTACATCACAAAACTGAGTCACAGCTGCGGAATAGTCAGGGTGTCCTGCTGGGACACGTCCTACTCTGTTACCTTAGTACAAAAACATTTTCTGAATACATTAGTCATTGTTTCTAGGATACATCTACATATTCTTCCTATGTAGGCAGCAAACAGTTCAAATCATAGAATCATAGAACAGTAGAGTTGGAAGGGGCCAGAGCTTGGAAGATTTATTTTAAAAAGTAATAAATTACAGTTACAGTTTCATGGCCCCCCAAAAGTAGTAATTACCGTTACAATTACAATTGCTCTGAAAGTAACTGATTACTTTTGCTCAAAAGTAATTGCTACAATTACATTTTAGTTACTTTAAAAAAATTGCCTACAAGGTGCTGGCCTTGGCTGCTGCACATCTGGGTAGCCTAAACCAACATTTAAAATAAGCACACACACACACAGAGGGTAGTAGAATAACTTTTTTATCCATAAGATTAACAGCATGGCATAACAGAATCTCACACATATTTTTTGTATATATATATATATTGCCTCCAGCTGTTTTCTCCTTCCACTCCTGTCAGTTTTTAAACAATTGTTTTCTCCACCCCATCTCACTCTCCATCTCCTTCCTCGTCGTCTGCTAAGCACCCATAAGCAGGAAGGAAGCCCAATTTGAAGTACATGATTTTTATTCACAAATCAGAGGAGCAGAAGATTTCCGCTGCTCTCCCCCAAGTAATGCGCAAAAGTATTGCTGGAAACATTACAATTACTCCTCAAAAGTGATGAAGTTACTACTTGTTCTATTACCAGCAAAATATACTCAAAAAAGTAATAAATTACAAATAATTCGTTACTTGTAACTAGTTACTTCCAAGCTCTGGAAGGGACCTATAAGGTCATCGAGTCCAGCCTCCTGCTCAATGGACAAATCCAACTTAAAGCATACCCAGAACTTGGCAAAGTTACTTTTTTGAACTACATCTCCCATCAGCCCCAGCCAGCATGGCCACTGATGGGAGTTGTAGTTCAAAAAAGTAACTTTGCCAAGCTCTGAGCATACCCGACAGATGACTGTCTAGTTGCTTCTTGAAATGCCTCCAGTGTTGGATAGCCCACCACCTCCCTAAGCAATAGGGTCCACTGTCATACCGCTCTAACAGTTAGGATGTTTTTCCTGATGTTCAGCCAAAATCTGGCTTTCTGTAAACTGAGGCCATTATTCCATATTCTGCACTCTGGGGTGATGGAGGAGAGATCCTGGCCCTCCTCTGTGTAACAACCTTTCAAGTACTGTCACCTATCTATATACAATCAAAACGCACAATTAAATCCTCTGTATCCCTGTTTATAAGTAACACATGTGTTGATGCTTTTCTTAATGACACAGGCTTTATTCTTGAGGCAGAACATTTGTTTCATATAGCCTGTACATGTCTATTCATAAGTAAGCCCCACTGAGTTCAATGGGATTTACCCTCACATAAGATGCACAGAATTGTAGCATTACAGTGCAATGTGCAGCATGTTTACTCAAAGCCTCACTGTGATCAATGGAACTTACTCCCTAGTAACTGCACTTATGATAGTTGCTTCAGTCTAGAATTTTTTCTTACTTCTTCCATTACATCTGCAGGATAAATTTAAGATCCAGTTGAAGGCATAAATAAGGAATATTTCAGCTGAACTTTCTTTTAAGCATTAAGGCAACTATAGAAGATTCCAGTGCTAAGATTACAAAAAAGAGCACCAACTGAAATATTTTCCTGCACTTATCTCAAAGGGGCAAATCCAGAACAGTAGCCATGCCTATTGCAAGAAAAACAACAAAATTGTGGTACATTACAGACAAATACTTTTATTGTTGTATACACTTCATGGACCAGAGCATCTGTCAAGGCAGATCTACTCCACAAAAGTATATGACTTAGCAAATTTGTTACAAGACCCTTTGTTCTTTAAATGTGAAAATGGTCCATTACATCCCCCACAAAGTTTTTCAGATTTAGACATTCAAAGCATACTACTTATAGATTAAGATGGTGCTGAATTATAATTTGGCCTAACCAGAAAAATTCTGAGGATGTATTCTGCAATATTTAACACATTTAACTGGAGAAAATGAATCCATTTTTTTCTCTGAGGTTTATTCTTGCAAAGCAATTTGAGACTGTGTCTTACATCTCAAGATCATTTGGATAGCTGTTTACCGAGTTTTTCCCCCAATGTAAACAATAGCAGAATTTGGATAAGTTTCAATAATAGCAACAACAACAACATTATCAAAATCTAGGTCCCAATCCAAAGATGCTCTGGTGAGCTTCATGCCCACTGGAGTGTGTATTCAGGTCATATGTCCCTAAAGTTGCCAATCCCATGCACAATTTCCTGGTAGTAAGTACTGAACACAGAGGAATTCATTTCCAACATGCAAAGAATTGTGCTGCGATAGGCCTGAAACCTCACAACTGAACACCTTTTCTGTGAAATTGATTTAATTTATTTCCAAATAAAAGTATTTAGGATCCAGATATAATTAGGCATAATTTGAGTGCTGAATTGTAATCTAGGTAACAAAGTCATGAGGCTAGAAATGGGCACATGTAAAAATATGACTCTAAATAAAGTGGAAAAGGAACATGAACACTGGATTATTATTTGTATTATCCACTGATAGGACAAAAAAAAAGCTATGCAGAACTATTAATGAATGCCAGTTAAGTGATCTTTTAAATGAAGCGTATGATGTGTGTTTGCATGTGCGTGTATACACATTGCACTGACCTAAGCAGGCCACTGAATGTTATTGGCTTACTGAATGAAGACCAGAATACTTTTTATTTTATTTCTGCAATTTTCTATGCAGTCTTTAGACTCCCTGCAACGGAATTAACATGATACCAAGCTGTGAGACAAAGAAGTACCTTACATGCTGCCAGAGCCAAAACCTACAATGGTCTTTCTGAAGCGATCTGTCAATTAAATGTACTGATGCTCATGAATAGTTAAACAATGCTATTAAAGTAACACTCACAGATTTTTGCTCTTGCTTTTATATTTAATGTAGGCTGATCTTTCAAGAGAACTGTTATAGGCCTGGTGTTAGTGGTAGGCATGGTTGGGCACCTGCTTGGGCCCCATGAACTGACAGAGGCTTTGCTGCTATTGCCTAATAGAGCCTCTAGCTCTGTAGCTGGAAGTTAGCATTTTGTTTAACCTTCTGTGCCTGCTTGAACATGTACAGAAGGCTACAAAACTACAACAGGGCTGATTTTTATGAGGTGGCTGCTGTCCCCTCATGCCTCACTCACTCTGACTCTGGGCCCAGAGTGCTGGGGTAGCCAGGGTCCTCTTCTGGTTTGCATTGGCTCACTAGCTGCTAGTGGTACAAAGGAGCAGCAGCATTAAAAGTTGTCAACTGGGTTCACCGGGTACTGGTGGTAGTGTGGAAAAGGGTAGGAGGAGTAGCAGCGCCAATAATCCTGTTGGAGGAACCCTTTCCTCTAGGCCCACTGACAGCTCACACAGGGGCTTAAGTGATCAGAGGGTGGTTGATATCAGTTAAACTGGTTATGTATGCAAAGAGCCATACAATAATAGTTTTAATAGAATGTAATACATAGGTTGTAAAGCACACAAAGCTGTACTCCATGCATGTAATGAGTGATATCAGAGACCAGGTATGGTAAAATTTATTTCTTACATTTTATATCCTACCTTTTCTTCCATCATAGATGGCAAATATGTGGTTCTCATGAGGTCTCCCATCCAGGCGCTAATCAGACCTGGACCTGCTTAGCTTCAGTCTGGGATTAGTCTCATGTGCAGGAGGGAGGCAGGAACTGACTGGCACTATTGTCAGTATCCTGATCAGAGCTATGCATAGTACCAATTGCTGACTCAGGCTAGGAAGTATGCATGCAGCACCCATTTACAGGCATAGTTCCTTATTCACCTAAGGACATGCGATTGGGAGCCTGCTTCTGTACACACATGCTCTCAAACTGTGTGTGCATATTCTCACTAGTCAAATACCTTTTGCTCTGCAGGATAATGTATGTGCTTGTTTTCCTCTTCACTCCTTTGTCCTCATGTATCATGTATTTTAGACTATTAGCCTGTGGGGGCAGAGACTGTCTTGTTTTTATTGGCTGGGATCCTGAGTTTGGTCAAGCTGATAGAAGCATCGATGAGCAGAGTTGCACTCACATCTTGCTACTGCCAGGAGAAGACAGGGGAAGTGACTCTTGCTGATTTCCCCTTCCACCTGCAGCCCCTTGTACCCCCTAAACATTTGCTGCAGATGTTTGGGGAACCCTCCACAGCATCATGAGAGTAAAAAAGGCTAGAGGCAAAACCTATGACAATTGCCTCTCCCCAATCCACCAGCGAGAGCCTCTCCATGAATAGAAAGAGCTCTTCTGTTCATGGAAGCCTAGTTAGGATGCAAGCCATTTATCTTATGTAATCTGGGAGCATTTGTGCTTGAAGAGCATGTTAAAAATGCTTTAATTGTCTAAATTATCAATTAACTAACTAAGATAATCAAAAAGGCTTGTGGCACCTGAAAGCCTAACAAAGTTATTGTAACTTAAG
Organism: Rhineura floridana; assembly: GCF_030035675.1. NCBI lineage: Eukaryota > Metazoa > Chordata > Lepidosauria > Squamata > Rhineuridae > Rhineura > Rhineura floridana. Next base: position 52,177,570 of record NC_084487.1, read on the forward strand.
GTTTTGTGGGTTCAAGCCAACTTCATCATATCCATGAAATGAAATCTTAATTGAGAGGCATAGAAAGGAGAAAATTGAAAGGTAAGAGTTGAATGGCAATCAGATGCAAAAATTACAGACTGAGATAATTACAGCTTAAAATATATGTTAAACACCTTTAACCTTTTACAGTAGCAGCTTAGTGATAATTGCTGGGATGAGTGTATTAACACCCATATTAACAATTTGCAAGGAACAGTCATAGATAGCACAGATATCCTGGCATTGATAAGGTAATTAAATAAAGGAACCCAAAGGAAGCACAGTATCCATATGCAAAATCCCCTCTCGAGTGAGGTTGGGTGATAAGCAGGAGTTCAGTTGTGTACCAGAATGCAACTTATTTCCTTTATTATAGAGAAGCTCAGTGAGAACTACCAATGGCCATGTGTACCCGTAACTGCTCTGCCCTACCCCTTCATCTGATTGACCTGTCCTGGGCTGTCTTCCTTGGCAGTATTATAATGTGACAGCAGAAGCCCATGAACTGGTTGTTATAAATGCAAACAAGCTATTCACTGCTTAGGCATGTTTTGCCACTATTTAGTTTGCAGCCCAGTCAACTGCAGACTGGTCACAGGGAAAGGACATGTCAAAGTAACTATAGTGCGCTGCCCATCAATGCATGATTAAATTAATACAAAGACTATTTTTCTCATGTGCCTAGTGCCTAGATATTTAATTAGCATGGAAAAGTATTTATAATCTTGTTCCTAGTCCATAATAGCCTTGTAAGAAAGGTTCTAGGGAGAATAGTCTGCACAGATGTAATTTTCATATATTCAGAGCTGACAACAAATTTCATTCGGCATGTGCTGCATATTAACAGAGGCATGAACTGGGTCTAAAAAAGCATCATAGTCACTCGCTAGAACTTTGAAGTCATTTTGATGGGGTACATTGCGATTCCTCTGGGTTTCAGTTACCCAACATAAAGTTTAGTGAGTGATACAATGAAGTTTCATCAATGCAATTGTATCAATGCAATATTATTAGTTCAGTGAACCTGAAACAAATCTTCAGCATTTTAGAAGTACCATATATTTATGTTGCTGTGCAGCCAAACACTTCAGCAGTGGTGACTAAAGCAATACAGAACGTGTTTAAAGTACAAAAACTAATGATCCACTATGTAGGTACTTTAATGAATAAATATGTCATAAATTGTATCCTTACACTATGCCACGAAAACACAACGAGCTGCGTTGAAGGGTGAGGGATCCTGTTAGCTAAGTTTTACCAACCTTATGCAGCAAACTCCAAAGGCTCTCAGATCTGCAGTGTAGGCAGCAAACTTAGATGCCTAAACCTTTGGCCAGTTTTCCCCAACCTGGTATTCTCCTAATGTTTGGACTACAACTCCCACCAGCCCCTGCCAGCATGGCTGTGCTGGCTGAGGTTCTAGCCCAAAGCATTTGGAGGGCACCAGGATGGGGAAAATTGGCTTAGGCTTAGACCCCAGCAGTTCCTTCTGAATGATGTGAACTGACTTACTTGCTCAGTCATTTGGAACAATTTGCTCTGCACTAATCTTTATGCAGAATTAATGGCTTCTTGCCCTATCTTATTCTGTGTTGCTGTTACACTGGAACATTTTCATGCTATTGAAACAGTGCTGGGAACACAAAGTAAACAACTCCTTCACTACCCAGTAGAGTCTTCTGAATGACAAGAAACCTGGCTAGGGCACTCATCAGAGCAAGGTCTCACCTTTGTTTTGTAGAAACATTATGCACCTCACCTCACTGCACTTTCTGCCTACTCAGATGTCATCCCATTACCATTGTGGCTTAGATCCTCCAGCACCTATTCAACAGAACATTATTTCCATTACACTTAAGTTATCTTTTGTCACAATGCCCCATGTATATGCACTGAATTTACTGTCACACAAAATGGGAAAAAATTCTGGTATTAAAGAAAGCTTTACAGTCTATTCCTTACTTCTTCATTTTAAAAACATACATTTAATGATAATCTTATGATTTTTTTTCTCTTGCAGGCATATCCATTGTTCTCAGAAAAAAATAACAAGATTCTATCAACTGTACTTTCATGTCACAAGTCAAATCACTAATTCAAATTTTCTTATTAGTACTTTAGTTAAGCTTGGAAGTACAATTTCTCCCACTGACTTCCAAGAGATTAAATTGCTTGAGTCCATATTACAGCTCCAAGTATCCCAAAAATTACAGTCTGCTATATGGTTAAAATATATTGCAAAAATGACACTCCATCTCTGATCTACATCAAGGGGAGGGGGGGAAAGGACACTAACAGCACAATCCTATCCATGGCCACTTGGACATAAATATCAGTGAGTTCAATAGGACTAACTCCTAAGTGAATGTTTATAGGATTGCAACTTCAAGACAGGCAAAAGAAACTCCCTGGCTCTGATTCAAGACAAAGCCAGGGAGTGTTAAGAAAGAGCAGAAGGTTATGCACCTACAGCTGTGTTTATGGACACTTCCTCTACGCTAGATGTGATCAGTGCTGTCAGAGCTAGTAACCTTATTCATCTAGCCGACATACTGCACATCACCCCGGGCTGCCCCCAAACAGCAGCCATTTATGCTGATCCCTGTTGAAAAACCTGTCTCTGCTAGTATTAAAGCAAATGCCTTTATACCCGAACCACATGGGTTCTTCTCAAGTACAAGGCACTTCTTGTGGCTATTTATTTCAAATGTTTATACAGGTCTAAGACCTGAATCTTAGACTGTGTACAAACTATACATTTAAAGCACATTATTTCCCCAAAGAATCTTGGAACTGTAGTTTGTTAAGGGTACTGGGAATTGTAGCACTGTGAGGGGGTAAATTTCCCAGGATTCTTTGGGTGAATAATATGCTTTAAATGTGTTGCTATTGTTCATGATACAATAGAATGATCTAATGGAAATGGTCATCTTCTATATGGTCATCTTCTATATCCATATAATTCACTGAAAAAATATTGCGCAGTATGAGCTCATAGTACAAACTATCAGCAGTACAAACATTCTTGCCTTTCAAAATGCAAGTAGAAGGGAAAGTGGGAAAGACTTACTAACTAGGGAGACTGCTGTATTCCATGCTATACAATATATTTCACATCAAATTACGACATACATATTCAAATCAAAGTTGTGCTAACACAGGACAAAGTATGCCCCAAACTACCATGTTTTCCGTTAGGAAATGGGTGCGCTTTTCCTTCTCCCTGAAGAGTTGTAAAACACTTAAGTTTTGAGGATTTTCAGAACAGAGACTAGAGAGGCCCATTCGTTAAGCATTCTCTTCCCTGTCTCCTCTAAGCAGTACAGGTTGGTTTCATCATCCCAAAGGGAGAGCTCATTTTTAATGCCCAATTTATCTCCAGGGGTGTTTGCACTAAAAATGCTGATGCCTCCAGAAGCCCTTCTAAACGGGTGATGTTAAAAAGCTGGGGCAAAACACATGCGATCCCTCTTCTTCAAGCCCAAGGTCTACAAGGACGGCTCTCTCGCTCTTGCTCTCTCCCCCCTCCCCTCTTTCTTAAAGCATGAGGCTATTTTTGCAATGCAGCAGACCTATGTGGTGTATGAAACACCTTTCCCAAGTACCTCCCTATTTCAGTTCTTCAGGATTCCTTTACATTGCTGTAGCTAGCAACCACCTCCTCTTCTTTGCCTCCTCTTCCAAGGACAACGGGGATTTCAGACAAGGAGCTTTGGGGTGGAGAAGGCACCCCAAAAAGAAACTTGCATTGAGTTCATTAAAATGCGTGTCAGTGCGTGAGGAGGGTAGAGAAAATGAGACAGTAAATGAAGGTCATCATGAGGCTTAGCTGGGATCCAGGGAGGGAGGGGGGAGAGCACTGCAGCAAACATACTCAAATCTGTACGCACGCCGGGTACACTTACCACACAAATGGAAAGAACCAAAGAGAACCACTTTAGGGGGTCCTTTTGAAATACCTTTGTCAGTGGTAAGAGATCCAAGTGATGCACTGAAAACAGTCGTCCAGCAAAAGGCAAGGCGAAAGATTGGATGCTCAATTTACACACACACACAGCAGCAGCAGCAGCAGCAACAACAGGCAAGTCTTTTCACAGCCTAACAAACCTGTAAGCAGTTTGTGTGCTGGCAAAAACCTGGGGCAGGAAGAAGTCTGACTCCTCTGTGGAACTGCAGCTAAAACAGACTGTTGTTTCTCCCCAGTCAGGCACACACTCTCTCAAGCTACGTGGGGTGGATTCCCCACCCCCTTGCTGCTTTCATATGCTCACAATTACTTGCTATTCGGAGATATGGTGTGAAGGGGGTGGGTGGGGGAGGAGTTGAGGAGTGGGGAAAAAAATGAGCGGAGAACAGCCAAGCCAGCATCAGGATTCTTAATCAGCCATTGCCAACAGCCAATCAGGTGGCACTTGGACGGTGCCCCCATGACAGTTAACAGAGCCCTGACAGCACAGGAGGGAGGCAAGCAACACATTTTCTCCCCCTGCCTAGGCAAGAATGCTCCTTAGGGCAATCTGTTTCTCTTTATTCTAAAGGCTTCCATTTCCCCTGCAGACAAATGAGCCGTCTGCATGCACTGTAATTGCTAGAGGAGGAGCAGAAGCTTTAAAGCCAATACTCAAAATGGGTTCTGGATGTTTTGTCATTCAGTCCCCTACTTCTCCACTACCTCTGCAGTGTCAAACCAAAGCATGATATTAGTGTCCTGGAGATTCAGGGGGCAACCCTGTACATACTTACCTGGTAGTTGGTCCCATTGAACTCAATGGTGATTGTTTCTGAGTAGACAGACAAAGGATTGCACTGCCTTCCAGCATCAGTTGAAAGTTCATTTTCTTCTATGGTTTTCACAATTGTAACTCTTACCTCTTATTCATAATTTAAAACATTTAGAGTATGTTTAAGCCATGGAGAGGCGAACATAGTTCTTCTCACACCATGAAGGAATCTAGATTTCGGCAATGAAAAGTCAAAGTTCTGCAGTCAACCACACCCTTCCCACAAATCTGTTCTCAGAATAAACTGTGGCCTTCAACACTCATGCAAATGATTGTGTTTATGCATTCTCCCACTTTATAATCCACTTACAAAGTCTAGGCTAACTTTCCGTTTTATTCTATGCAGCAGGGATCAGAACAAGAAGATGGAAGACAGGTTTTTATGGGGAAAGCAGGACTGGCCCAAGACATTGTGCTGCCTGTGATGGAACAGCAAATGCCCACCCTTCCATCACACCTCCCACATCAAGGTACACTGTGGTACCCAAGGCTAGCCACATAATTTCAGCACTTGAGGCAAAGAATCCCACAAGTGCCTCTCCCTGGCAGTAAAAACACATACAAACATGCATACATAACATACATAACAGTTTTGCTCTCTTTCATGCAGTCAAGGTTGGTCCATTGGGGCAAAGGGGGCACTGTCCCACCAATCTCAGTCTGCCTTCAGCCAGCCCCCACCAGTCTGTCTTTGCACATACAACCAGTCAGACGGTGGCTCTACCTCTCATTGGCTCTGCCTCTGCCTCCTATTGGTCTCCCTGTTTTCTGCCCTACCAGTCCCAATGGGCATTAGCCACTACAGATTCCTGGTATGGAAAACCAGGTGCCTGAAACAGCCATCCCACTATAATGGTAGGGCTGGACCTCCAAGGACAGCACAAAGATTCTCCCAACACAGATTTTTAAAAAAATCATATATAGCATTCCTTGCCCTATACTTTTAAAAACTTTTCTCTACAGCTGTGATTAGAATCTTGCTTCTCAAGATGAGAGTCTCATGTTCCACAATATTCTTTTAAAATACAGTAAGATTACTTTTATATCACTGTCATAGCTATGGGGTTTTAATATACATATTTAAAATCACAGCCTTAAAAACCAAACACTGGCAGAAATAGCCAAGACTATAACTAAAATAGATACTATTTGTCACATGAAGCTTATCGCTGCAGGTGCAATTCCAAAAATGGTGGTTCATCAGCGCCAAAGACTTGTATAATGAATAATGAATTTGCAATCAGTGCTCCATAATTTACCAAATATATGTTTCAGTCAAAAAAAACAGATGATTAGTATATTGATGCTCTATGTGAACAAATACTATAAAAAAAGAGGAAAGGTGGATATGAATCACACATATACACACAGTAAATTCAGATTGAATTCAGCAAGCATAGATACATAATTCTAGCTGTTGCTGGAAATCAGCTCAGTTGCTCTGTGCTGGACTGGAGCGTTGTTAGGGGGTGGCCCAGAGACCTGAACCCTGGGCCTTTTGCCAGATCTCCTGCCCCTTCCCTTTATTTTTTCTAAACTTTGCTTGCAGAGTGGCTTTGCATTCTTCAAAATGCTGTGCCACTGAGACCTCAACTACCCATCATCTTAATTTGCTCAGAGGCCTACATTTGTATCTCTACATGTAAATAGCAAATTTTACACAAATTTGGATCATGGACCTGTGCTCTGAGTCTTTTAAGTATCTAGCAAAATCCCTGTTGGGCTCTATTAAGAGGTAGAACAATTTAAACACAATCCTGAGCACACCAAAGTATTTGCATATACAATTTTCTCCATGGTTTATCATATTTAAAACCATTATATATACAGAGTTTACACACTAGCATGGCATCAATCTAGACCATAACCACCTATGAATACCTCTTACCACGAAAACCCTATGAACAGAGTATCAAAAATGCAACATGAGATAGTGTTGGAAGATGAGACCCCCAGGTCAGAAGGCACTCACCGAGCTACTGGGGAAGAACTAAGGACAAGTACGAGTAGCACTGTGACTAATGACGCAGCTGGGTCAAAGCCAAAAGGAAGCCCAGAGGCTGATGCGCACAGATGCCAAAGGAGAGTCTGGAGTTGTACGACGCATACAATAGGAACATGGAATGTGAGAAGCAGGAAACAGGGAAAGTTAGAAATTGTCAAGCAAGAAATGGAACGCATCAACATTACAATACTTGGTGTGAGCGAACTAAAATGGATGGGAATTGGACATTTTCAATCAGGCAACTACAAAATACTATATGCAAGAAATGAGAAATTAAGAAGAACTGGGGTTGCTTCAATAGTGAGAAGTGATGTAGCAAGAGCAATCAGGAACTATAACACAAGGTCTGAGCGAGTTATATCAATGAGATTAAACGGGAAACCTATCAACATAACCATCATCCAAATTTATGCTCTGATGGCAAATGCAGAAGAAGAAGAATTGGAGAGATTTTACGCAGAAGTACAGGATGAAATTGATCACACACCAAAACAAGATGTGCTGATATTCATGGGGGACTGGAATGCAAAAGTAGGGAACAGAGAAGAATTAGGAATTGTGGGGAAATGTGGCCTAGGAGACAAAAATGAAGGAGGAGAAAGACTTATTGAATTCTGTGAAGCCAATAATTTGTTTCTTGAAAACACATTTTTTGAGCAACCGAAAAGATGACTGTACACATGGACATCACCAAATGGTCAATATAGGAATCAAACTGATTATATAATTGGTAGCAGAAGATGGAGAAGTAACATACTTTCTACGAAAACAAGACCTGGAGCAGACTGTGGTACAGATTATGAACTGGTTATATCGAAAATCAGAGTAAAGCTAAAGAAGAAGAACAAAGCAATCATAATGCCAAAATACAATTTTAATAACATCCCAGAAGCATATAAAGATCAAATAAGGAACAAGTTTGAGGCTGTAAACCTAGTTGACAGAGAATCAGAAGAACTACGGAATGAAGTCAGAGACGTTATCAGGGAAGAGTGCAAAAAGACAATACCTCTAATTAAAAAGAGAGAAAGACCTCAATGGATGACTGAAGAAACTCTTAAAATGGTTAAAGAGAGAAGGAAAGTAAAAGCAAAAGGAGATAGAAACACAATCAGAACCCTAAATGCAACAATACAGCGATTAGTACGTAGGGACAAAGAAAACTATTACAATAGTTATTGTATAGAAATAGAAGAGGACAACAAAAAGGGTAGAACAAGAGCTCTGTTCCAAAAGATCAGAGAAATGAAGGGGAAATTTAAACCATGAGTCGGGATGTTGAATAATCAACAGGGGAACACACTGACTGACCGAGATGAAATAAAAGGAAGATGGAAGCAATACACTGAAGAACTCTATAAAAGAGATGCCAGGATGACAGATTCATTCACGGAGGAACTGTATGATGAAGAAACAGAAATTTTAGAAGGCGAGGTGAAAGCTGCTCTTAAAATACTTGGAAGAAACAAATCACCAGGAATAGATGGCATACCAATAGAATTGCTACAAGCTACTGAGACTGAATCTGTCCAAATTTTGACAAAAATCTGTCAAGAAATATGGTAAACTAAACAATGGCCCACAGACTGGAAGCGTTCCATATACATCCCACTTCCAAAGAAAGGGGATCCCAGGGAATGCAGAAATTATCGAACTATTGCCTTAATATCCCATGCAAGTAAAGTAATGCTCAAGATTCTACAACAAAGGCTCTTACCATATATGGAGCGAGAAATGCCAGACATCCAAGCTGGATTTAGAAAGGGAAGAGGCACCCAAGATCATATCGCACACATAGTAGAAAAACAGGAAGGCCAAACAAGAGATGGATTGATTCCATAAAGGAAGTCATAGAACTGAACTTACAAGATCTGAACAGGGTGGTTCATGACAGATGGTCTTGGAGGTCACTGATTCATAGGGTTGCCATTAGTCGACTTGGAGGCATATAACAACAACACAATATGAGTTAGAAAGACTTAACATGGTGTCAGATTATATGGAAGGCTCATATTCACTAGCTTCCACCCACTCCTGGACTAGAACATTTGTTAGATGTATGATAAACTGGACTTTGGGGCATGAAAGCTTATAATAAATTTGATCATCTTTATTGTGTACTTTTGAGTTGACTGTATAGTACCTGTATAGTACCTGTGCTACAGTAATACATGCAAGTGGGAAAAAATAATAATCCACTGTCATTCTTGTTGTTGTTTAGAAGAAAACACCAGTGCATGTACCTCTTGTTCTAGCAAAGACAGAAAATTACAAAAGGCATGCAGCTTGTTTTTAGAGCCAATTAAGCCAGTTGCTGTTGAGAGTTCAGCTTCTTATCTCACATTTCTTTTAGACTTCAACCTCTCTTATTTATTGCTAGTCAAGTCTCCCCATAAAAGACAAAGGCTAGAGACAGTTTTGTGGTTTGTATTGATTTCAACACATCTCCTCCTCAGTTTTCTGAAACTGGGGGCAGACGATGTTAGTCAAACTCCATCCCTTTTTACTCCAAAACCTGGGAAACTGGAGATTGGGTGCATTTAACCTTGAAATCAACTTCACACAGACTTCAAAACTGATTGGCCATCAACCCCATTGCCTCTCTGAGGTGTGTCTATTGGACATGCTTTGCTGTAGGCTCAGGCAGAGACAGTGATTGGCCCAACACTTTGCTGTGGGTGGTCCTAAAAGGTCTGACATCAGCAGTGGAGAAGGGAGATATGTCCAGCCGTGGGCAAATACATTTCAAACCAGTGGCAGCTGATGACTCCATGTCAGTGGGGCAGTGGAATCTGCTCTGGGTTTTAGTCTGAACTTTCAAGGAACTGGCCAAGGTACAAGTCTTGCATCACTGTATCATCCCACCTATGGTGATTTCCCATTTAAAAATGATTTACACATCCACAGATTTTTCCAAAAGGGAAGAGAAAGCTTGAACATATGAAGTATAATGTAGTGGTCAGTAGAAGCAAGCTTTTTTCAAGAATAAATCCCGCCAGATAAATTTTACCTCTCTTTTTTAAAAAAAGATTGTTAGCTTTATTGGATTATAGAAATGTGGCAGACATAATTTAGCTTGATTTTACCTGTATATTATTCTGATAAAATAATGTAACTAATGTCAGTTTTTAAAAACAAGAACACACACCTCTTCTTAAGGGGAGAAAGGTCCAATTACAGATACAATTGATTATCACTTTTAGATACAGTATTAAACAACAGGGATTGAAGAAATAGTACAGTAACTATCTTCATAGCCCAAAGCGGCCATGGAGCATATGTGAATCACGGGGTAAATCAAGGTGAGATCAAGGCACTTTGAATTAAGGCTATTTAGCCCCAAAGGAACCAATGTACAAACAGCCTGATCAGATATTCAGAAATAGGGTAGACTCACGTATTATAAATTATTCTATGAAGTGGCCATCTATTGCTCCTAGATCAACTCATGTTGCTAAATTTCTGATTTAAAATTGTTTTCATTTTTTTAAAATTTTAATTGCTTTGGGATGTTTCATGGGAATAAATTTAATAAATAAATAAATAAATTTGTTACTACAATTATAGGGATGGCTTGAGGAGTTTGATCTTTGCAAATTCCGATATGGACTGACCTGATCCATACTTCCAAACTGATGTGTGGTTCAGAACATAATGTCTAGCGCAGTGGTTCCCAACCTTTATGAGCATGGCACCCCCTTTATAAGCTGAAAAAAATTCATGACCCCCTCCCCACAGGGAGGCAGGCTGGCTGCCAGGAAGGAAGGGGGAAAGCAGCCTTTCTTTGCAGCCTTGCTTCTTTTTGCTTCACAAAAAGCCCTCTCCTCTCATTCTAAGTAAGGGCACTGTCAGTAGTGGCAGTGCAAGGAGACGGGAATCAGTGATAGTAATCCCCTCTTCTTCCTGGTAGCTCCACCCTCAGCCTCCTTTGGCATCTGCCATGTATTTTATAGGCAGATGCCTGCCCTTAGTGTGCCTGAAAGATGCTCTGGAGCTTCAGAAAAGGCCTCCTCTCTTGTTTGGAGCAAGGGGGAGGTGTCATCTGCAGCTGCAGTGGGAAGCATACAGTGTCGAGGGAGTGAAGACTTCTTTAAAAAAAATATTTCTTTACTGTTCATAGCCCCCTCTGGATTACTTCGCGGCCCCCCTGGGGGTCCTGGCCCCCAGGTTGGGAACCACTGGTCTAGCGCATCTCTTTTTAAAGGAACTTAATCTCTATGTATGGATGTGAAAGTTGGACAATGAAAAAAGGAGGTAAGAGAAAAATCAACTCATTTGAAATGTGGTGTTGGAAGAGAGCTTTGCAGATACCATGGACGGTGAAAAAGACAAATAATTGGGTGTTAGAACAAACCAGAAGTATCACTAGAAGCTAAAATGATGAAGCTGAGGTTATCATACTTTGGACACACAATGAGAAGACATGATTCACTAGAAAAGACAATAAAGCTGTGCAAAACAGAACGGAGTAGAAAAAGAGGAAGACCAGACAAGAGATGGATTGATCCCATAAAGGAAGCCACAGACCTGAACTTACAAAATCTGAACGGGATGGTTTATAACAGATGCTGTTGGAGGTCGCTGATTCATAGGGTTGCCATAAGTCATAATTGACTTGAAGGCACATAACAACAACAACAACAACAAATATTATTACTCTCTAGCATGTCTTGCTATACAGAATCCAATTGCAAAAAGTTTCCAGGCCAGCACTGGATGATCCCAGAAGCTTTGCAGCTGGCTAGCAAACTGTACTAGACTTCTCAGCGAAGCATGGAAACAGTCCTCCATTTGAATAAAACCTTGTGTAGACCAACATTTACATGTTGCTAATTATGTACTGGATTCTTTTCATTGTTTTAAACTGTGTATTGATCTACTATTCTTTATAGCACATTCTGATCCACAGGCCATTTAAAGCTCCTTGGTTCACTCCATTTTAAAGCTTGCATGTAGCAAGCTGTTAGGAATGAAACAGATCACACTAATAATTTTTTGCTGAAAGAGAAGCTGACATTCAACTTTTTAGAAGTCTAATAGTGTTACTATTCATAATCATATTAGGCCTGTGTAATGTCATAAAAGAGAAGATATGTGTCATACATCCACTCAGTAATATTACAGCTACTGCAATAACTAATGGAATGACAAGATAAATATGACATGGCTGTTAGCCATTTTCTGCATAATACTTGTCACAAAACCCCATAAACAACCCTAGCTTGTGAAACATGTTGAAATATGTTTAAAAAATCTGTATTTTGTATTGTACAAATCTCTTTTGTATTTGCCAGCCTTGATCATGGAACTGAGGTCTGAAAGAGACCTAAAAGTCATAAACAAATCAGATATCCTAATGAAGGATCCGTCATACCCAAAATACTCATGCAGAAGGCAGAAAATAAGAAGCTAGGCGGCCCCAAGCTATTGCCATGCATAATGTACATTGGAAGTGAGGGCTGCAGTTGGAACAGATGAATGGAAGCAATTCCTATGAAGTAGCAATTTTAACTAAGCATGAATGCCTCAGGGCTGGGCTGGGAAACCTGTTGCCCTCCAGATACTTTGGACTCCAACTCCCATAGACCCCAGCCAGCATGGCTACTGGTCAGACATGATGGGGCTTGGGGTTCAACAAATCTCAAGGGCCACAGATTTTCCATCCCTAAGAGTAACACTACATCCGATTTAAAAAACGGATTTTCTTTTTAAAACTTTAAACCATCATGGTGTTGTGTATATACGTTTGTGTGTGTCTTGTGTGAATTTAGTCAGGGCAGAGGTACATTGGGAGGGGATATTTAACCATTTTCTGTGCTGTTTTTACAGTCAAAATTATGCCCTCTTCCTGAAGCCACTAATATTCTCCAGAGTGAAGCTAATAGTGGTTTTGAGGAAGATATTTCATTGGGGAACACAGTGCAGGTAGAGGTAGAAAGGTTTAAAAACTCTCCCACAAGCCCTGCTTCCCCATGATTCTGCCCTGGAGGCTACTTTTTAGCATTAAAAAATAATCAGGAAATGCATTCACAAATCCCCCATGCCACATATAAGTTTGGCCCTTGACTAAACTTTGTTAATTGCATCTACTTTCACCCAGAGGCATTTTCATTATTACTAGAAGTATTGCAGAATGGCAACTGAGCTAGACTTCCATTTTGCTACTTCAGATTGGGAGAACAAATTCAGATATTGGCAAGACTATTTAAACTAGGCGAATTTGCTTGAGAATTTTCTCCCCTCCAAATTTATTTCATGACCAATAGTGATAGGAGATTAAATGAGGTACAGGCTTTACATTCTCCATTCAGTGACAGATTGCATGCAAATGAACAGGAGCAGACATACCCAAATGAAATGGAAAACAAAATAGTTATGTCTTAGCTACTTATCCCTACTCATAATAAGATGTCTTGAATTCTAAAAAGGGCTCATGTAAGGGGGATTGGTGGATGGGGACTTTCTCAATTCACCTTTCCCTGCAGCACGCATCCCAAATCCTCTCTTGAGGATCAGGATGCAGACACCCTCCTGAATAGGATGGGCTGTGGCATAGGATACTGAGGCTGAAGAACAATTGCCCCAAACCAGATACAGGTACCTTTCATGAGCCTCTTAGGATCTAAGCTCTAGTAGTAAAAGGAGAATTCACTAGGGAAAAAATCAAATAATCCATTAATCTTTCCCTTCACCTTTTTTTATTCACATTATTGAATCTGTGCAAAGTGAAAGCAGAATGTTTTATAAGTAGAGAGAACATATGCCAAAATATTAACTGAGCCAAGACTGAACTGCAAATGAAAGCTGTTTCTGTTTCAACACAACTAATGCAAATATAAAAGTCCTGACTGAGCTAGGAGAGTCAGCATTTCCAGTAAAATGTTTTATAAAATAGATCCTGTTTCCTTTGAAAACATTATGGGCTGCATCAAATAATTAAAAGTGAGTGTCATGCTTTCCACTATATACACAATTCTGTCATTTCCGGTGACAAATGAAAGACTCTACAATGGAGATACTCTGTAAGGTGATACTGCACCAACAATAATTGACCCCATATAGGGTTCCAGAGTGTGGTCTGAGGGCAAATATGTAGCCATCTTGCTGAAATTAGGCTGAGTCTGAGCAGTGCTGGGATGGGAGACTACCTTTTATGTATGCCACATTGAATTCCAAGATGGAAAAAAAGCACAATATAAATGTAGCAAGCAACAGAGCCCAGAAACCATACAGAGCAGATATTTTACTCTCTCAAGCGAGGAAAATCAAATGGCACCCAGAAAAATAAACTCTTTTTGCGTGAGGAGCCCTGTTTCATACAAGCTAACTGTGCATATAAGTTGGTTCCAAGCAACCTATTTACTGAACATTTATTCTGATTTATTTGCTGGAAGGTTAGTCAAAACTGTGTACAGCAAGTATTATCCTACCCTTTCCAGTGCAATCTTTCTGTCACTCTTCTTATCACAAAATGTCCAAATTGGGGGGGGGGAGTGGGTTTGCTGTGCAAGGTATCAAATCAACTTTCCACACTGAGATTTTATCAGTTTGAAGAGTTCCGCCAGAAGCTTTCAATTTATGTAAACCAAACTTTATGATACCACTACTGAAGTGTGGTGCCTTCTAAATTTTTCCAGTGCCTTGCTATCATTAAGCAAGCTGTCATACATATGTGTCCAATTAATGGTTTTTCCTTGCTGCCTGTATCCATCAAAAAGTTAAAAATCAGCACTTGTGCTGTCTTGTCCTATGGTCAAGACACAATCAATTATATTTCATCAAATACTAGATTATAAAAAAGAACTGAACCCTGGGACACAACCACCACATATGGGGGTACATCCCTTCTTCCTGAAAACCGCAACAATGTCCGGACAGTGCCAGGTTTATTCAAGAAAGCCATACTGGGGTGACATACCACCTATGTATCAATTTCAACATAGATTCACATAGCTGATTAGAAGCCGATTTTATTATAGGTCATTGCCAATCGCATACTTTAAAAAAAAACATACTTTTTTTAAAAAAATCTTCCTATCTGATGTGACACTTTTCTCATTCATATGCTCACATTCTGATGAAGAAATTTAACCATTAATAATAACAACAACAAAGAATGTTACCCTCATTTGGACTCTATTGGCTTGAAACTGACTTCTCTGAATCCTGAGAATCATCAGAAAAGCTATTAGTCCTAAACAGCCATCGTTCCTTCAAAAATCATAATCATCACACTGATTAAGGCAGTTTTCTACTAGACACATCAGATAAGGTTATCAGGCTCTAGATACAAATCTAGAAAAAAATTAAAAAATGCATTTTCTGTACTTCCTATCTAGCATTGTCTTTGTTCTATTTATAAAAAGTACTAAGACAGCCACATATACAGTACCTTATTACCTTAATTCAAAAGTGGGAGAAAATGAAAGGAATATCCTCTGCACAATATACATGAATATAAAATATTGCCATCAGTAATTTCTAGTCAAAGACATCACCAGTAACAAATGCTAGATTGGATCCTTACGGTCAAAGTAGACTCACTGAAATCAATACAACTTAAATTAGTCATGACTAATTTGTCCCATTGATTTCCATGGGCCTACTTGGATCCAGCTAACTCTAGTTTAGCATCTAAAAAATGTACAGTTTACAGAGATGTTAATGTGTTCTGAATTATTCTCCATTTCATCCCATTTCATTTCACATGCAGTACATCTGCTAAGAAGAATATATTGGCTTCTGCAAGTATTATTAATTGCTAGGACCATCACTAGCAAATACCTGGTTGGTGGATACCAAGAATAGGTCCCTTTCGATAGTGTTAGTGTAGCCATGAATTCCCTCCTGGCTGAAGTCTACCAGGCTCCTTCTTTTCCTGCTGTTAGGCAACCTTTGAAAACTGTTTTTATGCTGGCTCCTGGGATTTTTGTACTGATGTTTGTGTGCTGTTTTGAATGATTTTTTGTGTTGGTCATTGTTGGTGGTGCTTTCTTGATTCGTAAGCCACTTTCAGCTAAAATATTTTCAAAAGCAGAATAAAATGACTAAAATATTTTTTTCAAAGTTACCTTTGCAACTTGGTACATAGGTAATCCACAAACAACCCAACTATTAGAAAAAATCTGAAAATGGAATGTCTGTGCACCACTTACTCAAAACAGACAACTCAAAGTGCTTGGTAACATGGTTAAGGTGCTTTCAGGCCACCCAGAAACCTGAAAGTTTGCCCACATGTAGCTCAATACATGGTGACTGCTAGAAAAATCTGAAAATGGAACATTTTTTTAACACTTGGGGCATTAAGGTGACCACAGAACAGAGTCAACGTTCTAATACAGAGCAAGCCAAGGTGAACATTAAGATGTTACATTGCCTTTTCAAACTTCAGTCAAGCGGTTGGTGGGCTTCTAGTTGAAGCAAGAACCTTCTATCTATTGCTTTCGGAATGCAATTTGCATTTCTTAGTACCATATAATAAGACTAATGAAACTCCAGTGTATTCAGTATTTTCCTCAAGAAATGCTGTGGCACATATTCAAAATATCTTTCTTGACTATTGGTCCAACCTAGGAAATTGTAATATATAAACTCTCAGAACAGGAACTTCTCTATTCTGTACAGCATTTTAACACATTGCAGCAGCTGATAAGCACAGAGTCTGCTGGCACGCTTGTAAAGCTAGGAATGTTTTTTCACTGCTTAGACTGGCGCACCACTTGCACCCTTTCCTGGTGATATTTGAACTGGCCACAACCATGCATACAGTAATCTAGGTTAGATTACTGTAACATGTTCTGCACGGGGCTGTCTCTGAAACATGCCCTAGAAGATTCAACTGGTATAAAAAGCAAATGGTAATAGTTCTAACTGCAATCCATGACATGGTACATATAACCTCAATTTGTTTCCAAGCTCATTTCAAAGTGCTGGTATTGATGTTGAAAGTTCTACATGACCTTGAACCAGGATATCTTCAAGACTGCACTGCAAACCTACAAGTGCTCTTAGATCTTCAGCTGAAGCCCTGTTCTACATGTCATCTTCAGAGCTTAGTTAGGTAGATACACAGGACAAGGGATTGCATTCTACTCAGAATGGACCCATTAAAATTAATGAACCTAAATTGGTCATGTCTATTAACTTCAATGGATCTACTCTGAATAGGATTAGTATTGAATACCATCCAAGGTCTTTTTGCTATTATACCCATGCTCTAGAATGAAAGATGTTCACATAGGCCATCCCAGGCCTTCTGGCACTGTGTAAATACTTGGTATATGTGTTTTGGAGGGCTGGCTATAGTTTGCTTTCTCTGTTTGTTTTATTGCTTTTATTTTCATAGAATAGAGTCTGTGTCTGTGTTGGGATTGCTTTTTAAGATGTTTTTAAAGCTTTTTTTAAAGGATGTTTTGTTTTAATTTTTTAAAGATGTTTTAATATATTGTAAAGTCTGTTTTTAAGAGTTTTAGAGTGTTTTTAGTGTTTTGTTTGCTGCCCTGGGCTCCTTAAGGAAGGAATGAATTTAATAATAAATAAATAAATAAAATAACAGAATAGTAGAGTTGGAAGGAGCCTATAAGACCATCAGGTCCAAGCCCCAGCTCAATGCAGGATTTTGTATTATTTTCTCCTGTTTCATTTATTACATTATCACTTTGCATTTGGTTGCTTTACGCCTGTTTGATATTTTTTGTTAGCCACTCTGGATGTCCATTTCAAAGAGGAAAGCAGGCCATAAATGTTTTTAAAATGAATAAATCATTGTCATCTGGAATGTTTGCCCCCATCCCGCACTTATGAAAAAGCTTATTTCTTCTTCCTTCATTTACTTTCCTCTGCATGTGTAATTTTAACTTACATTAAATTCATTTACTGAATCCTATTCTGCTGCTGAATTGAGCTTAGACTTGCAAGGGTTGCAACTCCTTCAGACTCAGTGCCTCTCAAATGCTTCTGACATCTTGAATTCAGCTTCCATCTCCAATCATCCTCACAAGTCAACAAAACCACCGATGTAATTGACAGGAGAAGGAAGTTTTCAAGTCTTGTACTACCTTTTCATGAGCCAATACATGAAAATGGAGGGAAATATATAATATATCACTGCTTTCTTTAGTTATCAATCAGAATCAGTGTGTTTGCAGTCTTTGGCCATTGCACTGGAAGACAGCAGCAGGCTTCCTTGCTATTGAGCACATTTGTGTTTGTCTCAATGGAGTGTAAGAGCACAACCTGGAAAACTAAAAATTGTAACTTTCTAATTGCTATTTTAGCAAAAGGAGTATAACTAGCTGGACCAGTAAAATACTAGCTGGCAACCCCACACAAATTAATCTTAACGCAAATTACAAAATAAAACAAAACAAAAAGAGCAGGATAGTGATTTAATGGTAGATTATTAATCTCTCTCCTGAACACTGACCTGTGTGGCCCTGAGGGCCAAACTAAATATGCACTTTTTATTATTGTTATTATTATTCATTACCTGTCCTTCACACTAAGGTCCCAGGGCAGGCCACAGCAATATAAAATACAATATTAAAAACAGTTTAAAACAAATTACAATCAGAACTAGAGAGGATCCTAATATATATATCATCTTCCTCTTATTCCATCCAATTTAATAACAGTGTTCTATATATAAAGAAATATTTTCATGTACTACAACAGCAAAAGCTAACCACAAGAAAAAGAAAAACAGGAGATTCAAAAGAGTTACTCCAAAAACATCCACATGTATAACAAGATCACCTGACATAACTTACAGAAATGACTCCACAACAATAATAGATCTCACTGCAGGCAAAATGTCACCTAATGAAATTAGGCTTCTATCCAAAGGCCTCAACTTCTGCCCAAAACCTAGAGAGCACAATATAGCACAGATGAAATGTGACATCAAGGCATTTGAAAGGAGATGTAGATTGGCTGAATTTTTTTATGATGACTCTAAGAACATAGACCTCTACAACAGAGATCCTCTGCTACAGTTTCTGCCACCTAAAACTTGGACACCGAACATTAACAGGAATCCAGTCCTAGAAACCTTTCTCTTATCATTAAACAATGGGAAGTCAATATTTTACTCTTTATTTTTTATTTTTGTTTTTTTTTTCTTTTTTTCTTTTTGTTTAACTATTTTTGATTTTGTTTTTTGTCTTTGAATGTTTTATGATTTTGTCTTGTATGTCTTATGAAAATCTGAATAAAAATTATTGGAAAAAAAAAAAAAAAAAAAAAAAAAACAGAGTCATCAACAACCACACACCAACTCCTACTCACGACAACCTTTCAAAAGAAGAAAGAATAGCCCTAAGATGAGAAGGGATATTGTCATCAAGCCTGCAGATAAGGGTGGTGCTGTTGTAGTACTTAACACTACAGACTATATAGCAGAAGGTCAAAGACAACTAAAGGATGAAACAACATATAGATGTCTTGACAAAGACATCACCATAGATCTCAATACTTGTATCATTACATCTATACAAAACCTTACAAGTAATAATAATAATAATAAACTTTAATTTATAGGCCGCCTATCTGGCCAATGGCCACTCTAGGCGGCGTACAATAAAGCACAATAAAATACATGGTAAAATATGATACAATAAAAACAATATAACCAGTACAGCACAATGCAAAATTACAATATTTAGTAGAGTTGTCAGTAATACAATTCTGAAGCTAGTTCACCTTAGAAGTCTCAAGTTCATAAAGGCCTGATGGAAAAGCCAAGTCTTCAGGCCTCGGCGAAATATATATAAGGAAGGGGCATGTCGAAGATCTATTGGGAGGGAGTTCCAAATCGTGGGGGCCGCCACAGAGAAGGCCCTCTCCCGAGTCCTCACCAACCCAATCACTTTAGTTGACGGGACTGAGAGGAGGCCCTGAGTGGCAGATCTTGTAGGGTGGCACAATTTATGACGTTGGAGGCGCTCCATCAGGTATACTGGGCCGAAACCGTACAGGGATTTATAGGTTAATACCAACACCTTGAATTGAGCCCGGAAAATAACTGGAAGCCAGTGTAGATTGTACAGCACTGGGGTAATATGATCATAACGGCGGGTGTTCGTAAGTAGACGAGCCGCCGTATTTTGTACCAGCTGTAATTTCCGGACTGTTTTCAAGGGCAACCCCACGTAGGAAACTTCTTGAGGAGGAAACTGTTGATCTCCTTGTTAATCCAAATCCCACTCCTGGAAGGTTTTACATGCTGCCTAAAATCCACAAAGCCAACAATCCTGGTCGCCCAATTGTCTCAGGTAACAACACAGCTACTGAAAGGATTTCTCTGTACATTGACTTATTTACAAAACTTGGTGCAAAACCTCCCATCGTATATCAAAGACACCAAGGACTTCTTGCTTAAAATTGAGTCTTTAAACAAGCAGTATCAATTTCACAACAATACTATACTAGCTACTTTAGATGTCACATCTCTTTACACTAATATACCACATAATTCAGGCTTTAAATGAGTTCCTTAACTCCAGAGATATGAACAATCCTCCAACAGAGGTTCTCACAACTTTAGCTATGCTAGTCCTGACTTGTAACAACTTTACATTCAATGGAGAACACTACCTGCAACTACAAGGCACAGCTATGGGGACTCGCATCGCTCCATCATATGCGAATCTCTTCATGGGTAAACTGGAACAGGAGATCCTCAAAAAGGCCATCAACAAACCACTTATATGGTGGCGATACATTGACGACATCTTTATGGTCTGGACGAATGGTAAAGAGAGTTTGGAACAATTTAAAAATTACATCAACTCTATCCATCCCTCTATTAAGTTCACATTTACAGTACAAATGACAATCCGCACATCCCTTTTCTGGATGTCTTTCTTACCATTGAAAACAACAAAATAGCCACTGATCTCTACAGCAAACCCACTGATGCCCACACCTATTTAAACTGGAAATCCTGCCATCCTAGGCATATAAAGAAGAACATTGTGTATAGCTTAGCTCTGAGAATCAAACTTATTTGCAACACTGAAGATAAATACCAGAGAAGGATCAGTGAACTTAAAGAACACCTTCTTCGAAGAGGATATTCTCCACATATTATGAATTGCAACATTCTATCCAGAGAAAACCTCCTCCATCATACTGAGGTGCCAAAGAACAGAGAGCAATGGATTCCGTTTGTGGTAGATTTCCATCCAGCATCTCCTAACTATCACCGAGCAATCAAGGAGAGCTACCCATTGCTGGCAAACTCTGAACATCTTACCAGAGCCATCAGCAGGCCTCCTGTTATAGCATTTCGCCAACCTCCTAATTTGTGCAGACTGTTGGAGAGAGCTGTGCTTAAGCCACCTATCACCAATCCAGGGTCTCATCCTTGTCACTCCAAACGCTGTATCACCTGTGTGTACCTCAGGGAGACAGCCACTTTTACAAGCACTAGGACAGGCAGGACATATTACATCAAACAGAACATCACCTGCAGGTCCTGCAATATAGTTTACATCATCGAGTGCAAAAGACCAGGATGTCATATCCAATACGTAGGAAAGACCACAACTGACCTACGCACGTGCTTCAGGAACCACAAGTCGGCAATTTTGACCAAAAAAAGTGGAGCAACCAGTTGCAAAGCATTTTAACATCGAGGGTCACAGCCTGTTGGACTTTTCCATTACAGCGATAGAGATGCCAGCAGATCCAGCAGCATTGACCAAAAGGGAGAACTTTTGGATTTACTCTCTGGACACATTGGCACCACATGGCCTGAACCTGGAGGACAGTACCACCACTACTTAGCTTCTGCAAATGAAGCCCCTCCGAGCATTCCATCCCCAAAGCTCTATAGCTGCCACCTTGGTAACAGCATTTGTATGTTGGCAGCTGATGAAGGCGGAAGCTGAAACGTTTTGTTAATATAATAAAAACCTCTGTTTGGTTAATCACAATTACGTTCAATGTATATATCAAGTGCCGAAGGCCAGGGTAAAGAGAAGTGTGTCTTCAGCATACAACAAAAGCTGTATAATGAAAGTGCCAGATTCACCTCTGCGGGGAGGGAATTCCACAGGGGTTGCAAAAGAGAATGCATTCTCCTGGGCCACTTCCTTCCCCGATCTTCTATGGGCAATGGAACTACCAAGAGGGACCCTGCTGCTGAACCTGGGAGGGCCTGTAGAGAAGGAGGCAGCCTTTCACATATTTTGGGCCTAAATTGTTTAAGCACTAATGTGAGCACATTGACACAGGCACGGAAATTAACTGGCAACCAATGCAGCTGTTTTAAAACAGGGGTTATCTGAGTTCTAAATGGAGTCCCAGTCAGTAACCTCACCACTGCATTTTGGATCTGTTGAAGTTTCCAAGTAGACTTCAAGAGCAGCCCCACACACAGCTCATTGCAGTAATCCAGTCTGGAAGTTATCAGAACATGGAGCTCAGTGGCATTGTCATTTCTGTCCGAAAGGGACCATAGCTGGCAAGCCAGCCAGAATTGGAAAAAGGCACTCCTAGCCACAGATGCAATGTTGGATCCAGGAGCTCCTTCCAAGAAAGTGTGACCCCCATCCAAAAAAGGCCACCTTCCTATCTTCTGGCCTTTAGAACTCGGGACACATAACACATCAGTCTTTTCAGGATACAACATCACTTTATTGATTCACATCTAGCCCATAACTGCCTCAAAGCACAAATATGTAGTATCTTGTTTTTCCTTAACTATTTTAAAGGTGGGGAAACCCTGTTCTCACTGTGAAGGGAATGTGCTGGGAAGGGTAGGCCTATCTCTTCACTTCTCCGCTGAGATCTCAGAAGTCTGGTCCTCAGATGCAGGCTGCCAAGTTCATTCCAATGGAGTGCAAATCCAGGTGCATAAAGAAATATACACTTATTTCGCTTCTGCCTCTTCTAAGTGAATGAATGAGGATGCTATTTTAGGCAGGAAAGCTCCATTGGCTCTTCAGAACTTCCACACCAAAACCAGATTGTTTTGGTACACCCAGTGGAGACTGGTTCATTGGGTGGATTACTTGTGTGGTAGGAGCATGTCATACCCCGTTTAGCAACAGGAGTAACACAGCCAACACAGGGTTTATAGGTGAAACAGGGCCACAACTTTATTGATTAGAATCATAGAATAGTAGAGTTGGAAGGGGCCTATAAGGCCATGAAGTCCAACCCCCTGCTCAATGCAGGAATCCAAGTTAAAGCATCCTATAATTAGGATCCTATAATTGGGATTTCTAATATATTCCCTTGTCTGGAATGGCTTCCCCATTAACTTCAAGGGAGTGAATCCAAATCAAAGCATTCCTGACAGATGGCTGTCCAGCTGCCTCTTGAATGCCTCCAGTGTTGGAGAGCCCACTACCTCTCTGGATAATTGGTTCCATTGTCGTATGGCTCTAACAGTTAGGAAGTTTTTCCTGAGGTTCAGTCAAAATCTGGCTTCCTGCAACTTGAGCCCATTATTCCGTGTCCTGCACTCTGGGAAGATCTGGAAGAGATCCTGGCCCTCCTCTGTGTGACAACCTCTCATGTACTTGAAGAGTGCTATCGTATCTCCCCTCAGTCTTCTCTTCTCCAGGCTAAACATGCCCAGTTCTTTCAGTCTCTCCTCATAGGGCTTTATGTCCAGTCCCCTGATCATCCTTGTTGCCCTCCTCTGAACCTGTTCCAGTTTGTCTGCATCCTTCTTGAAGTGCGGAGACCAGTACTGGACACAGTACTCAAGATGAGGCCTAACCAGTGCTGAATAGAGGGGAACTAGTACTTCACACGATTTGGAAACTATACTTCTGTTAATGCGGCCTAATATAGCATTTGCCTTTTTGCAGCCACATCACACTGTTGGCTCATATTCAGCTTGTGATCAATGACAATTCCAAGATCCTTCTCACATGTCGTATTGGTGAGCCAAATATCCCACATCTTATAACTGTGCATTTGGTTTCTTTTTCCTAAGTGTAAAACTTTGCATTTATCCATGTTAAATTTCATTCTGTTGTTTTCAGCCCAATGCTCCAGTCTATCAAGGTCCCTTTGAATTTTGTTTCTGTCTTCAACAGTATTAGCAATGCCCCGCAATTTTGTATCATCTGCAAATTTGATAAGCATGCTCTGTGCTTCCTCATCCAAGTCATTAATAAAAATGTTGAAGAGCACTGGGCCCAGGATTGAGTCCTGTGGTACCCCACTCATTACTTCTACCCAGTTTGAGAAGGAACCATTGATAAGCACTCTTTGGGTACGATTTTGGAGCAGAGCTTGGAAAAGTTACTTTTTTGAACTACAAATCCCATCAGCCCAATGCTGGCTGGGACTGATGGGAGTTGTAGTTCAAAAAAGTAACTTTTCCAAGCTCTGTTCTGGAGCCAACTGTGGATCCACCTGATAGTTGTTCCATCCAGACCACATTTAGCTAGCTTGCTAATCAGAATATCATGGGGCACTTTGTCAAAAGCTTTGCTGAAGTTGAGATATATTATGTCCTCAGCATTCCCACTGTCTACAAGGGAGGTTACCCTATCAAAAAATGAGATAAGATTAGTTTGGCAGGATTTGTTCTTCATAAATCCACGTTGGCTCCTAGTAATCACTGCATAGTTTTCAAGGTGCTTACAGACTGACTGCTTTATAATCTGCTCCAGAGTTTTTCCAGGGATTGATGTTAGGCTGACTGGTCTGTAGTTCCCTAGTTCCTCCTTTTTGCCCTTTTTGAAGATAGGGACAGGATAGCTGATCCTCTGGTTTCTTCTTCCACTTTCTGTAGAAGAAAATTATCTCCAACACATGTCAGAAATTTCTTGGAGGGGCCGTGTTTGGCAGAATTTGTCTCCTAACGGATATTGGGATAATTGAAGTCCCCCATTACTACTACATCATGCCTCCTCGAAACATTGGCAATTTGCTTTTCAAAAGTTACATTCTCGTCTTCTCCTTGATTGGGTGGTCAGTAATAGACTCCAAGCACCACATTCCTTTTATTACTTGCCCCATTAATTTTAATCCAGATACTCTCGGTGGAACTACCAAGCTCATCTTCCTGTATTTCTGTGCAGGGATATATATTTTTAACATATAGCATGACTCCACCTCCCTTTTTATTCCTTCTATTCTTTTTGAACAAGTTATATTCCTCAATTGCTGTATTCTAGTCATGGGAGTTATCCCAACAAATTTCAGTTATACCTATCAAGTCCTAATTACCCTCCTGTATTAATATTTCAAGTTCGTCCTGCTTGTTTCCCATGCTCTGCGCATTTGTATATAGACATCGAAGACCATGTGATTTAAGGCTTGGCTTCCTTACTACATTTTTCTGAGGACTGTTACTGGTCTCTGTTACAGCCAATCTCTCTGTTCCCATTACTGTGCACAAGCCTTCATCAGTCGTTACCACCAAGTTTACGTCTCCCTCCCCCTTAGGATTCAGTTTAGGATTCCCTTAGGATTCAGATTAAAGCAAGTAAAGCAGGATTGGCATGGCAGCAGGGCAAGGATCTGCTTCATTCCAGCAGCTCATGCTGAGGAAATGCCAAGTTGACCAACAAGCTGTTGGCAAACACTCTTGGGAGTTGGCCAGCGTTAGACCCAAGTGAGGCATGAAGCCAAGGCACTGTGGTCCTGCTGACCAACCAGTGGGTGCTAGTGAGCTGAATGAGACAATGGCTCTCCCGAGCTAGGGACATGGCCATTGTGTACTCAAATGGACCCCTTATGGAGGTCACCCTTATGTTTGATCTTGCCCAGTGCCATTTCCGCTTTAAGTTGTTACAGAAGTAAGATTAAACTTAACTGCTCAGCTAAGCACTGAAGGATAGGTGAAAAAGCCTGCTCAATAGTGGGGTCAGATTTGTTGAGAGGAAAAATTCCTATCCTGCCCTGTCAACCAGCTACCCAGTTATAAAACAGCTCAGTGACGCCCTAAAATCAAGGGAGGGAAGGTGGGAAAGCTGGCACGTGAAGAAAGAGGCCTGCACTCAGTAGGCTAGGACCTTTTAAAGGCCAGGGCCTGACTCTACCCTTCTGGTACTCCCACAGGATCGCCCAGGACTGCAGATGATCCCACAACAGTTGGCACAGATGGGAGGATGAGATCTCCCTCCACCTGTTGCTGTCTGCGGGTGCGCTCCGCTCCACAAATGGCACCCCAAGCCAAGAGCTCGACGCTTGGCTTTCAACCAGTCAGCTCCACCTGTCATTTATTCTGGATCCATCTACTGTTTGTTGCCCTGCCTTCCACCCTGCCAGTTCCAATGGGCACAAGCCACCCCTGCATTTTTCCGTTTTAAACATAGTTACTTACTGACCACTGATCTATAACACTATGCTAGTCATATTATCTGTTTCAGATTTTTCAGTACCCTACTGGGAGGAAGGGCGGGATATAAATCATCTTCATCTTCATATTATTATTATTAACAACAACAACAACAACAGAATAGTTACTGTATTCCTTATTTTCTCATTAGAGAAAACCCTCGTGTTTGGCCGATTCTGTGATGTGTGAGCTGCTTTTTCTCAGTGCTTAAAAGGCTGGAGGGAGGGAGAGCAGAGCAATTATGTCCTTTCAAAATAAACTCTCTGCTGCTGGCTTCTAATAGGTTTTGACTTGCCTGAACAGAAGCAGGAATTCAGTTCCTCCTGTGACAATGACCTCCCCTTACTGAAGAACAATTAAATGGGATATACATTCCAAAATTAGATGAAAACATTTTAGACAAAAATGTTAGCATGCACACACTCCTCTAGGTAACTGATTTGTGATTTCATTGCCATTAAATAATATTTCACAGCAGTTACTTGTGCTGAAAACTCATATATACCCTGCCTTAGTATCTTATTACATCTCTCATTGAAATCTAAATACTTCCTAATGGCATCCACCTTGAATTCAAAAAACACTCAGTCATGATTTAGTGCAAAATAATAATATAAACTAAAGCTTGACTGAAGGGGTTTTAGACCATGGCTCAGTGACAGAAAACTTGCTTTGCATGCAAAGTCCCAGGTTCAAACCCCAGCATCTCAAGTAAGGGCTATGAGAGATCCTTGCTTGAAACCCTGGAGCACTGCTGGATTAGATCGACTAAAGGTCTGACTCAGTATCAGACAGCTTTCTTTTTTCCTAGCTTTCCAAAGTATGTTCCATATAATACAGAAGTGTTATTTGCAAAATCCAGCTTTCTTCTGGAATGTCCCTTGAACAACCTAAACATATTGTAACAATGCTGAAACTTCCAAACCCTAGGGCTGGAACAAATGTAAGCAGAAAAGGCCACATCAGTGAAACCCTGGGGGTAGAACATTTTTAACAGTCTGTATGTTAAGCCTACATGCTGGGCTGATGGGCTGGTAAAACAATGGAGTAAGATGTACTGATTTGTGGTTGAACAGATCAAGGGCACTACCTCCATTCTCTTAGGGATCCTCTGTAGGAAACACCTTGGGAAAGGAAACTACCTCAAACTGGATAATTTTGCTAACGCACAGGTGCTTGGTACAACGTATAGAACAGTGGTTCCCAACCTGGGGGCCGGGACCCCCAGGGGCCCCATGAAGTAATCCAGAGGGGGCTGTGAAGAGTAAAGAAATGAATTATTTATTATTTTTTTAAAAAAGTCTTCACTCCTTCTACACTGTCTTTCCACTGCCGCTGCAGATACCTCCCCCTTGCTCCAAACGAGAGGGGAGGCCTTTTGCTGAAGTGGCAGAGCATCTTTCAAGCGCACAAAGGGCAGGCATCTGCCTATAAAATACATGGCAGATGCCAAAGGAGGCTGAGGGTGGAGCTACCAGGAAGAAGAGGGGATTACTATCACTGATTCCCATCTCCTTGCACTGCCGCTACTGGCAATGCCCTTGCTTAGAATGAGAGGAGAGGGCTTTTTGTGAAGCAAAAAGAAGCAAGGCTGCAAAGAAAGGCTGCTTTCCCCCTTTCTTCCAGGGAGCCAGCCTGCCTCCCTGTGGGGAGGGGGTCACAAAAAATTTTCAGCTTATAAAGGGGGTCCCGTGCTCATAAAGGTTGGGAACCACTGATATAGAAAATGCAAAGAAATGCGCCAAGGGCCATGTCTGGGGCAACTAGGACGGCCAAACCCATTCAACAAACCTTGCTCAAAAATACTTGCAAAAGCTGTGGCTAGAGGAAATTGCAGCTGACCTTTGTACACATTTACATTAGACCACATGGGAATTTTTTTTTTTTTAATAATTTTTATTCAAATTTTTCCAAAAACAAACAAAACAAAGTCAAAAAGACATAACAATACATCAACAAAAAAATGAAAATAAAATAGTTGACTTCCGATTTGTCGCAGATCAGCTATAAGTATATAATATACATCAAACCTGTCCCTTAATGTATACATACAGAGTCCCTTTTCTCCATAGGCTGTCTTAATTAATCGTCAAATCCCAGTATCATCATTTTATTTTGATCTTTCAACAAAAAGTCTAAGAGAGGTTTCCATTCCTTAAGAAATGTATCTGTCGATTTTTCTCTAAGTAAACATGTCAATTTATCCATTTCTACTAAGTCCATTAATTTCAATAACCATTCTTCCATTGTTGGTGTTGATTCCATTTTCCACTTTTGTGCATATAATAATCTTGCTGCCGTAATCATATATAATATTATTCTTCCATATTTCTTTTCTATTTGTTTATCCATAAAACCCAATAAGAAAAATTCTGGTTTTGACCGAATATTTATCTTTAGAATTTTTTGCATCTTCCTACCTATCTGTGCCCAAAATAATTTCGCCTTTTTACATGACCACCACATATGATAAAAAGATCCTTCTTGTTGTTTACATTTCCAACAAACATTAGAGACATTACTATACATTTTTGACAGCTTTTCTGGAGTCATGTACCAACGGTACATCATTTTATAAAAATTTTCTTTAAGATTATAACATAATGTAAATTTCAAGCCTTTTTTCCACATATTTTCCCATTGATCCATTTGTATGTTATGACCAAAATTTTTTGCCCACTTTACCATGCACTCTTTTACTTGTTCTTCCTCCATATCCATTTTCAATAAAAGTTTATACATTTTTGCAATTATGTTTTCATCATTTGTACACAAACCTATTTCAAAATCAGATTTATTTATTTCAAACCCATACATTTTCTTGTCCATTTTATATCTTTCTAACAATTGTAAATAGGCAAACCAATGAAAACTATATCCTTCCTTTATCAATTGTTCTCTCTCTTTCATTATGTATTCTCCATGTACATTTTCTAATAGTTCTTGATAAGTTAACCATTTCTCTTTTCCAGACATTTCTCTTCTATAAAAAGCTTCTTGACTTGAGGCACATAATGGTATTTTCGAATAAAACCTTGGTTTGTATCTATTCCATATTTTCAACAGAGGACGTCTTATAAAATGATTATTAAAGTCTACATTTACTTTTACTTTGTCATACCATAGATATCCATGCCATCCCCACTTCAGATTGTGGCCCTCCAAATCCAATAGTCTTTTATTCCTCAATAAGATCCATTCCTTTATCCAGACTAAACAGCAGGCAGCAAAATAAAGTCTCAAATTTGGTAATCCCAGTCCTCCTCTTTCTTTAGCGTCTTGAAGTAATTTAAATTTAACCCTTGGTTTTTTTCCTTGCCATACAAATTTAGAAATATCTTTTTGCCATTGTTTAAAAGGTAAATCAGAGGATATTACAGGTATTGTTTGAAACAAAAACATCATTCTCGGTAATACATTCATTTTTATCACAGATATTCTACCCATTAATGACAGTTGTAGTTTATCCCATCTTAGCAAGTCTTTCTTAATCTCTGTCCATAATTTTTCGTAATTATTGTGAAACAACTTTGAGTTTTTATTTGTCATGATGATGCCTAGATATTTCAACTTTTTTTCTATTGTAAAATCTGTCTTGTCCATTAACTCTTTCTGTTCCCTTAAAGTTAAATTTTTCACCAACATCTTTGTTTTTTGATTGTTGATCTTAAATCCTGCTAAAGGTCCAAATTCTTTTAATTTGTCCATCAGTATATGAATTCCTTCCAAAGGG
Organism: Rhineura floridana; assembly: GCF_030035675.1. Lineage (NCBI taxonomy): Eukaryota > Metazoa > Chordata > Lepidosauria > Squamata > Rhineuridae > Rhineura > Rhineura floridana. The sequence continues at coordinate 52,207,419 of NC_084487.1, forward strand.
TTTTCTAGTACAATTATCAAATCATCAGCAAATGCTCTCAATTTATATTCTTCTTTTTTTATTTTTAATCCCGAAATCCTTTTATCTTGCCTTATATCTCTAAGCAACACTTCTAAAACCAAAATAAATAAAAGGGGAGATAATGGACATCCCTGTCTTGTACCCTTTTGTATTTCACATGAGTCCGTTAAGTCTCCATTAACAATTATCTGGGCCTTCTGTGATGTATAAATCGATCTAATCCATTTTATAAAGTTGTCTCCAAAGTCCATTTGCTCCAAAACCTGGAACATAAATTTCCAATTCAAATTATCAAATGCTTTTTCAGCATCTAAAAAAATCAGAGCTGCTTGTTTATCATTTCGTTGTTCTAAATATTCCAACACATTCAAAACATTCCTGACGTTGTCACGTAATTGTCTTTTAGGTAAAAACCCTGATTGATCTTCCTGAATAAATTGTTGCAATATTATTTTCAATCTTTCAGCCAAAATCATTGTAAAAATTTTATAGTCATTGTTCAGTAGAGATATTGGCCGATAATTTTTTGTTTTAGTTAAATCTTGGTCCTCTTTAGGTATTAATGTTATATTAGCATTTTTCCAACTATCCGGTATCTTTCCCTCTTGCAAAATAGAATTCATTGTAGACTGTAAAGGTAGCAGGAGTTCTTCCTCCAAACATTTATAATACATTGCAGATAGCCCATCTGGTCCTGGTGCCTTTCCTAATTTAATTTTATTTATAGCTTCAGATATCTCTCTTGACGTAATAGGGCCATTAATAACTTGTCTCTGAAAATCTGTAATTTTAGGCAAATTCTGTTTAAATAAATACTCTTCTATTTTTTCAGATGGAATTTCTTGACATTTATACAATGTTGAGTAATATTGATGAAAAATCTTTTTAATTTTTACATTGTCTGTCAGCGTCTCATCTCCTTCTTGTATCTTTAAAATAATATTTTTTTGACGTTCTTTTCTTAATTTATATGCTAACCATTTCCCAGGTTTATTTGCAAATTCAAAAGTCCTTTGTTTAGCAAAATTTAATTTCCTTTCAATTTCTCTAACTGTCAACATTGATACTTGCTTCTGTAACATTTTAATTTGATTTACAATAGAAACTTTAGCTGGATTCTTTTTCAATTCTTCCTCTTTTTGTTTTATTTCTTCCAAAATTAATTGCATTTTCTGTTGTTTCTTTTTTTTTAATTCAGAATTACATTTAATAAAGTATCCCCTCATAAATGCCTTACTTGTATCCCAAACAATATTTTCACTTGTTCCTTTATGTAAATTATATTCAAAGAACTCCTTTAATTTCTTCTTACATTCTTGTACTACTTTATCATTCTGTAATAAAGATTCATTTAGTCTCCATCTAAATCCAAGATTTTTTTTTTTTAAAGTTAATATCACAGGATTATGGTCCGAAAAAGTTTTTGGTAATATATCCATTTTAAAAATATCCTTCGCTAAAATTTTTGACATCCAAATCATATCAATCCTCGAAAATGTTTTATGTCTTTCTGAAAAATAAGTAAATTCCTTTGCATTATCATTTATATATCTCCAGGTATCCACCAATTCTAGATGTTCCATGAGTTCAAAACAAATCTTCGGTAATTTACCTTGTGTCTCTTTGATATTTTTTTCAGAAAGCCTATCAATTTTTGGTGAGATTACCCCATTCCAGTCACCCATGACACACCAATGCTCATATGAAAACTCTGACAATTTTTCCATAAGTCCTGTATAAAACCTTGTTTTATCTTCATTGGGGGCATAAATACCCACTATCAAAATGTTTGTACCTTGTAAAGTAATTTCAACCCCCACAAATCTACCACTATCGTCCAATAATACCAATTTAGGAAGCAATTGTGGGTTAATATAGAGAACAACTCCATTTTTTTTTTTTGGTCCAGCTGAAATAAATTCTTCACCCAAATTTTTACAAATCAAATATTTAGAATCTTTCTTCTGAATATGAGTTTCTTGTAGACAAATTATATCCAATTTTAATTTTTTCAAATAATGAAACACTTTCTTTCTCTTCTGCGCCGTGTTGGCTCCATTTATATTCCAAGTTAGGTATTTGTAATCCATCGTTAAGCGTGTATTTTAAAATTTGCCTGATGCTCCTTTTGATCCATCATCTTCCTTCCCCTCCTCTGCGTATCCTTGTTGACTTTGTTTCCCAGGAACTGTATCCATATCTTTGAGTTTATCTTCTTCCATATCTTTTGAAGCTTTTCTCAAGAAGTCCCTTGCTTTTTGAACAGTATTCAATCTATATTTCTGTTGTCTGAATGTAAAAATCACTCCTTCTGGAACGTCCCACCTAAATTGAATTTTGCATTGCTTAAGTTTTTCTGTAAGGAAAGCATATTCTTTTCTCTTACGTAAAAGTCTAATAGGAATTTCCTTCATCACCAGTATTTCCTTACCATCAATTTTAAAGGTATATTTAAAGTGTTGCTGTAAAACCATATCTCTGGTCGTTTTCTTTACGAAGTGAACAAGCACATCTCTTGGAATTTTTTTCATTGTTGCATATCTGGAGTTAATTCTATAAACTTTGTCTATTTCAAATTCCATCCTATCTTCATTCAAGTCCAGAAATTTTACTAAAGCATTAACAATTTTGTCTCTAATGTCTTCACCTGTTTCCTCAGGGATTGCACGGAATCTCAAACAATGCTCTTTATTTCTCATTTCAGTCATAGCTAAATAGTCCAAATTTTTTTCTAGTTCCAGATTTAGTATATCTGTTCTATTCTCCAAGGTTTGTACCTTTTCTTTAGTATTTTTTGCATCCTCCTTTATTTGCCCAATTGTCCCTTTAATCTCATCCACTTGTGTTTTAATATAGTCTTTTATATCTGTCAATTCAATTTTCATTTCCTGTTTAATTTCCTGTTTTATAGCATTAATCCCTTCCATTATTTTTTGAAACATTTCTGGGGGTATATCCTCTTCCTGTGTATCAATAGAACCTCTTCGCCCCTGGGCCTTAGTTGTTTTTTTAGTTGTCATTTTCAAAAAGAGGCCTTTAATTTCTAAAATTAATCACTGTTTCAGAACCTAAGGGCAGTCTATTTCTTCTTTTTTTCCCTCCACCAAAAAGAAGAGTTAATATTCCAGGCCTGTAATTGGAATCCAGCCAGCACAACACAGTCCTTATCTGCATCCGAGAATGCAAAACAATTCTGGTTGCCAAGACTAAACAATTAGTAGCATATACGAGCAGCGGATTCATCCAACAAGAAATAGTCCAAAGAGAAAAATAGTCCAAAATATAATAATTACCTCTCATCCGTTTTTAAACTTTAAAAGTCCAAATTCAAGCCAGCTTTTTGTCGTAGAAAAATAAATAAGTTGTTTATATTTTCTTTCTTCCTTAATTATATTTAAAAGAGAAAAAGTATGACTCACCCAGGTTTCTCAATTGCTGATTCATAAACAAATCCCTTTTATTGCAGTAATTTAAGCCAAATGATAAGGTTTAGGCAGAAGTGGGCTCGCTGGTTAAGAACGTTTTTTTTAAGAAAAGAAAAAACGCTTCGCTTCATTCCAGTCCAGCTTGCGTGAAAATCCTGACTCCGTCTTCAGCCGATCGGCTTGCCTTCTTATCTCAGGAATTTCCTGATCAATTCCAGCCGCCGACAGCTCAACGAAGTCTTGTGGAAGATCTGATCGGTTCTCCTGTACCTTGGAGAACATTTAAGCCAGTCCAAGATTCCTCTTGGCTGACTTTTAACCTGAAAAAAGCTTCCTCTGAGGCAGAGCTCCCTCAGAGACAACCACCAGCCAGCACCACTTCCCGGAAGTCAGACCACATGGGAATTTTAAGAACCAACCTGGATCAGAGCTAGGTCAGAAAGCCAGGAAGAAGGCAGAGAGAAGTCATCATCTATTGTGCTGTAAAACTCATACGCCAAGTCTATTGTCAGGTAAAAATCATACAGTTTTTGAGTCAGGTCTAGAAGTAGTTATCTTAGTGCCCAAGAAACACACCTCTAAGTCTGAGTGATTTATACTGTATAGCAACAGAATCAAAAGAAAGAACCAAAGCAAGATCATATGCATATACAACCATGTCATTGTGAGTTTACTAGAAACAATGTGCATATGTGTGAATACATGTTGCATGAGTTTTGCTCAGAGCTTGGAAAAGTTACGTTTTTGAACTACAACTCCCATCAGCCCCAGCCAGCATGGCCACTGGATTGGGCTGATGGGAGTTGTAGTTCAAAAAAGTAACTTTTCCAAGCTCTGGTTTTGCTATGTTACAACATGCCTTTGACACACATGTATGCTGAGAGCAGAGCAGGGGTAACAGCGATTTGCCTTGTGCTTCCTCCCTGGCTTATTATTTTTGTTGCAACTGCATCCCTCCACACCCCCAATAGTATCCCTCCACACCCCCAATACTATCCTTTACCAATAATCTTACCTAACACATTATTAAAATATATTTTTGTGTATATTCTATATACACATAACATTAATCATTATTTTGACACCCTTGTGAATCAGGTGCCTGGAGCAAGGGCTCTGATGACCCCAGCCCAGTTCTGACCCTATTTCAAGTTTTGTGTAAAGGTTTTCAGAGTTTTCTGGATATTAGAGTATCTTGGGCTATGTGTGTACCAGACTTCAGCTTTATAGCTTATGAGAGAGCCAGTGTGGTATAGTGGCAAGAGTGTCAGACTGGGACCGGTTCTAATCCCCACTTGGCATGAAGCTCTGAGTGATCTTGGGCCAATCACTGTCTCTCAGCCTAACCTACCTCACAGGGTTGTTGCAAGGATAAAATTGGGAGGGGGAGAACCATGTTTATATACCACCTTGAGCTCCTTGGAGGAAAGGTGGGATATAAATGTAATAATCAAATTATACTGAAGTACCTTAACCATTTTGGAGTCTAAGTTTAAGTGCTCAGTTTCGAATAAGAGATCTACAGATCTCCCTTTTCAGATTTACTAGTAATCAGGCTACCTTGAACTGTGCATCTAATATAATCAGGAAGGTGGTGTCATCATAGACTTTTGGAATACTATCTCTGTTGCCAAATCATTTGTCTGGCAGAATGCCTGTTTCAAGTAGCTGTACCTGATGTTGTGTTCTTGGGACAGATTATGGATTCTATTGGTGTACCTTCCACCCTGCTGCCCAACAGTCTCCCTACCTGAACTGTCAGATGTGTTCTCAGATTTGGTGTTAAAGGCACAGGCAGAGCAATCCAACTCAGGGGAAGCCAAGATAAGTGGTGCCAGCACAAGAGAAGCCGGCATAAAGTTCTGTCACATCCAGTAGCCATTCAGAAGCCTCTGGATTGGCTGAATGCCGCTTCAGCCTGGAGCTGCGTGCAAGGAACAGAAAGTAAAAGCCTGCTCTCCCAAATACTCCTTCTGGGGAGTAAGCCCTCTCCATTGACTTCTATTGTATTTTTTTTCTTAGACTGACCTTTCCCCCAGCATGCCTGAACAGGGACCCGCAGGAGAGCTCCAAATATGAGTTGATTGTGGCCTAAGTCGCCTCACCTCACCTCCTCCCCTGACATACCCGGAACACCCCTTTTTCAGGACTTACATTGGCTTCACTTACGCCAGTCTTGCTGAGCTGGCTGAGCGACAGCTGAGCTGGGGCTGAGGAACTTACGCAGGCATAGCCTGGCTGAGCCGGGACCCAGCTGGCTTAGCTGGAGATCTGCTGCATCCAATCCCTCTCAGCCCAGCATAAATTTGAGTCGTATTGCGCCCCTAGGCTTTTAGCCTTGGGGGGCATTAACATACATACAAAGGTACCCTGACTGAAATAGCTCATAACTTCAAGGTCACTATGGCAACTGTGGGACTAGGGCAAAATATGTTGACCCCACAGATGCAGAAGGGCATGACACATCTCAACTGACCATGGTCTTCAGAAAGGTAATCAGATCAACCAGAGTTTGGGGATAGGTTGGGTTTATCAGTTCCAAGGTTCAGATTTTTATCCCTTTCTAACCTTTACAATAATGCAGAAAATATCAGTTCAATACTTCAAACACCAGTGAGATCTAATCTTTCTTTTTCTTTGGGAATTATTATTCTCATAGTGAGAATTCTCCTCTTCCCTAATTCTAAATCACAATATGTACATTTCAATGCTATTTGAAATTGTTTCTTTTATATTCAGGAAAATTGAGACATTTTAAAAAAGTGATTTGTATGAGCAAAGTTTCTATACAGAATCTGTTACTCTAGCCCTACAACGGGCAGTAGTTTGAATCTGAGCTTGGAAAAGTTACTTTTTTGAACTACAACTCCCATCAGCCCCAGCCAGCATGGCCACTGGATTGGGCTGATGGGCGTTGTAGTTCAAAAAAGTAACTTTTCCAAGCTCTGGGAATACTGATAGACTGGCAACATTTGCTTCTTACATTACATTCATATTTCAAGAATCCATTACGGATATTCTTCCTGCAAGACACATATCCCTGAAATATACAGAACTGTTATGTACAATGTTCAAATAGCGTCCACATTTTCCATCACAATTCTTTTCATAAGCAAGGTCTAGCACTCAGGAAATTATCCCAGAATAAACAGCCCCAGGAAAGTGCTTCCCCCCCCCCAAGCCATTGACAAGAATTCATTGCAGTTCAAGACCTTTTTGCTTCTCTCTATGATCCAGTATGCACACACACACGGCCTGATGTTAACATTGTCCTTCGTTTGCAAAACTCACACATCTCAAGAATCTCTGCCTGGGAATTTTTATGAATGAGAAGCTACTACACATTCAGAAATGACCAGCCCACATATGTCTGAGGTAATTTATATATATTATAAATTATAATAAATTGGAAGCAGCTCCAACCATCTCCACAGTTCAGACCATCATCTTAAATGCCTAAAAAATTGAGTACCTCCTTAAAAGAAAAATCCTTTACCTGTGTTGTCTTGGCTAAGTGTATCTTGGCTGCCGCTACTATAAGAAAGCACTGGGGTGATAGACAGTGAAGCTGGACAGGACAAAGGAGCAGACAAATCAATCTGTGGCACAAAATGTCGGCATGTGCCAACATCTTCATAAAACCAGAAAGGGAGATGGTGACCAGCTTGAGAGTGGGGATTCTTCCAGTGTGAAAGTTCAACTGCAACCTGACCAGAAGCAACATAACCTGAAAATACACAATGAATGCATTTCTAATAAACGTAAAGATACAAGAAAAGCTTTACTGGATCAGACCAAATATCCATCTGGCACAGCATTCTCTTTCCAGCAATGGCTTGACAGATGCCTCTGGGAAACGTCTAAGCAGGGCATAAAGCAATAGTCCATCTCCTGTTGTATATCCCTAGCCTCACTTCTTCAGAGGTGCACTGCTCCCAAACACAGAAGTTCCATATATTTATCATAATTAAGTGACATAAACAACCAACAACTTGATTTGAGCAGAAAGCTACACCAGTGGAAAGTTTTGCTTTCACATACCTTCTTCTAACCATGTTAAGCACCTTTAATTTAGGGTAGTCATTAATCCTAGTAGACTAGATAAAGGTTTCCAGCCCTCTCAAAATTATATATATATATTCAATTTATGCTTATATTCGTATATATGCTTATATTCAGTTACATTTCAATTATATGCAAAACTAATATTGCGACAATCTATTGTACTAATCAAATCCTCTCTGAATGGTAAAACAATACAATAGGTTATGCTAGGCCGGTTTTTAAATTATGATACCTATGCTATAAAAGTTTCATCTATATTGACTACCAGAAACTAGTCTTCCCACCACCAAGCACTGAACTTGTGTCCACTAAAGGAGATCAAACTTTCTGATGTTGGTGGTAGGTAATAAATTAATGTACTCGTTTCATGTATTTTAGCTTGCAACAGTTAGTACATAATGTCACTACTAACAAAGTATTAGACATTGACTATTAAGAACACAGAACAGAACAGGTGCTTATAGCATTTTAAATGTATGCCGAGACATTTAAAATGCATGTTCATTATTTTAAAAACAAAAACAAAAAAAACAGACACCACACTCACTATTTATTAAATTTAGATGATTATACTGTTGTATATCTTATATAAATTCGTATATAAAACTTGTTTAGGATATTAACAAAATTGTGACATTTTCTCTTGGATATTAATGAAATGTTGAAATATTTATATAAATATAAACAAGGTGTATTTTATGTCATGATATTCTGATTAATAATGTAATATAATATTGGGTTTTTGTATGATATGTATAATACTATTTAATTATAAATTAGAGTAATATATAAATAAAGTTAATTAATAACAATAGCACATCTGAACTCAACTCAAACTGTAATTTATTAATTCAGCCAATTTATGAAAATATAAAAGTTAGATGAGGCCTCTGAAAAAAAGATATTTATTTAAAACACCTCCATTTCGTTCAAAATTTCAAAGCAGTTCACAACAATATAAAAATTCATTAAAATCAATATATTAAAACAATAAATACAGCAGCATCTACAGAGGCCAGAATAAACACAACAAACACAGCAAAGGTTTGGCAAAACCACACACACAGAAAACATATCACAGTTGGCGCTTGCCTTTTTTTTTCAGAGAGCAGGCAATTCCACAGGATGGGGGCCACAGCATAAAAAGCCCTCCCCTTAGTTGCCGCAAGATGGATCTCAGCAAGCTGCAACATAGTTTGGAAATACTCAACCTCAAGTTCTTTCTCATATAACCCAGGCCCTCAAATTAAACCAATACTTTGGGCTGCATACACACCATATATTTAAAGAACATGACTTCTCCCAAAGAATCCTGGGAACAGTAAGGGTGCTGAGAATTGTTATGGGTGCTGGGAATTTTAGCTCTGTGCAGGGCTAGCCCTAGGATAAATAGTGCTGTGGGTGAGGAGTGCCTTCGGTGCCCCCTTGCCCCATAGTACACTTTGCAGAGCCACTCAGAGGGTTTATGGGCCCTGGTGCAGGTGTGATATTGGGGGCCCTGCTGCTGCCTCATATAAGGATCCATGCATGTGTGTATAAAGCTATGGGCCACATGCAAGCATTACTGAATGCACCAACTACATGTGAGAATTCTTGCATGTGGCTCCTCCTTCCCTGGGAACAAACTGACTGATAAATGGGATTCATTTTTTCTTGCATGGGGATAATGAAATAGTGACCAGGTTTTGCTTCTCCTGAGTACCTCCTCCAAACCTCTTCTGGCAGAGCTTCTGTCTACTTCCTGGGGCTCAGTCTCACTTGTCTTCTGGTTGTGGCCTGCTGCTGGCCTTCTCCACTACTCACTCATGAAGAATTCTTCCCTTCAGGCCTGGCCTCACACCACTCCTGCCACAGTAAACTGTCACAAAAAAAATTACTCACCAGCAGCACCTTGCCTGGAAATCTTAGGAGGCATTCACTCACTCACTCACATACACTCTCTCTGTCTCCTTGAACTTTTCCCCGGCAGGCCTGAGTTCTTTCTGTGAAAAGAACAGGCTGTCTATTCTGTCACAGAATCCCTCCTTAAAGCCTTCCCTGTTCCTGCTCTCCTTACAATAAACTCTGTAACCAGGGCTACTTGGTCTGGGCCAATCATAAGCCTGCCTGACCAATATTTTCTCTATTGCTGCTCAGACATAAAGATTTTACCTTACCATGACTGGTTTAGACTCCCTTACATTTGGGATGCAGGCTAGCTAAAAAGCAGACCCCTCTGTTCCAGCCTTCCAAGGATACATGTTATAGCCAGCTTAAGCCTCAAATTAGCATCTATTCTGTTTATACACAACTATGTAAAATATTGACTTCATAATGCTTAGAAGTCCCATTATGCCACAATTACATTTTGAGATTCAGTTAATCTGACACTCTAATATAGCATTTCCTCTTCGTATGAAAACTTTAAACAAAATACCAAGAATTCTAGTGAGCAATGTGGCAGTGTCAGGACAGGGGCCAATGGCACACACAGGAACTGAGAAAGGGAGCCCCTTGCTTTGTGGAGGCTTGGGGCAAATTGCCCCAGTTGTGCCCCCCCCCCAGCAGCTTTGCAATGTTAGTTATATGGCTTGTGCAAGATTGCAAAATATAGCAGTGTATCAGGCCCCGCTGCTCCCAGGCTTTTCCTCAGCAATGTCTAGGAAAAGGGCCCAGAGCAAGCTACTTCTTATTTGCTGCTCTCCTTTCAGTCCAGTCCTGCTCTGGTTCCAGGATTCCAATGAAGTCTCTGTCATGCGGTGTGAGTGGTTCTCAAGGGATGACTCTCATGGAATTGTAGGCCTATGTTATTTATTATGTCCAGTACACACACATAATGGCTCCTGCTGCAAGGTATCCTCCCTGAACTCCAGTACTAACTCCTCAGCTACAAGAAGTAGGCCCTCTGTTGCAGTGTAGAACTAGTCTTAAAGCAGTAGGTTACGGACCCCTTTTAGAATCTGATGAAAGCTATGGACCCGCATAAATAAATAAATTAAATTGCAATGGAAATTAATATTTATGTGTGCATGTCCAGTTCGCAGATTCCCTGAAGCCCATCCATGGATCACAGGTGAAGAACCCATGTCTTAAAGGAACAGTATCACCATATACTACAGACTCCAGGGTGTAACTTCTTCAGTCTTCTACCCTTGCTGCTTTGGGTAAGCATTCTTTATTTTAGAATATCCCTTATTTTATCTTTAAATATAATAAAGAAAAGTTATAAATAAAAAAGTTTATGGCTTCATTTCATTATTATTTTATTATTATTTATATAGTGCTTATGCTGTTTTGAAGTGCTAATTGCTTGGTAACGCTGCCTGAAAGGAAAACTGTGTTACACTGATTTTTACCTAGGGCAAATGACACCAAAGTGGAAACTGCAAAGAAGCATACTTTAAAGCTAATTGAAGGAAGATCATTTCTGTAGTTGGTACCCAAACAACCTGTAGAACTTTGGAAAAAAAGATTACAAACACTTGCTTTTTGCCACCAAAAGTGACTTCAGACAGTACTTTAAAAAAAAACAGCCACTGAGCTCAGTGTGGTGCCCTGGGCGACCATCCAGCTTGTCCCACCCAGGCTAGCCCTGGCTCTGTGAGGGGTAAACTACAGTTCCCAGGATTCTTTGAGGGAATCATATGCTTTAAATGCATGGTGTATACTTCAAGCTCGAGTAAAGAGGACTTAAAAAAAACTATTCCATTCTACAAACTCTCTCTCTCTCTCTCTCTCTGTCTCTCTCTGTGTGTGTGTGTGTGTGTGTGTGAGTGTGAGTGTGAGTGTGAGTGTGAGTGAGTGAGTGAGAGAGAGAATATCATGCAATTCCTTACCAGCAGTAATTGGCTGATACAGCTGTGGTAGCTGGTTCCAGTAGACAGATTACAGTTGCCATGAGAAGTTTCATTATCTCAATAAGTAGATAAGTTTCATTATCTCAATAAGTAAAGGTGCAGAAGAGCTATAACCCTTTGCCAACTGCTGTGGTCCTAATCCAGATTTTGGGAGAGGGGAGCGAATCACCTGCTATTTGTGTAGGTAGGAAAGCTCACATTCACACCAATGGATGCACCACAGCAATTCCTACAATAATTCCTATTGTGAAAACTGTTTTTTTAGAGAGCACTTGGATAAAAGGTAGTGTTTCAAACAGTAAAAACAAAATGTTATCACTGTAATTAATAGCCATTATACCAATGTGCAGATTTGTTTTAACTATTATCTCATAGATAGATATATTAACATATCACTCTTGATCTACCAAATTATGCCCATGTTTGTGTGTCAGTGTAGAGGGCAAGAAATAATCTAAGTTTGGTAACCAAACAATATTGCATATCCTAAATTAATATATGCACACACACACCCCTTCAGTATGCTTCAGGTTGCTGACTTGCAGTAGGTCTAGTGTGGCAGCTTAGAAGCGGTTGCCTGAAATAATTGCTACTTACTTTCTTTTAATACAATAGTGAAACATTCTCCGTTTTACAAAATTGAGTCATTTTTAAAAATTGCACTTTCTATAGTTACTATAATCTTCATCTCTCAATTTACAACAGAATGATTTAAAGATTGCTTTCTAACACATCAGGTTTTGTGGTCGGAACCACAGCAGATCTCCTTGAGGTTATGAATGTTCCTCTGACTATATTCATTCATAAATGATTCACAATCTTTTATTAGAAATTCATTCTTGCTTTACCAAACAATAGGGCAAGGAACACCTTATACAGTACTGTAGACAAAAACGCCCAACGCAATGACAAATGCGAGTGATATTTATTCCACTTTGGAAGATTAGATTTTAACCAGACTGGCAGAGAGCCAAAGCCGACAAGGAACCCCAGATTTGTGCAGAGCAATCCTACACCATAGGAGTGCCACTCTATTCAATGAGGCTTACTCCCAGGAAAGTGTGGAGAGTACTGCTCAGCCTAAAATGTCCATTGTCACTAAGAAATGCACACAATTGATTCTTGGCTCTCACAGCATCCTGAAACCCACATACGTGGATTTAGAATTATAATTGTCTTCCCTCCTCAGTTCACTGAAATGAGCCATCTACCTTATCTATTCACAAAGACCCTCCTGCTTAGGGGGTTCCAAAAAAGTACTAAATCAGGGTGACTGCCTGCAAGTGGGGAAGGGATGGGGGACCTTTCTTCCTACTGAAGCATGCGGTACTGCCTGTCTAGTACTGAACTCCCCTACGAAAGAAGACTACAACAACCCCACACAGGACTAATTTACAGTAGCAAAACAAGGCAAGAGCTTCATCTGCTTCTCCAGGTCACACAGCAAATAAAGTGAGCAGAGCACATTCAAAAGGAAAAAGTTTGTTGTTGTTTTACCATATTCAGCCAGGGAAGCCATTCTGCTGACTTTCTTGGTGGGGCTGTTGCCAGGGCTAAAGAACACAGCCAGGTCTCTCTGAGTTGTTTGCAGGTCATCCCCCTTTACTGGCTTCTGAATAGCTCCCATTTTGCATAACTTCTGGGCATATACGTGGCTGGAGTTTCCTTAGTGGGCTCCAATCTCCTTCTTTGGCCGGCAACGTACACAGCGGCCACATACTAAACTTAGAGCCTCTCCATTGAAAATTCTCCTTCTTTCTCTCAGAACTGCTTGGAACAATTGGCTGTATTTTCTTCCTTCAGCAAGCAAGGTAATATGTGGCCTGCTTTCCTTCCACGTGATGCACATGACTGCTGCTGCTGCTGCTACTCTGACATAGCTCTTTTTACAGCTCTCTGCAAGGCACCCAAGTCTGGATTGCAGGGGACAGGGGAGCAAGGGGCTTATAGAGATAAATAAATAGAGATACATATTTACAAAGGACAAGAAATCAGAGAGTGGCCCTAATCCTCAAGCAATGTCATCACTGCAAAAATCTCTTAGAACAAGGTACTTTAAACAAACATGATCACACACACAAGCCTTCTCCAGATGAGATGTTTATTGAGCATTCATCCCAGTTTGCTTGCAGAAAGCTGACCCCTCACCCAAGTTATACGATGTCTGCCTTTCACTGAGTATTTCACTGAGTATTCTGATTTGTTTGTGGGGAGGTTATTATGGTGGTATTCAATGCTACTCCTACACAGAGTAGACCCACTGAAGTTAACATACATGATTAATTAATTTCAATGGGTCTACTCTTTGTAGGACTTAGTTGAATACAACCCTAAGTCTTCCCATCAATTGATTGCTTATCTCAATTTTTTGGAGTGTATTTCCCCATCACTTTCCTGACTGAAAAAAGTGAAACTTTTGGACTAGAATGTTTTCATCCACATCAGTTGTGCAAACCTGAATTTCTGGTATGTGATTCAATATCTCCCCTAAAATAAACAACAAATCCAAAACAAAGAGTCAGCAATAGTAGGCCATGTAAGCTGCCCCCCCCCGCAGTATGTAATTACTACACTTGATCTGAATGAAGCATAACCATAAGCAGATATCCAGATAAACCATGAAAAGGACCTCAGTGGTGCTGTGACTCATATCAAGAGAAAAGGAGGACGTCACTTAGAGGCTTTGGAATAAGGTGACTCATAAATGTAAAAGAAATAATAAACAACAAACTGGTTCATTTTTGTGAGACTGACATTTATATTTCTGTAACCATTGGTGTCAAACTGTAATAATTAACATTATTTAGCAAAGTTTCAAAGGCAAATAAACAGGATGACTAAAACAGGAGTTTACCAAGAAAAGGATGATAAAGTTGGTTGAGGCATGTCTTTTTTTTTTTGGAGAACAGAAAGGCTGGCCTTAGCAAATCCATGATGACTGTGGTGAACCTTGGATTTGTTTATTTGCACTATTTATATGCCACCCTTCAACACTGAGTGTTGCCAGGATAGCTCACATATACAAACAAGATACAAAATTAATACATCAAGAACAGTAAAACTAAGCAGCTGGTTTAAAAGGCAGCATAAATACCATGCTTAACTGTGACATCAATATCTACAGTAGTGTTGCCAATCAGACTGAATATGCTTTATTATTATTATTATTATTATTATTTCCCACCTTTCCTCCAAGGAGCTCAAGGTGATCTACATGGTTCTTCTCCCCCTTTTCATGTTATCATCACAACAACCCTGTGAGGTAGTTTTAGGCTGTCAGAATGTGACTGGCCCAAGGTCATCCAGTAAGTTTTGCAGCTGCGTAGGGATTTGAACCTTGGTCTCCCAAGGTCCTATTTCAGTATTGTAGCATATTACTTGAGGCAGGTGGAGGAAGATGAATCCTATCCTGCTGCTCATAAACTGCAGTACTGTAAAACATTAGGGATATAATTTTTTCCTGATAAAACAAACTTGAGTTCAAATATGCCTGTTCACCATTAGAGGACTACAACTCCAAACAATTCTGTAACTGGAGATGCCAGGGACCAAACTTGGGACTTTGCATATGCAATGCGCATGCTCTGCCACTGAGCTATGAGCAGGCAACCATTTGCATATGTGAAATAGTCATCACAGCCTACATGCTTTCATATCAGGCATCATCACATCATCCCAAGCAGCATGAATTTCAGCAGAGGAAGTCTGTGTACCTTTGCTGTATTCCTGCTTCAAACCTTTATATTTTGGCAAGCCTTTCCAGACACACAGATATTGATCTGTTTTAACCTTTTTCTTTAGTAGCTATTTTAATTGTTTTATGTTTTTAATTACTTGTTTTTAACTGATTTACTGATAATGTTAACATTTTTTGTAAAGCACGTAGAGGTCTTTACATTCAAGCAGTATATAAATTTTGTAAAACAAATAAATAAATAAACTGATTTACTAGTCACTTGTTACCTGAAGGTCTCCAAGAGACTTACAACATTGTTAAAAAAAAGTAAATAAATGCATCTGTATAGAAAGACATGCTAGAGAGTAATAATATTTCTTGTTGTTGTTATGTGCCTTCAAGTCAATTATGACTTATGGCAACCCTATGAATGAGCGACCTCCAATAGCATCTATTATAAACCATCCCATTCAGATCTTGTAAGTTCAGGTCTGTGACTTCCTTTATGGGATCAATCCATCCCTTGTCTGGTCTTCCTCTTTTTCTACTCCCTTCTGTTTTGCACAGCATTATTGTCTTTTCTAGTGAATCATGTCTTCTTATTGTGTGTCCAAAGTATGATAACCTCAGTTTCATAATTTTAGCTTCTAGTGATACTTCTGGTTTGTTCTAACACCCAATTATTTGTCTTTTTCACCGTCCATGGTATCTGCAAAGCTCTCTTCCAACACCACATTTCAAATGAGTTGATTTTTCTCTTATCCACTTTTTTCACTGTCCAACTTTCACATCCATACATCGGGAATACCATGGTCTGAATGATCCTGACTTTAGTGTTCAGTGATACATTTGCATTTGAGGACCTTTTCTAGTTCTCTCAAAGCTTTCCTTAATGACTGTGCCAAGATATTGACAAGATATTGTCACTTGTCACTTCTCACTATTAAAGCAACCCCATTTCTTCTTAATTTCTTATTTCCTGCATAAAATATTTTGCAGTTCCCTGATTGAAAATGTCCCATTCCTGTCCATTTTAATTCACTCCCGGAAAGTATTGTAATGTTGATGCTTTCCATTTCTTGCTTTACAGTTTCTAACTTTCCCTGATTCATGCTTCTCACACTCCATGTTCCTGTTGTGTATGTCGTATAACTCTGGACTGTCCTTTCGCATCTGTGCGCATTAGCCTCTGGGCTTCCTTTTGGCTTTGACCGAGTTGTGTCATTAGTCACAGCACTACTCATGCTTGTCCGTTGTTCTTCCCCAGTAGCTCGATTAGTGCCATCTGGCCTGGGGGGGGGGGTCTCATTTTCCAGCACTATCTTGTGTTGCATTTCGGATACTCTGTTCACAGGTTTTTCATGGTAAGAGTTATTCAGAGGTGGTTTACCATTTTCTTCCTCTGCATTTGGGTGCATCTTAGTCTGATGTCTAATCTTTGACCACTCCACCTTGGCTGACCCTGCTAGGAGTCTAGTCTCTTGGTGTAGACTCCTGACGGCATTGCTTTGAACCTGCTACTCAGCCAAAAAGCTCACTGGATGACCTTGTGTCTCCTCGCACAGTTGTTGTAAGGATAAGGGGGGGGAAGGGGGATAGAACCATGCACATTGCCCTGACCTCCTTGGAGGAAGAATAAAAATATAATAAAATAATATATATATATGCTATAGTGAAAATGACAAGTACAGTACAAATTTGCACATGGCAATATTTAATGTGCTTAAATAACTTACTCTGAAAGGAAATAACTGGGACCCCAATGTTGTTGCTCCCCATATGGCTCTGCAGCTGACCCGACACTCTACTGAGGCACTGGAGTTAGAAGTGGGGGTGAGTGAGGACATGGGGGGAAGACCCTGAGAGCATCTTGCAGCAGATTAAGGGGCAGCATCAGAGAGTATTCCTCCTTGGTTCCAGAGGGAAGCAGGAGGAGGAAGGGGACAAGAGTGAAAATGAAGGAAGACAGAGATGACAAGGAGAAAACCAGAGCAAAGAAAGAGACATGAAGGGAGATGAAGGAGAGGGGAACTGGCCAGACCATGAAGGGAAGTAGGGCTGCTGAAAAGAGACTACTGGAAGAGAGAAAAGGGGAAGAGAAGGGGGTCTGGGAGCCACAATCCCAGTGGTGAGTCAATGAAAGGAAAAAGGGAGAAGGACAGATGCTGAGGAGAGAAAGCAAAATGAGAAACTGAACTGGCCAGAGATGCTAAGTAAAAACAAACAAACAAAAAGTGGTATCTGGTGATGTAAACAGGTAACCAGACTCTGGGAGAAAGGCCCCTACCAGCTGATTCTCTGAAAGGAAGTGACTACCCGGGGTTCTGAGGATTTCAGGATCTTTGATAGGTAGGAGCTCAGAGCAATATTCACCAAGGCCAACAGGAGTAGGAAAATATTCAGATTAGGACATTCAGATAGATCTATCATAATCAGAATAATATATTTACCTATTTGTTGTCTTCATCCCCAGCTTGTGAGATTCCCAGTGCCATGTGCTTGGTTGCTGTCAAAAAAAGAATCCTGAACTAGATAGACCTGGGATGCTTTTGTGTGAAAATGAGTGATGTTTATATTTGCAAGGAGGTTCCTTTATTGACAAATATTGTTTGCTAATTTTGTTTTATTGGACTCTGCTTTTATGCATTTTTATTCTGTGCAAGAATACCAGGTTGGGGTCATGGTATAGTGGTCAGAAATATTAATGAATAAGAGACACTGTAAGGCTCAGGTTTTGACAAATCTTTTGAGGACAGGAGCTCTACATCTGACCCAGCCACCAAGAATTCCAAGTGTAAGGCA
Organism: Rhineura floridana; assembly: GCF_030035675.1. NCBI lineage: Eukaryota > Metazoa > Chordata > Lepidosauria > Squamata > Rhineuridae > Rhineura > Rhineura floridana. The sequence goes on from NC_084487.1 coordinate 52,225,244, forward strand.
CCAGGGGTCTCACTTAGAATTTTAGCAGCAGGTCTAGGCTTCTTATTCACCATGGCAGCTTGACAGCAGAAAAAACTGCTGTTTGCTATTCCGCAGCGACACCATGGCAGATAGCCAGAAGGTGATATTGCAACTTCCAGCTTTTCAGAGGACAAGAAGAGACAAATATGGTTCTACCTCATCCTATAATTCTGCTATCACCTCTGGACTGGCCCCACAGGCTGAGCAACTTAGCAGTATTATTGTTTATTATTATCTACTGAATTTATATAAGCCATCCAATAACCTGTGTCCTCTTGGCAGCTCACAAGGAATAAAATTAAAATGCAAGGGTAAAGAGAAATAAATAGCAGCATGAAAGCTTCTATTGTTATCTCACAGACAGAAAGAGACAAAATCAGTTAAAAACCTAGAGTTGAAGATCAAAAGTTATTTAAGAAGACCTAGGTGACTACAAAGGTCTTCTCCTGGTACCAAAAATACCATAAAGAAGGGGCCAGGGGAGACTATTCCACAGTCGTGGTGTTGCCACCAAAAATTCCCTCTCTCTAGCACCCACCTGACTCTTTTCACTCAGTGGGGGCACTCAGAGCAGGACGGCTTGATGCTCAGGCAGAGACTGAACTGCTCTTACATTACCATTCCCTGTTTGACCTCTTGCTTTCTTCCAGATCATAATCCCTAACAGTGAAAATATGCCAGTCTCTACCAAACTCTCTTCATTCTTGTGCACATTTTAACATCAGTTGCTCTGTTCCTATAGAGGCAAATTTGGGAAGCATCAAATAGCTGACCTTCCTGTTTCCCAGTGGCACTTAAAGCACAAAGGTTACAGTCTACATCCTATGGAAGTCAATGCAAAATTCCCATTGACCTTAAGATTGCCCCCAGAGTTAACATCAGGAGACTGTGAGAGAGCCAAAAATGCTTAACATACTTTCTAAAAACTTGCTGTGCTCATGGCTCATTTTTGACAGCAGTAATAAATACTTTCAAGGTACTGCAAAAGCTAGATTCTGTTGCATGTACACAAATACACATAATTTATTACGGTCTTGTTCCTGTAGAATGCTTGATTCAGCAGAACTGAACTGCTATTAGACATACTATTCATCAGAATGACACTTGGTGGTAATTAGGTTCTTCCAGCTGCAATCACAGTGGCCAATACAAGAGACTCCACAGCATCTGTGTTTTTGAAGGGTAAACAACAAAAGTTTTTGAAACCGACCATACATAAACATTTAAAACCAAGCTTTTTATACACGGGGTAACACTGGGTTATTTTTTATTTGTTAACATTTATTACCCATTTTAAAACTCTGAAAGGATTTACAAAGGATACTAAAAATAACACATGAATGCATCATATAAAAACAAGCCAGCCACATAAATAAGGTCACTGCCAAAATTCCAGTCAACAGCAATCAGTTTTCATTACTGGAGTAGCCTCAAAAAGGAGCACCTTAGCATGAGATCAGGAATTGCTAGATCTGTGTGAAACTTCCATATGTGGTAAAGCACTGAGCTAACAGGTGGTGGACTTTGCACTGAAGTATTTTCAGGCCCTAGACGGAATCTGTGCACCCTGACTGGCCATTGGATCTTTCAGGGCCATGGAAAGAATTTCTGCTCAAGGTGAGTCTTGCTTGAGCAACATTGCCTTCTGTATCTTGGTTATTCTCTGATCCTACCTTTTGGCTTACTTCTCAATCCTGTCTCCTGGTTTGATATCTGGTCCCGATTTGCTTCTTGACCCTGCCTCCTGGTTTGCCTTTGGTCCTAAGTTCTTTTGTCTTGACTAATTGCTTGTTCCATAGCTTCTGGTACCCAGCTTCTAGCTCACCTCTGACTCTGCTGTCCATGGTCTAGTCCTAAAAGCCAGAAATGGAGTGAGGCAAACTTCCATATGTTGGGAGCTGAACAACTTTGGTGCTACTGCAGAGAAGGCCCTGTACAGAGTTGCCACTCATGGTACTTCAGATGGTGGGGAGCACACAGAAGTGGGATTCCAAAACAGATATTAAAATACAAATTACTGTTGTCGAGACTGGATGTAACTAAAGGATGAACTGCTGTGTTAAGTTTGCTTATATGCAAGACATTTTCTTCTGGAATTTCCATCCTTTGTTCACTCATTTTTATGAAGAGCAGTCCAGTCTGCAACAACTGGGCTATTTTGCCCTGCCCTGTTTTTCCAGACAATGCAGGGAAGAGGTTGGTTTTGCAGAAAACTATTGCAGCATCAGCTTTCAGGGATCCTATTATTTTAGTTAAAACACTTCCTGTTTGCAAATTCAGCCCATTTCATTGCTTCCAGTTGCTCTGAGTGGGAATTAGTAATGTCTATTACTTGCCCCTTTTGACTGGCCTCTCTGAATTGCCCCAGTGCTAGTTTCTGAGGGGCATGGGGAGGCTTTAATTACTTATTTCCTCCTCCTCTTTAATTAGCAAACAGCCATTTGTATTAATTATCCAGTTGAATGGGAAGTACTTAATTACTAAATCATGATGAATAGGAAGCAATAGAACCTGTGGAACCTGTAAGCAATAAACTTTTTAACTGATTTTTTTTAATCGACATTGCTGGCAACCTTTGCTGAATGACAACTTGTGAATGAGGAGGATCTTAGCCATAGAGAAGGCATTATTGGCTAAATTTAGCATTATATTAAAGTGTTGTTGTGGGACCTCTATTTTAATTATACTTGCAACTAAATTATGGGAAAACAATGCATTAATAGTGCTGAAGCACTCTAGTGTGAAAGCAATTGCAGTAATTCCCATTTAGGAAAAATCACAGCTGGCAGAACAACCTAACCTTGTAAAATATACTCCTGGCTGCCACAGCCACCGGAGCAGTTAAATGCCCTCTAGAAAGGGCTGAAGCAATTGTAAAACAGTGCCTTCCAGACCCATTCTCACCAGGTAAACTAAAAGGCTACCATATTGATAATATTAAACTCTTGCCCATTTCCCCTGTCTATTTCTAGACATTAGCAGTCCACAGGAACCACATCAGTCTCTGTCCCACAACCCAGGTTGTAAAAAAGAATGAAAAGGACCCAGATAACAATTCTTTTATTATATCAAAATCAAATGCACAAAAAGAACTGTCCTTCCTTTAGCACAACATGAAGAGTAGATTTAGGCTTTAAACCCAGCTTTTCAAGTTGTAGGCAGTTGTGGCTGGTGGCTTCACGTCACTGGGGCAGTGGAATCCACACTGGCTTTTGGTCTGAACTTTCAAGGAGCTGCCCAAGGTGCTGACACCTTAGACAGCTGCTTGAACGTGTGAACTAAAACCTTGAGCAGCTTCTACTGCCCCACTGACATGGAGCCACCAGCCATTTGTAGGTGTCCCATATACTCTGCACTTAAGCATCAGATCAGATGACCAAATTGGTGTCTAAATTATATTGGCTGAGCATATCTGTGATGAGTTTTGCATGTAGCAACATGGCTGAGTTATTAGTTCTTAGAGAAACGTATTCATTTATTATTCAATTTATATCCTGCCCTTCCTCCCAGCAGGAGCCCACATATAACCACTTAAAAACAAACAATTGAAATACACATATTTCAACACATTACAAGGGACAATCATATAATAGTTTAATACAAATCATATAATAGCTTAATACTAATAAACCTTTTGCTCTCAGGAAACAAAATTAGATGAGGAAGCCGATGATTAATCATAATTTCTCAGCTGGGAAATGTTAGTTATCAGCTTTAGAACAGCCAAGACATTAAACCAACTTCAAATCACGGTTTAAGATCAAGACCACTGGTGATCTTAAACTTACCACAGTTTCTTAGGTAAGATGAAATGGGAAACTGTGGTTAATCAGAGGCTTCCAAGTTTAATCACAGCTCATGCAACAGAGGCAAAGCCTCATTTGTATCTTGGCTTTTTAAGCCAAGATATGAGCATCTAAACATGGTCACTGTTATATGTGATATTGTGATATTAAAGTTAAACAAAACATTTTGTAATATACTGTTTTTCATAACTCTCATATTTTTGTTGGTCAAGAATAATTTGTCTGTTTTTGCTGGTGCTCTACTGGTTAATCAAAGACATATTTATCTCACTGTATAGCCACCAAGGGTGCCTCCAGACTGCCACTATTTTGAGGAAGAGATTCAAGCACAGTTAAAGTGGATTAAAGGGCTCTGTCACCCTAGCACAACAAATCCGGTTTCAAAAAGAACTGAACTTCCTGAAGTTTGGAAAGCGAGTGGAAAATTAAATGAAAAGTGTGGGACAAACATATGACTACAATGGGAAGAAGTGCAAATACCCTGCAAGTAAATGAATACAAAATGACTGCTCATTGTCATGTAACCTACCTAAAAACAAATCAGAACAAATGCTCAATAAAAACTGGATATAATGTGACTCATCCTGCCAAGCTGCCCTCTCCCCCCAGTAGCTCTTATAAACCAAGATGGGCAGGAATCCAGAGTACTGGGATGAACACTTTCCTGTGTCCTGTCAACATCCTTGAGCTGCAACAATTAAAATAGTGCCCTAAACACCCCTGTTGGTATTGTTTCCTCAGTGGCATCCAGTCCAGAGCTAACATTTTGTCCCCAAAGTGCTTGGCAAATCTATGACAGCTAACCTCAAAGGGTTCTTGACCCTGAAGAAAGATTGGCATCAGCCAGCCTCTTTACAACTTTAAAAAATTGACTGGACAGGTATGTTGTAATGATGGAGGAGAAGCAAGCTCTCTTTGCCATCACCCAGTAGGTGCAATTATTATTATTACTCAGTCACATTTGTGTGAGATTTCTGCCATCTGTACTCTAATCTCCTTTCAACCTTTTTTATAGCCTACAGCTCTCCAAAAAACTAGGGAGCTGCCCTGACTCTTCAGAGATGAAGCATTCATGTCAATCTCCCTGCTCATCTCACCATCTCGTAGACTAGTGCCTTGACAGGAGTACTAGACAGGTCAGCCAGAAAACTGCCCAGACCATTCAGGAATCTCTCAAGAGTCCATTGGTTTCAGGGACCAGACCATGTGAACCGGTCTCTTGCAGAAGGAAGCTGCCACCACTGTCTATCTATGACAAAGGAGTAACATTAACCCTGGCCACTCCCAATCCACTCTGTAGCAAAACCAAGATCAAGAATATGGTTTACCTGCCACATGTGGTTGCACATAATGTATTCAGACATCCCAATGGTAGTAGTTATGGCAGCCATGAAGTCCCAAATTAGCTAGACAAGGTGTCCCTGGCATGAGTACTGACATCCTACAGAACTAATGTCTGAGGAATATTCCAACACCACACCAGAAACCATCTCCACCATGTAGATTGTTGGGTATGTAGGTGGGTGGTAAACCAATAAAATTCTTGTTCTGGCCCAATAGCAGGAACAAACTTTCAAAACTGGCTCCAAGACAAATTGGTTTCCTGGTCAAAGAGGGTATTTAACTGGTCCTGCTGCAGCTGACAGATCATCATGGTAGACACCAAAAAAAGTTCTATTTGGGGAGTCACTTCGGGAAAACGCAGAGGCACCCTTTCCTTTTCTGGGTAGAAGTATTGTATAGGCAGAAGCCTCCAGTCCTGGGTATAAAGCAGGAGGCTAAGGGGGGGGCGCATCCGTCCAGATATTGTTGGATTCTGTCCTCTCATCCCTGGCCATTGGTCATGCTCGCTGGGACTGATGGGAGCTGGAGTCCAAGAACATACTGACAGCCACAGGTTCCCCATCCCTGCACTAACTGCATGACACATACAGCTGTTTTCCTGCATGCTGATATGGCTGGTACAGGTCCTGGGCATAAGTACCATAAATCAATGGTTTTACTGCTGAGTCGACATGTATAGGATTACAGTGCCCACACATTGATCTCTGAAGACAATAGAAGCATCGTTTCCCCCCTTGTTTTTATGTTGTCCACTAGAGGTCCCCAGAGCACTGATAAACCTTCATTTCATTTTTAAAATTATTTTTCCAACACAGAAAAATGACAACAAATAACCAAGATGTTTTCCTGGAAAATTACATTCACAGAAATGGACAGCAATAAAGTTACAGTTTAGTTTTAAAAACCTTCTTATATTATTAGAGTATTCTAGTGCCTGAATGTAAAGTTGCAAGTAGAGGCATTTTTTAAAAAAGTTTTATTTGTGCATTTCCAATAATAAATACAATCTTACTCAAAAGAACCCCTAACTCCCCCTCTCCCCCCATACATTCCGTGTGTGTGTGTGTGTGTGTGTGTGTGTGTGTGTGTGTGTGTGTGTGTGTGTGTGTGTGTGTGTGTGTGTGTGTAAGATATTTAAGAAGTTATGTGCAACTATTGTGGTCAATTGCAGGCTTTAGTTAATGTCATGTTCATTGTCTCAGCAGGTTATTCCAGAGATCACCATGAGTTTATGGTGGTGTCCTAGACATGTTGCCTCTTATACGTTGATTGAAAGTGTACCATGTTTCCTCAAAGTCATCTTTGCTTGATGTGTCTTTTAGAGCCTTAAGTTGCTTAGAGAGTTTTTCCATAAGTGCAATCATTCATATTTTTTTCATACCAAGCCTCCAGTGTCAGGTTAGCAGCTGTCTTCCAATTTTCAATTAAGAAATGTCTGGCAGGGTTAATAATTCTTTAAACAGTAAGTCCTTTAAATCTCTAGTAAGCAAATTCAGTAATGTTAGCCTGGGATCACAGGCTACCTTCTGACCTGTAATAAGACCTACTTCATCTATTATTAAGGTCCAGAATCATTGGACCTTCTCACAGGTCCACTACATGTGGAGATTATAAGGCATTGTTTATGGTATGAAGGGGGTGGGGAGTGGACTGGCATGGTATACACCAGTTTTAATGGGAACCCCCCCTCCCCCGGGAGTTATTATTGACAAAGCACATGAATTTTGCTTTTGGTGCTTATATTTATACACATCACTATTTTTTATAAGCATGAGCTATTTTCTGTTATTACCCAAGGACGTTGTTGTCAGGTCTGCAGCATTCAATTATCCTGATCAGAAGTTTCCATGACTGGACACTGGCAGTCAAAGATCTCTTCCAATTTTCTAAAACCTAACAGGATGGAGGAGCCTTTGCAATTTGAAACTGAATAGTCTCTTACCTGGTACCTTTGATAGGGAATGAATGATCTGTTGCATTGGGCAGTGATCCTGGAAGCACAACTCAGCAGTTCATAATGAAGAGGTGTCAAAGTGATGGTGTGGAGGAGACCCTAAATCCCAACATACTTTCTCCTCTATCAATCCAGTCCCCTAAGTCCAACAAACTTCTGAGTCCTTATATTAAAAACAGGACCTGGAGACAGCAGACAACACGTATGAGGATCCTGTAGCCCTCCACCTCTTGCTGGACTGCAACTCCCATTGATCCTAACCAGCATGGTCAGGAAGATACATATTTAGTCCAGCAACATCAGGAGAGCTATAGGTTCACTGTTCCTGCCATTTAGAACCTCTTGTGGTGGCAGGCCTGGAGCCAAAATAATTACCCTCCCCATTTTTTAAAAACAAAAATAATTAAACTCAGTACAAGGAAAAGTTTTCTCCCCCCATTTTTGTGTCCCCCCCTTTAGGCTGGCTATGGGCCAGGGTGGTGATGGAGTTCAGCAACATCTAGAGGGTCACAGGTTTCTTGGTCCTGCCATATAGGTCATCTGGTCATGCTGTGTGGGCATGCACATGTGCACACACACAGTGGACAATTATTCATGTAGCAATCTTTTGCTACCATTGTAGCAAGCATTCCATTTGCAAATACTGTAGCTTTCTTACCAGCTGAGTACAGCAACATACCACTTTCTTGCTGGTCTAATCAGCAGTCTTCAGTCTTGAGCACATTAGCACAATCTGTCTGCAGGAAGATATTGAAAGCAAAAACCAAGTCCAGCATTAGTATTCTACAGATCAACAGAAACTGGTATGAAGAAAATAGAGGGCTGCGGAAAATCACCTCCCAAAATTTCTCTATCCTATCTGTGGGCAGCAAAACTGGGGAGAGGCATTTCATCAACTGTTCTTCGGTCTGTCTGATTCTCCAGCAGTTACATGGGGCCAAAAAAGAAAGTTCCTAGAAAATCTATGATTTTAAAAAATGAATTTTTTTTCTCACTCCGTTGTTAGTTCATCTTGGTGGATAAAGGAAGCAAAGGGTTAAGGGGGGATGTCAGAAAGAGTAAGGGCCGAGCCTATTGCTTCCTTCAACAATATTAAAACTGGATCCAAAGTTACATCCAAAGTTCTCCACACTTTGGCTGGTGGCTCCCACATCAGTGGGGCACTGAATCTGCTCTGGGTTGTAATCTGAACTTTCAAGGACCTGTCCAAGGTGCTCAGTAAAATTGGGGGAGGGTTTGTTCAAATAATCTCTGGGGGAGGGGAAATACTCCAGCTGTTCAGGAGGAATTGGAAAATATAACGTTTCTGGGGGTACTCAGCAAGATAAGCTGGAGTTACACAACTTTGAAAGAACTCCAAGAGAGAAACTCATTCAAAGAATAAACTGGGCCTTTTTATTCTAGGGCAGGGCAAGGGAACCTTTTTCAGCCCAAGGGCCACATTCCACTCTGGGCAACCTTCCAAGGGCCACATGCTAGTGGTGGGCTGGGCCAGAGGCAAACATGGGCAGAGCAATAAATGAACGTTACCTTTGTAAAACATCCATAAGCTACCACACACACACACACACGAGGCATTATCAAAGCTCAAGGGAACATTCCAGAGAAGCAAAAACTCTCAAGGACAGTACAGAGCAAGGCGGGGGGGGGGAGCATGTCCTGTCAAGAGATATGTGGGCCACATAGACAAGCCTGGAGGGCCGCATTTGGCCCTGGTCCTGAGGTTCCCAACCCATTCTAGATCCAGATCACTCTTCTCAGGTTCCACCCCTTCCCTGAGGCAGCCCTTTGACCTGGAGTCTCACATTCCACCTCTTTTCAGGTAGTTCCCTGTGTTGATGGATAGGTATGAGGGTACATGCGGTCAGTTCCTCAGGCTTAGGGGTTGCCATCTCTGGAGGCTCCACTTTAGAGGCTCTTGGTTCAAAAGGACATTGGTTGACAAGCTCCTGCTCAGTAGCAAGCATCATGATAGGGGCTAGGTTTATTCAGCACCTCTATCCCCTGGTGCTGCTGGTTCAACTGGATCTGGCTGGCCCTTTTCTTCTGGGTTGGAGTCAGCGTCCAAGCTCTTGCTCAAGGTGGGGTCATGCCACTACCCCAGAGACAGGTTTCCATTGTTGTTGTAATGCTTGGCAGAAAGACAATGGAGACGTGAACAAAAATTGCAAATCACACAAACTTCAAGAAGTTGCTGTATAATGCATTTTACAGCTCAACTTAACTTACACCTTCAACAGCAGCCAGCAAGGAGAAAGGTAAATATGACCGATTTTTTCTAGTTTATTATTTATTAGATTTATATCCTGCCCTTCTTCGAGTCCAGGGCAGCATTTTCATTTATATAAGCCTGGTACCAGCAAATAATAAATTTGTGCTATCTTGGGGATCCATTTTCTTAGTCTGAGTCAAGGCATTTATAGCTATTTTATTTGTCTTAAAATTATTGTATTGGTTCCTCAAAGTAATTTTATTAGTACCGTCTTGTTAATTTCAAGGAGGCATTCCCTGCTAGAGCACCTAGAGGACCAGCATATTAGTTAATTTGTAACAATAAATAGAAACGAAATACAACCCAAGGCTTCAGTCCACAATCACTTGAACAGGAATCTTTTTGCTGAACTCAACTGCCATACTGATCCTAAATACATTTGCAGGGAAAACCCATTTGCTTAAAAAGGTAAAAAAACAAAACAAAAAGTAAGCTTACGTCACAAACTAACTGCCCAACACTAAGCATACAATATGTTGAATTCTTTGTACTCTGTGTTTTAGGATGGGAATGCAAGACTGTTTCCAGAACAGCTCTCTTGTATGATAGATCACAATCAATTAAGAAATCTTGAAATAATGTTGAAGAATTTGGGTGGGTGGCAAGCTGGGGTAAAGCCTTGAGCACTCCAGCTGTCAGGAATCACTATGTGACACTGGGCCTGGATGAATATTTAGCAAACTTCAGTGAGAGTGTTGGACTATGAGCTGGGAGGCCATGGTCCGAATCCCCACACAGCCATGAAGCTCACTGGGTGACCTTGGCCAGTCACTGCCTCTCAGCCTCAGATTCACACCCCCTCTGAATACCACTTACCATGAAAATTCTATTCATAGGGTTGCCAGAAGTCAGGATAAACTTGAAGGCAAGCCATTTCCATTCCTAATATGAGCAAATATTCTGCCTTAAAATGTCTGCAGTACTGTGATACACCGAAAGAAATCCAAAATTGCCTTTCCCCCTCCCCCATTTCATCATGAAAAACAGCGTGGTTTCCTGTTTGCATTCTTTCATGTTATACAAATCAGTACTGCTCCGATTCAGGTATTCCCTGAGGACAGAAGGCTACAGTAGAAACAAGGAAAGCTGCCTGACACTGAGTCCAACCATCCGTCAATGCAGTTCAGTGACTTACTGGCAGCAGCTCTCCAGGCCTTCAGACAGGGTGCTCTCCTGATTCTACCTCAAAGTGCCAGGATTGGATCAGGAACCTTCTACATCCAAAGTAGATGCTAAGTTGTGGCCCTTGCCCTTAATTATGCATCCAATATAAGTGGATGTCCCCTCTCTCATCGTCAGTAGCAAATTATCTACATACACAAAGGGAGGGAGGTGCCAGTATGATGCATGGTTAGAGTAGAATCAAGAACACTCAAGCTTGAATCCCTACTCAGCCATGAAGCATACCACATGATGATGGAACAATCACCTTCTCCCAGCTTTATCTAACTTTGCAGTGAAGATAAACGGGTGGGGAAGCTTGTAGCCACCCTGAATTCCATGGGAAAGGGTAGAGGAAAAATTAACAAATCTGCCTCCTCCACTTAAGTGAATGCAGAAGGCCGTTTGTGAAAGGTCATTTTTGGAGGAGGTCCCATGTGTGCATTAGGACTGACATGGACTTCCATCCTGCTTCCCAGTTTAGATACAACTCCATGGAGCACACACAAGCCTCAAAACCCCATAGCTCAGAATCCGGAGGCCCCAATTGTCTAAACAGGGATGCTTCACTAGATCATGGACATTTTTTGCAACTAAGCAGCTTTAAAGACTTCTACCCTCAAGCCTTCATTAAGCACCCAAAAGCTCTAATATATTACAACACTTCTCATAGATTGCAGCAGTAGTTTATTGGCTTTTCAAAAAAAACCATCCATAATAATTGAAACTGGAATGGCAGAAATAAATGTTCATGTTATTGCCACTAAATATTAGACAATGATTTGTGCATACCTTTTCAGTGCAGTTTTCAAATAAATAAATGTACAGTTTTCAGGCACAAGTTATTTTGTATCTCAACCACTGCCCCATATGTAAAAGTTATATAGATGCCTTATAAAACTAGCCACTCTGATCCAGCTAAGGGAATGTGTGTGCATAAGCAGGTTTTTGTGCAAGTACTGTGTGCTAAATCAAGGACCATGGGTGTAAATTGGCTGTGCATTATTAGAATGTAAACCTGACTGTGGATATACTGCTTGTACACAAGGCATTATTTTCAGTGAGATATGCATTTGAATGCACATTCAGGACATGCAATCATCATCCACATTCTACCTCATCTGGTCTGGTCAGGTCAGGCAAGAGTTTCTTTGTTAAGTTCAACTAGAGTTGATTCAGAGAGGAGATGGTGGTACATGACTGGTTATTTCAGCTTCAATTCAACAATGGCATCAATTTGTGATTTTTGGCAGAAACCAGGACTTCATAGAGTGAGAAGGATCATTTTCACCTTTGTTGGCAATGCACATTGCAATTAGAGACATAATTCAATATTAAGCAGCCTAACAGGCAGACATTTTGCAAGAGACTGCAGTCTCACAGTTAACAATTAATGCTTTTCTCGCACATTAAAATAAATGTATGGACAAGTAGCTGCAAACAGTTTTTTAAAAAAGACAAATGTCTTAGAATACTGCTTTAAGAAGTACAGGTGTACACAAACAAGTATACACATGCAGGTAATTACCACCATTTTGCTTGAATTTAGATCCAGCTATTTTCCCTCCAAAGTTAGTTACATATGACAGGTTATGTTGTGAAAATATGCATCAAGTACTGAATTATATAGCTAGCACTGAAAATGTGAAAATACAAATATAAAAAACCACATAGGCAGCTTATTTGAAAGGCATTTTAATTGTGCTTACAAATGTAAATCATATTATCTAAAGGTTGCTCCCCTGCATTTGCAGACACAAGCATATTTCCTAGAATTCTAGAGGGTGTTTTCCTCCCATAGGGAGGTTTGGCTAATGCATTTGAAGCATGCACCCATTAAGCATTGTGGCTGCACAAACTCCCCTCATATTAGAAAGACTAACATGGAGAAGAGTCACACAGCACCAGTGTTCACTAAAAGGTTCCTGTGCAATCATATCCAGAGTTTCATTTGCTTAAGTGCATCTGATATCAGCACAGAGCTGAATACTGCCCATATTAAAAAAAAACTTTAACACACATCTGGACCAAAATATTTACACTATCCTGTGATATGACAGAGCACATCATGTACTGAGGCACTAAAGTGATGTTTTAAGGCCAAGATTTGCGAAGTGTTCTTGGTGATCTGATAGTACTGAAAGTTTAAATGGGACTTACATAGTTTTAAACAACAACAGTGTTGGAGATAGCCTAATTAAGAATTTCTGTTCAGGGACATTCAAAATTAGCAAAAAAAACTAACAACAAAACCCAGCCTGATCCCTTCTCAATATAAAGTTACTCAGCCAAGATGAATATTTCTAGTTAGTTTATAGTAAAAAAAAGAAAGACTTATTTGCATCTTACTCTTATTGAAAGTAGTGTTTAGATACAAGAAGGCTGAATTCCCACACTCACTTTTGACAAAAAGTATCTTCAGACAAAATGTTCTTGTGATTAATCAATACACAAATGTTTCTTCTGAAGAGTGAAAGAAACTTATTCAGAAATGTCTGCCATGTGAAACAGAAGAACAAACATTTTGCAAGCACTTTGTTGCATCAAACATGAATGTGAGAAATGGACCAAGATGTATCTAATGCAGGTAAAAGTAAGATGTCTTGTGCTGATCAATGAACTAGGGAAGACTGGTATGTTTTGATAAATGTTCTTAGCCAATTAACAGAGCTTACCAAACTGCATTATTTAAAAAGCGAGTTAGCATTTTGATTACCATATTGTTATTTAAACATTAGTCTTCTCATGGATGAAGTAGCTACAGGAAGAGCAGAGAACCATCAACAGTTAAAATTCCTGGTTATTTTATCTTTTTGAGTTTCTTATTTCCACTCATAACAAAATAATTATCATCTTGTTTAGCCTTCAGTGTTGGATCCTTTACGCCACTAGGTGTCCCCTTAGTTGTTACTGTTGCAGTCTTAACTTTTGAAAGAGGATTCTTAGTGGTTGTAAGGATTTTATCATTCTGAGAGGCTTTAACCGCCAATTGACCTTTGTTGACATCCTGCATATTATTTCTTCTGGTTTCAGCTTTGATTGATGTTTGGGGAAGACGCACAACAGACAGTGGAGTACGCTCAGGATGTTTTGACATAGATGATCCTACTTGAGTTCTCACCCTGGTACTTTGGACCAGAAGATTCTTGGCTGACAACTGATTGTTAACAGACGAAAATGCATTTTTACTCCTGGATCCTAACGTCAATTGTGTTGATTTACCAGCTGTAACCAAGGTGATGCTAGCAGCAGTTTTGATGTTTTTGGCCTGATTAATTTCTGGCAGGCCTCTGGGTGACCGGAACTGTGTTGGTAATGTCTGAGTGGTAGTTTGGGGAACTGTTTTTGCTGGTGTTGCAGAAGACTGTTGAGAGAAAGTTGGCTTAGGGTCATGTAGATTCCTGTTATTTGGCCTTGTAGAGTTTGCTAACGTTTTTGATTTGGCTGCGGCATTGAGCCTAGCTCTACTGTTAGGCGAAGCAAATTCTTGTTTCATGGCCGCCCTTTTAGTTGTTCCAGGTAGTTCAGAAAGAGTACTTGTTGAACAAGAAAGGGCAGGATCTGACATAGGTGGAGAATTCCGGGAATGTGCAAGTTTGACTGGAGATGCAATACACTTCTGAAGTGAATCTGAAGTTACAGCAGTTCTCAGCAAGGAAGATGAGGAACCTTTATTCATAGGTTGTGCAAATTTTGAAACAGAAGCTAATTTATGAGAAGGGGCTGCTGATTTTTTTGAAGCAGCTGTTGAAGATTTGCAAGATGGCAGATTGTTATTTACTGCTAAGCTTTTCAATTTGGGATGGCCTGGTACAAATCGGCTTGTATGTGAGGGACACATTGTTACTTTGGGGGAAGAAAGAGTAGCTGATTGTGGAAACCTAACCATTGTCTGCTTTCTGTTAGCTGCACGTGGAGTCTTTGGAGCTGAAACAGGAGTTGAGGGCTTTGAATTTTGTTTCTGATATGTATCAACTGCAGATATGGGATTCATGAGGGGAGGCTGTGGAGCTCTAGCAGATGAATCAGGTACAGTCTCACTGGATGCACCTTTTTGGAAAGCCAAAATTTTTTGTTCCAACGTGGCAAATTGCAGCACCCGGCAAGGATCATACTTGAGTAGAAAACCTTGAAGAGTATCCCAACCTCCACCAACACGTACCATGACATGCTTGCCATGCAGCATCTAGCAGAAAAGGGGAGAAAGAGTAGATACTAGAGTATCTGCTTATGTAGCACAGCACAAAACGTATTCTGCACAGAGACTTATTGCTCAAGTATTCCCTGGTGTCAGAGCCAGAAGCCCTACTCAGGCATTTGGGCTGAATATGAAAGGGCAAGGTGTAGAGGGGGCTAGGGACACATGAACAAGCCCTGCCCCCCTCCCCATTATCAATCTTCACATGTTTGGTATGAGGATGTGAAGGAGCTGAATGGGCTTAGACATTTTCCCGTGACCAGGAACCCTGTATTATTAGCCAATTCCACTTAGAAAATCCCTTCAGACCTTCCTGTTCATCAGGTACACTGGACGTAGGGCCAGTGCACATGCCTCTGGCCCCCTACACATTTTTTACCCTCATGTGTTCAGGCTGAGCACCTGCAGAATGCTAGGGACAATCTTCCAGACAGGTGATGAAACTGGGAAGATAACTTCTGCAGGAACTGTATGCATTAAGGAGACTAAATTAATGTTTGTACAAATGGGATTGTGTCCAGCCCAGATAAGGCAGGCAATTCTAAAATGACAGATCAAAACCAATGTGAGAAACTGAACTTACTCGTATGAATAGTATTTTGTCACCCAATCTGTAGCGTCCTTCAGATAGGTACTCAATTGAAAACCTATGAGAGCAGCTGCAAGGAGGGTCTTCAGCGATGTGCTTAACCTATTTTGTAAAGATTTCATGTTAATTTCTTCAAGTGATTTTAATAAAGCTGAACGTGAACTTCCAGTTTTGCTACAATGACAGAAAGCCAAAATACCACCTAATGTGGAAATCTCTTCTTTCTTCCTCAAAACTCCCGAGCAGAATAAGCTCATACAATTTTAGAGGAAATGAGAGCATTTTTAGTGGTTTCGAATAATAGTTACTTTGCAACACCATGCATTTTTTCTTCCTGTATTGTGATCTAATTTCCTTTGCTACTTAGTTGGATGTTTAGGTAGCAATCCTCATACTCTGATCTGGGAGAGAGCTCCATTGAACATATGTGGGACTTACTTCTCAATAAACAAGCATAGGATTGTGCTGTTAGACAGCAATCCTCCACAGTTAGGCTGCTTAAATCCAACTGAAAAAAATCAAGGAGGTTTACAGGACTATACTAAACATGTCTACTCAGAAATAAGTCCTATTTAATTCAGTAAGATTTACTACCAGGTAGGTGAGGTTAGGAATTCAGAGTATTTGTAACTAACTCAAAAGTAAGTTCCTCAGAGTTCAATGGGGTTTGCTGTCTAGTCAGTGTATTTACTTAGGCTGCAATCCAATACATGTCTACCCAAAAGTAAGCTCCATTGGGTTGAATGGGACTTACTCCCAGGTAAGCCTGTATTGGATTGCAGCTTTAGTCAGTAAGAAGCCTAGCTGTGTGCAGTGTGTGCAGAATTG
Source organism: Rhineura floridana (assembly GCF_030035675.1). Lineage (NCBI taxonomy): Eukaryota > Metazoa > Chordata > Lepidosauria > Squamata > Rhineuridae > Rhineura > Rhineura floridana. The sequence goes on from NC_084487.1 coordinate 52,241,417, forward strand.
CAGCCTATTTGGAAACAATATTAAAATGCAACTGTAAAATCAAACTAGTGTTCGAAGTTTCAAGATTAAAATAATTAAATAATTTAATAGCTACAAGATATTGCACAGAAGTTTCAAGATATTGCACAGAATAAATGAGATATCTGTTGAGATCACACAGATAAAGAACCTTCTCAAATGGAATTCTTTTTGAAGGCACATTCACAAGACAAAATATACACGAATCTTACTGCCTCGTGTAATTCTCCATGTTGGCAACATGATTTGGGAGCAATGGTGGGGGCAACAGTATCAGGAGACATTAACAAGGTCTCTTCCAATTCAATTTCCTTCTCCAGTTTTACTAAAACAGGAGGTTCAACTCCGTACCTAAAAAAGAAAAGGAGGAGTGAGTGGAAAAGATATTATGTTTAGGTTAAATAAAATTCTGAAACAAGGAAATAAAAAATAGCATAAGCATTGCTTTTGCATATATTCTGCATGTCTAACTGCATACTGTATATAGCAAGGTACAATTTACTTGGAACATAAATTTGACCTCCCAAGAACCTTCGTTTTGTGTAGAATAGTTTGAAAACATACAGACAGTACTCTTTGAAGGTTCAATTCTGCAACTTGCATAGCCAGCCTAGCCTTTGGGAACAGATCTCGCTAGGAAACAACTTCCTATACAAGCATGTTACAGCTTTAAAGGAGGAGCAGAAGTACTAGAAGCCGATGGAGTGAGGGGAGGAAATGTATGAAAATAGGATGTGCGTTTTCCAGGTGGTGATGCCATTGGTGACACCCCCCTATGTTGAGAATTACCACACAACAAATCCACCTCTGATTTCAAAATCAGATGCACTGCTGTCCTTCCATTGCCTGCAGAATCTCAAAAGTCTGCCCATCCAGTGAGAGACACTGCCTTTTCTAGCCTTGGCTTGCTGATTGATCATACTGAATGAGGTTTTGGTGGGTTCTCATTCCCCAAGTGTCAAATGTCACTAGGAGCTTATATGTTTGAAGAAAACCTTGAGAAAATCTTTAAATCAGGGGTAGCTTTTGGGGTGGATTAGGTTTTATTATTCTGGTTTGAGATTTTAAATGTTTTAATGTATTTGGATGTTTTATTTTGTACGTCGCCCAGAGTGGCTGGATAATGAGCCAGATAAGCGACTAATAAATTAAATAAATAAATAGCCAACATGGTGCTCTCCACTTGTTGCTGGCTTACAACACCCATCATCCATAATAACTGACTAGTGGTTAAGGTGTTGGACTGCGACCTGGGAGACCAGGGTTCAAATCCCCACATAGCCATGAAGCTCACTGGGTGACCTTGGGCCATTCACTGCCTCTCAGCCTCATGAAAACCTGATTCATAGGGTTGCCATAAGTCGGAATCGCCTTGAAGGCAGTACACACTGGCTGCAGCTGATAGGAGTTGCAGTTCAGCAACATTTGGAGACTACCATGTTGGCTACTTCTGCTTTAAATAATCACAAGGCTTATACCTAGAGAGCTGCAATGAATACACACCTTGATACGATGCGACCAATTTCTAGTAGACAAAGGTACACTTGTCTTGGATCCTTGTGAAGAACTGTAAAGAGAATTTTTAAAAATGGAATGTTTTGCCTTTTAAGTTACTTTTTATTTAAGGGAGTGGGGAATCAATTGATGGATAGAAATAACCAGTATGTAAGATAATTCTGAATTATTACTCATATCACACCCTGCTTAGCAGTCACATATTTCGACCCTCTTCTCAATGAATATTCCCCCAAATAAAAAAAAGTAAAAGGTAGGAACTTTCCAAGAGATTTGAAAAGATGCCAAATAAAGATGGGTGAGGAAAAAATGTTGCTTTGATGTTCCAAACATATCAGGACTTTTTGAGGTTAATGGAGCTGGCCCACACTAAATGGCTTTGGGATGGCAGACAGAGACTACAATTCAAGTTTTCTAGACTTCCAACCAGCATATAGAAAGGTGAGGGCCTCCGTTATAACAAAGTCTACCCCATTCTGTAACATTTCAGAAAGTGTTCCTTGTGTGTAATCCCTCTTGCACAGAGCTTTTGCTGACACTAAGATATTATAGTAGCTACCATCTGTTGATTAAAGGGAAAAAGGGGGTGGGTAGGAAATCCTGTAAGTAGATTCCTACATCAAAATCACATTCATCCCTGTACTCTGACATGTACTGTTCCTAATGCCAGAGAACCTCAGTTGCAAGAGGAAAGGGTACAGGAAAGGCTAATTGTCGCTAATTTTAATAGCATTCTTAGAGTGCAAAACTGAGAAACATCTCAAATATCCAATGTGGTCTCTCACTATACATATTACATTAAAGTTGATGCAGAAAAATGTTTTGGGGTGGAAAATGACACCTCTCCCTGATCTGAGCCACAAGTGCAAGAGGGAGTAAGAACACACTGGCCCTCCCTGCCTGTGATGCCCCCAGACATTCATGCAAAGCTGTAAAGTCTGAATATGCACTACATGCAGAGACCCAAATTTCACAGTCAGTTACCAGATTATATCTAGGAAAGTGATGGCATGAAAGAAGCTGACATGCATGAATTTTAAGTGCACCTGCCACATTCAGCAGTTACAGCCCCAGGTACATCAGGTGGGGGTGGGGATGGTAAATCTGCTCTTGCTGTCCTCCACACATATAGCCTGCTTTGAAGAAAGGTGCCATCCTATCACATCCAGTGTTTTGCATAGATCAAGTTCATTACTGTGGAAGGATTCTAGCCCATCTCTCTCAAGTTCACTTGACAATGCCATTAATGTTCCTGCATTGTTCAAATGTAAAGGAAATGTATGGCGAGTCAGAACTATGTGCCCACACATGGGAATTCACTGTCCAAACAAGGAGCCACTTTATTTCCAAATATGCTTGAATGCAAAAGGGCATTTGCAGGCTAAGAGGAATTCAGACTCTCTGAAGAGGCTCTTTGCCAAAAATATACAAAGCATGCATTTATACCACAAGGCCAACTACTATGCAACCAGTCAGTAGCCTTCCAAATATTTTGAGCTACATATAAGATGCAATATTATGTAACTGTTTCCAATTATAAGTTTTGCCAATATCATTATCTTTAGGTGGAAATTAAAGTATTAGTTATTAGACGTGTACAACCTGTCTTATCCATATGATTTCTGACTTTACAATAGTAAAATGTTTGACAAAAATAATGAAATAGAAGTGAATAAAGTAGGGATAGCCAGCATGTTGTTGGACTGCCTCCCATCTTCCCCACACCATATGCCCCAGTTTATTTATTTATATATAAATATATATATATATATCCTCCCCTTCTTCCCAGAAGGAGCCCAGGACGGCTTTTGCCTAAAGTTGGTGGGATTCAAAGTGTAGAACACTTGCTATTGCCAATTAAGTTGTCTGATGTGCAAAATCAGCATTTATAAATTCAACTTTACTAAGCATTTCAGAACCAATCAGTTCTAAGTGACAGTGATTTTTCTCTCTCTCTAAAATGTATGCAACAGACCTATGTAAAAGTCACGTTCCAACAAGCAGAAGCCATTTCATAACAACTTAAGTAGCACTTCTTGCACAGAGCTAGGACTTCCATGGGTGTGCATCTATTTAAAAAACAATAGACAATACCAAAACCTTAATTAACAATACAGCTACTCTTCTTAATGAGCAGTTGGAGATTTTGCTCTATCTAAAAAAACCTGATCTGGCAGCTTCTGGTTACAAGGTTCAGTCTGAACACTAGAGGCAGTTAGTGCAATCCTCCAAGTACAAACCCAGTGCAAGATCTGTTTTTAACTTGACAAGTTGTATGCTGTTGAAGTGCTTTGAAGATGGTAATCCTGAACGTTTCTGACAGTTTAAGTTTCCATATCCACCTAGGTAGAAAGAGTGTCATGCTTCTGATATAAAACATTAATTACTAACAGATTGTTGCCACTGCAGGGGAAGAGTCCTTAACTTGGCTGACTTCTTTTAACAGTTGAGCATATACTACTTCAAGCATTTTATCCAGAAAGCGAAACAGAGAGAGAATCCTAGTTGCATTTAGGGTATACCTGACTTTGAGGGGAAAATATTAATTAATTCAGTACATCCATTTCTTGAAAGTCACACTGCACAGTCCATAGATTCATCAGCAGAATAGGCACCATATGCATGCGAAGAGAACACAAATAAACTCTGGCACAACATCTTTTTTCAAGTTGTTAGAATGAGGAACGTGAAAAGTCCCTGGACATGAACTTGTATCTTCATTACCAAGAATATGATTTGTCACCATGAGGGAATAGTATAGATTAGGGATGGGGAACCTGTGGCCCTCCTGATATTGTTGGACTACAGCTCCTATTGTCCCTGATCATTGGCAGTGCTAGTTGAGGTTGAGATGGGAGTTGGGAGTCCAACAACAGGATGGCCAAATGTTCCCAATTTCTGGGTGAAGATCATCACATTTATATACACCCAGAGAGCTGAAGCATGTGCCCAGAAGCTAGAGTGGGAAGCACTGTAAAGCAGCTGTGGACCATTTGGACCTACGTCAAGTGGGAGATTTTCCTTGAAAAATTAGGTATTAACTCCAGATACTGTCTCTTTCCCATCTAAGTCCCTTCACTTTGTGTCAAGATCTGGGTCTGCATTCTGCAACTCTCCTCAAGACATTAAAAGATGCTAGAGTTTGACAGTTGGAATCCCTGTCTTTACAGGCTTTGAAAAGTGAAGATCTTTGCTCAGCCCTAATAGCCCAGGAGGTTTATATGTAAGCTCTGGCCACCATGACTAACTGGGCCTATTCTTACTGCCTCACGTCCCTGTCAATTTGCAGAGCCTGAGGCTTCTTCAGTCATCCAGCACATTCTGTGGAGTTCAGTTTTTATGAGGCAATGCTATCCCCTTTGGGGACTTGCCGTGCCACTATTCTACACAAGGGCATGATTTCACCATTTTGGTGTCAGAAGCAATCAAATCACCATCTTTCTCCAGCAGTTTTTCTCTTTTTAGTTGGTTTAACAGAGCTCCCAAATCTCACCTATGGTCTGCTGGTATTTTGTGTGCAGGACCCCAAGAGCAAGCAGAAAGACAAAACCAACCAACCAATGATCAAGCAATATTGAGTTCAAGAAAGCTTACTTCCCTTTTCCAAATAAAACTGTATTTAAAAGCTCCCAAAAATGCAAATAAAACACACCCAAGTTTCCACAAAAGAAAATGTTTCTTAGCACAGTCCAACGTCTCCAGTAATAGCAGAGATGCATGCAGCAGTTAATATGGAAGAGCCACTACAGTTGCTGCCATGGTGAATGTGCATAGAGATCTCAGAAGTGTGACTCACTCACTGCTTGCTTACTCAACCCAGAATTTGGAAATTTTCCAGGATATAGGGTTGTATACAATGCTAGTCCTACACCAAGCAGACCCACTGAAATTAATGAATACAACTAATTTAGGCCCATTCATTTCAATGGGTCTACTCAGAGCAGTACTGAGTTGGATACAACCCATAGTGAGCCATATCAGTGCATTAACAAGACCAGTCACCACATTAAAATCCCAACAAAGAAGTCAGCAAATGGCAGCATGTACTAATCCTGCAGAGGGAGAAGGAAATCCCAACATTTTTAGAAAATGTGTCTTTCCTCCATCAAACAGCATGATACAACACCCTCCATAAAGCTATAGAGTTTTAAAATTATTAAGATAGTTTATTCTGTAACTGCTTGAGAGCTTCTATTCCAGAATTTCCCTTCTGTTATGTTTTAAGTCTCCAAAAGCAACAAGTAGGAAAGTTCTTCTGTTTCTCACCAAATTAATTTGGAATCCTGTCTCACTTTCTGTTAGGTTATTTTGCTCTGTATTAAGCTTGTGTGGATTTTTACGCTTTTTTACCTTATCTCTGTCTTTCACAAATATATGTGCACCATTTGTTTATTCAAGACACTCTGTGAAAGACTCACAGGAACTAATTCTTACAAACATTTCTACCCTTTTTTACTAGAAAGCATTAACAACCTGCATGAGAAATTAACAGTCATGTAATTTCATGGAACTGTGCTAAAAGAATTCTATGAAATTATTAGGCAATATTTACCTAAGCCTTCAGATTCAAAGAGATAAGTCTCATCCACGCCAATGGAGCGGCACCATTTGAGAAAGTTGGCTGTGTTATCTCTAGCAAAGAAGGATCCTGAAGGCGCATCTTTCTTACAGGGGACTTTTCTCAAAGGGAAATCCTGAAAAGAGGAAGATGGTGGTGAAAGGTTGTGTAAAGAAAGGTCTTTATCTATAACAATGGGAAGACCTGAAAAATACATTTTTATGCCATCACAAATCCCTTTTATTTGAATATGCAGTCAGTGGAATCCAGACTAACTTAGTAATGCTTCAGTCCCATTGAAATGAATGATTCAAGGTATGTTAGTCATAACTAATTTTATTTCAATAGGACTAAATACAATTTTATTTCAATGGGACTAAAGTATGACTAAGGGTGCAATTTCCCTGGTAGATATGCTGGGCTGAGGAGCTTCAGGATGTGGTGTAGCTGCAGTGGAGGAGGAAAGGTGTTGGTGCCACCGGGCTCTGCTGGCAGAAGTCTCCCCCCCCTCCCGGGGAAAAGCCACAGTGCAGCTAGGGAACTCCATTGCCACCTGGGCACAGCCAGGCCCAGCTGAGACTGGCACAAGTGGAGCAGCGGAAGGCCCCAAAAAGAGGCATTCTGGGGGCTGTTGGGGACACATCCTGAACCCTTTCAGCTTGGTCCTATGGCCCTCCATCCTGGCAGCAGATATGCTGTGAAGAGGTGTGGCAGATGCATTCATTTCCTTTTGCCATACCCTGCCGGTGCAGCCAGCCTCCTCCCCTCCCAGCGGCTCCTGAACGGAGTTTGGATGTGGCGGCTCCTTGTGCCAACTCTGTTTCCACCAGCCTCCGACAAGTTGGATTACGCCCTAAGTCTAGACCCAACTCAATGCGTTATAGCTGAAGGGTGGGGGAAAACAGAGGTATTGTGATCACATGGAAAGCACTTTTAGATGATTTTCCAAAGAAAGAAAATTGCAATAGAAACCGATCTTTGTTGTATACATATTACTAATGATGGAAATTATTTTGACTGGCACTGTTGAGGACTCAGCTGAAACAGGAGTAAATAGACCATGCACCATTGTTTGTGAAGGTTAGCCTTTAGTTGTCAGAAACACTTTCCTCTAAATGGGAAGGCCACCTCTACCTAACTGACTTGCTACTTGCTCTGCTGAAAACTGGATTTGAAAAGACAGTTTTAAAATATCTTATCAGCAAAATACAGAACAAGAATAATAGAGTATCACATTAAAAAGATGAGGACAAAGCCTTAAGGGTATACATAATACTGCTCCAGTAATCTAAAAGTAGTAGAAGGTTGTCAGCAGACTTGACATATGATTCACTAATGTTTCTAATGAATTCCAATACATATACTATTTAAAACATTATGACCAGCAAGGTTTTTTAAATCTCACATCCCAAATTATCTTCTCCCTTTCACAGGTGTATAACCCTCTATCTATTCTGAACCATCCTAAATCACCACATACATACCCAAGCAACATTTTAAATCTTCCAGTAATCTCCAGCCGCATCTACTGGGTAGACCATTTCCCCTTTTTAATCTGGCCCCACAGCTGTAGCTACCTTCCAGGACAGTCCTGGGATGCTCATTGATGCCCTCACCTCACACCTAGCCTCTCTCTTCCCAGATATTTATGGCAAATTGCCTGCCTCTCCAGCTACAAAAGTCTTTTCTGCCCAAAGCATGCATCACCTGTAGCACTTTCCAGAGCCTCTGTCAATTTATACCCAATTCCAGTATTGCCATTCTCACCACATGCCACCTAAACAACCTATTTTCCTACACTCCTGGCATTTGCACCTTTGGCCAGAGCATTGTACCTGTACTGCTCAGAATGAAAGAAGATGCACCAGAGCCCTGTAAGTAATTAAAACCTCCTTTGTGTGTCCCAAGATACACAAAACAAAACAAAACACACCTAGGTGCAAGGGTACTTGTGGTACCCTTGTTTTGTTTCCAATGTCAGTTTCTGTCAGAAGCTGCGACACACGTGCCAGCCATGGCAAGGAGCAGAGGCAGAAGCAGGATGCCAATTACCGTGTGTAGAACATAAACATGAATTGCAGGGGCTGATATTCTGAATGCATTACATGAAAATAAGATGTGACAGCTATCGTAGTCGTCGTGTTGGATTCACACATGCAGCAATACTACCAAATTACTTACTTGAGAACACTCACGTTTTCTCCTGCCTACATTCATACAGAAGCAGCAGCATCTGAAGCAGACACACAGTCATATCTGGTTACACACTATTGCTGCTAATGCAAAAGCACTTCCTGGTGGTGCCACAACTGCATTTAACGGGGTGAACTTCTACTTTCAGTTCACATGCTACACCTTCCATGCAAACATGAGCAAACATAATCCCAATGAAACAAAGTTGTGGGAACTTTTAGAAGTTGTGATGAGCATGGTACTTACTCTTAAATCATTTGAGTCACAAATGTGCTTGATTGTGTTTTGAATGACTCCAACCAACATACACAGTAACACACCATTATCAAGATCTTCCAACAATTGGTCTGCTGTAAGTTCTATCCCTGTAAAATAGCCATATTCTTCATTAGTGTCATAAATATCAAACTCAGACTAACACAACAACAACAACAACAACAATTCAGACATGCATAGACATAAACGCAACCTAAAATCACTACAGAATAACCTCCATAACCCTCCTTTGTGGGTGTATTGCATCTGCTTTTGTCCAGTTCCAACTGATCTTTCAAATTCCCTCCCCGCTTCATGCAGTTCATGCCAGCCTTCCACAACAGCTGTACCAGCTGGGGCTGATGGGAGTTGTAGTCCAAAATATCCAGACGACACCAGGGTGTTGAAGCCTGGTGCAAATACTGTCATCTAACAGGTAGCCAGGAAGCCGTTACGTGTGGCAGCCTCTGCACTACAACAGAAAAAGTTGTGTTGGGGTTGCAGATGAACCACATCAAGCTCTAAATTGAGTGATAAATTACCTCACACTAAACACATTAGAAATTACAGCATCACAGACATCATTCATACTCTTCACCCTATTTCATAGGATTGCATTCCTGCATTTTAAAGGACTGGTTTGAATTGCAACCTGTATTTTAGGCTACAGTTTGCACAATTCTAGTTAGAAATTAACATTGGGACCCAGTGACTTGTCAGATTAGTCAATGCTTTTAGAAATATGCGCAGGCATTTAAAAAGATTGTGGTGAGATATTATTATAGGCTCTTAGCAAGTGACACAGAAAGAGAGAAAGGGAGAGACAGACAGACAGAGAAATATCAGGGAAACAAAGTACCTGAAGAGGAACAGGCGCCGGCAATTCCTTCTGTACGTTAATGGTTCTAACTTATTTTAGTAGGAACTCCTCTCTGTGCTAAACCTAAGCTGACATTCTTCCCTTCACATGACTAAAGTCACATGGAAAGAGAGCAGGAATGTGCTCGCTAGCTCCACCTTCTCCACTGCCTCTCCATTGCCCGCCAGGCGTCAGAAGGCAAACATCTGCAACAGGGATTGTACAGGGTCTAGCTGCCACAGAGAGCCTCCCTGAGTAGAGCATGCTCCCTTCCAGTTTGTGGAGGGTGAGATGGGAGCAGAGGAGCGAGCTAACGAGCACATCCATCCCTCATTTACAAGGTGCCTGTTTTTTAGGGTGGCAGCTCATGGGCTTTGAAACTCATTCTCTCATAACCTGTGGACATTCAATGAAGATAAATGTTGGAAGATTTGGGACAGACAAAAGAAAGTACTACTTCTTCACAAAGCACATAGTAAAACTCTGGAAAACTCTAGTAAAAGAAGAGGTAGTGATGGCCACCCACTTGCATGGCTTAAAAGAAAAGAGGCGTAGACAAGTTCATGGAGGGTAAGGCTATCAATGGCTCCTTGCCATGATAGCTGTGTTCTACCTCCAGTGTTGGAGACAGTACACCTCTGAATGCCAGTCACAAGTGGGGAGAGTGCTGTTGTACTCAGGTCCTGCTTTAGAGCTTTCCATAGGCATCTGGTTGGCCACTGTGAAAACAGAATGCTGGACTAGATGAGCCACTGGCCTGACCCAGCAGGGTTCTTCTTAAGTTCTTACTTACTGACATTAGGCAGGCACCCTCAAGGACACCAAATACTGTTTGTGCAGGCTGGTAAGAGAATGGAGAAGGAAGAGGCCAGCAAATCCACCTGCAAGTCCCTCCCTAGCAGCCTTAGTGAGCTTGAGGCCTGCGAGTTCTGTCAGGAGTGGGAACACAAGGAAAAGGAACACAAGCTGTGGCTTATTGCCACCTTCTTTTTCTTTTATGGGAGGTTGTTGCTGTGAGTGCTTGTGGGCAATGATTCATACCAATCCTGGATGGGTTGGAGAGTAGGGGTGAAAGGTGTTAAGTTGCTCAAAGGCCACAGAGTGGGGCCCTCTTTGTGTGAGAGACAGTGGAGGAGTGAGTGGGCTGGCATAGGTGAAAAATAGGGTGTAAGTTGTTGCTTTGACAATTGGTTGTTTAATCTGTTTTAATGTCCTGTGTGTGTTTTTAACTAGGTAGTTAGTTAAATTTACTTTTTGTCCTCATTGTTTGCTTGCTTGCCTTATAACAGAATTGTTAATTTGTTTATTGAGCCTGTTTATATGACTTTGTATATTTTTTCTGTTTATTATTTTGTTTCGTGTTCTGGGACTGAAATTATTTAATTAAGAGCAGGCTATAAATACTGTGAACAAATGAATAAATTGTTTTAGATGCTTGCTAAAAAGGTTTTTAATTTCAGCAAGCCTACCCAGACATTTAATTTAGTTACCTATATTAGTTTTTTAAAGTTTTGCAGATTTTATCTGTGTCTTAATTATAATTTTTAATCTATATTTATTGCTTTTTATAGTCTTATGGATTTTAGCTGTGTTTTATCTACAATTTTTATGACATATCTTGCTCAGAGTGCTCCTTGATTAAGTGGTTTATACATTTTTCTAAATAAATAAAATTGTGTGAGAAGACATTTTTCTGCACAGGGCTCATGGTTAACAGTAATTAGGCCAATGGCTCTTTTAAACGAACAAATATTCTTAATATGTGCCAACTCAAGCACTTTGCTCTGTGGAACAAGCGCTGTTACAGATGCCGCATAATACTTGTTCTGCGCTTGTAAGAAATCGTTCTTTTAGCGTAGCAGCTTTTTGGAACTCCCTGCTTATTGACATCAGGCCTTAGCTGTTTTCCTTTTGGCGACTGCTTAAAACTTTTCTGTTTAGGCAAGCCTTTCCAGACACATAGATGGTGATCTGTTTCGACCTTTTTAGTTAGCAGCTAATTGTTATACATATGTTCTTAATTACTTGTTTTTAACTGCTTTATTGATATTTTTAATGTTTTAATGTTTTTTTGTAAACTGCTTAGAGGGTTTTACATTCAAGTAGTATATACATTTTGTTAAAGTAAATACTTTACCCAACAAGCCAGAGAGCCAGATGGACAGATCCTCCTGCATAGGAACCAGAGTTGCCTCATGTCGGACAGATATCCACTGGTCGTAGAGCAAAACATCAGCTAAGCCTGGACCGTGCCTTGGAGTCAGTGGACTTCGTGGACTTAGAGGGGGATCCTCTCCAAACCACACCTAATGGGGACAACAACAATTAAACAACACAACGTTGTGATACATTGCAGTTGAACATTATTGTTAACCTTTATGAAGCACTTTCAAAAGTGATGCAGAAGAGTATTAAGTCAGTAATGGCCTTATCCAATATATATACAAATGAGTCACATTTATTTTAGAATAGCCCTGCTGAAAAGTCAGAGATGTTGGTTTTCTGTATGGCCTGTATACAACCATGGAGTCCGTATTATAAAACTTTGAATTTTCATTTTATAAGAACAGCAAGTCGCTGAAACCAAACACATGACACTTCATAACTGTGGCACATTTAGGCAGCCTGTATGAGTAGGCGCATATAGAATTCTACTGTAAATCAACACAGGTATTTACCTTCTTCAGAGGCATATTGTAAGGCTTATGTTTGACACAGGAAAAAAATAATAAAGATGTTGATTTTTCATTTTGCCTACCTGAACGGGCTGCTGCATGGTGATAGTACTTCCCTAGGAATGGAAAGAAGAGACACAAGCTATTATAAACCGGAGTCGCCTCTAGTGTCTATAAATTTAGAAACTGCTATATGAAAATACAGTAAGAGCCTCATATGACAGATAGATCCTAAGGTAAGGTAACATAAAGAGCCTCATGGACAGAAAGTGTGCCATTCTCTCATCACTGCAACCCCTCAAAAGCCTCTCTGGGATCCTCCAAAGCAGTGGGGGACAGGGTGCATGGGGCTGCTGGAAGAAAAGTGTTCTTTTCAGGAACTTCCTTAAGTTAGGATATAACCTTGATTTGGAGCAATACCCTCCTGCCACATCACTGCCAGAGTTTCAAAAGATGCCAAAGACTTAGAAGAAGGAGAGCTAATTAAAAAAGAGAGAAATATTTGCTATATTTGTATAAGCTGTTCAGTTACATGCAATCTCTAGACGAATAAGATATAACATTAAGTATACTATCATAAAAATAAATTGCAATAATGAAAAAACTCATAAGAGGAAAAGATAAAATCAGTTTAACAGCAAGGGTGTAAATCAGCCTCCCAAACCTGGTGCGCTCCAAATGTTTTGGACTCCTACTCCCATCAGCCCAAGCCACCATCACCAATGGACAGGGATGATGGGGGGTGTAGACCAACAACATCTGAAGGCCATCAGTATGCTTTCAGATTTTACGTTGTTTTTAAATTGTTTTTAATGTTGTATTTTTAAATTGTTGTAACCCGCAACAGACCTTTGGATGAAGGACGGGTAATAAAACTATGATAAATAAATAAATAAATATTTGGGATTTCCAAGTTTATAAGCAATACTTTTCCAAGGCTGACTCAATTTCTCCCATAAATGTGAACAGAAATTTCAGAATAAGAATATGGAAGTATTCAGTGGGACTTAGTCATGACTAATAGGGCTTTCTTTCCTAGACACTTGAAAGTAACTTTACAGACTACCAGGCAAGTGGCTATTTACAAGCTAGACATATACATAATGGCCTAGTTTGGATGATCTTTCTAGACCATGGGTTATGAAGTCAGGAAAGGATGTCCAAATCAGGTCAGTAAGACTGTTACACAGGGCTGTGGAATCGGTATGCCAAACCTTTGACTCCAACTCCGACTCCTCTATTTTTCTACTGTCTGACTCCGACTCCTTCATAAATGGCAAATGTATATTAACTAGTAATAACAAATTTACTGTAGTAAAATGGTAGCACAAGGCATTTCATCACCACCACGTGAATCATCAGGCTAGATTGATAGAACATAAAATATATTTATTTGATTAAAATTTCTGCACAAGAAAACTTTCCTAAATTGCTATGAAAGTTTTTATTTTGAAGCCGGAGTCAGTACATTTCTAGCGACTCCGACTCCACCCAAAATTGCTTCCGACTCCACAACTCTGACTCCACAGCCCTGCTGTTACAGGACACTGACAGAAATAAATAAATAAATAAATAAATAATTCTGATGTTGAAAAGAGAGCTTAAGGCAACACTACTGAAACATCATTATTATCCAAATTGCTCAAAACTCTTGTATTGGAGTGCAAATCATAATTCATAGCTTTGCCAACTGGGGTACTGTGTTTAGAATACAAACATGATTTCATTTTAAATGTCCCTTCACATCAAACTGCAGAATCATTGTGTCATTTATTTATTTCCTTATTTGTCCTTCCCCATAAGTCCAGGTGGTTGTTTATGAAACACAGAAACAAAATACAGTAAAACTGTGCTAAAAACATATATACATTAAAAACAACAAATTATAACAAATCAATTAAAACAGAAATCTGTACACTGCTGATGAGGAGTATCACTTCTTATAGCAATTCTTTGCCATTATCAACATTGTTTATTTAGGACTAAATCAGAGATTTATTTGGGTTTCCAACCATAGCCAATACGAGAGCAGATATATCCTGAACTAATTATATCTGTCAATGTAGAAGTTCCATTACTTCTCCTTTGAATGTTAGTAACTGATTATATTTTCCTTCTCTACACTACAGAAAAAGAGGGCAGAGCATTTAAAAAGGGCATTGCTGATGAACATATTATGCTTCCCACAAGTTGGTCGCAGAGAATAAATTTCCTTTAGCATAAAAAGGCTTTTGTTTTAACAACAAGCCTAAGAGAGTTCATTGACTTTTTAGAAGGGGAAGAATATGGCAGGAGTAGCTAGCAAAGAGGCTTACTCTCGTTAAAATAAGGAGCCTCACACAATCAAACAAGGGCTTTAACATGCCAACTGCCAAGAGTAAGAACAAAAGACAGCCTAATTTGGAGGGCACGCTCAGTGCTTGAACAAAATGAAATATTCATAAAGGAACTATTGGAAGAATGTCCAGCACCTTCATTTTTCAGGAATGCCTCACGAAACTTATCTTTTGGGGGAAATGTACATTTAAAGGAAAATGTCAAGTTCTTTCACATCAATTCACTTGACATTAAATCTGCCATAAACATCTATTAAAACACAATCATGAAGTTGGTCATACATTGACAACTGGAAGTATATATGGGATTCCTGCTGCTTAGCACTATAGAGATACAGTCTGAGCCTGCATTCAGACATTATCAATCCTCCAAACCATGATTTAGAACAAGTGTGGGGAACCTTTGTTCCTCCAGATGTTGCTGAACTACAATTCCCATCATCACTGGCCATTGTTGCTGAGCTCATGGGAGTTGCTGTAGCTGAGCAACATCTGGAGGGTCAAGGGTTCCCTACACCTTATTTAGACTACAGGGAACAAGCAATGAGCTTGCAAGCTCCCTCCTTCTCTCATACTACAATTTGCTGGTTTGAACAAGACAACAAACTGTGGTTTAAGTAAATGAGGAAATATTCTAACAGTGAGAATGTGGGAAGGAGGGAAGAGGAAAAGGGAGTATGCAAGTTTGTCACTTGTTTCTTATCTTCGCGACCATGGTTGGAGTACTGGGAATGTGAGGTCTGAATGCAATCTAAGCCGATATGGGATTCTTGCAACATTATCATCATAGGCACGCTTACTCAGAAGTAAAGTCTTACCAAATTCAACAAAACCTATATAAATGCAAACATATAGGATTGCACATTGTATAGTGCATTCTAGGCATGTCTAGTCATAAGTAACTTCTGTTGAGTTCAGTAGGATTACAGCCTCAGTCATTCCTCAGTAGGCATAATCTGCTGTGTCCAAGACTGGATATGCCAAGCCTCAAGCATAAATTAAAGTATGGGCTGTTCGTGCTGTAATTTATGGCAGCTTCCTGGATCATTCTCTCTGTCTTAATAAACAATTTCTTGAAGCTTTATTATTTCGTTCACTTCACCCTCAAGACCCCACCCACCCACAATGTAACATGGATTTATTGCCAAATTGGATTTCCTAGCACTGACAATCTGCAAACCAGAGCAGGCACCTCACTGATTAGAAACTCACTGAAGCAACAGAGTTACCATGTTTCCAGTGCTTCAACATTATACTGTGCATTCCAACAGCCTTATTATTCTTTGAGCGTGCTCATAAAAAATATCTGAGCAGGACCAGGGGTGTAGTCATCTGGGGGCTTGGGGGGGGTCTTAAACCCTTTACTTTTTAGGAGCAGTGTCCCAGCAGAGTCCCTATATCTCCAGCATGCTATAAGCCAATCAGCATGAAAGGGGAGTGTGTTAACCACTGAGAAGAGTCTTCTAACTGTGGAATAGTCTTCCTGATGAGGTGCGCTTGGCGCCGACATTGCTATCTTTTCAGCGCCAAGTTAAAACCTTCCTCTTTTCTAAGGCATTTTAATCTAATTTTAATTTAGTTTTTAAGTCTGCTGCAATTGATTTTACATTTATTATTTATGTTTTTGTTGTATTATATTATGGAATCTTATTGTATTGTATGTATTTGTATGTTATTTGTATGTTATTGTATGTATTTGTATTTTTGTTGTACACCGCCCAGAGAGCTATGCTAGTGGGGTGGTATAAAAATTTAACAAATAAATAAATAAATTTACTTGGGAGACCCAATGAATTCAGGGGATTTATCTTTGTAAGCTTGTACAGGACCGGACTTCATGGGTGGTTTCAGATAGCCAGGACCTTGTAGTGATCATAATCTTACTGTGTCACAGAGGCATTTGTGAGGTGAGCAGCCTGCAATGACGAGCCAAATGTGACAGCTGCAAGGTCAAGGTAAGCTTCACCCCCAGGCCCTTCTCTACAGAAAACCAGCCACACACAAAGATGTGGCTACTACAGCTGCAGCGGAAGGGTCTGTGAATCCTGACCCTGAATCTTCAGCTAAAAGAACGAGGATCTTCAGCCATAACTAGAACTGCAAAGCTGAAAGGAAGCACACTCTGGCCTATCCCACCAGCAAGGGAATCAAGGGCCAGCAGGAGGTTGCACCTCCTACCTCCCAGAAAGAACATCACAGCAAGGGGTAGTCCTGCCCAGTCCTGTTCATCAGCCCAAAAGGCACTTGCTTCCCTTTCCTATTAGAAAGAGCACACTCAACTCAAACTGTTGCTTGCCCTAGGAAAAAGGAACAGAAGGGAAATCCACCCTGGCCTCTGCCTCCACCACCAGCCAGAGCAACAAGGGCTTCTAGCTCAAGTGCAGCACCAAGGAAAACCTCCAGAGCAAGGGAAGATCAGCCGGGCCCACACCAGCAATAAATGTTAACAACTCACCACTTTGGTCTGGCATTGTCAAGCTGATAGTCCTTCTCTTTCCTTGACTTCGTTTTGCTTTGTTTTTAATGTGTAAGCTTGGGGACAAGTTGTGACTCTCATTTTTGTTTAAAATCAATGTGAGCCGCTTTGGGAGGCAATTTTAGTGTGAAAAGCAGGATAAAGATATAAAACTATATTAATTTACAAAGGCCAGCTAAGAATAGTAGTATGACAGCAACAGCTGCTGCAGAATAATAGCACAACTGCATGAAGCCCATTAGAAGACATTAAAGAAAGTGGGCAGGGTATGTCTGTCTGTCTGTGGTTCTACTTTGATTGGCCAAAGGCAAATGTTCCCTTGTCTCTCTAGAGGAGAAGAAAACATCCAAGCAGCTACATTCCTCCTCAAAAGCAGCAAAAGTGGCCGCAATTCAACAAATCAGAGATTAAGCTGATCCAGGCCTGAGGAAGGATGCAGCTTGAGTCACTCACGGAGCATACAGTTAGATGCCTGTCTGACTCACACACACACTGTCACTACTACAAATCTTCACCCCACCCCCATCTATGGCTTGCATCCCTCCTTCCCTGCCTGCACACAATTTTCTTACAGATTGCGTGTAAAAGATTCAAAGGCTGTGCATGGATCAGAGCTTTGCTTCAAATGGCCTTTTAACATTCCTGCCTGAAGAAGAGATCTGTGCAACTCAGAAGCTTGCTTCCCACCACATCTGTCCCAATGTCAAGTATAAGCTGCTGCATTTTGGATTATGTCTGACTCTTTCTTTGAATTCTGACCCACTGAAAGCACTCAATGCCTGCTTCCCCCATTCGCTAGTGCAATAAATCATTAGCAGTTAATGCCACTACCATGTGCTGCAGCTTTTCATTCCAAGTCATTTCTGAATTAGAAAGTAACTCAAAATTGATACAAGCATTAGTTCAGCAGCCATTAGGGGAACAAAACATAACCCTGCAGGGCTCCATACCATAAATGACAAGGAGCCAAGCAGATGTCCCCCAGAACCACCTTCACAAATTGACCATCCAAGCACGAACAAAATCACTGCAATATAACGCCTCCAAATCCCATGACAGCCAGCCTATCAAGAAGGATACCATGGTCAATCCTATCAAAAATCGCTGAAAGATCCAAGAAAATCAACAGGGTCATACTCCCCCTGCTCCATTTTTCTCCCAGCATGGGTGATCCATCAGGGCAAACAAAGCAGGCCTGAACCCCAACTAAAATGGATCTAGAAACTCCGTCTCATCCAGAAATGCCTGAAGTTATGCAGCAATCATCCGCTCAAAAACCTTGCACATGAAGGGAATACTAGCAACCAGCCAATAAACATTAAGACTTTCTGAGTCCAGAGTAAGTTTCTTCAGAAACAACCGAACCACACTGAGACCAGCCCCCTGTCTCAAGAAGGCATTTATCACTTCCTGGACCCAGCCAGTCAATCCCTCACCACTTGATGTAATAAACTAAGAGGGGGAAGGGGCAAGTGTAGATAAAGTGCACCTCATCTACATCCTCAGGTCTCAAGAACTGGAATCCATCCAACAACAGAGGATGACACAGAGCTTTGGACAGATTGACCTGATTCAACTGTCACATCCATTTCACGGTGGACATGAGTGATTTTGTCCTCAAAGTGCTTGCAAACATGTCCAAAGGTTTGGTAACATCACCAGATGGGTCAGACTGCAGAAGGCGCTGAACTATACAGGGATCCAATGCTATCAGAAAAAAAAAACTTTTTCTTTGCAACCATCAATTAGGCTCAGTAATTAACTCAGATCAGTATTTGCTCAAGTTCACTGCAAGTCTTCCACCACTTGCACTCAAGCAGTCTTGCTTGGTTGCTCCCAGTTGCCCAGAACACCAGGAAGCTGAGCTGACTCTGCTCAGTAGAAGCAGGTATTTGGAAGTGATCATATCAACTGCCTGGATCATGTCACCATTCCACAAAGTCACCAAAGGCATCTACTGGAGTGCCAGCCACGCCAAATGAAAATTCTCCAAGGTCTCCCTGGAATCCTGTGGATTCCTTAAGACTTCTGGGGTGGACCATCTCTAATAGGTCACCCACCCCAGAGAGGAGAATAGCTGCTGACTCAAAACTTCAACAGGAAGCAATCAGATCATGAGAAAATAATATTGTCTGTATATGGAATGTTACTGACCATTCTATATAAGTGTTATCTCATGTGTGGGATTAACTCTATTTCTTTCCAATTATAAAGGAGACTACCCATTTACTTTCAAATGTTTCTTTTTTGGACAACTTAAACAGTTATAGTATACATCAGACATAGATTTTAATCAAAGTGCCAGATTTGCAAAATGCTGGTGTAACTGCTACCAACTGTAAATCCCTGCCCTGATGCCTATTAAAGTTTTTACAATGAAGGAGAATGGGGCAAACTATATATATATAAAATAAATGTAAATGTACTGCCTTCAAGTCGATTCCAACTTATGGCGACCCTATGAATAGGGTTTTCATGAGGCTGAGAGGCAGTGACTGGCCCAAGGTCACCCAGTGAGCTTCATTGCTATGTGGGGATTTGAATCCTGGTCTCCCAGGTTGTAGGCCAACACTTTAACCACTACACTGCACTGGCTGTCACATATATAAAATAATTTATAGTATTTTTTGCTGTCCCTTAATTAATGCAAGGCTCCTCTATAGTAGCACAGAGATAGTCCATTCAAACATAGCTGGCTTATTTACCATTGAATGTATTGTTTCCGTAATCAGCACACCCACAGGAGATAGGCAGGTGGCTGCATAATCACTGTATTCACACTCCCTAGCATGTTTGAATGAAAACCCACACTATATTGCTAAGGCTCAGGACATGTGCCAACACAGCAGCCTATTTAGATCTAATCTGCGGCATAGAATAGTGTCCTATTTAGCCATTTGCACTAAATACCTGTTTACCTTATCAGTGAGCCACTGAATTTTCTTATGGCCTGGAAAAAAATGTAACAGGACTGTGTGGATGGAGGTCTTGATCCTTGCTGCTATTTGATGCACCTGCACACTCTAGACATGAGGTGAAGGTTTGAATCCAGCCCCTCATTCTTCAGTTTCCTAACTCTGGGCTTTGATAAACCTCTTGTAGGAAGAAAGCAACAGGACATACTCAGGACGCAGATAAAAATAGCACAAAGCCCTCTATCCTCAAATAAGTGTAAATGCCACAATAGGAGATGGTGCAGAAGCTTGTCTCTAACAGTGCAAACCTGTGCATGTTTACTCAGAAGTGAATCCCATTGTGTCCAAGGGGACTTACTCCCGAGTAACTGTGTTTAGATATTTAGGACCCAGGCACTTGAGGGCTTTATGTCATCAGTACATCGATTACAACTTGGGGTTCTTGTTTACAGCCAGAGTAAGCAAACAATACAAAAGACAAATCTGCAGCAACTCTTAAGTTGCAGTATTTTTATTTGTATGGTTTTACACAATACTTCAGAAGCCTCTCATGCCTAAAGGCTAAAGAGCTCTTAAGTGTATTTCATCACAGACAACGTATTTCTCCCTTCTATTACATCTAATCATGAGCACAACTGAGTCGAAATCCTAAAATCTGCACCAACAAATCCTGCTGCCAACTGTGGCTTGCACTGCTCTTGGTATTCTTTTTCCAAAGGCTCTCTTACTGGTGCAGAATTAGGTGCAAACTACATTTAAAATATATACTGTGGCCATATATGCCTTAGCAAACCACAAGCCTTATCAAATATCTTAACTGCAACATCAGATTGTCCATGAACAATCCATGGAATATCAACCTTTTACACCTTTTTATAGAAGAGCCCTGGAATCCAGATGCTGATGATGCAAAACATGTTTACTCAAAAGTAAGTTCCATTGGTTTCAATTAATCTTACTTGGAAGTAGCCATGCTTAGAGTTGCAACCTACACAGAATATCATGCTTCTTGGAAGATATTACTCTGGAAATCAAACCTAACCTACTAAACTTAAAACCGCTGATCAAGACTAGTATAGTGCATTTTCCATGTTAGAAATCAAACATGATGCATGATATTTGAAGGGCCTACTTTCAATGATGCATAGGTCTTCACAGGGGCTCTTCATTCAAACACTGCACATCCCTAGTAATTACTCCATGTTGTATATAGTTTGCTGGAAGACTCCCAAAGATAGAGTTGTCTCTCTCTTATTTTGAGACACAGTCAGAACTTGTGATCCTAAAAACTTGATTAATATTTTGGGAAATCTCAGAATATTATGCATTGTACAAAGTTATGCATAACAAGTTACTCATTGGCTACATCTCTCATAACTGTACAAACTTCCTTACATGCTGCTGTTTATACTGAAGAAAAAATGCATGTTTGGCCAAAAACCTTTAGAAGGCTACTTGCCACAAGGCCTTGCATTTTCTAATTCAAAACCTGTATGCCCTGGGGCGTTTTTAAAGAGGCACAATAAGATATAGACTGCCAGAGGCAATACTGACTTATGAGGACCATCCACGTCCCATACTGACATGTCAAGATCGTCTTTTGCTCACTGTTACCCTACAAGCCTTTTGTTTACAGAACATACATATTTCACATTCTCTGTTCTAGATCTCTGAAGATAAAGACCCTTGACCAAACTGCATCTATAACACTTTAACACACAATAAAAGCGCCAATGCTTTATTTTTCCTAGGGCACTGTAAATACCCAACATCCTTCCTTGCCTAGGTAGACCGTAAGAGCAGTCTTTAAAATCCCCCCCGCCCGGTTAAGAGACGAAGGGAGAAAACACTCTCCACAAACTCATGCCTGGAAGACCCCGGGGGAAGGAAGGCAATCACTTCTTGCCCACAGCATGGAGAAGTCTCTGAAGGCTATTCTCATTAGAACTGCCCCTTGGTTGATTGGGCACTCCCGAGACAAGGCTGAGCGGCGGCCGAAGGAAATCACCAATCCATCTCGCTAGTAGTGGAGAGGAACAGAGGAAGATACTCACACGGCAATAGCCCCCCGACTCAATCTCCCCCATCCATCATCTGCCAGGCACCAATGTGATTGCAGTAGCGGCAGCAACAAACCCCCTTGCAGCTTCAGCTCTGCCTTGATTCATTCGCCTACGTCTGCCCGCACAGTTCGAAAGGTCCAATCAGGCGACGCGAGGCGGAGCCAAGGCCTGAGAGGAGGAAGCGCCTACGACTGGCTGGTTGGGAGTGGATGACTGTAGCTTGCACCCTCGGCGTGATCCGCCTCGTGGGTGCTCACGTCCAGTGCAGGTGGAAGACGCTCATTCAAATCTTCGCAGCGGTTTCCTGCCTCTCTTTGGGTGCGGTTGTCGCTTCGGTAGTCACTGTGAATGGCTGTCTCGTCCGAAGGATGGATTCCTATCCAGGGTCTGACTGGCTGCCAGCCAGGCATCAGCTGAGAGTGTCGCAACGGAAGCGCTTCCTTGCAAAGCTTTCGCCCACGGATAGCCGGTTCTGGAACCAGAGAGGAGTTGCTTAACTCCTCCTTCCCATTCTCTCATGTACTTTTGAAAAAGCACCAGGCAAAAAACCCTGCGTCAAAACAAACACGACACTCATGTAGGTGTTCTCTGATATTCCCGTGATCTGGCCCATTTGAGGAATTAGAATACTGGGTGCACACTATGATGTCCTTATATGTTAAAACCTGTAAATATGGTAAGTGCGGGTTTATTAAGGGATATATGGTAAGTGAATTGAATGAGAGGGGGGAAAGCATGGGTTGGAAGGCTGGAAAATGCTGGATGATGATTGGCTGAGTGTTTGAATGGCTGAAGATATAAATGGGAGGATGAGAGTTGAGAGGGGGTCAGTTGGTGAGAGTTGTTGGAGAGATGTTATTGGAGAGTTATTTGGATGGTTTGGTTGGCAGAGTTCTGAGAGAGGGTTGGATTATATTTGGCTGATATTTAGACAGTATATATATGACCAGAAACATAAATAGTGACACTATATGAAACCATACGCTTGTTAAACATTCCTAAAGTAATCTTGTTATTTCCTGGTGTTATCAAATAAATACTTTTATTGGTTTACCAAAAGCCTGATCCTTGGCTGGGAATACACAGACCAGAAGGGAGGGCAGGGTAATTACCAATGCTGAAGGGAAACTGTATCATATGGTGGCAGCGGTGAAGGGAGATACTGTAACATCGTCAAGTATCCAGAGCAACCCGGGATTGTATGCTTTATAGACAAAGATACAGCCAGCTTGGAAAATTTACTTTTTAAAACTACAACTCCCATCAGCCCCACCCAGCATGGCCACTGGATTGGGCTGATGGGAGTTGTAGTCCAAAAAAGTAACTTTTCCAAGCTCTGGATACAGGGGGGATGTGGACAGCAAGGGCACCCAGACACAAAGTAACAACCCATAGGGAGACTAAGGCGAAGTCTCTAGCGGTATTGTTTACAGGGAGTGGCTGATGGTGCTGCCTAGCAGTGGGATCTTGAGAGATCTGTGCTAGAGCGGAGTGAGAAAAAATAAAAATGACGATCCTGACTGGTGGTGTCCTGAGGTGGTGCCTAGTGAAAGGTGGTAGCCACAAGCAGATGGGAACCTGACAGGTGGAGCCAAAGGTGGGATCGTCATACACACCAACCCAGGCCACCAACCGCTGGGATGCTAAGCTAACATGGAGTTGCCGGTATGGGCCGATATATCTGGTAGGTGCACTTCAACATACACACTTAGGCTGCAGTTCTAACCATATTTATCTGGAAGTAATCACCATTGAATTCAATAGGACTTACTTCTGAGCAGACATGGTTAGGATTAGACTATTGCTCAGGTAAGAACTGTACATCTGTTGTTTGTAGAACTGTACATCTGCATGCTTGTGATAAATGTGCATGGGTTTGTTTCACTGTGCTGATTTAACAGTGAGAAAAGAGAATTGTCAGTGTAGGTGCATGACACATGAACTACACATGGGCTGTTCATAATTTGCCCTATGGGGAATTAGGTTTGTGTGCACAGTAGAGCTGGTTCCCATATGCATGGGCATCACTTGATGATAGCAACATCCAGTGATGGCTTGTACATGTGAATCGGCCATGATAGTTATAATTTAATGTTTTTATAAACCACTTAGAAGTTTCTCACAATCGATCAGTACATAAATTTTGTTAGAGACTTGAGATAGAACTTTCATATCCCCTGATATCAAACAATATTTTTAAAGGAGTTAGTTCACATTCAGCTTCTAGTCATCAAGTTAAAATAAATCAAGTGTGTACATCACTTGTGTACAAGTGGTAATTGTGTATATTGTTTCATGTACAGTACACTGCTTAAGAGAGTTTTGTTTTTATTAAACAGTTTGTACATATTTCTAAATAAACTAAATAAAAAATATATGGAAGTATGTGAACAGGCCTACATGGCTGATCTTTCCAATTTTGTGTTTGCTTTTCTATCCATTGTAGATATTCATATGAGGTTGTTTGATATGTCCATTGCATTTATTTATTTATGTATATCCTGCCCTTCCTCCCAGCAGGAGCTCAGGGCAGCAAACGAAAGCACTAAAAACATTAAAACATCATAAAAACAAACTTTAAAACACATTAAAACAAAACATCTTCAAAAACGTTTCTTAAAAAAAGCTTTCAACATATCTTCTAAGATTAAAACATTTTTTAAAAGAAGGTTTAAGAACATATTAAAAAACAATTCCAACACAGATGGGATAGGTCTCAACTTAAAAGGCTTGTTGAAACAGGAAAGTTTTCAATAGGCTCAGGAAAGATAACAGAGATGGAGCCTGTCTAATATTTAAGGGGAGGGAATTCCACTGGGTAGGTGCCACCACACTAAAGGTCCGTTTCCTATGTTGTGCAGAATGGACCTCCTGATAAGATGGTAACTGCATTATCTGCATTGCATTAAGACTGTAACCATAGTAGTTGTAAGTGAAGTGCACAGAGGACCATTTTGCTTAAAAAATAATCTTTAGTTATTTTATTCTAACCTTCCTCAAAGGAGTTCATGGCAGCATCCAAGCTCTTCATTCATCCATTTATTCTCACAACAACCTCATGAAGTAGGTTAGAATGAGAGACAGTGGTTTGCCCAAGCTTTTCTTCAGTGTCTGTGTAGGGGATTTAATCTCAAATGCAGTTAGAGGTGATTATAGAGGGAGCTTCATGGCTGAGCAGGCATTTAAACCTGAATCTTCCTGGTCTTAGTCCTACATCAGCCTTTCATAACCATTGGGTCCCCAGATGTTGCTGGACTACAATTGCCATCATTCCTGGCCATTGGCCATGCTGGCTAGGACTGATGGTTGTTGGAGTCCAACAACATATGGGACCCAAACGTTGGGAAAGGCTTACATTCTAACCAGTGTTCCACCATCTAACTAAAGCAGGGAATCCTACATGTTTTGATGATGTCAAAAGCCTGTTATCCACACCCCAAGTTGAATGTTTTCCTTCTGATGACCTTACATTGAAATTAATTAAAACTCTGCAGTATAATATCAGTTAAGCAGCAGGAACTGATTAGAAAAATAGAGATAGGATAAATGGTTGCTATTGATTTTCACAGTCAGTAAAAGGTTGTACTAATTATGTGTAGGGTATCCTAATGAATGAAGGTCCTCAAATGCAAAGATGTATCACTGAACACTAAAGTCAGAATCTTTCAGACCGTGGTATTCCCGATCTCTATGTATGGATGTGAAAGTTGGACAGTGAAAAAAGCGGATAAGAGAAAAATCCACTCATTTGAAATGTGTTGGAGGAGAGCTTTGCGGATACCATGGACCATGAAAAAGACAAATAATTGGGTGTCAGAACAAAGTAAACAAGAACTATCACTAGAAGCTATAATGATAAAACTGAGGTTATCATAATGAGAAGACATGATTCACTAGAAAAAACAATAATGCTGGGGAAAACAGAAGGGAGTAAAAAAGAGGAAGACCAAACAAGAGATGGATTGATTCATAAAGGAAGCCACAGACCTGAACTGACAAGATCTGAACAGGGTGGCTCATGACAGATGCTACTGGAGGTTGCTGATTCATAGGGTCACCATAAGTCATAATCAACTTTAAGGCACATAACAACATCCTAATGAAATGATTTAAAAACTACTGTTCAGCATCTCCTTCAGAAATGCCATTCACAGCTCTTGCTTCTTTAGAAGATTGTTACTTAAGACATTTTTGATGATGTTTCCCTCATGGAAATGCTGTTAGAAATGCAACATCCTAAGTCTACCACTCCTGTGCTACTGCAGTGGAACATAAATTACTATTCTTCGTCTAGGGCAGGGATGGGGAACCGGGGAACCTCCAGATGTTTTTTTATTCCACCTCCTATCAGTACTAGCCAGTGTGGCCCATGGTCAGGGATGATGGGAGTACAACACCTAGATGGTCACAGGTTTCCCACCCCTGATCTATGAGGATAAGATCTGCTTCCATGCCACCTTTTTCCTCTGTGTATCACCTGGAGAGCTGGCATGTAGTCTAAGCCCCTTATCCTGGGAGCTGAGCCCCATCAGCCATACTTTTTGGTAAGGATTTGTTACAGATAGGGCTGTAGCGCTTTCCTGCCCTGCCCAAGATCAATGAATTTGACATGAAATTACCTACTGGAACTCTGATTTTCTGAGAATATAGTACTTGTTTTCTGCTAAGGCAACATGTGGAAGTTTGGGATACGTTCCTAAGCACAAGTCAGTTGCATCTGGTATATGGGCCCTTTAAGATCTAGTCTAGTCAAATGTTCAGTCATCTGTCTTTGGGTTATATCTGCTGATCCCATCTATCAACCTTGAACCATTGGCCTGACTGGTCATTTTTCCAGGTTAGGCCTTCTGCGATGGAGTTAGCTTAGGACCCCCTCCCTTCAAGTCCATGGCTTTATACAAACATCAACAGTGATCCATTAAAATCTATCCCTCAATGATCTATTAAAATCTATCCCCCATCATAGATGGTTGTGGAGATATGGTGGGGACAGACCAAAATATGGGCAAAAACAAGAAGAAAGGAAAGTCCAATCCACTTTCCAGCTGGCCTTCCCCTGCCTTCTGCCCCCTCAACCATACAAAACATAAAAACAAGCCATGAAGTAAGAATTATAAATCCAGCTTTTAAAGAATATGCTTCCAAGTACAGTTACTTAGAAGCAAGTTCCAGGATGAGATTGGGACTTATTTCCAAATTCATTTGGAACCAGCAGTCTTGTACCTGGTGTTGCTTGGTAATTTCTTGGTAAGAAACCAAATAATCAATGCCATTTTGAAATCAGTGGTTAAAATCTGCAGTTCTGAAAGGTTCAGTCTGCCATCTTGATTCAAAATGGCATCCAACTGTATCAAAACATAGACAGAAACCTGCTCTTTGATTTCAGAAACCATCATGCAAAGTTTGACTTTAAGAACATATGAAGATCCTTCTCGATCAAGCCAATAAGAACATAAGAACATAAGAAGAGCCTGCTGGATCAGGCCAGTGGCCCATCTAGTCCAGCATCCTGTTCTCACAGTGGCCAACCAGGTGCCTGGGGGAAGCCCACAAGCAGGACCCGAGTGCAAGAACACTCTCCCCTCCTGAGGCTTCCGGCAACTGGTTTTCAGAAGCATGCTGCCTCTGACTAGGGTGGCACAGCACAGCCATCATGGCTAGTAGCCATTGATAGCCCTGTCCTCCACGAATTTGTCTAATCTTCTTTTAAAGCCATCCAAGCTGGTGGCCATTACTGCATCTTGTGGGAGCAAATTCCATAGTTTAACTATGCGCTGAGTAAAGAAGTACTTCCTTTTGTCTGTCCTGAATCTTCCAACATTCAGCTTCTTTGAATGTCCACGAGTTCTAGTATTATGAGAGAGGGAGAAGAACTTTTCTCTATCCACTTTCTCAATGCCATGCATAATTTTATACACTTCTATCATGTCTCCTCTGACCCGCCTTTTCTCTAAACTAAAAAGCCCCAAATGCTGCAACCTTTCCTCGTAAGGGAGTCGCTCCATCCCCTTGATCATTCTGGTTGCCCTCTCCTGAACCTTTTCCAACTCTATAATATCCTTTTTGAGATGAGGCGACCAGAACTGTACACAGTATTCCAAATGCGGCTGCACCATAGATTTATACAATGGCATTATGATATCGGCTGTTTTATTTTCAATACCTTTCCTAATTATTGCTAGCATGGAATTTGCCTTTTTCACAGCTGCCGCACACTGGCCCATCTAGTCCAGCATCCTGTTCTCACAGTGACCAACCAATTGCCCTTGGGAAACCCACAAGCACTTGCCCTTCCTGTGGTTTCCAGCAACTGATATTTGGAAGCATACTGCCTTTGCCCCAGATGCTTTAACCTTTCCTCATAGGGGAGTCACGCCATCCCCTTGATTATTTTGGTTGCACTTTTCTGAACCCTTTCCAGCTCTGCAATATCCTTTTTGAGGTGATGGGACCAGAACTATAAACAGTATTCCAAATGTGGCTGCACCATAGATTTATACAACGGCATTATGATAGCAGTTTTATTTTCAATACTTTTCTTAATGATCTCTAGCATGGAATTTGCCTTTTTTACAACTGCTGCACACTGGGTCAACATTTTCATCGAGCTATCCACTATGACACCAAGGTCTCATTCTTGGTCAGTCACTGCCAGTTCAGACCCCATGAGCATATATGTGAAATAAAGATTATTTGCTCCAATATGCATAATTTTATATTAAATTTCATTTGCCGTTTTACCGCCCCTTCACTCAGTTTACAGAGGTCCTTTTGGAGCTCTTCACAATCCCTTTTTTGGTTTAACAACCCTGAACAATTTAGCATCATCAGTAAACTTGGCCACTTTACTGCTCACCCCTAACTCTAGATCATTTATGAACAAGTTAAAAAGCTCAGGTCCCAGTACCGATCCTTGGGGGATTCAATTTTCTACAACCCTCCTTTGGGAGAACTACTTTCTATTTCCTGCTTCTTAGCCAATTCCTGATCCACAAGAGGATCTCTCCTCTTATTCCATGACAAGGTACCTTATCAAAAGAATGTTGAAAGTCCAAGTACACTATGTCAACTGAATCACCTCTATTGCTTGTTGACACTCTCAAAGAACTGTAATAGGTTGATGAGACAGAATTTATCCTTGCAGAAGCCATGCTGGTTCTGCTTCAGCAAGGTTCGCTCTTCGATATGTTTGGTTATTTTATCATTAACAATACTTTCTATCAGTTTTCCTGGGACAGATGTTAAGCTAACCAGCCTGTAATTTCTGGGATCCCCCCCCCTGGAACCCATTTTAAAGATTGCCGTTATATTGGCCACTTTCCAGTCCTTGGGTATTGAGGTGGATCTGAGGGACAAGTTACATATTTTTGTTAGAAGATCAGCAATCTCACATTTGAGTTCTCTCATCACCACTGTTTGCCTCTGTTCCTCAGACTCCCTTCCTGCAAAAGTTAGCTCAGGCACAGGGATCTGCCCTATATCCTCCACTCTGAAGACAGATACAAAGAATTAATTTAACTTCTCTGTAATCTCCTTATCTTGCTTAAGCACACCTTTGACTTCTTGTCATCCAAGGGTCCAACCAGCTCTCTAGATGATCTCCTTTTAATGTATTTAAACAATGTTTTATTGTTGGTTTTTATGTTTTTAGCAATGTGCTCCTCAAATTCCTTTTTGGCATCCCTTATTGTCTTCTTGTGTTTCTTTTGCCAGAATTTGTATTCCTTTTCAATCTTCTCATTTGGACAAGACTTCTATTTTTTGAAGGAAGCCTTCTTGCCTCTAACAGCTTCTTTGACCCAGCTCATAAACTGTGCCGGCATCCTCTTGGCCCTGTTGGTACCTTTCCCGATCTGCAGTTTAAAATCCAGTTGAGCTTCTAATAATGTGTTTTTAAACAGCTCCCAAGTGATTTTGAGTGAGTTGACCCTCTGGACCTTGCCTTTCAACTTTTACCATTCCCCTTAGTCTTGGGAAGCTTCCTCTTTTTAAGTTAAATGGAACCGTGTTGGATTTCCTTGGCAATTGGCCATTTACTAAGGTCACTGCTCCTCATCGGTTCAACAACACTTACATCTCGCACCAGGTCCTAGTGCCACTAAAGATTAAATCCAGGGTTGCCATCTCTCTGGTCATTTCTATGACCAAATGAAGTACCAAGAGGTTTCCAAATGCATAGTGGACAGACAACTTTCCAAAATATATAGTAGATTAGCTCTGTTGTTACAGCCATCCATCAGAAAGGAAAAAATATTTAACATTAAAAATTAGTATTTTGGGGGGGCGTGGCTTGGTTTAGAGCTGAATGGAAGCAAGACAGATTAGCTA
Source organism: Rhineura floridana (assembly GCF_030035675.1). Lineage (NCBI taxonomy): Eukaryota > Metazoa > Chordata > Lepidosauria > Squamata > Rhineuridae > Rhineura > Rhineura floridana. The sequence goes on from NC_084487.1 coordinate 52,271,608, forward strand.
CAACAGCTATGGGACGATAAAGGTGATAAAAGGCGGCAGAATTGAGTGATCGAACATTTAAAAGTAAGCCACATATAAAGAATGCTACAGAGCACACTTTGGCAGCATTCAAAAATTCCAAAGCTGAGCGTGAGTTGGGAAAATATTGCATTTTTGCCTTCCTCACCAGACAAGGATGGGGACAACATGGCGAAAGGCAGTGTTAAAACACAGAAAGGTGTGAAACCGACAAGCTTTTTGACAGACAGTAACAATGTCAATGAGCAAATCAGCAAACTCAGACAGGCTCTAATGGCAGATTGGGGGGCGCGCTCTGCAACCATTAGAGACTAACATAGAAGCTATGTCTGCACAGATTTTGGACATTGCTAAAACGGCAAGTGAGGCAATGCAAATGGGCCTTGACGACCATACTGAGCTTCAACTTGTCAAAATGGCAATGGCTGACACTGAGTTCCGTCAGGAAGAACAGGAAAACAGGGAGCATAGAAAGAATTTTGGGGTATGTGGGATCCCCAAAAAAGAGGAAGGGGTGGGTGTGCCTAGTTTCTTAGTAAAATGGATTGACTCAATTGACTTGGGAATTACTATATCACTAGAAGATATTGAACTATCAATAGTCACTGTGTGACTAGACAAAGATCAAGACCTGACGACCTCCCTAGAGACATAATAATATGATTTGAGAGATACCGCATTAAAGAAGCAGTATTTAAGGCCTTATGGAATTTAAAGGAAGTTAAATACGGGGAAACTCCCATAGAAGTATTCCAGGACATTTGCCTGGAAACCCTAAAAAGATATAGTGCTTTCCGCCCATACACAGCAGCTCTGAGGCAGCAATCCCTTATAGATGGAGGTTCTCCTTTAAATTGATCATCGAGCACAAAGGAAAGTTTCTATCAGCCTCAGACAACACCCAAGCTGAGAGCCTGCTCACGGAGCTAAAAGTAGCTATACCCGAAATGGTTAATCCAAGGGCGGGAAATGAGGACAACAGAGATAATGGGCTTACATGGCAGGTTCAAAGGAAACTAACGGGGGGGGGGAGAACTGATAGCCCCATCTATATATAGCGTCCCTTACTGATTTGTTTTATTTCCAGCATAGGCAAGAAAGACTATTGCATCTATATCATAATGCCGCTTTCATGTGACAATTTATAACTGCTGATACCAACTGTCCCATAGTTGGGAGAAATTTACTGAGTTCTTTTTAAAATTAATTAATTAATTAATTAAAGTAATAAAAGTAAACATGCAACCATATCATTCTGTGAGAGGCCTAGAGATGTGGGTCGAGTCCCCAACCAGGTCCGCGATACCTGCTCAGAAGGCAGGAGAGAGATCAAATTTTTAGATCATCAATTGGGACTCCATGCTATGGGGGCTTTAGCTATCTGGGAGTAATTATCCCAAAAGAGCTCAACCAATTATATAGAAGAAATTTTGGCAGTCTTTGCAATTTAGTAATGAATGAGCTACATTCTTGGAAACACCTTAATCTCTCCTGGTTAGGAAGGGTAGTGGCTATTAAGATGTCTATTCTTCCAAAATTGTTATTTCTGTTCCAAACCCTACCTATCCACTTAAAGCTAAAAATATAAACGCTTGGCAAAAGATACTTAATGAATTTGTCCATAGGGGAAAGCGAAGCAGGCTCATTAAGTCTGCATTGTACAGACTGAAACATAAAGGTGGCTTTGCTATGCCTAATCTACAACTAAACTACGATGCGTTTCAATTAAAGCAATTGATATATATCATTAATGGAAATGGAAATATTCCGTGGGTCCAAATCAAATTAACTCCAGGGCACCCCTCTCTCCAAGCAGTCCCTTTTCTACATTTGTTTTGGGTGGCCATCCATAAAATAGCAAATCCCTTTACTCATGCCACCCTGGTGGTTTGGAAAAGATGGGAGAAATTATTAGCTCCAAGGGACTCTCCCCTAATCCCCTTTCTTGACCACCTAGAATTTTCCTCTCCTGAAAAATACCAACAGTTTCGAGACTGGAAAGAGAGAGGTTTGTTCAGGATCAGAGACCTAGTGGAGAGGGGTCACCCAATAACTGAAGCCTCTTTGAGAGATAAACTATGTGGTCTCCGAATCAATTGGTTTAGCATTCTACAGGTCATGACTTTTACTAAAAAGCTATTAGGGGGTGGGGCTCTTACTTGCTCCACTTTATTCAAGCACCAGTGCACTTCATTGCATTGAAAGGATGAGCCTCTTTTATATATGATACTAGTTGATAATAAAATGGGAAACACTGATGCCTTTCATCAGGCTTGGGAAGATGACTTAAACTTCCGAATAGAAGAAACTAAATGGAATCATCTGTGGTCATCTCCCCTCCTGAAAACTACATCTGCTCGTATACAAGAGGCAGTAATCAAAACTTTATTAAGATGGCATTGGACCCCAGTTAGACTCTCTCGCATTACAGGTCAAGTGTCACCATTATGTTGGAGGAGTTGCAGTGAACAAGGAACAATAATGCATTTATGGTGGAATTGTGGGGTGGTGTCCAAGTTTTGGACACATATATTCACTGAAGTATCCCGAATGACACTTTAGAATATGGTTAAAGACCTGTCCTTGGCACTGATATCACTGGGATGTGATTTGAATCCTAAGGTAAATCACAGAGAGCTGATTGCTTTACTGTTTACTGCAGCCCGCATGGAAATAGCGAGACATTGGAGGGATCCTACGGGTCCCTCACATTCAGACTAGTTAGAAAGAGCGTGGGAGATCGCCTTATCAGAACACTTGACTGTGTATAGAAGGGTGGCTTGTGATCTAACACAAAATGACAAGTTTGAGAAAATATAGTCTCCTTTCATCAATTTTGTTAACAAGAAAGAAACAAGCTTCGGCTATGGGGCGGTCTATAAGTTTAATGAAATAAATAATAAATAAATAAATAAATGTATGCATGGGACTGTGTGTAGAGGTTATGTACATGTATTATGAGAAAGACGTTGATGTCAGCAAGATGCTTACAATATGAATAATGTTCTCCAATGAATTTATTTGATAACTTTACATTTTCAAAGAACCACGCTGCATAAGTTTATATTTTACGTTCAGTTGTTTACTTGAGAAAAGCATGTACAAGTTAATATAACCTGCTGTATGTTGTCCTTTTTTGAAAATTTAACAAAAATATTTTTAAAAAATAATATTCTGGAGTGTTTGAACACACACACAAACACAGATGCTTGGGCAGAGTTATTTTTACTGACTTCTTACACCAACTACAACACTGTGTATTAATGAAGCATTTAGAGTAAGTGATGAACAAACATGGACATCTTCTCATGAATTTAAAAGGAAGAAATGGAGATACAATCAGTTTAATTTCAAAAGGAACAACAGGATACCTGCTTAGGCATGAAGGAGGGAGTTCATTTTTGTTCCAAGATGCTTAGAGGCCAGGTCAGTTAGTCCAGCTTCCCATGTGAAAGTATTTTAATAGTGCTTGGTAAATAATAATCAATGTAAACTCCAATAAGAAAAACTTACTATGAATGTTTTTTTTTGTGGTTTAAAAAATAATAATTACAAAACAAAGGACCTGACCCTGAATGCACGTACATGAAGTAAGTTCCATTGGTTCCAAGTAAATGTGCTTAGGATTACAATCAAATTTTTTTTTTAAAAAAATCACTGTACATCCCATATTTCACAAAGAAGAGGTGTAAACTTGTGGTCATTAACTCGCCAAGACATCAACATATCTGCGTGGTGGTGATTAATAGTCCGCAGTTCTGTAAGACGACCCAGGAGACATGCAAAGTGTTGAGGATTATCTGTGTGATAAAGTTTGCAGAATTTTTGCAGAACTTCAAGCAGTGGCTCTTGAAGCCTTTCCACAGACTCTCTATCCTGTACGTATTGCCGGTCTGGTTTTATATTTCCAAGAGGGTGAGGGAAGAAACAAATATGAGAGTTACTTCAAATCTGCCAATTCAGAAGATCACAGTGTTCAAACTTCAAGCAAAATCCATGAGTTATCTCTTCACATATTACATTCTTCACTTGTACATAGCTGTAGTACTAAGTTGTGCATCAGTAAAAACCTGCTGCAAGTTTCATTGCCATTGTTTCTGAATGTTTTTAAAGATAACAATTTCAACTATTGTAATAGAAAATTATCGTTCAAAATTCAATTATTACACATCAATCCAGCTCAGGGGAAGCCAGTGGATGGGGTGCCGGTGGAGGAGGAGCCAGTGGAAAGGTCTGCAGCATCCAACTGCCACTTGGGAACCTCCGGGCCAGCTGAACGTAGGCTCAGCCGGGAATGGAACGTAAACACTATCTCTCATGAATGCCTGTACCTGTGAGTAAGCACTCTCCATAGACTTCCATTGTAATTATTAGACAGACCTTTTATTAGACAGACCTTTTTATTAGACAGACCTTTTTCTTTGTGTAACTTTGACCTGGGTTAGGACCCACAGGAGTGCTCTGCCGCAGCTGAGCCAGGGTGAGGGGCTTCTGCTGGCAGAGCCCAGGTAAGCCAGGACTCTGCTGGCTCAGCTGGGGGTCCACCATATCCAACTCCCCTCAACCTGGCATAAATTTAAGTTGGATTGCGCGCTTATGCAGGAATGTTCATGCTACCTGAAATTTACCTTGAAAACTGCATGTTAACCGTATAATCTTATGCATGTTTTGAGTTTGTACATACCGATACATCCTATCCTATTGAGTTTTGTCTGTTTAAGGTACTTATATGCTGCCTCTGCCTTTCAGGAGAAAGATTTCCCAACGTCGGTTACAAAAGATAATTTGGTCCATATACATAATAGGATCATTTAGCTTCATATACAGAGCAGGAACGTTGTGCTTCCAAATGATTTAAAGTACAATCCATTTGCCTAAGTTCCCAAAATAATCTGCTACACTAGAATGTTGTGAGAAATCATTGTAATTCATTTTATTTGTTTACCTTCTAACGTTGAAGCACACAGAAGTTATATTTACAAGCTTTTTCTCCAGCTGTGACAATGAGATGTATAAGCTTTTAAGATTAAAAAGCTCACTTGCTCATTTTTGTTATGTGCCTTCAAGTCGATTATGACTTATGGTAACCCTATGAATCAGCGACCTCCAATAGCATCTGTCATGAACCACCCTGTTCAGATCTTCACTTGCTCATACAACTCCAGATATCAGGGACCTGAATAAATGAACATTTTACTCAAATCAAATCATACTAAAACTGCTCAACGATGCTACAGTGATATTCTTTTCCACTTTTGGGGGAGATGTAGCCCTCTTCAGGTATGTATGTATGTATGTATGTATGCATTTATTTATTGAATTTATATACTGCCCCATAGCCGAAGCTCTCTGGGTGGTTTATAACAATTAAAAGATTGAAAACAAATATATAAATTTAAGGATACATTTTTTTAAAAGCAATTTAAAAACACATGCTAAAATGCCTGGGAGAAGAGAAAAGCCTTAACCTGGCGCTGAAAAGATAACAGTGTTGGTGCTAGGCGCACCTCATCAGAAACATCATTCCATAATTTGGGGGCCACCACTGAGAAGGACCTCTCCCTTGTTGCCATCCTCCGAGTTTCCCTCGCAGTAGTCACCCGGAGGAGGGCCTTTGATGTTGAGCGTAGTGTACAGGTGGGTTTATGTCAGGAGAGGCATTCCATCAGGTATTGTGGTCTTAAACCATGTAAGTCTTTATAGGTTAAAACCAGCACCTTGAATCGAGCTTGGAAACATACAGGCAGCCAATGCAAGCGAGCCAGAATCGGTTTTATATGTTCGAACCATCTGATCCGTTACCAATCTGGCTGCTGCATTTTGCACAAGCTGCAGTTTCTGAAACATCTTCAAAGGCAGCCACATTTAGAGCACATTGCAGTAATCTAACTTGGAGGTTACCAGAGCATGGACAAGTGAAGCCAGGTTATCCCTGTCCAGATAGGGGCATTGCTGGGCCACTAACTGAAGCTGGTAGAAGGCACTCCATGCCACTGAGGCTACCTGAGCCTCAAGTGACAGAGATGGTTCTAGGAGAACCCCCAAGCTACGAACCTGCTCCTTCAGGGGGAGTGCAACCCCATCTAGGACAGATTGGCCATCCACCATCCGGTCAGAAGAACCACCCACCAACAGCATCTCAGTCTTGTCTGGATTGAGCCTCAGCGGGCTATTCCATCCTGCTAGCTTTTATTAGCCAAGAAGGGCAAGGATCCAGCACAGAAGTGGTTGCACAAACCTGTCCGAGAACATTGTCAATGTCCTCAAGATGTACCAACTGAAACTCATCCAAGAAATCAGGACAAGGCTGTGCTATGGATACCTCGCTTGATTCACTTGGGTCTAAGTCCTGGCGGATGCTAAAGATTTTATCCTGGAAGTGCCTAGTCCATGACAGAGAGACTGATGTAACCCCCCCATTCAGATCACCATCTTCATGTCCAGTTGCAAAAACCAAGTCTAGAGTAGGCCCTGCTACATGTGTTGGGCCAATGGCATATTGGGACAGTGCTATGGTTGTCATGGAGACCATAAATCCTGAGCCGCCCTATGCAGTGGGATAAAAACACACAAGAGTAGGCAGGATATGGGTGTGCTAGCTCCACCCATGTTGTTATCACAGAATTATAGAACAGTAGAGTTGGAAGGGGACTATAAACCCATAAAGTCCAACCCCCTGATCAATGCATCCCCATCACTCTAAACTTGTGGAAGGTGACTGAAGTGAGGAACTTGTGGAAGCTCCCCATGTGTTTTAGAACCCTGGAAACAGTAAGGAGTGTAAGAGGCTCTCCACTTCACACAGTTACCCTCCACAAGCTGGATGACAACAGGAATGAAAATAAGGGGGCAAAGCTGGAGTGCTAGTCTCCACTGACCCCCTCCCCACATGTTTGCATAACTTTTAATGGCAGCATCTGAAGAAGGCTGGAGTAGCCCATGCTTCCTCTCCTCCATTTACTTTCCTTTGTATTTTCTGGAGCAAGCCCATCAGAAACTTTCATAAAATCTACCACTTGCCAGCCACCTATATATTCCTGTGTACAGTAGACTGTGTGTTAGTTGCTGTGAACCATAATATGTGCACATTCACCAAATAGATGGCAGAGTCAGCTTTGAGAATGCTGATCACTTGCTGAGGAAAGTTAAGTTAAGAAGGCTTTGATTGTGGTCAGTTCTGCAAAGATAAGCACAACCATCTATTCATTGGATATGAATATGGATATGACCAGTACAACCTATGGTCCATGCAGCACTGGAGGTGAACCAAATACAGAAGACTTTTTCTGGGTTAGGGTTTATATGGCTAGTTGGTTCTTGTATTGAACGGCAAGGATTTTTTTTCTATAGGTATCATCAAATTTGTTGGACAACCTGCAAGTCTCAAAAATTATCTAATGTTCCTCTTGCAAAGATTTACTTAAAATTGTAAGATTAATATTGTTTGGTATATAACAACAACAACAATATAATATAGAAAGAAAAACAACATAGTAGGTCCTCAATAATTTTTGTCCATACAGCAGTGGTGGGAAACCTCAGGCCTGGGGGCCAAATGTGGCCCTCCAAGCTCTCTATCTGAGCTCTCTGTAGACCACACCTCCTTCTTCACCCTCTGTCCCTGGGCCATACCCTTCACTGGCCCTACTTTCCTTCCACCTTGCGTGTTTTTGTCTGGTTGGAATGCGTCCTTGGACTCTGATAATGCCTGTTGCTTATTTGGATAGAGGATGGGGGTGGTGTGAGCATGTGTAGATATTAAACTACTATATAAAGGTAAAACGTTTGTTTGTTGCTCTGCCAACGTTTGCTTCTCTGACCACACCGACCACTGGCATGTGGCTCCAGAAAGGTTGCCCAGAAGGGAATGTGGCCCTCAGTCAGTCTGAAAAAGCTTTTTGCATCCCTGCCGTACAAACTTACTGGCTTTGCCATGAGATGCCAAGAGACCAGGTGTGCAGCAGTGCCCCTCTTTATTGACTGCAAGGCCCACTGCCACAGAATCCTCTTTTTATTTTTAAAAAATGTTTTACAGCGAGGCATGTACATAGTTACAGATATTAATGCTATTATTTTTACTTTAAATATATATTATCTTTTTCTACAACATTACAGTTTATGTTCCCAAGCAAAGAAATGGCAAAGCAAGCCATTTACTCCTGCAGTTATTATGGTGCTAAGATTTATGTTATTTTTTAAATACGAAACTGCTCATGCTCAGTTTTTTTTTAAATCAGGACCAGTTTTGTGTGTGCTGTTTTAACATATCAAGAATGCAGAAGCAGTTGTAAAACATGGAATGATGTTGAGGATTGGGGAGAGAGAAATGTTAATTTTGTGCATCCATGGCCAATATTCATTGTCATCTAAAGGGGGAGGGAAGTCTAGGGCCATTAAGTCCTGGTTTACCTAGCTGGACCACTGATCAAGGGTCCCATTGGCTGCTATTTAAAAATCGCATAGACAAATTTAATTTAACATGTAGTTAATAGAAGCCAGATGAGTTTCCAAAACAGACAACTAACAGGGCTTTTCCAAATGATCTCAGTGATTTTGCTGGGATTAAAGGGCTCAGGTGGTCCTTAAGGTATTTTACTTTTGTATAATTCTAGGACTGGCATTATAAAACCATCTAAACTTGTAAGATCCAAGATGAAACCGTGTAGCTGAATATTCCTACCTCTGCACTTGAGTAGCAAATGAAGTTTCCTTTCATTTTAACTGTTCCTTTTATTATTAAATTGCACTAGAAAAATCATTTTTCAATTGCTTTTTTTGTATGAGACATCAAAATCATATCCTTTTGTCATTCGCCTGACTTTTTGTTTTCTTCCTCTCACACTGATCTAAAAGACTGAAAATTACCTGGAGATAAGATAACTATTGCTGTGAGTAGAGCATATTCTTCTTGACTCATCTGCAGTTCCCCAACACTTTTATAGAAATGGAACATGGGTGTTATGTATTCATCTGAGATACCTATAATACAAAATATTGAGAATAAATATAATTAAATATAATATAATAATAAATATAATTAAAACTATAGTTCTACAAATATATAGTCAAGTATAGGGATGGGGTCCATTGGCTGATGCCAGTTCGAAAGCATTCCATCAACCTAACAGGCTGGTATCAGTTAGAGTTCATTCTTTGTCTGCTACCAGTCCAATCCCAACTGATATTTTTAAAGGAAATATTGATAAATGAAAGGAAATACAATAAAATTATTGTTCTTAATACCAATATTTTAGAGGTAGATTTATATATATATAATAGCCATGGAAAATCGTTACATAAAAATACAATCTACAACAATGGACAATAAGTAAATTAATTGAAAATTCAGTACCAAATCCGACTTGTGCAGAATTCTAGCACATCCCTGGTCAAATATCATGAAATTGAATTGAGTATCATTTATTTTGATATATTTAGCCTGTTTGGTATGTTAAGTGCTTTATCATGTTTCAACTTCACATCAGTTTTTGAGGCCACAGTTATTCCCATCTGGCAGATATGGAAATGCATCTGAGACACAGTGAAGGGCCCTGCAGGTAACGTTTGAGTGGGGTTGCCTAACTGTCAATTACCTGCAGTCACAATGACATCAGATGACTCATTTTTTTGCCTATAGGGGCAAAGGTGCCAATGATCACCTGACTGATGCACAATGGGAAAGGCACACTCAAACCCCCCTTTAGTCCAGCCATGTGTTTACCTGTCTTACAGGTAACATTGTAAATATATCAGGGGTAGGGCAGTTGGTTGTGGGTTGGGTGAAACAGCCTCATGGGCCAAATAGGGAGGCCTGGTAGGCCTACTTAGGCCTGTGGGCCAGAGGTTCCCCCCCTGCTGCAGTGAAATCTCCAAGGCCACCTTGGAGTCCATAGCTGAGCAAAGAGGTCCAAATGCTTGGGTCACGTTTCCACACTGGCATGACCAATGGTTAGGAATGATGTGTGTCCCAACAACACCTGGAGAGCCATAGGTTCCTCACACTACTCTGATTGTTGTTGTTGTTGTTGTTATGTGCCTTCAAGTCGGTTACAACTTATGGTGACCCTATGAATCAGCAACCTCCAATAGCATCTGTCGTGAACCACCCTGTTCAGATCTTGTCAGTTCAGGTCTGTGGCTTCCTTTATGGAATCAATCCATCTCTTGTTTGGTCTTCCTCTTTTTTACTCCCTTCTGTTTTCCCCAGCATTATTGTTTTTTCTAGTGAACCATGTCTTCTCATTTTATGTCCAAAGTATGACAACCTCAGTTTCATCATTTTAGCTTCTAGTGATAGTTCTGGTTTAATTTGTTCTAACACCCAATTATTTGTCTTTTTCACAGTCCATGGTATGTGCAAAGCTCTCTACTCTGATTTAGTGGAGCTGAAGTTAGGCTCTCATGCAAGTGTATCAGTTGTGAGCTGAAATTTCATCCTATACATTTCAGCATCTTAGGATCCCTGGCAGCAGAATATTAGATCATAATACTATATTGTTATGGTCAGGTTTCAACACATAGGTGCAGTTCTCTGGTATATTTGGGGCCTTTTAAGAATGTAAAGAATCAGGCAGGAACAGAAAGGTGCAATGATTATCTACTTGACAGCTTGGGAAAGGAATACCTGAAGGTAGGGAAAGGGCAGAAAATTTATTTTGTTCACATTTTACTGTGAACCTACCTAATATGCACTGCTTAAAACAATACATGAAGCAAAGCACAGCTGTCTTTTGAAATTCACAGTTCTCCAAATTTTGCAATCCTGCAGCACATTTCATTAAAATTTTAAGTTCATGGCAACTTCTACTGATTTCAGTAGGAGTTAATTGGAACTGACTTCCTCTAGATTGGGGCCATGGTGGAGAGAACTTTATCTGCATGATCCCATCAAGTGATTTCCCAATTCAAATTTCAAATGCGTAGTGATTTCCCAATTCATTTTAAGACCAAAATTGATGTATTTTCTAATAATAAATCATGTGTGAAAGTAGTACAAAAGCTGAAAGACTTGTGAGAAAGAGATCATATTTCATGTTAAGCCTAAATGACCTATGACAGTAAGAGGCCTCTTATATCAACTATTAATCATTATTCTAGAGGGGGACAGAGAATGAAGAGTGAAACAGAGTATAGCACAAACACTATATTAGAATTATGTTGCAATCCAAAACAATAGAAACGGAACCTGATTCAACACCCAAATTGAGCAAGAGCCTGAAACTTAAAGCTCAAACAGTGGGAAAGTATGCACACACACCACTTGTGTTTTATTCATCCTTCCTCACAGATGTTTCCTGATTTCCTCATACTCTATGCTCTTTTTGAACACAAGAGGGGGCTATTTTCCCATGTAACCCCCTGCCTGTTCAGCCTCATAAATTCGGGTGGGTGGGAGAGATATTTCAGGCTTATTTTCCTCATCTCAATGGACTTAAGTTGCAAAATTGAAAGATCAAGCTGATTTCCATTATTATGTTCCTATCATTAAATACCTTCCAGAAATTATCAATTTATAGTAGCTTATACATCTTTTTTGGGTATTTGGTGATTGAGTAGCTGTATTTTTACTAAAACTGCAATCCAATACACGTCTGCTCAGTAAACTCCATTGGGTTCAATGAAACTTACTCCCAGATAAGTGTGTACTGGATTACAGCCTAAAAGAGAGATTTTATTAGGACTCAGTAAAAGGTCTGGGAGCATCTGATGCCACAGCACTTTTAAAGCTAAACAAGTGTGGATCACTCCCCTGACTGGGAGAGCACTGAAAGCCTCATGTATGAGCAGAATATGACTATTTTATTTTAAAGTGGAATTTTTTTTCATATAATGATCTACCCACCCACCCACACCCCATATAAACATAATTTGTTGCTTAATACTTTGTTTCCTAATACCCTCATAAACAAACTACTTTAGAAAAAATATTTGGATTTAGGATCCATTCACACAGCTACTTGGGGGCTTACCCTCACTTTTTGAATGAATTATATGGTGAATTAATTGTATGGATCTGCTCTGATCACTTCATCTGCATAATGAGCATTATAGATTTTCTCACTCAGCTCATGTGGTGTGTACAAGGTGGCAATCTGTGTTCATGGTGACTGATTCGCATGATTCTATGCTCACATTCTGTCCATGAATGGGGGAAGTAGAAGAGTGGAAAGACTCAAAGAAAAAAGCATCCAAAATGGTTCCTTAATTGTAAGCTGTCTACATGGCATCTCTTTCTGTCAAGGCTTGTCTCTTCTCTGTTCCTGCAACATACAACATCACTGTCCACATGGGTTTGATACATTGCTTCAAGAGTCCAAGCACCAGTGTTCCATGTTCCTTACAGCAACTTGAGCTGGTGAGGAAACTCTGTGTCTGTACAACATGTCAGGAGCACATGGAGTGCTGCAATGTTACAGGGGTGGAAAGGCAATTTTGAGGCTGTTTCAAGACCCATGGAGACTGGCCCTAAAAAACTTGCTTCATCAGAAACAAGTCACTGGAATGGTGTGTACCATCTGTTGTGCTACAGCAGCTTAAAAAACACAGCATGTTATTGTGATATTGCAAGTACAGACAGAAATGTTTTGAAGTTGAGGTGGAAGTTGGCTTAAATCTGAACACTCTAGCTTAAGTCAGTACAGGCACCTACTATAAAATCAGTGCCTGTTTATTCTGTTTTATAATTCTTCATATTTTCCCACTTATAAGGACCATGTCCTGTTCTCTGCTCATTATTTTGTCTGTCTGCATTTAGTTACATTTGAACTAAAGAGACATGTTTTTGCACAGATTCATCCCATAATCAAATAAATATATATAATTATATGACCTCTCCTGGATATTGTCAAGAGTCATAGAATCATAGAAGAGTTAGAAGGCGCCTGTAAGGCCATCAAGTCCAACCCCCTGCTCAATGCAGGAATCCAAATCAAAGCATTCCCGACAGATGGCTGTCCAGCTGCCTCTTGTCTATAAGCAGTAGGCTCTTTCTACTGTTTCAAATGTTTTGTTGTATTTTGAATGGCCTGATCTTATGCTTCTAAACTAAATAAATCCTCATCCTAAAGAATCTGTTCCCTTCCTAGAAAGCAGGGGTAGACAACCTGTGCCCTACAAGGCCCACCTACAACCCTCAGCCTAATTTCACTTGAATGGGGGAGCCTGGAGGGGAATGAGAAAATAAGGGGCAGGAGCCGGATGTGTGGAGTGATGGAAGGAGGAGCAGGGGAAAGCCTTCTGCAAGGGACCAGTTCAGATCTCTGGCAAGAGCAATCTATCCTTAGCCCGGTTGGCCACTGGGCAGGGAGGGAAAGAGAGAATGGGGTGTCAGGAAAAGACAGAACAGTGGCAGAGAAACAATGAATGTGGCTTTACCCACTTTAGGCTTTGGCCCTTTTCAGCGCCCACTCTGGCCTTGCCCACTTAACTTGTGAGTGAATGCGCCCTCAAGAGAAAAAAATGTTCTTCCACATGTGTAAAACAGCATATGCAAGGTACATATGGGGGATATACAGGGAAATCTGTACTACTCCAAGTAATGCATATGATCTTCATGATTATGCTGTCCAGTGAAAGTACTGTCTAGTTACTGTAGTTTGAGGCCTTAAATGAATGGTAGATTAGTTTTTTATTTCTTTCCGTGATACCAGTCAAATTTTATCTCTGCTTTCAGGCTAATTCTCTTTATTATACATGACTATTTTAATTTCCCTTCTTCAGTAATAAGTTCTAGATTTATGTACTTGAAGAGGGAGTACTTATTACAGCTAGATATTTAAATTAAAAGAAAAGAAGAAAAACAGCTGTGAGGGAAAATGTTTTGTGCTAATTAATTATGACTAAGACTCTTGTTAATATGGATGAAGAGATCTTTCATCTGGATAGGTTTGAAGTTGCCAGTGGATATTAAATCAAAGAATAAATGAGCTCTTGTTTTACTGGGAAATAAACATGTTAAATAGTCATTATATTATAGTTTATGGCACAATCTTTTGTTTAAATAAAAGTCTTTTTCACAATTCCAAACCCTTTATTAGAAAATTTACTTATTATTTATTTAGATTTTATCCTGAAATACATTCCAAAAAGATCTTTATAAATCCTGCACCAAGCCCTGACAAGCTTTTGTTTATCACTTAGTCCAGTGAGTCAAACATTCCTGTTGGTCCTGATGAACCCAGCACAAGGCTGATACAGATTTACATTTAGCACAAAATGATTCAAACAAAATTATTTTAAAAAGTGAAGGAACACTTTTTATTGAATACCTATACAACAAGTTCCTACACATTTAAAGCTGACAGCTCTTCATGAGGGGAACGTTTGTTTTAATAACTCTCTTTACTTCCAGGGGTGTGGCTAGCCCGCTGCCAAGATGGCTGCTTAACCCTGGATCTTGGTGATATCCCTCATTTCTTCTTTACTGCAAATGGATGATTGTCTATAGTTTTCATGGCCTGTGAGTAGCTACACTTGGGGGACTTAGAGGAGATCACAAATGCTCTAAATTTAGTTCTCATAGCTTTTAACATCCTTGTTCTATTACATTGCAACTTTTGATAGCTCAGTGGGGGGTGAAACTGAGATGCTCAAAATGGTGACTAACAAAGTGAAGGGGGGAAAACTGTCAAAGGCCACTGCTGAACTTTCTCTGGCAGATTTTGCTGAACAAATGCAACAAATGCAAATTAACTTTATGGAGAGTTGGCAAGCTGCTCTCAAACCCCTTGAATTTAAGGATTTGACCACCCAAGTTGCAGAAATCGCTACAACTGCTGATGAAGCTTTTGAGCTGGCTTTAAGACAAAAGATCAGAACGGATCTCCAAATTAAACTGGAAGATCTGCAGGATAGCAATCGCAGACAGAATCTGTGCATATGTGGCGTCCTGGAAGGGACTGAAAAAGGAGATATGATTTCTTTTATTGTTAAATTACTTATGCAACTGTGCCTCACAGAACCTGTAGCAGCAGCTGATATTAAAAGGGCTCACTGTGATCTGCACTGTAAATCATAGGATGGTGGCTCCCTTAGGGACATTGTTATTCACTTTGAGCTAGTTTGCAAACAAGAATTAATCTATGTTATATTGCAAAAGCTTAAACAGATCTCCTATGAAAATGCTGAATTACAGATTTTTCAAGATGTGTGCCCCGATACCCTGCTGCGCCGCAAGGGTTTCAGACTGTTCACTGTGATTCTGCAAAAAGATAACATCCCCTACCACTGGGGTTACCCTTTCAAGCTTATGGCTCATCAAGGAGACAATTTTTATACAGCTTCAACGATAGGTCAAGCATCTGTTTTATTACACAAACCTATTTAGCTAATTTTAAAGAAGTGGTGGGGTTAGAAATCAGCTACAGAAAGTTGGAACATTTTTGCATGAATTTCTCCTGATGAGCACAGGCTCACTTGAGTGATGTATTTGGTCTCCTGCTGGTGTTTGGTGGCTTTAAATATTTAGGGTAACTGTTACCAAAGACTTAAAACAATTAAAAAATCATAACTTCAATCCATTAATATGAGTATTAAAACTGAGCTTTATTCTTGGAAAAACCTTTCCCTTTCTTGGCTTGGCAGAGTGGCTGCAATGAAAATGGTCATTCTGCCCAAGTTTCTCTTCCTCTTCCAAACTCTCCCCATTTATTTCCCTGAGACAGTCCTACAGAAATGGCAACAAATGCTTGACTCTTACTGTAACGGCGGTAAACATTCACGCTGAAGTAAAACAGTCCTGTATTGCTCGAGTAATAAGGGAGGTTTTGGCATGCCAAATCTGCAACTATATTACAAAGCATCGCAGATTAAACAACTAGCTCAAATGATTCTTTTTGATCTAAGTGGATTTCAATGGAAATTACTTCGGAAGTGAAATGCCCATCAGCACGATCACTCCCTTTGTTACCACTGTGCTCTTTCCTCAATCACACACCCTTTCTTGAACACCACCTTGAAAACCTGGACTTGATGGGTCCACAAACTAGTGCCTTGGCCATCCCCTCTTCTTCCATGCCTAGATCACCCCAAATTTCATCAGACAATTTGAAGGTTGGGAGCAGAGGGGATTGCTAACGCTGCGATCTGTTTGATCAATGACATCCTTTACAAATTTCTCGATTAGAAAAACAACTCTCTGGGTTAAGAGTCAACTAGTATAGAATCTTACAAGTATCCTCCTTTATAAACACAATTTACAAACCAGGTTTGCCACGTTCTTTGACGTCCTATGAAGCCCTGTGTAAATAAGGAACTTCTAGCCAAAAAGGCACTATCTCTATAATTTATAGCCTCCTATTAGAGTTTAAATATGGAAAAGAAAATTCGGTACATTCCCAGTCTCTGTGTACGGATGTGAAAGTTGGACAGTGAAAAAAGTGGATAAGAGAAGAATCAACTCATTTGAAATGTGGTGTTGGAGGAGAGATTTGCAGATACCACGGACCGAGAAAGACAAATAATTGGCTGTTAGAACAAATTAAACCAGAACTATCACTAGAAGCTAAAATGATGAAACTGAGGTTATCATATTTTGGACATACAATGAGAAGAAATGATTCACTAGAAAAGACAATAATGCTGGGGAAAACGGAAGGGAGTAGAAAAAGAGGAAGACCAAACAAAGATGGATTGACTCCATAAAGGAAGCCACATCTGAACTTACAAGATCTGAACGGGGTGGCTTACAAAAGATGGTATTGGAGGTAGCTGATTCATAGGGTTGCCATAAGTCATAATCAACTTGAAGGCACATAACACAAAGATCTAGGGAGGGAAATCACGGAAGAGGAATGGAGTGATATATGGGTAGGCCCACACTCAACAGCCACCTCAGCCCTCATTAAAGAAAATGCTTCGAAAGTTATACATCGGTGGCACCTCACTCTAGTCAAACAACTATGTCAACTCCTCCCTCTCCCCTGTGATTGAGGGAAGGCCCGATCCGTGGCTCTTTCCTACATTTATTGTAGGACTGCAATAAAGTGAGACAATTCTGGAGTGATGTTTTTCAAATTGCTAGTAAAGGTCTTAAAGCTACAATTATCCCGGATCCTGCCTTGGCACTTCTTTTCCTTAAAGGGGGTTCCATTGTTCCTAAAACTCAGATGTCTCTCCTATTCAGATTCCTACTTGCAGTGAGGCTTGAAATAGCCAAAAACTTGAAGGGGGCAGAATATTTATCAATACAAAATTGGTTTACCAGACTTTGGCAACTTGTACTAGATGAAAAATTAACCCAAGAGTAAAAAAAAGCTTGGGGGAAGACATCCTCCAATAAATTTACTCCAGTATGGTATCCCTTTTTATGTTATGCTACCGAAGATGGGGCAGACGCAACGGCACCCTCATCATTAACTGCCTTTTGGTGGGATGTGTACCCTGCTTTTTAATTCTATTATTCTGCTTTCTGGTATTCTTTTTATTTTATATATAAATCTTCTGTTGCTGAGTGTACTCTTTTTCTATTTTATATGGAGTGACATATTTATTGCATGTTTATTGTTTTACTGGTTGGTTGTTACATTTACTAGAAATCTCAATAAAACACTATTCACACACACACACACAAAAACTCTACTTCCCACAAAGAAAAGCTGTACATTCACTTCCATGCCCAATTAAAGATGGTGGTGCTTACCTTAAAGCCCTAAATGACTTGGGATCCAGATACCTGAAGGAGTGCCTCCTCCCATATTATCCTGCTGATACATTAAACTGAGTCCCTTTCCAACTGAGTCACTTGATGCAGCATGTTATGTTTGTACAAACATTGTAAAAACCTTGAGGTTGGTCCAGAAGCTGCAGCTGGTGCAAAATGTGGTGGAGCAACTGCTCACTGGGGAAGGAGATTGCCAATGTGTTACCTCACTGCTGAAAGAATTGCACGGGCTGCCCATTAGCTACCGGGCCAAGTTCAAGGTTCTGGTTTTAGTCTATAAAGCCCTATGCACCTTGGGACCAAGATACTGGAAAGATCATCTTATACACCCAGTTGATCACTATGGTCTGCAGGTAAGGGCCTCTTGCAGATACCATCTTATCTGCACAACATAGGAAGCAGACCTTTAGTGTGGTGGCACCTACCCTTTGGAATTCCCTCCCCTTCAATATTAGACAGGCACCATCTCTCTTATCTTTTTGGCACCTACTGAAGACCTTCCTCTTTCAAGAAGCCTTTTAAGTAGAGATTTTATCCCAGTCTGTGTCTGTTTTGGAATGGCTTTTTAAGATGTTTTAAAAGTTTTTTTAAAAAAGAAAATTTACTTTTAAATTGTTTTGTTTTTGAGATGTTTTAAGATGCTTTTAGTGTTTTGTCCCTTGTTTGCCACCCTTGGCTCCATCTGAGAGGAAGGCCAGCACAGAAATGAAATAAATAAATAATACAAAGGAGAAGATATTTTAACTTTGGAATACCCTTCCAAGAGAGGCTCCATTAGGGTCAACATTATCTTATTTTTGGTGCTAGGTTAAGACTTTGTTTGACCAGACTTTTCCAAAGGGTTACATTATCTGCAGTTTTGGCTGTTATTTTAGTTTTTATTGTCTTCTGGTAGATTGTCTTGCTTATATTGTATGTTATTGTTATTATTGTATACCATCCTGTGATCCATTGGATGAAGAGCAGCTTACAAATTCTTAAAATAAACAAGAATCTATTCCCTGCCCATTTCACAAGTGCTAGTTTTAAACGTTAAGGCCCTAGATACCAAATGCTCCCATATGAATCTGTTGCTAGGTTGTTAAGGTCATCTTCTCTGGGTATGCCTCCCTCCATCAGGTGGGTGGTGATAAGAGAGTCTTTCTTTGTTGTGAGGCCGCACCTTTAAAAACTCTTTATCAGGGCTCTCCACCAAGTACCCATTTTAATTAGTTTAGGTGCCAGGCTAAGACTTTCATATTTACCCAGGCTTTTTGCAATCAAAGCATTTTGATTTGGATCTAACCTGGTCATACTTGGAGCAGAGCCACTGAAATCAGTGGATTTACTCTTAAGTGTGTCCAAGTCTGGATCCAACCCTATATACTGTTTCTTTTTAAAAAATATTATTTCTGGGTTTTTATGACTCCTGCTGCTATTTAATATCTTATGGAACACATTTTAATATTGTTATTTATTTACTAAACTCTTTTAAGCCACCTTGAAAATATTTGTAATTGGAGGCAGAATAGAAAATGTTAAATAAATAAATAAATAAAATTCCTTGCAGACATGTCTTATTATTTCCAGAAGACTTGCTTTTGAAATGCTTTAACTTTTTTAAAAAGTTTTTGAATTTTTTTACCATCTTTTTGTTGTTTTTGCTTCTGGAATGTATGCAAAGCAATTAAATAGAGTTACTGAAAAATTAAATTAGGAATTAAGTTACTGATATACTAAATATTCCCATCAAGAAGATGTAGTCTGTTTTGCAAATTCTAGTGAAACTGAACAATACATGCTTTAATTAGTGAAAATAATGTAATACATGCTAAAATTAGGTAACAATAGTTTGCTAGTGTGGGGGAGAATATTGATGTTAGATAGAAACATATTTTTCTAATAATTTACACAAAAGAATTCAAGGCTATAAACAAGATAGGATTGCACCTCACAAGCTATTTAGCCAATAGCCTTCCATTAATAATAAAACAAATGGCATCATCATAAGGATAAAGGTGCTGAAATGTTATCATTACTCTGAAAGCAGTCTGGTTTCTTTATCACATGCAAAATTGTAATGCAAAATAGTCAGGTTAGTGGCTATAAAGAAATGTTAAGAGATGGCAGAAGGTTCAGATTCATCGTTGTGGCAGGTGACAAAACCATAAACAGCTCTGTGATTCCCAAGAATTTCCATATTTTCAGCTTTTGTGGTTGCATTTCTCGAAGCCTGACAATAAAACCAAGCTGACATCTTGACACTCATCTTCACATTAAAACCATCTTCACACAAACTAGTAAAGCACCTTTATATATTTTTGTTTGAAGTTTGGAAATTATTCGATTACACATTTTAAATGAATATAGTCATCCTATATATCAAGTTATGAATATACTGGAATGTATGTATTATGTATTATAGAGTCTGCTGTATTTTATAAAATAATACGATCAATCTGATTCCAAGGAAATAGGAAAATGAATTTCATGTACTGGTTTAAAACAAAACAAGCAATACATCTCCACAAAGTTTAGGTGGAAATTGAAAATATATTCTACAGTTACAGTATTTATAATTAACATTAGCTCTTGCTTACAGTAAAAGATGTGGAACATCCTGTTAGAGTTAAAGCATATTGAACCTTGATTCATTCTTGAATATATATCTAACTCCTGGATTGCAACTGTTAGTTGGTTTGTCTAGAGCACGGGTGGGGAACTGGATTTGGCTGATGGGCCAGATTTTCTCCACCACCCCTTGTGGACCAAGTTCGACAGGTGGACTGCTTTACCCGCCTGTTAGTTATCTGATGTCATAATGATGTCAGGTGTTTTTTTGCACCCACAAGGGGCTTTTAGAAGCTCCTTTCAAAGGACTATCTTGCCCAGCACTTTGCATAGGGTTTTGCAGGCACTGCCGATCAGTTGATAGACTGTGCCTGCAAAACCCCTTTTGACCAGCTTTTCCCTGTTCCACACCTGACATCATGCATTTGATTTAATATTGGATTCCACAAAGCAGCTCAACAATGATAACAAAATCATTAAAAATAAGCAAACATTCCTATCAGTTGAGCCTCAGCTCTCCCAGAAGGGACAGGAAGGGGGGAGGCATGAGTTTCAGGCGCCTCCACTGCCAGGAGACACAGAAGACTTGGGAGTTGTTGAGTCTGAGCGAGACCTTGGGGGGGAAGCGAGCCTGAATTCCAGCCAGTTCCCATGGATGGCGCGATCTCCGAGGAGGAGAGCGCGCCACCCCCAGTTGCTGCTGAGGACCTGTTCGGGGAAGCTCCAGCAAAAGTGCCAACTCCTCCCTTACCAAGCAGTTCCCAGGATGCCACCAGCGTGACGCAGCCCCCTGACCTCGAGTCCGTTACTCAGGAGCAGGTGTCTTCCGACGAGCTGTTAGAGACACGCCCCCCGTCACCTCGCTCCCGCCGCCACGAGAAACGGACAGGGCAGAGACAGGACTTGCGAAGCAGTCAGAGATTACAATCGAAAACGTTCCCTACTTAAGCTTGCCGCTTACAGTGGAGAGCTGCTGTGTCAACTTCCTTCATACGCCGCAGAGCCTGTCTAGAGTGTAGTTAGGGATTTTAGTGAGTTAGTGCAGGTTTTTCTATGAAGTGCAATGCCTTTGATGTATGCATTACTTTAATAAAATGAGATTTAATTGCACCCACGTCTCAGCCTCGTAGTTCCGGCTCTGGCCGGGACACTATCAATGTAATCATATCAAAGGACACAACCGCATACAAATAAGGCAAAAACAAATAAATTCAGCAAACAATACAGTTCAATACAAACACATAATAATTAAAAAATGATGTCTGGGTAGGGCAGGTTGCTGTGGCTTGGCTGAAATGACCTAGTGGGCCAAATGAGGAGGACTGGTGGGCTGAATGAGGGTCATGGACCTCAAGTTCCCTACCCTTGATTTCCAGCATTTATACACACTCTTCAGTAAGAAAGCCTCCCAAATTAATAGAAATTACACTGTCCCTGCCCTCAGGTTACAAGCTAAAAGACATAACACCAAAGAAAAAGGGCATAAGGAGGGAAGAGGAAAACAAGGAAAATCAGGCTCCAAATTCTTAATGTTAGAAGGCTTTTATAAAAACCAGCTGAGTTGGAAACAGGCTATTCATAGTTTAAAAACATGCCTCCAAGGGAGAGCTGGTTCAAAAGTAAGAGCTCCCACATAAGCACATTTGCCCTGTGAAGTCTTCATGTATCCTCTTTATGTGTTCAAAGATGACTTGACAAAGTTTGGGAAAGAACCAGAGCAATATCCAGAAAACATTTGTCACCATTGTATTTCAAAGAACAACTTCAAAAAAGAAACAATTGGGAAATGTAGGCTACTATGCACTAACTGAGCTCATTTAATGCACTTGTATGCTCTTGTTTTTTATGTGGAAGTATCCCTACTTCTCCAGAAACATGATCCAATCAGTTATATCCTTGATGCTTTTGGAGAATTTAGGACAAATTCCCAGAAGAAAGAAATATACCACAAAAGTAGGGTTATCAGATATTCTTAAAGCTGTGCTTATTTATTAACTCCAAATAAACTTCTAAACAGAGAAGTATTTCTGTTTCAACAGATAAGCTATATAGATCATCACAATGACAGCAGGCAGCATGTCATTTCAGCGTGGGAATCTACAGCACAGTAAAAAAAATCTAAATAATTCTCTTTCAGTGCATTGACTATAAAATACTAGAAAAGACATCAGCTGAAGAAACCTCCACAGATATCGCTGTGTTCAGTGGGGCTTATTCTAGATTAGTGTGCATAGGACTGCAGCTCTAGAAGACATAATTACGCCTCATCCCAGTGGCGTTTGGTAGGCTGGGACTCAGAGAGAGCAGCAAAGAAAGAGTTATTTTCTCTGTGGGCCCATGACAGCAAAATAGGCAGCATGTGTCAGTATGAATATCTGACTGACTCACCTTAACACTCCCCTCCCCTCACTGAACATATAATTCTGTGCATCTAGTAGTTATGACATTATAGTGCAAGTGATAGAATGTTTAGGTTGGAAATGGTTTCAAATCCCAACACTGCCATGAAGATTACTGGATGGCCTTGAGAAAGTCACTAACTCTGTGACTTAAGTTGCCACAAACAGTTGTTATGAGAATGAAAAAGCATTCTGTGCATAGAAAGTTGTAAAATTATAACAACCCCTGCATACCAAAACTAGAAATATAATGATCCTTATGAAGCCAAATATATAATCTGTCATATTACAGTGTAGTTTATTCCAAATGAACTCTTTTACCCTGCTAACCCAGATGTCCCTCCCAAAGATACACGTTAGGTAGACCTTGTACTATAATTGTATATTTGTAATAACTGAAATTGGTGAGATTGTTTTATTGGAATAAATGTGCTAGAAGTATGTTTCATTGCCCTAATTTATTTATGCATATCCTTGAACAAATGAAGTTGGTTATAACGATGCAGTTTTATTCTCAGGACTTATATTTTTATGATTAAACATTTACTTGATAACCTTTGGACACAAGGCTGACTGAGTGGCTTGCTACTGAACACTGAAAAGTGCCGTTTATGAAATGGGTGCATTTTTGCCTGGCATTTCAAAGACTAGTGTGGTTCCTTTTGCTATCCATCAGAGGCACCTACCACTGTTGCGAATTCTTTCTTCTAGGAGGTCAGCATGCCCAATAGGAAGTTTCCTGTTGAAAATCTCAGCTGACCGAAGAAACATGGCTTCCACTGCGGAACCCTTTAGCAAAGCAATCTGATCCTCGTGGTTAAGGGTTTGAAAACCTGTAATTAAATGTGAAAATATCACGCTAGTAGTCAGCATCTTTCTGCCAGCAAAGAATATTGTAGAGGGTGGCAGCTAAAGATGGTTGGCATGTCTGCAGGTTTGGCACAAGACCAGCTGACTGTCTCATTACAGGCAATTGTGTTTGAAGAGTGTATTCTGTTTTCTTTCTTAAACCACCAGGCAATAACCTATCCAGGTTTCTCATGTGTGCACATGCTTGTAATTTTATTTAAAATCACAGGATGATTACTTTCAACTTGATTAGCATATTATAAATTAAATTCCTGCTTCGATGTTAAAGGAGAGCTGGTTGCATTATTGTCTTTCAGTACTCAATTGAGTAGTTTCCAACTCTTTCATTTGTCCACTGACCTTGCCCCTCCTCCAGTGTTTCATTTACATTACAGAAAGGAATTGGAACTTTTAAAAGAAATTAAAAACAGAGCAGCATGTAGATGAGAGAATAAACATGATATGATCTATATACATTTTTTTTAAAGGGAGCTGGTAATAGGTTTCATATTTTTTAATAAGGGTTTTCTAATAATGATCTATTTCCTTGTCTGCATCCAGCTGATACAGATGTCAACATGACTCAGAAAGGTCAGGACAATGTGCCTTAGTTTATCTACATATTTTCTAATAAAAAACAAACAAACAGTCATTGGCTGATATGGAGCTGGACCAGCTAAAGGCTACTCATTTAAATATGGGTAATAATCAGTGTTCTTCAGCCTTATTGGACTATAACTTCCATCACCTCCAGCCATCTTAGCCAAAGATCAGCAATGATGGGACTTGCGGTCCAACACCATCTGGGGACCCAAAGTTGCAGAACACTGTAGTAGATTGAAGAGTACCACTTTTCATGCTTGCCCTCTAAGTACTAAGTTATGATATGTCATTGGTCAAATTGGCCTTAAGACAGGGAGGGTGCTTTCAATTGATGCCTACAATATCCCTTAAAATCCATTGCTGAGATGAAAGTCAAGTCCTAATTTTAAGGCACTTTCTGTTAATCATTACTGATCCAGCCAAGGCAAGCTAGCTTCTCGCAATACTTTTAAAAAGACATGACTATATGTTTGAGAGTCTAAAAGAACATTTACAGTTTGGTATGACAAAAGCTGGAATTGTTGGCTATTTTCTCCACTGGAAAATGAGTTTTTGCAGCCCACTTGCAATGCAAGAGCCACATGGAACCATATTGTGGGAAACGTGGACACAAAGTACATTAAAAGGTGAAGGATATCACAGATCTATTTTGTTTGCTGCCCTGGACTTCTTTGGGAGAAAGGGCAGGATATAATTTACTATTTTAAAATAAATAAATAAATAATTTATCAACACTGAATATAACAAAATCAGATTGTAAATTGCTTGGTAAAAGATCATATGGTATTATAAACTGTAAAGCAGTACCACCATGAATGTTGATGGTGCTATATAATTAAGCAAAATTAAACAAATGGTAATAGAGGCAGAGACTTAGATCTTAAACTGCTCTAAAAAGGTTAGTACGATTCTAGATTTTGAAGAAAGCTTCCAGTTGTTGATTGATTTAATTTGACCTGGTCCTCCTCCCCCCTTTGGTGATCAAGAGGATAGTCCTATGTATACAGGACAAGCACACCAACATATAAACATAGAACGGTGTACCTCTGTAACTGAAACTTAGATGGAAAGTGTTTGACCAAATGTATTTAACATATTTTACCTGGTAATCTTTTGGTGAATTCCACAAGGACCTGTACATGACTGGTGGCCATTTCTGTTAAGATGAGAAAATTTTCCTCAGCACTGAATTCTTCTTGCAACTGAACATTAAAACAGAATTGTGTTGTTATTAATAATAGTGCTAGTATTAGTAGAAATACCAGTAGTAAGCCATTATTTGTTCAATGGTAGCTAAAGAGAATTTAGAATTGGGTGGCTCAATTTAACTGAACAACTCTAGATTATATAGATTATGAAAGGATGAGAAAATCGATTATGCTAGACCTCACCATGAGAAAGTTAAATGGTCAGATAGTATTTAAAAAGTAATTTAAACGTCCTTTTAAAAGCAGATGGGGACCACTTGTCACATAAGGCCAAGAAAATAGTAATAGCAGTCCTGCTGTTTGTGGGTAGAGCATGGTTTTTGCCACATCAGACTATACAGAGCAACTATAGGAGGTGAAGAGGACCTCTAAGGTCATGTACCAACCCAGGCCATACAGATGTACATTATGGAAGCAGGCATGAGAGCTGAACATGGTGGAACTCGCACCACTCTTTACTTTCAGAGGAGAAGAGAAAACCATCAAGCTGGATTGGGGCAGGAAAAGGAGTAGATTCAGATGGCCTATTCCTTTCTCCTCCTTACCTGTCCTGTATTTCCTGTTCAATGACAGTGGTCTCTGTGTGTGGCTCTCACCACTGCTGAATGGCAGGTGAAAGGGAGCAGGGAAGTGAAGAGAACTGGCCCATCCTTTTCTCCCCAGCTGCATGCATTTCTTTACCTGCATACAGAGCCTCCACACCCTGCTCTCTAGATTTGGAGAACAGGATTGTGTCCGATA
Organism: Rhineura floridana; assembly: GCF_030035675.1. Lineage (NCBI taxonomy): Eukaryota > Metazoa > Chordata > Lepidosauria > Squamata > Rhineuridae > Rhineura > Rhineura floridana. Next base: position 52,297,635 of record NC_084487.1, read on the forward strand.
TCTCTAATCCTCACTGGAAAAACTATTTTGCAATGGAAGACTTTTTCTAGAACAACTAGAATTTCATGTGGAAATGCTATGAGCCATTTTTGAATGCTGAAATGCTTATGTATTTATTGTGTTAAATAGCATACTTACAAGCTTTCTGGACACTTCAGGAGGAATTCGTTGTTTATTATATGAATCCATGATATAGTGAAGAAGATTCTGCTGTTCTGGGGTTAGTTCTACTTTCTCCTACACTGGCAATAAAAAACCATAAGCATTCGTAACTGGGTATGATTTTCTATCTCATATTTTAAGTATAATGTACTGTACAGATTTGAGCAATTTTCAACAGAAGCAGTTATTCTTAAACCTGAAAATGATACAATAAAATGTTTTCATATACTGAATTTGTCATGGATGCATTTTACAAGGGGTTCATGAACTTGAGATGACAACCATCTTTCCAAGCCAGCACTAGATATTATATTCAATGATATTGGGTGGGGAACTGTTAAAACCCTATTATGCTTATGGTAAGACAACTTTCACCAATGAATGAATACTTTGATGGGTCATACTGCAACATCACTGTTATGGCCCTCAACTGAGAGCCTTCAGCGACTGACCTCTCTAGCAGCCATAGCTCAGAGGAGGAGTCACACCTACTCCCCATCCTTCCCAAGTAGGGCCCTCTGCCTTGGACTTTGCACCCCTTCTGGTAAAGTTTGGAGAAGTACCACTGTATTCAGACTCTGAAAAGTGGACCTCAGAGTCCTCCGGTGAGCAGGAAGGCCCAACCAGTTTAGGTCACCACTCCTCTGAACTTCATGCCTGAGAACAAGCGAGCAGCTGCAAAACAAGATGTGTGCCCTAAAGATACAGCCCTTGGGGGGCTGGAGCTTCCAGAAATACTCTCCTGGTCAGGCTATACAGCCCTGGCAGTTACCCCAGGTTGGTGCTGAGATGACTTGTCTCCTACTTCAGCTGCAGGAGTGCTAGCTGTGGTCCTGAACTCATGTCAACAATTTCTGGGCCAATACCTGTAGTACTGTAGTCCAAGGTTCTGAATCCGTCCTGCTCCAGCTAACCACCTTACCTTGCACCCTCTTGCCTGAGCTGTCACCTCTCTGGGACTACAGAATCCCAATGGTTTAGGCCAATCACAAACCACAACATGAAACTGATGGAATTATACTTCTGTAATTGGATATCTCATCTGACCATTAACAAGACTTTTGGGGCATAATCATGCAAATTAAATGCAAATCACATACTTATATAAAGTATGAAAATAAGAGACAGAGTTAGAGTTCACAATATTACTCCAATGTGATCCTCAAGACTGAACACAGATCACATCTTTGGTGTTACATGCCAAACAGCATATCTAATTATCTTCAGAAATTGTTACAAACTCATTGACTAATCTATGAAAAGTCTGTATGTTACTAATATTCAATAATCATCCTGTAATCTTCTATGTTTACTAGTTGTATCAAACTACTCAATTATATCATTTGCAAGATACAATCATTTTATTACCTTGTAGAGTTTGGTCGTAGATGACACTTGCTTCAAGTCAGGCCCCTCAGTATCTTCACCAGTTGTCTGGTTTAGAGGCTGGGATATATTTTTTCTTAGCCGTTTTGACTTGCACTGTATTTCTGTTAACAAACCTGAAACATTGTGCATAAAGAATATGTACATCTGACACTTCAGCATGTGTGTAAACCAAATTACACAGAAACATCTGGCACATGTGTTTAATATATTCCCTGAGTATTCGTTCATTCATTTTACTAGCAAAAGTTTGTATACCAGCTACAACCTCTTCTATCTACGCTCTAGTAATTTCCCAGTTAGACTACTGCAGTGTGGTGTACATGAGGCTGTCCTTCAAGATGGTTCGGAAACTGCAGCTAGTATAAAATGCAAGGCTTGTAGCTGGAACAGCTTGCTGGAAACATATATTAAAAGAACTTCATTTTTTACCAATTCAGTTTTGAGTCCAATTCAAGGTGCTGATACTGACTTTTTACAGTCCTGAAGTCCAAGGCAACTCCCTATCAACCTGCCTGGAAGTTAAGGCAATCTGCTGGTGCTTTTCTTCAGGTCTGTCTCCTATTAAAAGTGAGGCAGGAGGTGACCAAGTAAATGGTACTTTTGACTATTCCAGCTTGTGGAACTCCTCTCCAGAGAGGCCTACCTGGGTGTCTTTTGTGCTATGCTTGAGATGACCTTTTTTTTAAATTCTCCCAGCCCTTTCTATCTCTACTCTACTGTATTGATTAGTGTTTTGTTCCATTTTTTTTAATGTTGATTTAATTTTATGTTTTAATATTATGAAAACTGCTTTGGGAACTTTTTGGATGAAGGGCAGTAAAAATTGCTTAAATAAATAAAATATTAAACTGTGTCAGGTTGGTAATCACTTCTGATGAAATAATCACTCCACATCTGTTTTACTTGCTTAAAAATACTGGAACTCCAAAAATCACCTCTCCCCCCTTTGCATACATGAAATTCTCTGTTGGATGAAAGAGCTTCCATTAACAGAAGGGTTGCATTGGATACAACTCAGTATTGTATAGTGAAGAATGAAATGGGGGAAAAAATTGGTAGCACAACAGTAAGTCATCCATGCATTGTATTCCTAAGAGATCCTGTGAGCCAAGTCCGGATACCCCCACAAATTTTTCAAGGGATCATCTGCAAGCACAATTAATGTATGACAAAATGCTTTTACCATTCAGAAATACTTAATGGCATGAAACTTTAGACTTTCTTTAAAATGGAATGTTGCATCTTTCACTATATCATGTTAATAAGATTTACCTTAACTTCAGAATACATCCTACGGCAACACAGCAGCAGGTAAATGTTAATCCGAGGACACAGCCATCACAACAATTTAAATTAAAGTAGTTTTTTTAAAAAAAAATAGGGTCACCTGAGTTCCCTACTTTTGGGGATGACAATCTCTTTCAGAGACTAGATATTGTTAAGGAAGATATCAATGAAAATACCTAATTCAGTGGTGAATGCTTTTAATATCCTGTATATTATAAAGTTATGCAGCATAGAAAGCAAGCTTTCTCTATCACTGAAAGAAGAGGAAATTTAAAGAATTAAAATAACAGTTCCTCCTAATATCTTGAAGGAGCAAAATAGTATTTATGGTAATGATGCAGGATCTAGATTTAGCATTGACTTCCATTGTTTCACTTCTGGTTGTATAGTGTTTGTGTTTTTTTCACCAATGTACCTATATGTCCATCACTTGCCACTGCAGTGAACACTGGAATGTCTTGGAGGGCAGATATATCGGCAAACACATGGCAAACACAAGTACAGAGCCCTTAGACAACTGTTTGTGTATTTCATCTTGTCAGATATCCATCTTTCTCCCTCTACACCACAGTGACATACAATGAACAAACTGGAACTTGTTTTATTTGTTTCGCTTTTTTATATTAAGATGTGTATGCTACCTTTCTGCCATAGATGCCATTCAAGGCTGCTTAATAAAATATCATAAATCAGTATAACAGAAAAATAGAAAATAACCAATAAAAAATCAGCATACTTATTATACATAAAAAACAATAAAAGTAGCAGTTAGTCAACAGCTGACATACCACCCAAGACAAAAACAAACTCAGTTTACCCACCGAAAGCCTAACTAATAGGACAGGCTTACCTGGTGCTTAAGGACAATAATAAAAGTGTCACAAGAATCTCACTTCAGAGGGAGTTGCACAATTGAGATGCAACAGGGGGAAAAAATCCTCTCTCCAGTAGCCACCTTCCTAACTTCCACAGGTGAGGGCACCAAGAGAAGGCTTTCCGAGACAATCTTGTATTTTCTGCAATGCAAGGATGAAGAATCTGTGGCCCTCCAGATAATGTTGGACTCCAATTGCAGTCCACCAACATCTGGATGGCCTCAGGTTTTCCCATCTGTGCAATAGTGTGTAAGTGGACCTGAGGGAAGATAGTTTTCAAATTCTGCTTTTTTGAATTAGGTATAGACTTTATAGCTGCATTTCACACACACATAATGGCATGATTACATATTGATGTGATACATGACCAGGAGCACATGACCAAGGCCATAAATATTGGTTAGATTACTTCATCTCCTTCTCCCTCCCTCCCTCTCTCTCTTTTGCACTATAGCAAAATTCCACAGGAATAATTGCAGCACTGTAGTCTCAGTAAATGAAGCAAAGTCCAAGGTAACATTAATTTCAAGGAAACCATTTCACATAAAGTCAATTGACAAATAGGAATTTCAAGTTTAAACCTGCTGGCCAACCTTTGAATAATAAAAAAGTACACCATCACTCCTTATTTGAGGGTTGTTCGGTAAATAGTTTGCAAAATATCCTCACTGCTGTACTTTAAAAGAACATCCTTATGTTTAAGTTATAAGTTATATGAACCTCAGTGTAACAAAGTACAGGTTTCCATTGCAGAGGAAGATTCAAGTGGCAGTACCTACTGTTGGCCTTTGTTTCACACAAGACAATCTGAGAAAATGATCAGCTGATTTACAAGTTTCCATTTCCAGTATCTTAGCCAATATTATTTACACTGGCCTATTTTTCTATTATTAGGCAGCAGTCTCTCTCCCTCTCCCCCCCCCCTCCCCCAGCTGGTTCTGGATTCAACACTGTAGCATTTTATTTTTATGCTTCACTCACAGATTCACTAAGTGTCCCCATCACACTGGGAGCACTTGTGTGTGTGTGTGTGTGTGTGTGTGTGTGTGTGTTATGCACTGGGTGGAAATAGGGCATCTCTCAAGATCTCTGTGGTTCGTTAAATTAACAGAATGAAAGATTAATTATATTATAATTCTTGCATGAATTCCAAATGCTGACAGAGGGTGTTGTTTTCCACAAAGCCTAACAGTTAATATAGCATCTCATGATCAGATTGGAGGATAGGAATATATTAAAAACCCAGAGTAGATTAATTTCCGGTATGGACCTAAATTGGTTTGGCACCACAGCTGTGCCAAGATGATTGGAGCCATCACTAGGATGTGCAAAATGCAGCCTTAATCCCATCCTTGTATTTATAAAAAAGCAACTTAGTGAAGTTTAAAGAAAGTACTGCTATAGCTCCTATGCCAGTTAAGCTAATGGGAAGTGTCTAAAGGATCAAACTACACATAATGTGGGAGATCTGCAATTGGACCTCTAACTCTCTTCTCCTTCACTGAGTTGCAGCTACTTGTATTCCCCTTCGCCATCCCACTCAGGAGCAAACAGCACTGGGGTGTGACACCTATTTAGATCACGAAAATGCCTAAATGCCAGCATTTCTATATTGCAGAAATTTAACATGTGATGAAAATAAAGACCAAAGGTTTTATTAGAGCAGGGGCTGCCAACCATTTTGGGCCAGTGGGCACATTTGAGCACTAGTCAAAAAATGGCTGATGTAGGAACATGACATAAAACAGGTGATCCATGACCATGGATGGTCCACAAGCTTAATTCAGGTGGTCCATGACATGTGGAGAGAGGATTAGAAACCAGAAAAACAATATAGCATCTGGCACAGTGCATTACACAGGCAGAAAAATCTGTTCAAGAACCTCTGCAATTTTCAAGTGGTCTATGAGGGAAAACATTTGGGAACTGCTGGCATAAAACAAAATGGGTGTTGTTCGGTGTGGCATAACACAAAATGGCTTCCTCATCTAAAAGAAGAAAAAGAGACAGGACCACAAAATGGTACATGCATGCCTCTCCAATCAGCCACCCCATCAATCAGACGCTCTTTGCACCTCACCTCTGTTCAGAATGGATGGGAGTGTGTATGTCCAATCCTGACATCCAATGAAATGTGGGTATGTTTAAGGGGGGTGTTCAAAGTAGGAGAGGCTGAGCCAGTGCAAAACAGGAACTGATCAGAAAGAACGAACAGTCTCCTCCTGTGCAATGTGGATTTTTGAGGGAATATTTACTAAAACCAAGGTACTGGGGGAACACTGGCACCTATATGTGCCACATTGATGAGGCCTATATTAGAGGATTCCAGTAAGAGATTAGTAAATTGGCCAGCCCTTACCAAGCAAATGTAAATCCAAAAGACAGGCCGTGGTTCATGCTTTGAAAGGCATGGCTCTCTCATTATCATATATAAAAAACAGAAGATGCAGTGGACTGAAAATATGAGTTCACATTATAGGGTACCTGGTTAATTTTAGGAAAATAAAGGCTGATAAACCTTTTACTCAAAAAGCTTTTGACTACAGTTGAAAGTATTTCATCTGAGCCTGCTACTTCCTGAATAGCTACTTCCTGCTATTTTCCTGAAGTGCAGCTTTGATCAGTACTTGTGTCAATACATAAGTCCCTTTTCAGGCCACATGATATGCTATGCTCATTTAAGAAAGCTTTTATGATATGTTCCTCAATAAGTGCAATGTCTTCTGTTACTCCCAATCTGCTTTTCGACATTATTCAGGTATGGCATAGTCCTACCATCTTTTTCAGTTTTATTTCTCATATATACAATGCCCTTTGGGAAAGGCTACTGCTTAGCAGTAGAAATCATGCAAAAGGTCATAGTTTCAGTCCCTAACATCTGCACGTAGTTATGTCTGAAACCCCAGAGAACTGCTGCCAGTGAGGATAAACAATGCCAAGTTAGATGGACCGATTGTCTTGACTTGGGTTTCCTTTGGACAACCGTAACATTTTTACAGGAAGCTAAGGGGAGTTGTTCACTTCACTAAATAGATCACCTTGGTTTTGGTTTCTCAGTTTGATTATTTGTTTTTATTACACTCTTTCATGTACCTGAGATAGTACCTTGAGCTCTATTCAACCATACCCTGAAGACCATCTTAAATTGTACTGGCCTTTCCCAGCACCATTTTTGTGAATACAATCACATAGGATGATATCCAGTGTCAGCCATACTCAAAGTAAACCCAATACAGTCAACAGACATTTTTTATGAGATACAAATATCTATATACATACATTCAGCTAGCATTCCTACTTCTTTGCACTTCTGCAAACGGCACTTCTGACACTTTCTTCTCATATACATGTCCATCTCACAGTTCCCTCCATTTTTACACTTGTATACAGCATTTTTGGTGATACTTCTTCTGAAGAAACCTGATGAATGAACAAGGACATGTGCAGAATAAGATCTCAATTTGAAGCTAGTTTTCTTTTTTTTAAAATGCTATAAATGTATTATCAGATCTTCAGTAGCTCAAGTTCCTTTTTTACCCAGCAGAAAGTGTCTTTCATTAATAGATATATATTTCCATCACTTATGCTAATGCAGGAAGAATTATCTCATATACCCCCTACCCAAGTACATGGTGCTCTGGATCATGACATGAGTGTATACCAGAAATGTATGTAAAAGCCTAACAATCTGGAATGTTTTCATAAAATGGAGGTAAAGAACTGGGCACCATTAAGAAAGGGATCTCAATCAAAGGAACACAATAGATAAATAATTTCCTGTATTTCCTTGGTGGACTGAAGACATAATATCAGTGTTTCCAGAGGAGTAGATCACGCTCATGAATCATGGCGTTGACTCTAGAGCATCCTTCTGCACTCCTCCATATGATGCAGAACCTTTAATGACTGAATAGCTAGCTGTAAATGAAATCCAGTCAGATTGGTAGCATTCAACCAAGGAAATCCTGGTATGTGTCCCACCACTTTCAGAAGTACAATTAGCTGGGAAATGAGTCAGGGCCTTTTCTATTGTGGCACCCAGGTTGCAGAACCCCCACCCTAGAGAGGTTTAGTTGACAATTTCTCTGTTAAGCTTTAGGCAAGCTCCTAGTGCCTTTTTATTTTGCTGAGCTTTTAGTGTGGATTTATTTATTTATTTATTGAATTTATTAGTCGCCCATGTGGGAGGTTGTCCAACCACTCTGGGCGACGTACAGCCAAAAATATACAATTACATTAAGCAGTAACATAAAAACATTAACAGATTAAAATCACAACCAATCTCTACAGAACCAACAGAACCTAACCCATCTCAAAAGCCTGTTTTATCTGCTTATTTTTATGCTGAACTGCTTCATTCTGCTCTTAATTTTATTGAATGAAATTACATTTTAGTGATTTGAACTGCTATTACTGTGCTTTATGCATTTCATGACCTTTCTGTAAGTTCCTTTGAGTTTGTTTTATAAAGAAAAGTATGTATATTTATAAATAAGCAAACTCATGACCTATCTTGAAATATGCTTGCACAACAGGACTTCCTCTTCCTCTCCTCCCTCTGCCCCCCATATGCCCCCCAAATATGCTCCAGAGGTCTGGGGGACCTTTCAGAGCAGTCTGGGGGGGGAAGAAGGGGAAGTCTTATTGTGTGAGTAGACATCCACTCGTGTGACATTGGATATCACCGTTTGTAAAACAGAAGTATCCCACCTCTAAAGTGGATGGAGTTTATCATTCCTGGCTCAGGCATGCCTCTCAGTAGCCAGTCACAGTTTTTGTTATAGAATAATAAAACTGCATCTTAAAAAAAACCCTGGTACTTCACTATGTCCATTTGACATTGCATCCAAAATGTCTTGTGTATAGTTTCCACTGAAATATATTTGACTGACACAGACCACTTTTGAAATGCAAATTATTTGGCGCTTTCACTCAGAGCCACATAGTTGCTGTTCCATAATTCCCTAGAGTTTAGTTCATTTCCATATGGAGATTAAGGAAGGGAAAGAAGAGGTTAGATTTAAAGCTGAGTTTTTCAGTGCCTGTAGAAAACATTTTCCTACTTTAAATAAATAAATAAATCATAATCCAGTTTTATCTTAAACAGATATTTTAAATCCACGTTTTATAAAAAAAATCATACTAAAAACCTGTATGCAGACATTGTCATTGGCAGTAAACATTTTGATAATGTTAAGGGTGAAATAGAGAGGTCTCTAGTATTCTACTGAAGTAAGAAATGAAATACAAAACCCATAGAAAATGTGTCTTATTGAAAAACCATTTGGACATGCAAATGTTATTAGCATTCATAAGCCAACAGATTTCAGATATGTAATAGTATGCTACTGAAAGGTATGTTTATAAGATACCCCAGTGTTAAAGAATAATTACTCTTATGCTCAAATATCAATGTACTTAGGACACTGTGGTATCCCTATATGTTTCTGGCCTATAGCACTTTATTGAATAGATGCCACAATTCCAAAATGTCCCTTACTTCTCTACATTTAGATTGGATAGCCCTACTGAGAATCTGCTTGCTTCCAAACATCTCCTCTTAACCCTCAAACAAAATATGCTGAGGTTGGAGAATCATTATTGGGTTGCACTCTTAACTGATAGTGTATACTTAAATCAGTCTTCACCAACCTAGCTGGCTGAGACTGATGGGACTTGTCTAAAACATCTAGAGGGTACCAGCTTAGCATGGTCTACTAGGGAGGGCTACTGTAACACTTATTTTAGAGTTGCCTCTTCAACTTTGGCATGATTATTGCAGAATAAATAGTTTCAAGACTTTTATTATTTTATTTACATCCCTTGAATCCTGATGCTGGTAATAATGAAGAATTATTATTCTCATTTCTAGCTTTATCTTTGATGTAGAAATTTCTCTGTGAAAATTGTTGTCTTATCTACTTCAGTGGGAACCAAGAAAGGTAACCTGGAAGGTTGATTTTAAAAGTATATGTATTATTTGTGCATGTAACACAAAATACCAGAAATGATATAGTAGAGCTGAAAACACATCTAAAAAAAACAAGTGCCAGGATAATTTATTTATTATTTAAACTTTCATTCCACCTTTCCTCCAAAGAGGTCAGGTCAGTGTACCTCAGGAACAGGGAATGTGTGGCCTGCTACATATTGTTAAGCTCAACTCCAATCAGCCCCAGACAGTATGACCAATGGTCAGGGATGATGGGAGTTGGTGTCCAACTTTGGTAGTTCTCCACTTGTATACATTTTTTCCTCTTTTATTGTGACACAAAACCTGTGTGGCAAAACAGGCTACGAAACAATATCCTTCGTGGCTGAGCAGGGATTTGAACTCAGGTCTCCTTGATCTAAAGCCAAAACTCTAAACACAATACTATACTACACTGGATCTCTGATCATTTGGTTTATCAAGCAAGGCTCCTCTAAACCTCCTAGGAACCGCATGTGTATTTGTCTCCCTCTTAGCAATACTGGGTCCCCTGCAATTCCATTCTGATGGATCACTGCCAACTACCTCAAGCAGTGATCCTCTGTACACACAGAGATCTCTCAGTCATGTGAGGAGGGAACACCATTCTTTGATCTGTGTAAACAAAGGAATAGGCAGGAAAATTCACTCACTCCCTTGAAGTTAATGGGGAAGCCATTCCAGACAAGGGAATATATTAGAAATCCCAATTATAGGATCCTAATTATAGGATGCTTTAACTTGGATTCCTGCATTGAGCAGGGAGTTGGACTTGATGGCCTTATAGGTCCCTTCCAACTCTTACTATTCTATGATTCTATGATCTAAGTAGAGCTTGGAAAAGTTACTTTTTTGAACTAAAACTCCCATCATCCCCAGCCAGCATGGCCACTGGATTGGGCTGATGGGAGTTGTAATTCAAAAAAGTAACTTTTCCAAGTTCTGGATCTAAGTGTCTGCATGGGGAAAAGTGAAGCTTTTTGCCAGCACAATTTGCCAGAGAGGCTTTGCTTTAAAGTCCAGTCAGTCCTTGCCTCATTTGTTAATCCTTTGCAAAATAATGAATGGCTCTACCACAGAGTCCCTTCAGCTGACCTGTCTGCATTCAAAAAAAAATCTTCTTATGGCAAGTGCAACAGAATTTCATATTTAGACCAAGTTTCTACTTTTGGCCAAGTAAATGAACTATCACATATAAATAGCCTGTTGTACTTCCAGCCATTTTATTTGTACTACCTTTGCAGCCTTCACAAGTAAGGGCATTGTAATGGTACCCAGAGGCCTTGTCACCACAGACAACACACAGCTCCTCTCCTTTCATTCTTCCAGAGGAAGGGCCCATCCGAGACTTCTTGACCACAGGCATCCCCCCGAGGTCTGGCTCCTTTGTGAAAAAGTTATCAGAGGGCATTTTTCTGAGCTCATACATTACAGGTGAAAACCATTCTTCAGGCTGCTGCGGACAGATGCTAAGGCTGGAGTAATAAGGTGGCGAAGAAATTGGAGGCTGTACTGGAGAAAAGTGCACAGCGTTGTACTGTGAATAGGGTGACACATCAGAATCTTGCACTGGAGAAGTCATTGCCTCTGGAAGTAAACCTAGAAAATAACACAAAAACAACTTCTCTTATTATAAGTAACTTCCTCTCATTGGAACAGCCCTCCACCTACATTAAAGGGCTGCTCATTATAATTTTCTCCTCCCCTCTCAACCTCTGTTTACATCCAGTCAATATGAGTGAGATGAATGGTTCCCATGAATGGAACTGTGATGTTTAAGTGTACCTTTAAGCAATCCATTTCCCATATTTCCTGGATCTCTCTGGATGTGTCTCTCTGTTAGCCAAGTTCGAAGCTGTGTTTTGGAACAAAGGCTACTTACTGTTCTGTTAAGACTTTGGTGCATCCATGCAATTCTGAAGACAGTCTAGCTAGGAGATGAAGCTATATAAGTATGAATGTCCTTCTGAACTGACACATAAACTATTGTTGTTGCTGTTGTTGTTAACATAGAACAGTATGTAAACTTTACATATATATATAATATTACAATAAACTAAATGCATCATACGGTTGTACATTATCTTGATACTTATTCCAACACTTTTTAAAAGCCCATTTTCCCAGAAGTCTGTTTGGCTGATTAACTTGCAATTTCTTACATGGTCTACTGTGATAATGATTAAATTAACATATTATAAGAAATTACAAAAATACTTTCAATATATGTCTTGGTCACAGATCAACTAATTTTTATGAAGTCTTCTGAATCTGAATTGATCAAATATGGGTTGACTTGCGAACAATCTTTTGAACTATTTAATCACAAGCAGTTCAAAATCAATGCAATTTTTTTAGAAGGCAGAAAAATTGTGATGTGAATTTGTCCTAAGGCTCAAAATCTAGAAGGCAGTTAAAATAAAATGATCTAGTTGCTTATTCTGCAGTAATTACATGAACAGAGACGACATCACCCAAAAACAAGTGATCAGAATATTATAGTTAAATTGCATTTAGAAATGTAATGTTACATCTCAGTGCTAAGCATTTTGTCAGTATATTCATCTGCAATTCCGGAATGTTCCTGCACATTTGAATGTATTCTGTTAATAATTTTAGCACCCGTACGTATGTAATATTGATGTTCAAACACTACATTCGGTTTCATCATCAGTTTATTCTTCTGAGCAATTCTGTTACTTTTTTCTTTTGTTTTCATGCCCAATACCAGGCTAGTAAGTGTGTAGCCCTGATTTGCCAATGCCAATGCTAGAAAACTTTTCTAAACCAAACTTCTATTTGCATAAGAGATGAACAAACTCGAGAGGGAGCTATCACTTTAATGTTATTGTTAGGCTCTTATTAATCTATATGCAGAACATATCATACAGAAAGCGGGATTGAACCAATATGAAGGAGGTGTGAAAACTGGAGGGAGAAATATAAATAATTTAAGATAGCAGACAATACCATACTACTAGCAGAAACCAGTAATGATTTGAAATGAATGCTGATGAAAGTTAAAGAGGAAAGCACAAAAGCAGGAATACAGCTGAACGTCAAAAAGACTAAAATAATGACAACAGAAGATTTATGTAACTTTAAAGTTGACAATGAGGATATTGAACTTGTCAAGGATTATCAATACCTCGGCACAGTCATTAACCAAAATGTACCATTGGTCTCACCTGAAAGGTGATTTTCATAGGAAGGGGCCATCACTGTGGGTAACAGTTCCACCTATCATGCGAAGGCAAGAATGTTTTTGAAGTCAAGACTAGGGACGTCATGCCCCTCCCACTCTCCAGTTCATTCGTAGCGAGTCTAAAAGAGATATCTAAAAATACAAGAACAAGGCCAACAGGCCCGCCAGGAAAATAACATAATAGTCACATGCATAACAACATGACTCTAACATAACTACATAACATAACAGAGGTAAAAGTCTTGACTTCACTCTTACATTTAAATATAATAGCGTAACAATAACATGTAACCCATTGATAAAATCTCTAGTCATCCTCCAACTGGGAGGGTCGTGATGGCCCACTCCTATGAAAATCACCTTTCAGGTGAGACCAATGGTACATTTTCCATAGGAGGTGGGCCATCACTGTGGGATGTACCAAAGCAACCCATATAGGGAGGGACCACCCACATGTTAATCCTCATTAAGAACCTGTTGCAACACTCGTCTGCCAAAAGAAGCATCAGCAGAGGCATAACGATCAATTTTATAATGTCTTATAAATGAGTGTGGGGAAGACCAGACTGCAGCCCTACAAATATCGGCAACAGGAGCATTAGTAGCAAAAGCAGCCGAAGTGGCAGCTGACCTAGTAGAATGAGCTGTTATACTAGCAGGAACTGGCAGCTTCAGGGACTCATATGCTAAGGTAATGCATGCCCTTAACCAACGGGATAAGGTAGGATTGGATACTTTATGCCCCATAGACCCTGGATGAAAGGATACAAACAGAGACTCCGTTCGTCGAATCTCTTGGGTCCTAGGCAGGTAGGTCTTGAGAGCCCTCCGGACATCCAACGAATGCCAAGCCTTCTCGAGAGGATGGGTAGGATTCGGGCAAAAGGAAGGCAAAACAATGTCCTGGTTGCAATGAAAAACTGAATCGACCTTGGGACGAAAGGAAGGGTCAGTCTTCAGCACAACAGAGTCCTTATGGAAGACGCAGAGGTGTCTAGCGGAAGATAATGCGCCCAACTCCGAAACGCGTCTGGCAGATGTGATTGCAATCAGAAACAGGACCTTGAAGGACAGAATACGTAGGGGCACAGTTCTGATGGGTTCAAACGGAGGGCGTTGCAAAGCCTGCAGAACTTTCGGCAAACTCCATGAGGGGAACCGATGGACAACAGCCGGAGAGCGTAGGGCGACTCCCCTCAAAAAACGTTTGATGAACGGATGTGAGGAAATATGATCTCCAGGAGAGGACACTGAGAGAATGGATGACAGAGTAGACGCATGTCGACGTAGAGTGTTGGGTCGAAGTCCCATCATAAAGCCACTATGGAGAAATTGGAGCACCTGGTGCACATTAGCCTGGGATGGATCGTGGTGGTGGGACTGACACCACTTGGAGAAAGCCACCCAGGTATGTTGATAAATGCGAGTGGTAGATGGTCTTCTCGAGGCCAAAATAATATCAATCACAGCGTCAGACAGTCCAGCTGACCTCAAGTGTCTCCGTTCAAACGCCACGCTGTTAGATTGAGCCAAGTAGGGTCCTGGTGCAGTACTGGACCCTGGGATAAGAGGTCTGGCGTTACTGGAAGTGTCCAAGGGTCCATCATTGACATTGCCAGAAGATCTGAGAACCACGGACGGCGTGGCCAAAATGGTGCTATCAGAACCAGCTGTGCCCTTTCGGTTCGCGCCTTCCTCAAGGTTTTGGCTAACAATGGTATGGGAGGAAAGGCGTACAACAGACCGTCTGGCCACGGTGTTGTCAGAGCATCCACTGCTTCTGCTGTTGAGTCCAGGTATCGGGCAAAGTACCTGGGAAGCTGGCAATTGTGACTGGAAGCAAACAGGTCGACTGAGAGGGCGCCGAACCGACACTGGAGACGATGGAAAATGGCTGGATGAAGTTTCCATTCTCCCGGGAAGACCTGTTGTCTGCTGAGCCAGTCTGCTGTCACATTCAAAATCCCTTTGAGGTGCTCTGCTTTCAGGGATTGTAGATGTTGTTCTGCCCAGACAAAGATGAGGGAGGCTAAGTCCTGCAGAGGACGAGACCTGGTGCCCCCTTGTCTGTTCAAATGTGATTTTACACACGTGTTGTCTGTTCGAATGAGCACATGATGCAAAGGGAACAGAGACTGAAAATGACATAGAGCCAAGTGGACAGCCTTTAGTTCCAGCCAGTTGATGCTTCGAGCTCGCTCTGCGTTGGGCCAAACCCCCTGAACATACTGGGAGTTGCAGTGGGCTCCCCAACCTATGAGGCTGGCGTCTATGGTCACGACGGTTCTGCGGGGTTCTCTGAACGACGTGCCCTTGGAGAGGTGTTGAACCTTGGTCCACCAGCGGAAGGAGAGGCGCAGAGCGGGGCTCAAACGAACTTTGCGATGGTTGGAGCTGGCAATGTCTTTTTGAAAAGGCAACAGAGTCCACTGAAGGGGCCGAGTGTGAGCTCGAGCCCAGGGTACAATGTGGATTGTGGAGATAAACATCCCGAGCGCTCTGGCGAGAAGCATGACGTCTGCGGATGTTTGTTGCATCAGGGACCTTGCGATGCTTGTGATGGCAGTGATGCGATCTGGAGACAGGAAGACCATTGCCTGCAGGGTGTCCAACATTGCCCCAAGATGTAGTAGGCGTTGGGTTGGTTGGAGATGGCTTTTGTCGAAGTTGACAAGCCAGCCGTAGGTCTGCAAAACATTGAGGGTGATCATTAAATGATGATGAGCCAGCTCTTCAGATTTGGCCCGTATAAGCAGATCGTCCAAATATGGGTAGATATGAACCCCTTGGGTCCGAAGGTAAGCCACTAGGATGAGTAGCACCTTGGAAAATACTCTTGGAGCAGAGGAGAGGCCAAATGGCATCGCTCTGTATTGAAAATGTTGGTGGCCAAAGGCAAACCGAAGAAACTTTCTGTGGGCTATGCAAATGGGTACATGGAGATACGCTTCCTTAAGGTCGATAGAAGCCAGGAAGTCTCCTTCATGCAGACTCTCGGTAATGGAATGGAGAGATTCCATTTTGAACCTGCGGTATGTTACAAAACGGTTGACAAACTTGAGGTCCAATACCGCCCTCCAAGATAAATCTCGTTTTGGCACAGCAAATAGGAGGGAGTACACCCCTTCCGATCTCTCAGTTGTGGGAACTGGCTCTATTGCCGCTATGTGCAAGAGGTGATGTATAGCTGTCTGCATGATGTTGTGCCTGGCTGGTGCCCTTGGGCAAGGAGATGGGTGGAATCTGTCTGACGGGGTTGCCCAGAACTCTATGGTATAGCCATAAGTGAAGAGGTCCCTGATCCAGGGGACCGTAGTAAGGCGCAGCCATTGATCTCCAAAATTAAGTAATCTGCCACCTATGGGGATGGCGTTAATACTACTTGTGTAGGCGAGGACCTCCCCTATATGAGGACGATGAGTTGCCCCTGCGCCCTTGGTACTGACCTCTGCCCTGGGGGCGTCGGTTCCAGGAGCCCCTGAATGCATTGGAATCATAGGGTCTGAAATCGCGGCCTCGTCCTCCTGGTCGCGTTCCTCGAAAGGGCTGGTTAGAACGAAAGGAGGGAAATCGCCTGAGGGGCCTGTGGTCGATGTTCTTGATTGTGGCTAGAACCGGTTTGTGGGCGTCTTTTGGATCAACCAGAACTGCCTTTAGAGCTTCCTCACCGAAGAGTAGAGATCCGGAGTAAGGAGCCTTGGACAGGTTCAATCTAGCCGCTGAATCAGCTTGCCAGTGGCGAAGCCAGAGGGTGCGACGAGCGACTATTTGAGTCGTCATGGCTCGTGCCCCTAATTGGGTGGCATCCAAAGTGGCATCGGCCACAAAGGCTGCTGTCTTACGTAACTTCAATAGTGCTCTTTTGAAGGCGACAGGATCAGGGTTATCGTCCTCTAGAAGGTCATCCAGCCACATCATAGATGCTCTGGAGAAGATGGAGGCTGAGGCAGAGGCACGCATGGCTAGGGCAGTGGCCTCGTGGTTCTTGCGGAGGGCGAAGTCTATTCGACGTTCAGTAGTATCTTTTAGGTGGGATTCCCCTTCCCTGGGCAAGATAGATCATGAAACGAGGCGAGCGATCAGTTCATCTATGCCAGGGACATCTAACTTGGTGGCGAAGTCTGGGGCTAGGGCGTAAAGTCTGTCAGCCATGTTCTTGAAGCGTCGAGCTTTGAGCGGGTGGGCCCATTCTTCGGAAGCTAATTTGGCAATTGGGTCCGGCACCGGGATGTAGTGTTCAGTAGGTGCAGGGGATTTGAGGACCTTGGCCCCTTTGAGAGTTGGAGCGGACGAAGTTGAGGGCGCAGTCTGGAGACCAAGGGTATGAAGTACCCTACGTGCGAGCGGTTGGTAATCTGAGGTATTGAACAAGCGATACGATGTATCCTCCTCATGATCTGAATAGTCGCTCCAGTCGTCTCCTTCAACATGGTCAGTGAAAGTTAACTCCTCCGCATACGAGGCTTCGTCCGTACATCTGCCTCTGGCTAAATCGAAGGGATCTGGCGAGCAGGAAGGATGAGCAGCATGGAACGCGCGTTGGTCCATGTTGAGTGGGGGTCTGGCAGGAACCTGTGGTAGTGACTGCATTTGTGTGAAATAAGCCAGCATGGCTTGGAGTTGGGAGAGGAAATCAGGAGACAGCTGCAGACCAGATGTGTGAGATGTATGTGCCTGGTGGGCTATTGGAACAGATGTCTGAGGCGGTAAGCCAGAGGTAGGTTCGTTAGGCGAACCGTGAGGGGGAAAGCCAACAAACTCTTCCTCGTCAGAGGCAGGAGCAGGAGAATGGAAAATATCACTTATGTGTGTCTGTGCTGTGGTGGTTGTTGGCACAGAGACATAACGAGGGCGCTTTGGTTTACTATGGCTGGAAAGATGTTTTGTCTTAGCCAGTGCTTTGGCATGTCTGGTCTTAGACGTGTTAGTATGTTGTGGCTTGGCTGATTGTGGCATGTCTGGCTGATCTGGCACCATGTGTGTTGATGGTGACATGCCTGGCTGTTCTGCCATCTTATATGAACCTGGGTGCAGTACACTGCCACGGAGGGGGCAGGATGTAAAGACCCGAACTGGCACAGCGTACTACCACGGAGGGGGTAGGATACACTGGCAGATGGCGAATGCACTGCCACAGAGGGGGCAGAATGCACAGAGGTATCAACGTTAATATAATATAGGCTGTTTTAGAGTTGGCACACTCAGATTAGTGCTGTAGGCTGGGTTTTTGGCTTGTTCACGGCCCCATAGGGGGCAGGATATGTAATGTAAATCAGATTTAGTACAAGTCAGCCACTGATATTAAAGCTCCAGCCTTGATAATGTAATCCAGCCACTAGGATTAAAGCTCCAGCCTTGATAATGTAATCCAGCCACTAGGATTAAAACTCCAGCCTTGATAATGTAATCCAGCCACTAGGATTAAAGCTCCAGCCTTGATAATACAATCCAGCCCACTAGGATTGGAGCTCCAGCCTTAATAATACAATTCAGCCACTATGATTACAGCCACAGTAAAAATGTGTGTAAATCAGCCTTGTGTAAATTTGTCAGCAGCACATATACACAAACATACAGATAGATAGCCTGCAGGGGAGGTATCCGATGCTTAAAAAATGGTAACGAAAAAGGCGGGAATTTTGAATTTCAAAAAATGGTGCCCAGAAAAACGGGCGGGAAAAAAACGATCAAAAGGGAGCTGAGGAAGAAGGAGCAATGGCGGCCGTCGGAAGCGAACTGGGAGAAGGGCTGCCCAGCACGGACTCGCCGAAAGCCGCAGTAGCGGCTCTGGAAAAACTCTGGAAGGGCAGGTAGAGGCAAAAAACGGCAGCCGCCGCAGAGAGAGCCGCAATAGCGGTCTGTAAAGCCCTTCGCAGTGGGATTTAAGCCACGTAGCGAGGGCGATCTGCGGTAAGGAGTAAGAGCGGGAGCCGCAGCTGCAAGCTCCCGCTGAGATCGGATCAGCCGCAGCCGCGGCAACGATCGGGGGGGGGAAGGAGGGTGGATTCCCCTTCCCTCACAAGCGATCAAGAGATCGGATCAGCCGCAGCCGTGGTAACGATGGGGGGGGAGGGAGGGGGATTCCCCTTCCCTCACAAGCGATCAAAAGCGATCAAAAAGAGAACCGCAGCCGCGGTCACTGAGGGAGCCCCCTGGCTACGGATACGGCAGAGCCGGGGGGGGGGAGGGGGCTTGAAACTGCCAAAACAAAGAGAGCCGCAGCCGCGGTCTCAGAGGGAGCCCCCAGTCAAGGAAATAAAAGAAATTAAATAGCCTTGAGGAAAGGGGGAAGAGAGCCGCAGCCGCGGTCTCTGAGGGGATCCTCAGTAGGCTAGACACAAAAAACGGAAAAAAGGAAAAAAGGTTTTAAAGAGAGATAGACTTAGCTAAATGCTACGTGAAATTCCAATCTTGTTCGTACGAAGGCAAGAATGAACTGGAGAGTGGGAGGGGCATGACGTCCCTAGTCTTGACTTCAAAAACATTCTTGCCTTCGCACGATAGGTGGAACTGTTACCCACAGTGATGGCCCACTTCCTATGGAAAATGGAGACAATAGTCAAGAAATCAGAAGAAGTCTAGGACTGGCGAGGGCAGCTATGAGAGAACTAGAAAAGGTCCTCAAATGCAAAGATCACTGAACACTAAAGTCAGGATCATTCAGATCATGGTATTCCCGATCTCTATGTATGGATGTGAGAGTTGGACAGTGAAAAAAGCAGATAAGAGGAAAATCAACTCATTTGAAATGTGGTGCTGGAGGAGAGCTTTGTGCATACCATGGACTGCGAAAAAGACAAATAATTGAGTGTTAGAACAAATTAAACTGGAACTGTCACTAGAAGCTAAAATGATGAAACTGAGGTTATCCTACTTTGGATACATCATGAGAAGACCTGATTCACTAGAAAAGACCATAATGCTGGGGAAAACAGAAGGGAGTAGAAATAGAGGAAGGCCAAACAAGAGATAGATTGATTCCATAAAGGAAGCCACAGACCTGAACTTACAAGATCTGAACAGGGTGGTTCATGACAGATGCTCTTGGAGGTCACTGATTTATAGGGTCGCCATAAGTCGACAACAACAAAAGGTTATTGTTCAACATTACTATTAGGCTAATTTACATATTTATAGAATGAAACATTTGTGTGCAAACTATAACTGTTTTAACATTTGGATATTTTAGCAGAACTATGCTTTATCTAATATAAGAACATAAGAGCCTATAACGTAAGGGGAAGCAGAGATGTTTTACTCCCTTCCTTGCGTGGTTGCCGCAACACCCTCTTAGCACGCTCTATCCCCAGACGGGAGTGATTTCTGAGGGCAGGAATGGCTGGTGAGGCTAAGTTGTTCTCCTGGCTTCCTAACACTGTGCATTGCTGCCCTTTACCGAGGGGGGGGGGGAGCTCGTGCAGCTCAGCCATGCCCTTGTCTGGAAATAACCTATTCCAGGCTAGAGATTTTAAGTAGATCTTCTGCATACACAAACAAAGGATGCTCTATAACAGGCCAAGACAGAGTAAGGTCTACATGTTTTCCATAGGCCTTTCCAATAATGCTAGTTGCTGGGATTAATTAAAGGAATGCTGGACTAGATAGACTTTAACCTGATCCAGCAATGTACTATCTTATGTTCTTAAGCAAGAGAGCATACTCAGGAAAATGTAAACACAGATTCGTTTTGCCTAATTATACAATATCCTGAGTATGTATTCTTCCTATATCATTTTAACTTATATGAGTGAACCATGATTATTCCAATAAAAAAATAAAAGAGCTGCTAGCATATCTACCACAAAAACAGAGCAAGAGGGACAAAAATAATCCATAATAGAAAAATAAAGTGCAGGGCAAGGAAAGAACTTAATAAACTAAAGCAAAATGGACTGTGCTAGCAAGCAAGCAAGCAGTGTCACACAGCATACAGATAGCAGTTTGCCCAAAATAACAATACAGTATTAGGAAGCTCTCTTATACTGAGTCAGGCTCTTGATCCATCCAGCTCAGTCTTGTTGACACAGACTGGCAGCAACTCTCCAGGATTTTAGACAAGGGTCCCTCCCATCCCCACCTGAAGATGCCAGGGACTGAACCTGAGATCTTTTGTACGCAAAAGAGATGCTGTATGACTTCAAAAATGTTGGGTGCTTCAGGTCATAAACATCAGTTTCTCTAGATATAGATTGATTACAGCAAAAATAATTTTATATAGTATTTAGAACCACGAACTACAAGTGAGCTAGAAAAATATCCTACCTTTAGAGATTGTTAATCCGACCATTTACAAATCCAGTCCCTTTTCTAGTATGGTTCTCTCCTGCTTTGTTAACATCCCAATACTTTACTTAGAAGTGAAGACTAAAACTTCCTTTAAGACCAGCCAAGGAAACACTAGGCCAGAGGTTATACAGTTTACTGATTAACTTTATTCTGAGAAGTCAGTTTGGAAAAAGTCTGAGAAAATTGCTATGTAAAATTTCCAGTATAATTTGTTAAAATCTGGAAAATTTGCTCTCAGAAGGAGTACCCAAAAAGAGTATTGATAATCCCATTAACATGTACAACCATTCAGGTTCACTGATTGTATTGTTTATTATGAAGAAACATATTTTATATTATATCATGCAATACTTATCTGACTAAAACAGCAATCAGGTATTGTGTAATTCACAATGGCAAGTCTATATAAACTCTTTGTCCAAGGACTGAGGCTAGGACAGCTACAGCCGACACTGCCATTGGTAAGGAAGGAGGGCAATTCCATCAGGTCCTCTCCTGTAAAGATTCTGACTGCCAGCCATCTAGCCAGCTGCCTGTGCAAATAACTGTTAGGCAGAAACACCCCTGGCTTCCCAACCATGTTACCTGCTCTGCTCCTGAATTTGGACTAGAGTGGGGGTGCTTGCAAGGGGTGCTTTGTCTCATCATCAGAGCTAAGGCACCCCAAATCCAGGAGGAAATCAGGTATAGGGTGAGGGAGTCTGTTCCTTTTTTCTATGGTGGAAGATCTACAGTGGAAGTACACCCCCGTTGACACTGGAAATAACTTTAGTTTACAAGCCATTTTGAAGACCTAAAATGGTGGGAAAGGGGGAGTATACATCTTTGAGCACATGCCAAGATCCAAGCCAGATAATATAGAATGGTACCGTTCTTACCTGAGGAAAATTGTTGAACCAGAGTATGGCCTTTGTCAAGCTAGGAGACATCTAGCAAGTTTATTGGACCTAGATACTTTGGAAGGACAGCTGAACATGCATTTATTTATGCTAAGCATTGAGCAGCTGAAGTTTCAAGTTGCCTGTCCTCACTATTTTGGCTATGAGGAAATATCTTAGGCTGCAATCCTGACCTTGATATTTAGACATAAGTCCCAATGAATTCAATGGGGCTTACTCCCAAGTGTAAGTGGGGTTAGGATTGCAGCCTAATCAGTCTAATTCATGGGCAGAGCAATCTCAACAAGTGGCTGGGGAGATGCAGAACAGTAGGTTCTCTACTGCATTCATAGCCCTACTGGCTTGTGTCAGCCAGGGCAATAGGTTGGGGGAGAGGGGTGATTCTTCCTCTGTTTTCACAATGCCAGCTCCAGGCTGGCATTGCTGGGGGCCCAAGAATTAGCCCCTAAGAGGATCCATGGGGCTTTGGATCCAGACAGCCCCCAAATGTCCTGTTTTGGGATTTTCCGCTGGTGGAAGTTTACATCTTCTCTGTAATTATTTTACGTTCAGTATTTAGCCATAATCTAGGTGTTGTTTTTTATTCCTTTGATCTTGATGTCCCTTTCTAGCCTCTTTAACTTGCTATGAAAAAAAAAGCCAGATGTTGAATTTTCTGCCAGATGCAGCTTGATACCAAGTGGTTAGCTAGCCCGCCTTGCAATGTTCTTGTTTAATCACTTTTGACCTTTGAGAAATTACATCCTCCCGATCAGTCATCGTCAGTTCAGATCATATGAATGTAAATGTGAAATTAAGGGTTTTTTTGCCCCAACATGCATAACTTTTCACTTGTTTGCATTTGATTGCATTTGCCATTTCACTGCTATTCACTCAGTTTAGAGAGATTCTTTTGGAGTTCTTTACAATCCCTTTTTATTTTGATGACCCTGAACAATTTAGTGTCATCAGCAAACCTGGCCTCCTTGCTGCTCACCCCTAACTCTAGCTTGTTTATGACCAAGTTAAAAAGCGCAGGTCCTAATACTGATCCTTGGGGGACTCTGCTTTCTACAGCCCTTCACTGAGAGAACTCTCCATTCATTCCTCCTCTCTGTTTCCTGTTTCCTAGCCAGCTCCTAATCCACAAGAGGACCTCTCCTGTTATTAAAACAAAACAGAAAAAGAACGCACCATTTTAGCAGTACACATATGCTGATATAACCCAACAGCTGCTCATTAAAATCTGCAGTTTGCCACAGGGTTTGTAGGAACATATTCAAATTACATGTAACACTGGGGGGGTAGGCATTGCAAGACCTGCCTATGAACACAAATACAGCAACACACACAAGTATGATCAGTATAGTAGAGAAAGGATATTAAAAGGATTATTTGAAAGGTCTGTTTTCTGTGGCTCTTTTTGTTTTGCCTTTTGTAAAATCAAGAATATCAAATATTTCCAAATATCATCCAAAAAGTGCAGTCAAAATTGCAGGAATCACCGATGCACACAATAAGTTCCATACACAAGGACAGATTTCTATGGAGAATCAAGCTATTTTTGCCAAGAGTGGCCAGCATGGTGGGGTGATGCTGTACAGCCGCTCTCCGACTACCGATGTTGCTACTTGCCTAAATGGCACAAGGCTGGAGCAGATTGGCAACAAGGTGAGAGGGTTGTGGCCACAGCAGCAGAGCCAATCCAGCACTCCTATTGGTATATCCACACAGCCCTGACCTCGCCATCAGCCTGCCTACAAACTGTCCAGATAAGTGATGACAGTATCAGTGGGGCAGCTCTGCTCCTGATTTTTTCATGTGTGAGTTTATCCTCAGCAAGTTGATCCATTCTGGAAGTGATTGCTCTCAGTTCAGCCCTCTAGCAAGAACAATCTGTCCCTCCTCTAGCAACTGATTGAAAGGTGTGAAAGACTGAGAGGGAGAAAGGAGTGGAAGAGAGAAAAGGGTAATCATGTCCACTTTGGGGCCTAGCCCTACCTACCACTGGCTAACAGCCTTCAACAGATTACTCCAAAAGCAATAAGACCCTCAACAGAAAAAATAGTTCTACACCTCTGGTCTATTACCAGGAACTTTATATAAGACTGTTCTTGGAAAATGTTCTGAATTTGCAGCTACTGCAAAGTGTAGCTGTGTGCCTCCTGACAGAGTAATCCACAAAGTGCCACATTACACTACCACTTTAAGTTCTGTCTTCAGTAGTCATCTAGGCAAAATTCAGAGGCTATAAAGTTCTCAAAAGCTTAAGCCTTACAGAATTTCTATGCAACACTGATAAACTCAGTGACCTTATCTATGCACAAGGGCTAAACATGAAGACCACTGTGGGATGTCTAACCAGATTCTAGGAGAACCTTCAATATCTTCTTATTTATTTATTTATTTATTTGATGTATATCCTGCTCTTCCTCCCAGTAGGAGCCCAGCGCGGCAAACAAAAGCACGAAAAACACTTTGAAACATCATAAAAACAGACTTTAAAATATATTAAAACAAAACATCTTTAAAACCTTTAAAAAAATTTAAACATCTTTAAAAAAGGTTTAAAAACATTTATTTTTTTAAAAAAAGGTTTAAAAACTTATTAAAAAGCAATTCCAACACAGATGCAGACTGGGATAAGGTCTCACCTTAAAGGGCTTGTTGAAAGAGGAAGGTCTTCAGTAGTCACCAAAAAGATAACAGAGATGGTGCCTGTCTAATATTTAAGGGGAGGGAATTCCAAAGGGTAGGTGCCACTACACTAAAGGTCCGTGTCCTATGTTGTGCAGAACGGGCCTCCTGATAAGATGGTATCTGCAGGAGGCCCTCACCTGCAGAGCACAGTGATTGACTGGGTATACAAGGGGTAAGACAGTCTTTCAGGTATCCTGGTCCCAAGCTGTATAGGGCTTTGTATACCAAAACTAGAACCTTGAACTTAGCCCGGTAGCTAATAGGTAGCCAGTGCAATTCTTTCAGTAGCCAGGTCACATCTTCTTGAATGAGAATTCTCCTTAAAGTTTCCACTGTGAGAAAGTGGATGCAAGGCATTTGGGGTGATAACCCCACTGCTCTGGAATGTAATAGCTGAAAGAGAACCATTGAGATCCATCCCTACAATATTTTGGAAGGTGGGATGCTGGGGGAGGGGAGAAAAAATAATAAACCCTTTAAAAACAATTTCCCAAGCATTTAATGAAAACATGTTTGAACATCTCTGGATTCTTCTAATTGCCTTTCTGTTGTACTAATGCAATGGAGGGAATTATAGCACCTTAATGACAGCACAGCAGTTGAAAGTGATTGCTGCTTCCGCTTATAGAGCAGTGGAGGTACTGCCACAACCACAGCCCAGCCATCCACAGTGGCAGCAGCAGAAGGGGAGGAAGGCAGATCAGGTTCGATCCCTGCACCAGTTTCAGGCTTGTGCAGTGGTTGGGGCTGGATCAAGCCCATAAGAACATAAGAAAAGCCTGCTGGATCAGGCCAGTGGCCCATTTAGCCCAACATCCTGTTCTCAAAGAGGCCAACCAGATGCTGCAAGCAGGACCTGAGTGCAAGAGCACTCTCCCCTCCTACAGTTTCCTGCAATTGGTATTTGGAAGCATACTGCCTCTGACTATAGAGGCAGAGCATAGCCATCATGGCTAGTAGCCATTGATAGCCTTATCCTCCCTGAATTTGTCTAATCCTCTTTTAAAGCCATCCAAGTTGGTGGCCATCATTACCTCTTGTGGGAATGAATTCCATAGTTTAACTTTGCTCTGTGTGAATAAGTACTTTCCAATCCTTGTGGGACTCCACTTTCTACAGCCTTCCATTTGGAGAACTGTCCATTTATTCCTACTCTTTCCTTCCTGCTACTTAACCAGTTCCTGAACCACAAGATCTTATTCCATGACTGCTAAGCTTACCCAGCAGTCTTCGGTGAGGTACCTTATCAAATGCCTTTTGAAAGTCCAAGTACGCTATGTCTACCAGATCACCTCTATCAATATGCTTGATGCTGGTTCTGCTTCGGCAAGGCCCACTGTTCTATATGCTTAGTTATTTTATCTTTAACAATACTTTCTAACAGTTTTCCCAGGACAGACGTTAAGCTTACAGGCCTATAATTTCTGGGATTCCTCCTGGATCCCTTTCTAAAGATTGGTGTTACATTGACTAATTTCCAGTCCTCGGGTATGGAGGAGGATCTGAGGGACGTTACATATTTTTGTTAGATCAGCAATTTCACATTTGAGTTATTTGAGAACTCTCAGGTGAATTTGTCGGTTTTTATTTCATCTATTAAGCCTAGAACTTGGTTCCTCATCACAATTATTTGCTTCAGTTCCCCACACTCTCTTCATGCAAAAGTTGGTTCGGGCACAGGGATCTGCCCTATATCCTCCTCTGTGAGGGCAGATGCAAGGAATTCATTCAGCTTCTCTGCAATCTCCTTATCCTGCTTTAGCACATCTTTGACTTCCTTCTCATCCAAGGGTCCAACTGCCTCCCTAGAAGTTTTACTGCTCTGAATGTATTTAAAATAATTTTTGCTGGTTTTTATGCTTTTAGCAATGTGCTCCTCAAAGTCTTTTTTAGCATCTCTTATTGTCTTCTTGCATTTCTTTTGCCAGAGTTTCTGTTCCTTTTTATTCTCCTCATTCAGACAACACTTCCATTTCTTGGAAGGAAGCCTTCTTGTCTCTAGTAGCTTCTTTGACTCTGCTCGTTAACCACACCATCCTCTTGGCCTTGTTGGTATCTTTCCTCATCTGTAGTGTAGACTTCAGTAGAGCTTTCAATATTGTGTTTTAGTCCCCTCATTTTTGGGTAGTTTCCTTTTATGAAGTCAAAAGTGACTATGTTGGATTTTCTTGGCAATTGGCCATTTCCATGTATGTTTAATTTAATAGCACTGTAGTCACTGCTCCCAAATGGCTCAACAATGCTTACATCTCACACCAGGTCCTGGGTGCCCAATATCAGGCAGTCCTGCTGTGAGAGCAGTTTGGGTTCCAGCACATCCCAAGCTAGCTCAGCCCTATGCCTCCCCTCAGAATGCCCCATTTCTGGGCTTTCCACTGGGCTGGGCTGACAGGAATACCACCAGAGGGCCTTCTGCTGGCAGAGTGTCAGCAAGAGGCTGGCAGAAGCAAATGGAGAGTTGCCTCCATTCAATCTAACCCCCTCGCATAGGCTGGCAAATTGGGGGTAGTGGATTGTAGCCCAAGACATTTATTTTGGCATAAGGTTTTGTGGGCTAGAGTCCACTCAAATATATTATACTACAAGACTGTCATTTTTGCTGCAATAGACTACACAGCTGCCCCTCTGGAAGTCCTATACTTATAAAGGACTTTATTCTCATTTGGTTTCAATTAGTAGGTTTGCTTAGTAGTAACAAACTGACATATCACAGCCAATCATTGGTCCATCTAACTCAGTACTGTCTATACCGAGCCTCTCCAGGGTTTGACAGGAGTCTTTCCTACCCTACCTAGAGGTCCTGGGGACTGAACCTGGGAGCTTTTGCATGTCAACCATGTGCTCTGTTGTTGAGCTATGGCCCTTTGTTTGCTGCTACATTTTGACTTTATTATGCCATTTAGAATGTTATCACAAGTAGATGTGTTACAAATTGTAACATAAAAATGTATTGTGGGGAATTAGCAAAGCTGAGTATTTTCTAGAAATAGCAAGTCGCTTATAGGAGTTTATTAGGAAAATGCCAGCATTTATTTTCACATTATGGGTTGAATTATCATTTTGCTTGTAGTGCATTTTTTAAATTTACCAAATAAATGAGGAGCTTCAGAAAGAGAAAATCCATCAGCTGACGGTAGCTGGGAATGCCCTACTGGGTTCATCTCCGATGCCATAGAGTCTTTAATATGATGACTTGAAACAATTTAAGCCAAGTGTTGATGGAAACCTAAGAAGATAAAGAAAAACAAGTAGGTACATCTGCTTGCAACAGTCGTTTTAAATGGCCTGTCCAAATTTTCTGAAATATTCTATATAGAGCATCCTCACTGATGCAGCTGTCATGAGGAAGAAATGTGTGATTATTTCCATGTTGAGAGGCCTGCTTCTCAGTTGTGATTCATGTGAGCAGCAGAGCAACCTTTTTTTAAAGCTGGCATACTTACACGTGAAAGCCCCTATCAACATAGTTGTACTAAGTCAAACTTTCTCTCCTCTGCTGCACCCAAAGTGGCTGCATCCACAGAGACACTCTGTGTGGAGGACATTGGAATGTCTTAATCAGGGCAAAGTCTGTGATAATGCACCAAAATAAGCCCCTTTCACACATTAATTGTGTAAAAGTATGTAGAAAGGCACGGGGGGGGATGCCCATTGCACAGCTTCTGCCAACACGTGGATCCATCTCAGTCATCCACAGGTCAGTGTGGGCCCTTGAAGAAGGAAAACCTATGCACATAGATCTCTGCAAGGATCCTGGAACCCTAACTGGTAGGTGGAGGGCCATTACTTGTGTGTAGAGGCAAAGCATGTAAAAAGGGGCTCTGCCTTTATCTATGCCCTCATGGTATTTACCTCCTATCCCTCCAGGGTTCCAGGACCTGCACATAGAGGTCTACACAGGTAAACCTCTGTGCCTCAGATACCCATGCTAATGTGTGGATGTGGGGCAGGAGTTGCTGTACTTCAATGGGGCAGGATCAAAGGGGGCAGCAACAGTTCCTTTATACACACTTTGCCCCTACATGAAATGTGTGAAGTTGATTAAAGCGGTCAGTATGCATTGTGCTAAATATATTTGGCATTTATATGCTGTTATCAGCCTGATACACATCTGCTAGTTTAGCAGCATACATATTTTAATTTTCTTACATTTATATCCCACCTTCCTTTCATCATGGAAACTAAGATGGCATACATTAGGCTCCCAGAAGATCCCAGGCCTTGACCTGGCAGCCTCAAGTGGCTTCAGAGCATTCATACACTGAGGTCATGCAAGCTATCTTCTTCAGGGAAAAGAAGGGGGGGAATAAACAAAAATACCCATAAAATAGATTGGGTGGTGGCAACAAGTGTTGACAATTACACTGCAAACAACTTATTTATTTACTTATTTATTTACTGCACTTGTATACCGCCCCATAGCTGAAGCTCTCTGGGCGGTTTACAGCAATCAAAAACATTAAAACAAATATACAATTTAAAACACATATTTTAAAAACAATTTTAAACACAATTTTAAAATTTAAAACAATATAAAAACAATTTAAAACACATGCTAAAATGCCTGGGAGAAGAGGAAAGTCTTGACCTGGCGCCAAAAAGATAACAGTGTTGGCACCAGGCGCACCTCATCAATAAGATCATTCCATAATTTGGGGGCCACCACTGAGAAGGCCCTCTCCCTTGTTGCCACCCTCTGAGCTTCCCTTGGAGTAGGCACCTGGAGGAGGGCCTTTGATCTTGAACGTAGTGTACAGGTGGGTTCATATCAGGAGAGGCGTTCCATCAGGTATTGTGGTCCCAAGCCATGTAAGGCTTTATAGGTCAAAACCAGCACCTTGAATCGAGCTCGGAATCATACAGGCAGCCAATGCAAGCGGGCCAGAATTGGTTTTATATGTTTGGACCATCTGGTCCCTGTTACCAATCTGGCCGCTGCATTTTGCACAAGCTGCAGTTTCTGAACCGTCTTCAAAGGCAGCCCCACGTAGAGTGCATTGCAGTAATCTAATTTGGAGGTTACCAGAGCATGGACAACTGAAGCCAGGTTATCCCTGTCCAGATAGGGACATAGTTGGGCCACCAACCGAAGTTGGTAGAAGGCACTCCATGCCACCGAGGCTACCTGAGCCTCAAGTGACAGAGATGGTTCTAGGAGAACCCCCAAGCTACAAACCTGCTCCTTCAGGAGGAGTGCAACCCCATCCAGAACAGGTTGGACATCCACCATCCACTTCAAGTGGTCACCCATTCCTATTATGCATCCAGCTGCTACTGATAGTTATATGTTTACATGTGCATCCATAGAATTATATTATATAATTATTCCCTTGGTAATGTCAGGTAATGAATTATCATTCATTTACTAATACATATTCTGGGTCAGTATCTTACCTAATATTTGTTATAATGCATCAACCAGACCAATACTATATAACTTGCCTTGCTCTGTTGTATGTCTCACAAGATAATTATCATGACAATTGTCAACATGTTGGAAATTCCAGTTGTTAATGGTAATCGGTGAGTAGTTTATGCTAGATATGAGAAAAAGTTGAAAGAGTCATTCACTGGGATTATGCTTTTTGCTCTTAATGTAACCCCAGGCTCCCTAA
Organism: Rhineura floridana; assembly: GCF_030035675.1. Lineage (NCBI taxonomy): Eukaryota > Metazoa > Chordata > Lepidosauria > Squamata > Rhineuridae > Rhineura > Rhineura floridana. The sequence goes on from NC_084487.1 coordinate 52,328,003, forward strand.
TTAAAATATAGTTGAGGTTAACCATGCATGGATAAAACAAACAATTTATTTTAAAATGTTGAACATATTTGTAGGATGTCTCATGCACTAGATACTAATGGGGCCCCTTCAGTTGGCAAACAATGTGAAAAGAAAATTGTCAGATTAAACTTCAGAGATGCATGATCACACAATTACCTGCTAAGGTGTAGATGTCCCAAACAGCCTCCTTGGCATGGCCACGTCTAGCTTCCTGTCCAATGCTTATGAAAATACTCTAGGATTCTGCCTTGTAGAGTTATGTACTAGAATATATGGGGCATTTTTCACCTTCCTACAGAAAGTGTAATAACATCTCTATAACCTGACAGCTAGCAAAAGTGAACAGGACCAACTCTACTAGAACAAGGCTTTAGGTAGCTGATTTGGGATGTCATTAAAGGCCAGCAATTTCTTATTTATTGTTTGTTTGTTATTTATTGTTGTATTTTTACTGCCAGGCACAGGTGTGGGGGGGTGCTTATGAGATTTTCTTCCTTGGGTGCTAAAACAACTTGACAGGTCTTGGGTACTATGTACCTCAATTTATGGGTAGGGGCTAGGGTTGCCAGGTTCAAGGCCTGAGACTGATCCTGTATCTTTAGGAGAAGAGAAAGTCAGCCAAGTGCAGGTGTTCTTGCAACACTGTAATGAGAAAAACCACAAGGTGGAATTCTCCCTTCCCCCTGCATAACTTTTAAAGATACAGAAGACCTCTTGGTTGCCAGGCCCGGCCTCCAAGAGGTCTTCTGTGTCTTTTAAAACTTGTGCAGGAGGAAGGTAGAATTCCACCTTGTGGTTTTTCCCATTACAGGGTTGCAAGAACACCTGCACTTGGCTGACCTTCTCTTCTCCTAAAGATACAGGATCAGTCTCAGGCCCTGAACCTGGCAACCCTAGTAGGGGCACCATTATCTGCTCTGCCTGAGGCAACAAAATATTTTCATCCAACCTTGAAGAGAGGATATGTTCTCAGTAAGTATCAAGAATGTTAACTAGAGAATAGAATTAGAGATAGATTGGTTGTCTTAGACTTTTAATGCACCCAGTTAATGTCTCATCTTTACTATATATTTAAAGCAGTATCATACCACTTTAAACAGTCATGGCTTCCCTGCCCCAATCCTGGGAACTATAGTTTGTTAAGGGTGCTGAGAGCTATTAGGAGACCTACTAGTCCAGCAGAATGCTATGAAAGATCTTTGGGAGGAAGTAAGACAGCGTAATTAATTTAAACCCTAAGTTTGTTTAAGCAAAAAAGAGCAAGTAAACAGAATTCAGTCAAGTCATTGACTCCCAATTCTAATCAAGAATATTTTTCATTGAAGTAATTAGGTGGTATGCAGTGCTATTCCTACTCAGAGTAGACTCATTAAAGTTAATAGGCTTGACTAACTTCACTAATTTAAATGGATATACTCTAAGTAGGACTTAGTTAATATAACTCAGGGATTTTTATTTTATTTATTTATTGTATTTGTACCCCATTCTTCAGACAAAGAGGCTCCCAGAGTGGCTTACACACAACAACTTTCAGTTGTTCATGTTTTTGAAGGTTTATAGCAATGAGAACCCATTCTAGTTTTGCTGGTAACCTTAATGCTTAATGATATTCTTTATTAGCCAATCACTTTAATTAGTATTTTGTATTGTTTTAAATGGTATTTAAAATTTTGTCATTGTACACTACTCTGATGTTTTATGATATGGCAGTATATATATAAAATACATTTATAAATAAAAATATAAATTTGGACAAGTGCATTTGTTTGTGTCTTCCTTTTCTCCCCACTCAAAGCAGGCACTTGTATAGTACATGTCATCAGTGCCACCACATTAGGGGCTGTATCACTCAGGTACCACAGTAATATTAATAATGAATTATTCATCCATACTTTTTTTAAAAAAAATTGGGTACATTGGCAAATCTGCACATTTTACTGTTATAAAACAGATATGAAACATGTACTTACGTGCTTGTTATCTTTAACTGTAATTGAAAAGTAATTACAATAAGCCAATTAGAAAGTTTAATATTTGTAAACTATAAATTGCCTGTATAGTAATTATTTAATCAATATTTTACAATGGTATATTCTGACAATGGGGGAAAAACAGTTGATCCCTACAGATTAATATCGGCTGAAATCCCAAGAGTGAGTTTCCAGGAAATGCTATGCTAAATCACCAGTAATTATTTTTTCTTTGCCTTATTGCATCTATTTCTATGAACATACTAATGGCAGAAGAGACTGCTTATTATGAAACACCATATTTTAGAAACTAACAGTACAATCCCAACCATGTCTACTCAGAAGGAAGTTCTATTGAACTCAATGCAACTTACTCCAGTCCCAGGTAAGTGGGGTTAGGACTGCAGCCTTAGCCTCTTGAGGATTTGCTTTTGAAGCTCTTCATTAAATTCCTTCACTAGTTAAAGAGATGTGACATGATAAATTTATTTGTTTATTTATAACATTGTTGCCCATTTTTCATTATAAATTAACCCCAAAGCAGGGCACAATACCAATAAAACAATAAAAATATACAGTCAATCAATAAAATAGTACAAACAGGGGAGAACACACACATAGTTGAATGTAACATATCAAAGAAACTATATATTCACATTATCCAAAATATAGTATCCACTAAAATTAGTGACCAGCAACTTACGCTCAGTGTCCTGGAGTCTGGTACACACTGTGTGACTCAGTGGTTCTGTACTCAGTTCAAACTCCTAATGATGTTCAAAACAAGAACATTTTTGTGTTGCTTTTCTCGCTTTTGCAGAAGCCTTCAGCGATAACAGGCTAACTTTAGGTTTAGTTCTCTCTTCATTGGCTCAGCACTGTAGTGGACAAAGATTACTCATTAACTGTTCTTTCTTTGCTGAACTATCTAAACAGACTTGAAGTACTGGAACTTTATAAAAACTAGAGAGAGCACAATCCTGGATGGGAGATACTTCACACTAGACAACAAAAAGCACATTGGTCAAGTACCAGCTCCTGCTTCTCTTGAATGAAACAGTGGCTTGTATGAACGCAGAGCTAAGGGGAGTTTCGTACCGAAAGAAGCAGAGAAGTTTCCGTTTCTACAGCACAAGGTCAATGAAGCACTTTAACCCTAACCTTCTGAAAACAAACTCGTTACAATAATATTGCTGAAACAGAATACTAAGGCCAAATTCTAACTAAAAATGATAATGGTCATTTAGTATTTATATTTGTCTAGCAAATATGCTCCCCCCCAAATTGACAAACTGTGGCTCTTGAGAATTTCTTTGTTTACAAGTCTCACCTCTTTCAAGAGGTGTTAGCAAAAGACCACAGAATGAAAATTTAGGTTGCAATTCTAATCCCACTTACCTGGGAGTATACCCCATTGAATTTCACCGGATTTATTGAGTAAACATGGCTAGGGCTGCAGGTTTGTAACTGCAGTATTATCTGCCTCCTAGTCTAACTGAATGTTTAAGCCTTGTGCCCAGACTTGGCACGCTTCCTTGACTCAACAGAGTTTTTATGTGGTAATTCCCCCTTCTATGTCACATATCCTGCCCTGTCCATGTATCATACCAACATTATTCTTCCTCAGGGTGACTAGGTTATGTGAAGCTTCCATGAGCCAGTTAACCACTTTCTGAGTCACATGATGGTCCTGTAGACGAGCTCTCCATATGACAAAATCACAGACAAAAATCTTAAAATACCAATAGGAAAAGGGAATCATCAAGCCACTTCATCTACCATTGTAGCAAAGTGTGCAAGAAATCCATACATTAACACCAGTGGGCCTGAGACAACCTATGCCAGCCTTTCCCAACCAGTGTGCCTCCAGATGTTGTTGGACCACAACTCCCATCAGCCTCAGCCAGCATTGCCAATGGTCAGGAAGATGGGAGTTGTGGTCCAACAACATCTGGAGGCACACTGGTTGGGAAAGGCTGATCTATGCTTTCATTTAAGGGCACGATATTTCTTACTGTGTTTGATTTGGCTCAAAGCATGGCTAATTTCTCCAGTTCAAGGCTGCTTCCACACTGGGCACTTACTAAGGAACAGCCATGCTTTGTTCACTCACTTTTTATAGGGCATTTGCAGAATATAATTAACAAAGCATCCCCCTCTCATTTTTCCTCTGTTCCATTTTTGTTTTTTGGCTTTTTTTCATAGCTCAGAAAGTCCAGCTTTATTTACCTTAATGGAATAGGTGTGCACTTTCTCTGTGACCCAAATCCTGACTATTCTGATCACGTTATGGACTATATAGCCATTGTATAGATTGTGCTCTAGCTGTTTTCTTCTCTATGGTCAGTCTGTCCTTTCTAGGATTCAGCTCTGTCACTTTAACCCTCCCCTTGCTAAAAGGTTTTGCTTTTATAACTGTTTTGCTCCTTTCTCCCTAAACTGGAGCACAGATGGGATCATGAGTGCAGGAGGCGGGGTATTTACCCACACAATGACCCCAATGTAAATAAATAAATAATATGTGTAATTCTGATAAAGGAGGCGACTTTGCTTGAGCTAATCTACACGTGATAACATTATGGAAGCAGTAAAGACTCCGTTACTAAGAACATAGGAAGTTACCTTATAGTAAAATAATATACTGAGTCGGATCATTCATCTGTCTAGTTCAGTATCTACACTGAGTGACAGCAGCTGACAGGAGGGGCAGATATGAATGAGCTGGTGGGAAGCTCTGCTGCATCCACTTGCCGCTCAGGAGCTGCCGGCCTGGCTGAACAAAAGCTCTGTTAGGAGCCCCATGCAGGAGCTGGACGGGAAGGGACAGCTCCCACAAATAGACCTACTGGGAAATAAGTGCTCCCCGCAGACTGTGAGGCGTCCTTCCCTGGCTCTCCCTGTCAGGTTCCTACCTGCTCGTGGTTACTGCCTGTCTCTAGGCACCACCAGGGACTCCACCAGTCCGGACTGCCCTTTATTTTATTTTTTCTCTCCCCGCTCTAGCACAGATCTCAACAGATCCCCCTGCTAGGCAACCACCAGTCACGTCCTAATACTAATATTCCCAGAGACTCTGAATACTGATATTGTTATTCTCTTCACCGCTGCCACCATTTGTTACAGTTCCCCTTCAGCCTTGGTCATTACCTTACCCTCCCTTCTGGTCTGTGAAACCCCAGCCAAGGATCAGGCCTTTGGTAAACCAAATTAAATATTTATTAAAGATAACAAAGCTAACAAGATTAACAAGATTTCTTCTTAAGGCACATAAGCATATGGTTTTACTCAATACTAATCTGAACTCCACCCCCCTCCTTCTCCACTCTCTCCTGGCAAACAACTCTCTCAAACCCCACCAAGCAACCCTCTCTTCTCCCCCCAGATTCCACTCTCACTCTTCCTTTTATACGTTCAGACATTTTAAACACTCAGCCAATCATCTAGCATTCTACTGCCCATTCACTCCCCCTCCTCTTTCACTCCACTTACCATGTATCTTCTAAACAACCAACACTTACCATATATACATTAATATAGGAACATCACACAGACCAACATTGTAATTGTTTGACTCCACCGGCCTTTTTGCCAGTGGAATTGTTGTGTGGAGCAGGACCCAGGGGAGCTCTCCAAGGGGGACTTGGATCTCACTTTAAATCCCTCCTGCAGCTCCTCCCCTGCCATGCCTCTGGAATGCCCCTTTTTTGGAGCTACCCCTGGCTTCCACCGGCTCTCTGTCTGCTAGGCTAGCAATCCCCGGCAGACCTCTGGTGGTGCTGACAGAGTCCTGGTGGTGCCATGGCTCAGCCGGCATGGGGGGCTTTTGCTGGTGGAAGCTGACAGAGTTTAGCAGCACTGGGAGCCTGCCAACTCAACTGGGGGTCTGCCTCATCCAACTATTCCCAGCCTGGCACAAAATGAAGTTGGATTACACTCTTAGGGCCAGTTCACATGGCGATTTAATTTTTGATGGGTTCTACTTGCATGCCCATTTAATTTGCAGTGATCACATGACGTAGGAGGCAAAGGGAAGGAGTCCTGCTGCTTTTAGGTTTTAATCTGCAGCAAATCAATCCAAGTTTAATCCAAAAAGGGAAGGAAGCTGTCTGTACTTCATATCTCTAGGGGCTTGTAGAAGCTTAGCTTCAATGCTTTTGTGAGTCCACACGCACTCCCTCCTCCACCCATTGTTATGTCATGTCCTGCTGGTTCCCGTTATGCAAGCCTGCCGCAAACAGTGATTTTTTTTCTTTCCCCTCTAACTTGTGTAAAAAAGCATAACATTGTTCAAACAAATATTTGTATTTCTGCTGGATTCTGAAAATACAAATAATCAAACTTGAGGATTTTTTCTTTTTTTTAATAAAATTATTGTGGAACAAACTGAACATGCTCAGTTGCCAATGTAACCAGCAAAAGTGAAAGTTTGACCTTAAAAGGATGTGGTCATTAGGAAGCTGCATGATTGACTCTTTCCCTTCAGTATGAATGGAAAACAGCAATTGGAAGGTAGGAAGTGTGATTTTAAAACTCCCATCGCGATGGAAAAAGCTTTGTCTTTAAAACAGTATTCAGCTCCTGTGTGAATGAGCCCTTAGTCTATTTAAGTCAGTGGTAGTGCTGGAAGGATCTGTCAATTTTGGTTCTCTCCGTTTTTCATTTTTCTAATCTTAAATTCAGTTCTCCACAATCCTCAGCAATTTGCAATTTTTTTAAAAAAACACATAAAATTCTTCCGCATTTAATGCTAATTTCTCCTAATAAATACATTTTTGTATGCAGTTTTGACTAACGCACACATTTTTGCAAGAATTTGTCCTAATAATGCATTTTTCTATGCTATTTTCACCAATATATTCATTTTGGGCACACTTTCATTGCCTGGTTGGAACAATTGCAAAATTGCATTGCAAAATTCGGATAAGTGTAAATTTCAAGGATGGCTGTGTTTTGATTCTCATAGTGTTAAAAAAGTGCAAATTTGATAAATTTGGTTTTGAATGTGAACTGAATCAAATTTCTCCCCCATCCCTAGTCAGTGGGAGGGTTGTTTGTTTTTTACTTACATAACATTTTATTTATAGGTTATTATTGAATCCTTAAGACGTTCCACGGGCACTACAGGGGTTCATCCATATAACTATGCAATTAAACTTACATAGCTCCTTTGCCTCCCAGAGTACCTCAGCAGGCCAGGGAATATGAAAATCTGAAGTCTGCATCAAGGGGCGGAGCTTATGATTTTAGGAGAAAAACAGAAAATATGGCTGCATTGTGGACATCCAGGTAAAACTTATTTTAAAATGGCCTGTGAAGCATTCAACATACAAAATTTACCTCCCACCCAAAAAAGCATGGCCAGAGCAATCCAGCTTAGGGGAAGCTGGCGTAAGTTGTGCCACCAAGAGGTCTTCTGTATCTTTAAAAGTTGTGCAGGGGGAAGGAATAATTCCACCTTGTGGTTTTTCTCATTACAGTGTTGCAAGAACACCTGCACTTGGCTGACTTTCTCTTCTCCTAAAGATACAGGATCATTCTCAGGCCCTGAGCCTGGCAACCCAAGCTACATCCAATTGCCATTCAGGAGCCTCTGGGTTGGCTGAATGACAGTTTAGCTGAGAGCTGCGCAGAGGGACCAGAAAGTAATAGCCTGCAAATCCCAGAGTGCAGGACACAAAATAATGGGCTCAAGCTGCAGAAAGCTAGATTTCGACTGAACATCAGGAAAAACTTCTGAATTGTTAGAGCAGTACAACAATGGAACCAATTACATAGGGAAGTGGTGGACTCTCCAACACTGGAGGTATTCCTGCATTGAACAGGGGGTTGGACTCAATGGTCTTATAGGCCTCTTCCCACTCTACTATTCTATGATTCTATGAAATATCCCTACCAGGGAGTAAGCCTCTCCATTGACTTCTATTGCAATTATTTTCTTAGACTGACCTTTTTCCTGACATAACTTTCTCCTGGATTGGGACCTGCAGGAGTGCGCTGAACACAAGTTGGATGTGGCCTAAGTCCCATCACCTTGGCCTCTCCCCCGACATACCCTGTTTTGGGCCTTACACTGGCTTATGCCAGCTGCACTTGTCCCAGTCTCAGCTGAGCCGGACTGAGGGACCTAGCTAGCTCAGCTGGAGACTTGCCACATCCAACTCCCCTCAGCCTAGCGTAAATGCAAATTAGATTGTGTCCTAAGATCTTTCTGCAATCTTGTCTGAAGATTGGGCACCGATGAAAATATCATTGTAAAACATTCTCTGAAAGAAAGACATTCTTTTTTTTTTTACATTAGACAAATTATTGCCAACTAACTGTAAATGTTATAAAATGTAGATAGCCATGTAATCTTAACAGATAAGGCTGCATCCTTGGAAATCTATACAAGACAAGAATGGTGGAATTTCAGGTAGTGTATACCAACAGCCTGTTATTGTGTATAAATACAATGGCAACAAACTATGAGTTGAAAGCATTGTTGTGCATTGTGACTAAGTGAGTCACATGTGTCCTGTACTGGCACAGCTCTTCATTGGTTCATAAGGTCAGTGAGCAAAACATTTGTGTATCGGGATATTTTCCCACTATGTGTCGCTATAAGCTGAAATCAATATATCTTTAGGGAAGTTCTTTCCTCAAAGATCATAGAGAATGTAAGAACTTCTAAAGAAATAATTGCTTTTGTGCCACTAACATTAATACATTACAGCATAATTCTATATATGGCTACTCAGAAGCCTGAGTGAAGCTATTCAGTGGGGCTTTCTCCCAGGTAAGGGAGTCTAGGATTACAGTCTTACTAAGTGATAACTAGTTTTGCCAGTGTCTTCTTTGTAATCAACTCCCACGTTCTGACATTTTTATGTTGTGCAGATGTTGATTAGTTTACATATTTGGAGAGCAATAGAATTATGAAATATTAGTGAGGAGAAATGCTGATATCACATAACTTGTCATTTAGTTCTTAATTATTTTAAAGAACTAATCAAATAATTTTGGCATCTATACCCAAAACCACCATAATTTAGAGGCGTTGAACTCACCACATGGTGTATATTATAATTTTTAAAATGTGTCTTATATTGTATGTTTTTAAAATGTGTTGTGTCAACATGAAGTGCAGTGGTGTGTCTACAGACAATATTATGTCTATTGCATGTACAAATATCAGTTTAATGCCCCAAACAAGTCCTATGCTCAGATAGCACATTAGTTGGTTGTTCACAACCCAGTGAAATCAAAGGGGTCAAACTAGGCATGATATTAGTTCCATAACTGAAATCAATGTGCACATTTTCCCTTTCCCTAATCTGATATTTTTTTATTGAGAGGGAAATCTCCACTGGGCCAAAATCCCAAACAGATATGCACACCAAAAATACATTTTCCTCAGACCCAGCCCTGTTTTTCCTCATTTCTAAGCCACCCTCTGCTTTACTTGCTGCAGATTATACATCCTATTACACTGTGTCCTTTCCTTTCTCATAAGATTGCTGAGGGCCTATATTTAGTTTTTTCAAGGCTCTCTACATACGCTGCAGTTCCCATTGTGCTATTTCCTTTCCTGATAGGTTAGCTTCATGCAGAGTCTACCAAAGAAGTACCGATCCAATCATAGTTTTCCTTTGCTTTTGCCTTGCTCATCTGCAAATGCTTGGGGTCTCTGTCAGTTTCTGAATTCCTCAATGCTGTAAACCTGACTGAAGAATAAATTTACAGTATAAAATCAGAATCATAATTTTATATAAATAATTATTCAGGTTAATTAAATATGACAGTGGTAAGATGGGAATATGCACTGAAATCTGTGTGTGTGTAATTGTGTTCAGTAGTTATTAGTGGGTAGGCCCACATGCAGCAGAACATTTATGCATTTTTGAAAACCTCTTTCAAACACTGTACTGTATACATGCTTATTTTATCAGTTTAATCATTTACTAAGTGTTGCTTCATTTTTTGGTACTTAGGCCTTTAAAGTCAACAGAAAATGATGTGAAATAAATAAAACCTTTGTCACTCACTGCTGCATAAGATGTTACGCAACTATCCTAAAAATGAGAAACCTTTGAACAGACTGCCAGTAATGCCCACTGTATTAGAAAGAATCTGATTTGGAAAGTTTTTGCTAATTCCAGGAATTAACCATATTTAAGCCTCTTTTACTTTTACATGAGACATGTTTCATTTCACATGATGTTGTTAGGTCCAAACCCAACACGCAAGCCACCCTGTCTCCCCAACTCGCTTATTACACCCGGGAAGAGTGCGGAGCTGAGTGCAAATGAACCCACTATCAGAGATCAAATAACACGAAACAAAGCCTTTGCAAAGGGGACCCAATACTTACAAGCCGAAGCAGGCGAGCATGGGAACCTCGTTTATTGGTGGTCAAGGGTTTATATAGGCTTACCCCGAAGTTTACAATATTGGGTTCACGTCATAAAATATAAAAGAAACAATTGCTAACTGCCATAGCTTTAGGGCATATGTAAGGAGGTAAAGGGGTACAGGGGGAAGGACAAAGTGGAAACATCAAGACTATCTCTTAGACTCTTTGTCCTCATATTTCGCATGTCCTTGAGATAAGCACTATGCAGGAACAGACAAAGGCAGATGAGAAGAGGAGGCCCAGTTGCAACCGGGCGCCCCCTAAACCAAACACAGACATGGCATCATTCTTACTTACATATCAAAAGGGAGTAGTACAACTCAAGGATATGAGGGGCAATGGAACAGCATTTGACATTTCTATGTAAGGCACATTAGCAGCAATAAGCAAGGCCACAAGCATACATGAGATACAGAAATGCATAGTAGGGAAGTTTCCAGCTTAAACCGGCTTTTATTATGCGAGCCACTGGAATGTAGGTAAGGGTCAGGTCACCAGGAAATAAACCGACATTTTATATCAAAAGTCAAATAAAGGCCACTTTGGTTCTATTTCCCATAAAGCCCAAGCTGGTTTAGATAGGACAAGTGAACTATAGTTTTACAAGCACTGGGGATTTCAATTTAACCCCAACAGTCCCCCCTTTCAGCCCTGAGAGACTAACTAGTCTCTCAGGTAGCTGTATTACCTTGCTTGGGTTGCCAAATCGGTCTCAAAGCCATTTCCATGTAAGTTGGTTGCGGTTTTCGGAAAAATGACAGTGTGAGCTTGTTTATACAGACTGAGGCCAATTGCATTAAATTTGGAATAGCAGATTGAGGCTTTCGAGAAAATGAAGAAATCAGCCTATGCAGGCAGGCGGAAGCAAGCTGGATTAAATTTGGGATGCATTGTATACAGCAACAAACAGCTATTAATAATACTATAACTATTACAACATAAAACACAATCTTGCATCAGTCTGCTCAACTTCCTTTTCAGTACATCGACCAAGGAACTGTCAAGTATGACTGGACCTTTTGATACTACTAGAATGGCCCGTTTGCTTGGTTTTGGTCCCTAAAACTAAACTCAGAGACCTATAGACATTAACTGAATAACATTAGAAATACATTGCAAGTAACAACATCCAGTAATAATAATAATAAAAAAAACTATTACTATAATCACATAAAACAATATCTTCTGCCAGCTAGACCAAAATTCACAGAGCCACCAAGGGCCAGCAGGCATTTGGCGACCCGTTAAGCCCCATAGGAAAAGAACAAGTCAGTGACCAAAGGAAAATCAAATGCAACAAATGCTACCATCTCAACAGTAATATTACCTTACCCACTGTTTTATGTCCCATTCTTCAAAGTCCAATTGCCATTTTCAAGTGGGTATATCACATGTATTGGTCACACAGAGCTCACCTCTTACTAAACCTCTTATCACCCAGCCCTCCTCTACCTCCTTTAAGCTGTAGCAGGAAGCAAAGGAGACTGTACTCCTTAAGTAACAAAGGGAACTCCCACTTATCCATGTGGTGAAGTGTGTGTTCCTTGTTTTGGTTGTCCCTGTCTCCTGTAAAGTCCAGGCCAGTGGGGGGGTCTCAATATAAGAAGACCCCCTATGTCTGTATATATTTTCCGATATGTGTGCTTCTAGTCAAGAAAAAAGGAAAACTAATGCTATTTCTAACGAGCAATGGGATTCCCTGTGGATAGGGGTGTATCCGCCAAGGATTAAGATAACATTTATGCGACAGCGTTTAACTCTGCCCTTGTTTTTCTATGCACAAAACCTCTGGAACGCATTACCAGCCGTGGGGGTATGTGTGAGTTGGGGTGGAAGTTATAGCTCTTGGCTTTTGCACCTCCTAGATTCCACTTGAACCAAAACGGGGTTAGCCAAGCCGTACCACTCCCTCCTTTTATGTGAAAGGCAGATGTACACAGATGACCTTTCACATATTAGCAAGCACCGTTCTGCCCCCTGGCTCCAATACTGACTTCCAGGGTGTGACTGTGCCATATGAGATGGATACACATTACAAGGGCTAATTAGACAAAGATCAGAATTCAAATCACCACAATGGGGTGCATTATAAGGGTTAAACCTTCTTTGGCATCCTTATCCCAGCCAAACAGGGAATTCCAAATGCATCCATGTTACTATATCTGTGAGTGCTTATCTATAATGTAAATGACTGTATGGCAATCATGTGCTATCTAGAGTGTACTTGCTCCCCCATTTGTTTAACTGCTTCTAATTGTTTCTGTACATAGGATGAGAAAGTAGTGTCTGAAGATCAGCTAGGTCATAACCTAATGTGATGGGTTTGAGGTGTTGAAACAAATCTGGATTAACTAATATTCTCTGGATGATCCATATAGGGACTTTAAATGGAAAATCACATCCTACCATTTCCTTAATACCACAAAGGCATCTATTTAAATGTTAGCATAGGTTGTGTATAGTACTTATCAATAACATCATAATCACAAAATGTTCTAAGGCACATGCACCCATGTCCAGAATATACAATAGTTGAACTTAATTCATTTCTTAGCATGAAAAAGCCATAAGATACATTAATCATTTTGAGAGAAAAGCAATCTTGATGGAATTCCAAACTATCATCTTCCTAGATTCTTATGGTGTTGACATCCATTCACATTAATTGTTACCTATTCCTAGCCATTGTAATGACAGAGTGAGAAAATAAACAAATGGGTCAAAACTTCACATTGATGAACCTCACATCTGAAGTAGCCAAATTCAGTAAACCCCTATTACAGAATCACTCAGAAGGATTTGAAAAGTAAAAACATCTAAAGAACAAAACAGCCATAACATATAAATTATGGAGGGAAAACAATAACAACAACACATTCTTAAAGCACAATGCATAAACAGTTACATTCAATATTACAATGGAAATATTACAAAGAAAACAAGTAAATAAAACAAATAAACACACTGTGGGATGGCTTGCACAAAGTTCATCCTGTTCCTGTTCATGTTCAGTTACAGCTTCCACTGAACATGTGTGTCTTTTGCTGATGCTAGGCAGAGAAAGGACTGTATGAAAAGATTGCAAACTTGCACAAGGTGCCCATTTCAGGTTGCTGGCCAAAATAGGCCCCAAAATAGTTCTGTGGTTAGGTAGAATGAAGCAGGCCTCTATGCTGTTATTGCAGCAATACAGGAAAATAGCATGCCAGTTGCATATCGTGTTCTGGTCCTGGAGCACTTCAAAGATAGAGTCCAAAATGTCTCAAAATAAAAATCTTCTGTGATACACACGCAAAAGGAAAATGTTCCTTGGGGAGAAAACACTTCAGTACAGGAAGGAAAATATAAAAATAAAACATCCATGGCCACAGATGAGACTTCTGATCAAAGTGGACAAAACCAAAATATTGTTTTTGCAACAGACAGACAAAACACACAACAGTACAACATATTCTAAACTCCTGAGTTTCCCCATCCTCTGGCTATGTAGAGCCTTGCTCATGAAAAGTAGCCACGGAAAGCAGAGAAAAAGGATTTATACCTCTTGCTATGAATGCAAAACAAAGAGATGTTAGTGGCACAAATAGATTAAGTTCTGTTCCAAATCAGCAGGGTGTTCCAATGGTGCTCATCCTGTATGTAGAGCAGTTGCTCTAAGTGCCTGTCAAGGAATAAATGCACTAACATGCGTTATAATTGTGAACATCATTTTAAAAGAAAAAAGTTCATTAGTAATAGTGTGATTTATATGCACAAGGTATGACAATGAGGAAAGCATTTTCCTGTTGAAAGTCCGGGTCCATCTTCAGTCAAAGAGCAACTGGGGATGAGTTTCTGTTTTGGAAGCAAAGTAATATTGATTCCCAATATGAATTCTAATATGAGGTAGACAATTACTGTGGCTGGAAGCTCTGCATTTTGGTCCCCTTTTGCTAATGAATTTACCTAGTCACAAGAGGGCATCACATTAGGTTTAAACAGCAAGGTGGCCTCAGTTTTGCCTATCTAGGAAATGGGCAAATCATACATTTCACAGACAAATTTAAAACAATTACCTGGGATCGAGTACCTCAAGAAGAGGTTTTATTTTCCTTATGGAAGAAAGAACCTTCAAGAAGTTTTGTTGTTGACTTCCAAATATATATATATATATATATATTTTACTCAAGTTCAAAAGTTTAAACAGGTATAGGTTCTAATCCACAATCTAGCAACAATGATGAAGAAGAGAGAGAAAAAAACCCACATACAACATTTTGTTGTTTCCTGTCATTTTTCCCTTTTCCTGTCATTTTTCCCTTTTCTTATTACCATCAATAACTATTTCTCAAACTATTCTTCCTCTACCATCAAAATAACTTATTTCCTAGAATCCTTCATTTTACTTACAACCTTTCTAATTCATGGGTATCTCTTCCCTGTCAAAGTGTATGGGGGGAGGAAAACATTTCTACCCACAAGGCACTACATACAAATTTAGTTGGCACTTACAATTGCCTCCCTTTATATACAGGTAAATGGGTAGAGTAGTTTCAAAAGTAATTTTGTTATTTTTGCCCCTTTGGCCACTGACAGAAAAACTAACTGTGCCAGGCTTTTATCTACAAGCAACAGCCAAAGGTTCAGGTCTAATCTAAACAAAAGGAACTCTAGTATCTTCCCCTGATTTCAAGATGTATGCTTAATACGTTTGTGCTAGATCTAGAGAACAAGGGGGGGGGAACCAATCTCTTTCCCTTTTCTGTAATTCTGGCTCAACATGCAGTAACAAAACAAACAAACAAACAAACAAAAAAACAGAACCACGTCAAAAGAAACGTAACATTTACAAGATAAGAAATAACTGACAAATAATGAAAAGCAAAACTTATTCTAGACAAATATCCCCCCCTCTGTGAACATCTGCTATTGGGATTAATGTCAAACGGCAAGGGCTGAAATAAGAAATTATATTTAATAAGTTACAATCACATAACAGACAGCACAATAATTAGGAAAACACAGCCAATCCGTCTTTATATAAAACATAGTAAACCATAGGGATCACGTTAGACTTAAAGCATAAAACTGCTGCAGAGAAAACAATCATCCCACTGTTTAAACAGACTGGAGAAAACAATTTTAAGAAGCTTGAAAAGGAAGGGAGCTCCAAAGAAATAAAACGTTCCTCAATGGCAAGGACTGAGATAAGGAAGATATAAAACATTACATCAGGAAGGAAGATGCACACAAGTAATCTGTAGCAAGCAAGACAGACAAACACAAAAAAGCCTTAATAATCTAAATTCATATCAAATAAGGAGGAAGGGAAGAAGGAGTTAACCCAGTACAGGAACAAAAGAAAAAGAAACCCCGACATTCTAAAAGGAATCGCTTAGTTCAAATCCTATACTTTCTATAAAAAAAAATGCTAAGAACTACTAAGAGAACAGGTGGGCAGCGCAGCTGATCCAAGCAGTTAAAAGAGGAAAAGGTAAAATCAGCATGATTTATGAACGACAGTAATGGAAGGAAAGTTCCCTTGAAAGCAAACCCACAGAAAAACTTTCATACATACACTCAAAAAAAGCTATACGCATACAACCTCTCACTTGGGTACCCAACTCATACACATTTCTTTTATGCAAATCCTTCCTATTACCATTCTTACGTTCTTACTTCCCGGGAAAACACAAGCCTTACACACCTAGGAGTCTGACCCGTCCCTGGGCGTCCAGGTACGGCTGGTCTCGCACAATCAATGGCGTTTCCTTAGTCAATAACCGTTTCTCTTTTTCTCTTTTTCTCCTTTTCGCAAGCGCGTGACCGTTCCCCCCTGAGGGCCCCTCTCCTGGATCCTTCTCTTCCGTCTCAGCACTTGAATCGGAAGAGACTTGTTTCCGCGCCGGCCGAGGAGCCCCGCCTTCGGGGCTGGAAGGCGGTGCTGGCGCGGAAAGCATAATAGAACGACTTAAAATCATTCTTCTATCTGAGTCATCCTCAGAAAAATAACTTGGAGGGGGGGCCTCACCGGTCAAAGATCTGTCTTTCAGCATTGTAAAAACCCTGCAATCTCTGCACTCCCATCTGCCATAGGAGCCAGAAATGCAATTAATCTGAATGTTTTACCTCAATCCGCTCCCCTACTCCTCTTAAAGGAACGGATTTAAAGGAGCCACTCTTTGGCTACCGTTCACCTGGTGCCAATACTGCAGTTACCCGCGGTCTCGCTACCGCACAGAGCTCAATCATCTTTCTCTTTTTCAGGCCTCTCTTACGCACAGGCAAGTCCTCCTCTTGCCACAGCATACACATTATTCCCAAAGGGCTGTCCTTTACCGGCACACTCCCTTTATTTCCCATGACGTCTGATAGCGGGTTTTCCTCAACTGTGCTTTATCCCCAAAATGTCAAAGCCGCCCGCTTTTATTGATAACCGAGAAAATTCTCTCGTGGCGCCTGTTATCAAATTAAGGGGTGCAATGGCAAAAAGGGGGTCCGCACAAGGGATCCCGGACGAGCCCCCAATTGTTAGGTCCAAACCCAACACGCAAGCCACCCTGTCTCCCCAACTCGCTTATTACACCCGGGAAGAGTGCGGAGCTGAGTGCAAATGAACCCACTATCAGAGATCAAATAACACGAAACAAAGCCTTTGCAAAGGGGACCCAATACTTACAAGCCGAAGCAGGCGAGCATGGGAACCTCGTTTATTGGTGGTCAAGGGTTTATATAGGCTTACCCCGAAGTTTACAATATTGGGTTCACGTCATAAAATATAAAAGAAACAATTGCTAACTGCCATAGCTTTAGGGCATATGTAAGGAGGTAAAGGGGTACAGGGGGAAGGACAAAGTGGAAACATCAAGACTATCTCTTAGACTCTTTGTCCTCATATTTCGCATGTCCTTGAGATAAGCACTATGCAGGAACAGACAAAGGCAGATGAGAAGAGGAGGCCCAGTTGCAACCGGGCGCCCCCTAAACCAAACACAGACATGGCATCATTCTTACTTACATATCAAAAGGGAGTAGTACAACTCAAGGATATGAGGGGCAATGGAACAGCATTTGACATTTCTATGTAAGGCACATTAGCAGCAATAAGCAAGGCCACAAGCATACATGAGATACAGAAATGCATAGTAGGGAAGTTTCCAGCTTAAACCGGCTTTTATTATGCGAGCCACTGGAATGTAGGTAAGGGTCAGGTCACCAGGAAATAAACCGACATTTTATATCAAAAGTCAAATAAAGGCCACTTTGGTTCTATTTCCCATAAAGCCCAAGCTGGTTTAGATAGGACAAGTGAACTATAGTTTTACAAGCACTGGGGATTTCAATTTAACCCCAACAATGTCATGCTTCTTTGTTCCACTCAGGGCCTTCTATGACTTCTTTCCAATTTGGTAGATATGTGTGTTATCTTTGTTTCTTCCTGTATTTTCCCCATTAATTTCATTTTTATTCTTATTGTACATTGTCTTGCTATCTCTGCCTTGCTAACTCTGGTTAGGGTATTCCAGTCTGCTGCCTTTACTGCATCATTTGATTCTTTCTTTCATGTGTGTTGCTTCATAATCGACTTCTTCTTCACACAACCTTTAATTAACTAATGGAGTTCCCCACCAGAAACATAGATAGCTTTTTAAAAGGGTTACATTCATGGAGGATAGGTTAGTGTGGTAGTGGTTAGAATGTCAGACTCAGGTTCAAATCTTCGCTCAGCCTTGAAGCTCACTAGACCTTGGGTCAGTCACCATCTCTCAACCTACCTACCTCACAGGGCTGTTGTAAGGACAAAAGATATAATACAAATGTAATAATAAATCTGAATCAATGCTATTAGACATGATAGCTGAATAGCTCTTCATTTACAAAGGCTGTATATCTGTTCCTGGGGGGCAATTAATAGGACAGAACTCTCCCTTCACAAGTGGCTTGTGAGCTTCCCAAGTCTTCTAGAAACAATATGCCTAACTAGATGGGCTTCGCTTTGATCCATTATTTTGTTTTTACATTCTTTTGCTTATGTTTCACTAATTTGATTAATCCAAAGCTGCATAATTTTTCATATGATTAAAATGATAGTTTTGCAGAAGAAAGGCCATACTTTCTTCATTTGAAGATGATGTTTATGTATTTCTGTCCCATCTGGTCATTATACAAGTTTAAAGTGAAACTGACCACCAGGTGTCTTTGCTTTGCTATGGATAAACTTTCAAGCCTGTGCCTTTGCTTTGCTAGGGTGAAACTGATAAGCCTGTGTGTTTGCTTTGCATTAAGAAATCTCTTGCCTTCTCCCAGGGGTGGGGAGGGAAGGATCCAATACAATTCAGAGGAGGAGAAGGAGAGGAGGGGGAAGGGGAAGGAGGGGAGGGGGAAGGAGGGGGAAGGGGAAGGAGGGGAGGGGGAAGGAGGGGAGGGGGAAGGGTGGGTGCCAGATTGTCACCGTTTAAAGCCCCTGTTGAAGCTGCCCCCATCATCTATGAGCGGGTGTAGGAACCTATCTCTATTCTTTCCATGTTATTCCTACCTCTGGTACCAAAGTTTCTGTTAAAGAAGTAATGCATCTCCTTTGTTAACTGAGGTATTACTATATTAGGGCAGTGTACATGTGGTTCTACACAGTCTCCCATTCAGGAACCAGATGCAGACCTGCTTAGTTTCAGCAAGGCAGTGGCTTCATGTGGCTTCAGACCATAACCTGTCCCCAGTTCTGACCCGTTTCTGCATCAGTCTGCAATGTTTTGAAAAAGTACATGAGCATTCATCTTATTTTTGCATGCATTTTATTTTAAATATAGTTTATAACAATATGTTTGCACTCCTCAGTCCACAAAGAATTTCTGAAGTACTGACTGACTTTCACCTTTATACTTCAGAAAGAGTCAAATGTAACCTCATTTCCTCTCCTTCACTCATTCTGCCTTAAAATATGTTGCTTTGCACACATTTTATCCTAAAATATGTATTTTATATGCATTGTGATATATATTTTGAGCTGGGAACTGTATTGCACCATTCAGAGAATTGCAAAGAAGCAAGGCTACCTGTGGTCTGATCTCTGTATTAGTCCAGAACATTTGAATGAGGTTGGTTATTTTAAAAATGTGGATAGGACAAAATCCTCAAGCATCTCTAGGAACGCCATTTTCTGGCCTGTCACCACTCCCTCCTTGGCAGAGGGCATTCCCTCTGCTGCATTACCACAAGAGGAGAGGTAGAAGCATATTCATAAGGAAGTTAGAGGTCATCAGCACTGGTGATTAGATGCCTTTCAGAATATTCTGATTTTTCATTTACTGACTGATCATCAGGATTGGTCCTATCATTAGGCAGAGTGAATCTGATGTCTCAGGTGGCAGATTTGGGGTGTCATGAAAGGGCAAGAAATAGTTACTTGATTGATTATTGTTGTATTTTTACTAACGGAGGAGGAGAGGTGCTTGTGGGATTTTCTGCCACAAGTATCAAAATAACTTGGCTGGCCTTGCATACTACGTAATTTAACTTGGGGGGAGGGGAGTGCAATTTGCTGTTCCACCTCAGGCGGCAAAATGTCTTGGGCCAGCCCTGCTGATCATCCCTGCTGCTACAATTTACTAATCAAAGCATATCTCATATTAAGAATGTAGCTTTCTTAAAGGCCATATAACAATAAACCAAAGTTTGCTATCAGTCATTGTTCAGTGATAAAGAAGTGTCAGTACTTTAGATTGTGTAACTGATAAAATGCACTCCGATTAGCATTTACCATAAGACTAGTCATTAAGCAATTGACCTTTTAAGATCAAATATGGTTTATGCTCCTTAGTCCACAAGGAATTTTTGAAGTATTTTCACCTTATACAGTATTTCAGAAAGAATCGAATTATGGGACTTCATTTCTGCTCCTCACTCATTCCCAAATGATCCTGGATGTTTTAGTGGGTCAAGTTTATTACTCAAATTTAAGGAGATCTGAAATGCAAAGAAAGGCCTAGTCTACCTTGCAAAAAATTGGATAAACATAGGTATGCCACCTCGGGCTCTTTCAAAGGAGGGTGCAATGTGATATACAAATAATGGGGATCCCTCAAAATTCATAGTGGGATATGAGCTTCAGGGGAAATCCCTTTCAAAGGGGATGGGAGGGTTCAACTTTCGTTCCTCCAGATGCAATTGTTGGGGAGAAGGATTTGTAGCTTCTTCTGTTGGTGAAAAGCAGCATCTTGCACCTGTTTTTCTCAATCAACACATGTAATCCCTTCAGCTTTGTGCTGGCCTTTGCTGCTAGGGATATTTCAGAGATTTTGGGGGGATGGTTTTGTTTTGTTGTTATGTGCCTTCAAATCGATTACGACTTATGGCGACCCTAGGAATCAGTGACCTCCAAGAGCATCTGTCATGAACTACCCTGTTCAGATCTTGTAAGTTCAGGTCTGTGGCTTCCTTTATGGAATCAATCCATCTCTTGTTTGGCCTTCCTCTTTTTCTACTCCCTTCTGTTTTCCCCAGCATTATTGTCTTTTCTAGTGAATCATGTCTTCTCATGATGTATCCAAAGTATGATAACCTCAGTTTCATCATTTTAGCTTCTAGAGACAGTTCTGGTTTAATTTGTTCTAACACCCAATTATTTGTCTTTTTCGCAGTCCATGGTATGTGCAAAGTTTTCCTCCAACATCACATTTCAAATGAGTTGATTTTTCTCTTATCCGCTTTTTTCGCTGTCCAGCTTTCACATCCATACATAGAGATCAGGAATACCATGGTCTGAATGATCCTGAGTCTGGTGTTCAGTGATACAATTTTGCATTTGAGGACCTTATCCATTTCTCCCATACCTGCCCTCCCCAGTCCTAGCCTTCTTCTGATTTCTTGACTATTGTCTCTATTTTGGTTAAGGACTGTGCTGAGGTATTGATAATCTTTGACAAGTTCAATGTCCTCGTTGTCAACTGTAAAGTTACATAAATCTTCTGTTGTCATTACTTTAGTCTTTTTGACATTCAGCTGTAGTCCTGCTTTTGTGCTTTCCTCTTTAACTTTCATCAGCATTCGTTTCAAATCATTACTGGTTTCTGCTAGTAGTTTAGTATCATCTGCATATCTTAAATTATTGATATTTCTCCCTCCAATTTTCACACCTCCTTCATCTTGGTCCAATCCCGCTTTCCATATGATATGTTCTGCATACAGATTAAACAAATAGGGTGATAAAATGCACCCCTGTCTCACACCCTTTCCGATGGAGAACCAATCGGTTTCTCCATATTCTGTCCTTACAGTAGCCTCTTGTCCAGAGTATATGTTGAGCATCAGGACATTCGGATGCTGTGGCACCCCCATTTCTTTTAAACCATTCCATAGTTTTTCATGATCTACACAGTCAAAGGCTTTGCCGTAATCTATAAAGCACAGGGTGATTTTCTTCTGAAATTCCTTGGTCTGTTCCATTATCCAACTTATGTTTGCAATATGATCTTTGGTGCCTCTTCCCTTTCTAAATCCAGTTTGGGCATCTGGCATTTCTTGCTCCATATATGGTAAGAGCCTTTGTTGTAGAATCTTGAGCATTACTTTATTTGCATGGGATGTTATGGCAATAGTTTGATAATTACTGCATTCTCTGGGATCCCCTTTCTTTGGAATTGGAATATATATTGAACGCTTCCAGTCTGTGGGCCATTGTTTAGTTTTCCATATTTCTTGACAAATTTTAGTCAAAATTTGGACAAATTCAGTCTCAGTAGCTTGTAGCAACTCTATTGGTATGCCATCTGTTCCTGGTTATTTGTTTCTTCCAAGTATTTTCAGAGCAGCTTTTACTTCACATTCTAAAAGTTCTGGTGGCAGTTATTTACAGCCCGAGTTAGTTTGGGGGGGAGTTAGGGGTGTCATTTTGACCGCCAAATGCTTACCTGCAATTTACTTGCCCTCTCCATGCAGATATGAATTTACTTTTCCTCTCCATCCAAATATGCAGACTCAGATAGAAACAGAGAATAATAGATAACAGAGCTACCTCTGTTGGATTGGTGTGCCACATCAGCCCAGTTCCGTAGCTCTTGTCATTGCACTGCCAGACAATGGCAGCAGCCTAGTATTGTGGCTCATGGCCTTGACTCTTTCCCAATAAACAATGTAGCCTTGACTTTTTCCCCCAAGACAGAAACAAGCTCTGATGTGATCCATAAATGAAACACAGAGCAAGTTTCAGAGTCCACTACTCATAAAATAATAGGTAGTGCATACCTGCTGCTGGATGCCTCTGGCATAATTACAAGTACCTACCCTCTCTTTCTCAGTTTCATCCCCACTTGCTGCTTCTCTCCTACTGTTGTTGTCTTCTCCTGTTTCCTCTTGATCTGCTGCTCCCTCACCCAGAAAAAGCAGTCATGCCCCATGACCTTTTGTCTCTCAGTCTTATCAGTTACTTGTACTCACTGAATCTCTGATTTCCCTTTTCTCCTCACCAACACTCCTACTCTTGGTGTTTTACATTTTGGAAGTCTCTTCTTCCACACACTTCCTTCCACAGGTGTTGACCTGCGGCTTTGATTCCATACCGCTCATCCCACTGCTTCTCAGACTTGTTCATTCATACCAATGTCAGTGCCTTTGTATCTCAGTGTTGCTGATTACATATGCACATAATTTCCCTTTCCGTTTTTATCTTAAGAGTTTCAGCATAGTTTGGGAATGTGTAGTTTCCTGAAAATGATTTAATTTGTTAATTGTATTTTACCTGTTTACAATCCATATACTGTATTTTACTGTTTATTGTGATAAGCCATGGTACATTTTATGAAATGCTCTTAATAAACAAACAAACAACATCTTACTTGGTGATAATCACTCTAATCCATCTCTCCTCTCCTTTCCCCTCCCTAACCTCCTCCTTCAGTCTCTGTCTTTAGTAGAGATTCACTCAAAATCTTGTATTCATTAATAACTGCTCTGTATCTAACCTCTTTGCTGCTGGATTCCCTGCCTGAGCATCATCATACCTCTTTAACCATTTATTGAGCATTCATCCTGATTCTGATTTGTTTGTGGGAAGGTTAGATGGTGTTGCATCCAAGCAAGTGTTATCCCACACTTCCAGTGCATTTTCTTGTTGGTTGCTTATTGCAGAAAGTACAATCTTTCAGGGAAGTAGGTTTTGCAAGACCTCTCATTCAGCTATAACTGTGCAGCCTCAATTTGCTGGTATGTGATTGAATCCCACCCCAAAATAGCGAATTTGGAAGCCCCCTGAATATATACTTTGGTTTTTGTTCTCTCTGTGTCTTGCAGATACTTGATGCAGAAGCTTTTTCAGAAACATTGCCCATTCCATTCTTTCTGCTTCTGCCTACTCCTTTGTGTCATTTCTATCTTCAACATGTCCTATCCTCAACTCTTGAGTTGTTTAACCCACTCTTGCAATGAATTATTCCTTTCTTCTAATTCTCAGCCTTGGCTCACCATCTCCATTTGTTATCTTAACTCATGCTCTCATTCAGTTTAATAGCTCTGGGGGAGAACAAGAGGGCTGATCAACTTTGTCCTCTCCTCCTCTGCCATCTTCCTTACTAAACAGTATTATTACACCACCTTAATCCACACTAACTTTGGGAATCCTCAACACCCCTTCTCTTCCTTTGCTCTCTCATCACCTCCCCTTTCCTCATCCTCTGTATGTTTTCCCTAATAGTGCAAATAGCAGCTGAGGGGGGAGGATTTAGAACATGGAAACTGGAGGAGAAAAAGGTTAATCCTCTCCCCAATCTCACCTAATTATCTTCCCCCCACACACCTGCCTTTAAAATAAATTAAAAGTGTCAGTTACAGATCTCCAGTATTGTGGTTAGTTTGATTATCAGAGCAGCCAAACCCAATCCAATAGGATAAAGCATGGTATCTAAGTCTTTTAATAAATTATTAAATCTGTGTTACAAATTATTATTATTGGTAAAAAAATCAAGTATGTAGTTTAAAAAGCATATATGCAGTCAACAGCTAGTAAAAATATGTTGCTAATTATACTGGTTCAAATTTTCTTGTGTAATCAAGAAGATAAGGAAAATCTTAGAACACCATATGCTGAATAATATAAACACTTCAAGGAAGAGTATGCAAAACGTTTGTAACTAACAAAGACCAGAGCCGATATCCTTGCCAGGACTAAGCCTTATCATCATCTAAAACATGAAAAAATAATTAGTTTTGTGATATCATTCTAGTATTCTTAAGAAAGGAGAAACCCCATTTGAAACTTTGTTTTATAAGACTCACTACACAGACACTTTAAACATCTAACGTGCACTACAATCTGTTATGTATATGGGACTGTTAATAGGCAAAATGCTAATACCATTTTTGTCTTGTTCATTCTTGCAAAACAAATTGAGGATGAGAAATAGATACTTGCCAAAGGCCACTCTAGTTCATGACTGAAATGACAGATAATCCAAGTACAAAGGCCAATACCATCCACTGAATTATAGTATCTAGTATGACAAGTTGTATACATGTCTAATAGACATGTTTCAGTCTAGATATGTACATAAAAGTGGGAAGTGCATGGGAAGCAGGCTTAAGTCCGTTTTTGCTCCCGTGATTCCTTTATCTTATGGTTCAAGCCTACATGTCTCACTCCTCTGAAGCCTTCTATTCATTTTAATCTCCCAAATTATCCAGCTGTTCCCTTGCATGCAGGGATTATTTCAAATTTTCCTCCAGCTAAAATCAATTCACTTTCCATTCCATAGCCTTCAAGCAAAAACAAGGCATGAGGTAAATCTATGACTTTCTATAGTGTGTGTATATATGTATGTATATATACCTGCAAAATTATCTGTAGTGGTTGACAGAAAGATGAAACTATGTTTTTTGAGTATGGGAAATCAAATTTTGCTTTACTAATTTTAGCGACGTCTGTTATACCAATGGCACCCTATAAGACTAGTAGCTAGCAGTTTCTGACAGCTCATTTAACATCTGGATGCTCTTGTTATTTCTGAGCAGGAATTTTGCATATCCATTGGGCTGCATTGTTATACATTTATACTATATCACACTGGGTTGTATCCAGCGGTGTCACTCAGCCAATGTTTGGAATGAACTGAAAAAGACGGTAGTGAGACCACTCCTGGAGAGACTCTCCCTGAACCCAGAAAATCTTAATAATTATAGGCTGGTGGTAAATGTTCCATTCCTGGGCAAGGTCCTTGAACGAATGGTGGCAGGCCAGCTCCAGACACTCTTGGATGAGACTGATTATCTGGATCCATTTCAGTTGGGTTTCAGGCCTGGTTTTGGTATGGAAACAGCCTTGGTCACCCTGTATGATGACCTCTGTCGGGAGAGAGACAGGGGGAGTATTACTCTGTTGATTCCCCTTGATCTCTCAGCGGCTTTCAATGCCATCAATCATGGTATCCTTCTGGGAAGACTGGCTGAGTTGGGAGTGGGAGGGACTGCATGGCAGTGGTTCCGCTCCTACTTGGCTGGTCGGCTCCAGAAGGTGGTGCTAGGGGAGCATTGCTTGGCACTCTGGATTCTCCAGTATGGGGTTCCACAGGGGTCAGTTCTGTCCCCCATGCTGTTCAACATCTACATGAAACCGTTGAGTGCAGTCATCCAGAGCTTTGGAGTGCGCTGCCATCAGTATGCTGATGACACACAGCTCTGTTTCTCCTTTTCATCTTCTTCAGGTGAGGCTGTCAATGTGCTGAACCAGTGTCTGGCTGCAAAAATGGACTGAATGAGGGCTAATAAACAGAGGCTCAATTCAGACAAGACTGAGATGCTGCTAGTGGGGTTTTTTTCTGACCAGATGGTGGATGTTCAACCTGTCCTGGATGGGGCTGCACTCCCCTTAAGGAGCAGGTTCGTAGCTTAGGGGTTCTCCTAGAACCATCTCTGTCACTTGAGGCTCAGGTAGTGGAGTGCCTTCTACCAACTTCAGTTGGTGGCCCTGCTATGCCCCTATCTGGACATGGATAACATGGCTTCAGTTGTCCATCCTCTGGTAACCTCCAAGTTCGATTACTGCAATGCACTCTATGTGGGGCTGCCTTTGAAGATGGTTCGGAAACTGCAGGTTGTGCAAAATGCAGCGGCCAGATTGGTAACAGGGACCAGACGGTTCAAACACATAAAACCGATTCTGACCCGCTTGCATTGGCTGCCTATATGTTTCCGAGCTCGATTCAAGGTGCTGGTTTTGACCTATAAAGCCTTACTTGGCTTGGGACCACAACACCTGATGGAACGCCTCTCCCGACACGGACCCACCCGTACACTACGCTCAACATCCAAGGTCCTTCTCCGGGTGCCTACTGCAAGGGAAGCTGGGAGTTGGGCAACAAGGGAGAGGGCCTTCTCAGTGGTGGCCCCCAAATTATGGAATGATACTTGTGACGAGGTGCGCCTGGCGCCAACATTGTTATTTTTTTGGTGCCAGGTTAAGACTTTCCTCTTCTCCCAGGCATTTTAGTATGTGTTTTTAAATTGTTTTTTTAAAAGTGTTTTAAAATTATTTGTATATTTGTTTTTAATTGCTGTACACCGCACAGAGAGCTTCGGCTATGGGGCGGTATACAAATGTAATAAATAATAATATAATAATTGAGCTAGTTATGACCTGGCGCCCACACTGTTATCTTTTCGACGCCAGGTCAAGACTTTCCTTGTGTTTTAAATTGTTTTAAATTGTGTTTTAAATTGTTTTTAAAAGATGTTTTTAAATTTGTATATTTGTTTTTAATGTTTTTAGTTATTGTAAACCGCCCGCAGAGCTTCAGCTATGGGGGAGTATATACATACAATAAATAAATAAATAAATAATATCTGAACTACACCTGAAAATAGTTCACATAACTGCCAAATGAACTAAAGGTGAATCAAGATCATTTTGGGGTAGAACTTTGAATGAGCTATATTTCAGCTTCAATGTAGCTCTGCTTACCTGTGAAAGCAATGGGAGGTGGCAGCGCAATTGCGGCCCAGGGTGAAGCCGCAGAAGCCATGGGAGGTAAGGGCAACGTCGCGCTGAGATGATGCGTGACGTGCTGCACGGAGGGGGTGGAGCCAATGGGCCTATTTAAGCCCACGCCACACCCTCCGACTTCCTCTTGGCTCGCGATGACAAAGAGAGGAAGAATGACGGCGTGGGACAAGACGGAGCTACTGAACAGCGAGGGACAGAGAGCGGTGGCCATTTTCTGGCCGCATAGTCGATGCTTGGGCCTGATCAGCCCATTTAAGGTTGCAGCCACGAGGGCAACGACTGTTAATGCTGCTGCGTGGCTGCAGGTGGCCTGGTGGTGAGGCCTGGCCAAGTTAAGCAAGATTACACAAACATCCTCCCCCCTATACAGTGGATGTTAAACAAGGATTACAACCACATACATTTAAATATTACGCAAGTATATTTAGGCAGTTAAAGGGATAGATAGATAGATAGATAGATAGATAGATAGATAGATAGATAGATAGATAGATAGATAGATAGATAGATAGATAGATAGATAGACAGACGCATCCCTGTGGGTTGCTGATTTCTCCCCCCCCCATAAAAGGGGAAGGGGGTGAAGGTAATATAAGAGTACCACTTAGATGGGGATGGCATGGATATCTATGGTATGACAAAGTAAAAGTAAACGTAGACTTTAACAATCATTTTATAAGACGTTCTCTGTTGAAAATATGGAATAGATACAAACCAAGGTTTTATTCGAAAATACCATTATGTGTCTCAAGTCAAGAAGCGTTTTATAGAAGAGAAATGTCTGGAAAAGAGAAATGGTTAACTTATCAAGAACTATTAGAAAATGTACATGGAGAATACACAATGAAAGAGAGAGAACAATTGATAAAGGAAGGATATAGTTTTCATTGGTTTGCCTATTTACAATTGTTAGAAAGATATAAAATGGACAAGAAAATGTATGGGTTTGAAATAAGTAAATCTGATTTTGAAATAGGTTTGTATACAAATGATGAAAACATAATTGCAAAAATGTATAAACTTTTATTGAAAATGGATATGGAGGAAGAACAAGTAAAAGAGTGCATGGTAAAGTGGGCAAAAAATTTTGGTCATAACATACAAATGGATCAATGGGAAAATATGTGGAAAAAAGGCTTGAAATTTACATTATGTTATAATCTTAAAGAAAATTTTTATAAAATGATGTACCGTTGGTACATGACTCCAGAAAAGCTGTCAAAAATGTATAGTAATGTCTCTAATGTTTGTTGGAAATGTAAACAACAAGAAGGATCTTTTTATCATATGTGGTGGTCATGTAAAAAGGCGAAATTATTCTGGGCACAGATAGGTAGGAAGATGCAAAAAATTTTAAAGATAAATATTCAGTCAAAACCAGAATTTTTTTTACTGGGTTTTATGGATAAACAAATAGAAAAGAAATATGGAAGAATATTATTATATATGATTACGGCAGCAAGATTATT
This sequence comes from Rhineura floridana, assembly GCF_030035675.1. Taxonomy (NCBI): domain Eukaryota; kingdom Metazoa; phylum Chordata; class Lepidosauria; order Squamata; family Rhineuridae; genus Rhineura; species Rhineura floridana. The sequence goes on from NC_084487.1 coordinate 52,356,818, forward strand.
ATATGCACAAAAGTGGAAAATGGAATCAATACCAACAATGGAAGAATGGCTACTGAAATTAATGGACTTAGTAGAAATGGATAAATTGACGTGTTTACTTAGAGAAAAATCGACAGATACATTCCTTAAGGATTGGAAGCCTCTCTTAGACTTTTTGTCGAAAGATCAAAATAAAATGATGATACTGGGATTTGATGATTAATTAAGACAGCTTATGGAGAAAAGGGATTCTGTATGTACATATTAAGGGACAGGTTTGATGTATATTATATACTTATAGCTGATCTGTGACAAATCGGAAGTCAACCATTTTATTTTTATTTTTTGTTGTAGTATTGTTATGTTTTTTCTTACTTTGTTTTGTTTGTTTTTTGGAAAAATTTGAATAAAAACTATATATAAAAAAAAAAGAGTACCACTTAGATATATTGAACATTTATATTCAATATTAAATAATTAATGATAAACACATATGAGCCCAATGCCTCCTAAGAAGGGGAAAGTTGGGCCAAACGGGGCATGTGCCTAGCCAGCAGGCCTCGTTAAAAGGGCCTAGCGGGCGGGAAGCGTCTGGGCTGATAATGGTAAAAGAAAGAAACACATTCATAAAATAAAGTAAAATACAACAAACATATCAAGCTAACAAACTTGCTATATATATTTGGCAACCCCTTGCTGCCTAGGCCACACACACACCCTTAGCCCAGGGCAGATTGTGGGAGAAAAGGTGGTTTAGTGTAGCGGTTAGGGTGTTGGACTGCGACCCGGGAGACCAGGGTCCGAGTCTCCCCAACAGCTGTGAGGCACAATGGGTGACCTTGGGCCAGTTACTGCAGGCTCAGAGCAAATTATGGGAGGAGGCTGCACAGGCATTTCGAGCCTACCAACACAGGCCGTATTTCCCCCTTTGATTGCCAAGGCTGGGTGTGAGTTCAGCCTAGGTAGGGGCGCAACACAGTGAGGGATGTGGGTGAGGCCCTGGCAGCCTCTATTGGCAATTGTGCGGGACTCTTTGATTAGGCTTACAGTTTTTTCCTAGACCCGGGCCTATATTAGGTTGCAGGTACTTTATTCTATTAATTTATTACATGGTGGCTGTTGGGGATACGGAGCTCTTGGTTAAGCTTCCGACTTCTTGCTAGGCCCAGGAATATATTAGGTTGAGGTAATTAATTCTATTATCATTACATTATATGGTGGCCTTGGTGGGGCCGGGTGAGCCTTCTGGGACTTTGTGCCTGTCCTGTTTAGATACTAGTGGTGTGCACAGATGACAAGGTTTTGCTAGAAAATGTCTAAATCACCATAACTTAGTTGACAGTGATCCTTTTTCAAGTGTCAGTGCCACGCTAATTGTTACCTCTGAGACAGAAGTTGCATTTATTTGAATTTAGTCTCGTATCAAAAACAAAGCATATGGCATTTGTTGTATTAAAGAAGGGCATGCAAACTTCTGCAAGGAATTGAAGGTCTAGCAGATTATAATGTGGCTTGATGGGAGGATAGGAATAAAAAGGAAAGCCAGACTGCTTATAAGGCTCTTATCCTAATTCCAGGATCTTAGACTTTACTAAAGCAGGGGTGCCTTGACAGGAGTTTAGATTCTTGTTGACACAGAAGCTGCCTTTTAAGTTCCAGGCAGACTCTTCACCCTTTCCTGATGATTTTGTAACAACAACAACAAAAACTTCTTTGTTAGGATTTCTGATATCATTTACCTGCAGTCGTATATAGCATGCAACTTTTACATTGGCACTTCTATTTTGATTTCAGTTACTTGAAATCAATGTAGCATGCACATTTTGCATTTGAACATTTATTATTATGGTTGTTTGGAAACCCGCTAGGAGAAAGCTGCAGTGGGTCCAAATATTGGTGACAGCAGCATATCCTCAGTCTCTGTGCTTTAGGGGAACTGGATTAGCTGCCATGGAGTAGTAGTTGGTAAAGTGTACCTACTCATAAATGATTTACTCCCTTTCTTTGCAGAAGGATGTGCACAGCAGTGAGATATTAGGCCGGAGGCCTTCAAGGGGGTAAGAGGAAGCCCCCAGCTTAAGCTGCTCAGGGACATGTGTCCCTCCCCAGTTAGACTTGAGGTACTACAAACTTCGATTACCGGCTACCCGGTTTAAAGGGAGGTTTGTCTGTGTTACGGTGTTTTTCTTTTGGTTTCCTGATCCCAGATTTCAACTCGCGGCTGGCCTTCAGGGCATACAGTCTTAAATCTGTTGTAGTTATGGCCCTAGGATGCAGAGGGCATATTACACCTGATTCACCACCAGTCCTGTTTAAGGGGTCAGGCAGTGATGGGTTTATACTGGATAGCCTGGGATAGTGCGCTGCACTTCATTCAACATGGTGCGCGCCTGTGATAGAGATGCCTTATGCATTTTTATGTGGCAGAGCATTATCTATGGACTGCTATATTTCTCACATGGAGTGCTGCAGCTCCTTCTGGGGGGGGGGCAGTCATGGCTTCCAACTCCCGGCTGGCCTTCATGGCCTACAATCTTCAATCTGTTTTAGTTATGGCAGTAATTGCCAGGGACAGAGTGTAAAGATGTACAGTTGGGCAGAGTTCTTGGCCCCTTCCTGGCCACCCCAGTCGGGTAGGGCCTTAAAAGGCAGTGGGCAAATTATGCCTGATTCACAACCAGTCTTATTTAAGGGATCAGGCAGTAACGGATTCATACCTGATAGTCTAGGAATGGTGCTCTATGCTTCATTTAACATGATGCCCACATGTGGCAGAGCATTGCCTATGGACTGCTATAATTCTCGCATGGAGTGCTTCAGATCCTTCTGGTAGGGGGCAGTCAGGAGACAAGTGGACTCGGAAACAGTGGGGCACTATCTGTATGATGGGCTGTTCATCATTTGGGCAGATTTTGGGGTGCATGTTAGCACCTGAGGTCACAGCTTATAGTATGGATATGTAACTGGGGGTTCCCTTGAAAACTGGGAATATGGAGGATCCTGCCCCAGTGTTCACCTTTCTGGGTATCAAGATTGGCTCTGTGCCAGTGTTCACCTTCTGGGTATCAAGATTGACTCTGCAGCCCAGGGCTGCAAGCTGCACAGGGACATGCTTTAACTGTTGCAGATTAGGATCCTGGAGTTTTTCCACTTCTAGCTAAGGCACAGGGTTTTCGAGATCATTCCATGGATTTTAGGGTCCGGTACATGTTGGCTGGGTGGGCTAGAGAGTGCCCAGCTGCCCCGATCACCGCCGTCCTATATCTCCAGAGCTTTTAGAGAAACTCATGAGCCGATGGTCAGCAGTATGCTCTTCCAGCTACGAAATCCAGCTATTTCAAGCAGTGTCCCTTACATTAATTTTGGGGGCATTTCGAATTGGAGAAGTGGTGGCTGGGTCTAAGTTGGACCAGTCGCAGCGTGCCCTTTTAATTACAGATATCAACATGAAAGCAGGCAGCACTTACCTCACGTTACATAGGTCTAAGACTGACCAGAGGGGCAGAGGACGGACTGTTATTTTAGCTCCTTCCCCTTTGCCACACATTTGCCCAGTGCAGGCCCTGCAAACCTTTATGATAGCTAGAGGAGCAGGGAGTGGATATTTATTTGTTCACAGGAACGGTGATCCTCTCACTAAATATCAATTTTGGGCACTTACTAAGAAGGCTCTGCACGGATTAGGAACAGACCCATCAGTTTTTGGGACCCACTGTTTTAGAATTGGAGCAGCTTCCTCAGCAGCAGGGCTGGGTTTTCCACGGGCCAGGCTGCAAGCTGTTGGAAGGTGGGCTTCTGGGGCATATAGGAGTTACGTCCGCCCCATGAGTGGGCATGGTAATTTGGAAGCCTAATGGCGTTGCCTTGTTTTGGCAGGTTGCCGGAGGGGGATGGAGCGGATGCGCATCCTAGCCTGCGGCCACAGCATGATTTTCTGGGCGGGCCGTAGGGCTGCGTCGTCTCGGATGGGCTCGCAGCTGGGGCTCAGTCAACGAGCTACTGTACAATGGCTTGGCCGGCGAGGGATGCGCTGGGATGGGCTCCTACTCGCCCTGTTCCGGCAAGGGTTAGTGCGTGAAGTTCCACACATTTTGGTCATTCACCTGGGAGGTAATGACCTGGGTTTACTTAAGGGCAGGGCCCTTACTGTTCAGGCATGCAGTGACATGCGCGTTATAAGGCAGCGTTGGCCTTCAGTTTGTCTGCTTTGGTCAGACATACTGCCACACAGGGAATGGCATGGAGTTTGGAACCCCAGGAGGATAGACTGGACACGTAAGAGGGTCAACTGACAGATTCGGTTGGCGCTTCTTGGGGATGGTGGGTTGCCCATTCCACATCCGCTCATACAGCATTCTAGGGTTGAACTCTATAGGGCCGATGGCGTTCACCTGTTGGACACAGGGAACAACATCTTTTTGCAAGACCTGCAGAGGAGTCTGCTGGAAGTTCTTCTACACAGTGGGGAAAAGGGGACTAAATAGAGATTTGTCCCCTTCTTGTGGCGGTAAAGTGCAGGAGGGGAAATTAGTAACGACAGCTAGGTGGCCCCCTTAGGCACCTTTGGAGGTGAAGGGTGGTTCCGGATGCCTGTCTCTCAGGGTTTTACGGCCCGAAGACAGGATATGGGCTGCTTTTGGGGCCAACTTACCTCATCCACCCGAGGTTTCTACGGCCCCGGGGCTGGGTGACGTAGGAAGGTCTCCCTACTCACCTATAAGGTGTGGCCGGGGCAGGGGTAAGCAAAAGGGGCTTGCCCTTGGCTCCAGCAGGGGCTGGTCGCCCGAGAGCTGTAGGGCAAGCTGATTGCCTATTGTTAGTTCCCACACTTAGGTTTCACCTCTGCAGGTCGCTTTAAAGTTTTGTTTGAAGTTAATAAAGTGGCCCTTTATTCAACCATAGCTCCTGTTGTCTGCGTATTATTTCACCCATTGACCGCAATGTTCATTCTATCTTCACACACAGTGATCAGAAGGAAGGAATGCGAGGTATTTCCTTATCTTCTCTGCTGAAGAGATTCACTCTTCCATTTCCAAAAGGAGCAACTTACAGCGAGAAGTACAGATCCAGAAACAAAGCTAATTATGCTTTGTCCCATTAAAAGATGTGTGGCTGGCACAAATTAAATAGGGTAAGCCTTTTCTCGTATGGGAATACAATTATGGGGAAAGCTTCATCTGTTGATGTTCTGTCAGGCATCATAATACTTCTTTGTGACTCCTGGTTTATTTGTTAACCCTGTATGTCAGCACAGCAGCTATAATGTTTTGAATGCTGAATATGTTTTACCAAGGATGAACTTGAATCGGATGTACTTTGTACCTTTTGTATGTGGGGATCTCCATATGGTTCTTTGCCTGTGGCAACAAAATGTGAGGAAGTTGAAAATCTATGTATGCCTTTCAGTAAGAACCTAGAAGGAATTATAGCAGCATTTCAAGGGAACGGAAGGATCCACGATCAGTATACGCAATTACTGTTGCTTCCTGCTGTCATACATTTCTAATGCCATTATGCAGATTAACTGTCTGTTTCTGTCACAATATCACAGTTGAACAACATGACAGACTCAGTAAGAATCACAAAGTAACAAAATGGTTTCACTTGAATTTTACTGAGAGAATAATAATGTGAAAACAAATGAATCCGTCATTTATTGAAATTCTTCAATCAGAAAACATTGTGAGCCTTTGAAACCCAGTAGCAATTTAAAAATGATAACGCTATGCTTTCCAAATAGTTGGTGTAGACTCTGGGGAAAGGTCTAGGCTTTTCAGGAATATCAAACATACTGTTGGATATCAAGAAATTATTGTACAAACTTAAATAATCAGCAGATTCCATTTTAAATAATCCATGTGTTCATCCTCAAAAGAACAAAGCATCCATAGGACCCAGCCTAATGCGAACATCATCTGTGCAAGCCCCATTGAAATGAACGAGAGGGGAACAAGACTACAATTGCTCTCTTGCACAAAGAGATTTCAACAGAATTTTTCCAGGTTTCCATTAGTGTGGGCTACCAACAGATTTCAGAAGCAAAAAGACTATCATAGCGTCCCAAATTCCATGTTTCCCTTCCACCTGGTAGATCCAGTCGCTAGCCTAAACAGTTTGGGACCAGGCTATCTTATTAAGGACTGCCTCCAACCATAGAAACCTACCAAACACTCTGCTCAACATAACAGGGCTGGATCTTCATTTCAGCCCTGAAATCTGTAGTAGGGTGGCAGTCACATGCCAGGGCCTTTTCAGTCATGGCACCTATGGAATACTTTATCAAGAAACGCCTGCCCTGGTCCATCATTCTCCTCTCAGTGGTAGTGCCTGGTGAAAACCTGACATATTTTGGAAGGGTTTTGAGTTGAAAGGGTTTGAATATTGCTTAGAGTGACTACTGCTGAGAAGATCGCACCTGCTGTTGTATTGTTTCCTGTTTATTTTTTAGCTGTATTTTAAATATTTTATTTGATTTTGTATTGTCAGCCTTCTTGGATATATTTTTGACAGAAATATGGGGTATAACTATTTTGATAAACAAACCTGTACATCAAGGGCTGTGAGTCAATGATATAACAATTATTATAATATACATACATATTTTGTAGAGGTTTTTGTTTTTTAAAAAATCCCAGTCGTGGGGATCCATATGCTCTTTCTACCAGCAATTAAAAGTTGAGAAGTAAAATAAACTCTCCTGTGGGTTTTTAAAAACTGTATCTAACAAATGGACTTCATTGCCAACAATCTAGTCTTTGGTTAAACATTGCATTATCCTTCTGCCATAATACATTCTTTGTTGCGTGATACTAAAAGGGATGAACACAGCAGAAATGTCTGCTAAAGGAGTGGGTGGCCATGGCTTTGGAGATATTAACATTGATAAAGAGTGACATGATACATTTAGTACCTCATTGCTGTTAGTAAAGATCCACATAATATAAAGGACTGTGGCCTTCACACAGAGAGCTGAGACCAAAGATTAAACACAGGGGCTCCTGGGAACCCAATTTTGTTTTTATTAACCCATTTGCTATACTACAAGTTGAAAATGACTGAGTTTTATAGCTAGCCATTTGGCATATTATCTACAAAAAAACCCCAACTACATAAATATAGATACTGCTTGGTTTTGTACAGGGATGGTAACGGTCACACAAATCATACAAAGATTTATGATGAATCTTGATAATTTCCCTTTTCATACTGGTAGGAAGTCTGTTCTTCTACATCTTGCACCACCCCCTTTTGCTTTTGTAACCCTTTCCTTCGTCCTTCATCATTTTGAACAGTAGAACCATATGTTTTCTTCGGGCTAACAAAGTTATCATTGTTCAGTTCAGTCTCTTCAGCCAGTTCATCTTGGTCAATTATTCCACATTTCTCTTCATTCAGGCTTTCAGGATCAGCCCATTCCTGCTTCTCACCAGAAGCAAAGATGGCATAAAATATCACTCCACTATAGTGAACTAGGGCAGCTATTAGGAAGACATTTTGCCATTCTTCACGGGTCTAAAGGAGTGACATGAAACAAGTTACTACATAGGTAATAATGAAAGAGAAACATCCAAATGAGACCAGAAGATAGGGAACAGAAGTGATTGGTATCCATTCTTATTTCCAGTCTGATTTTTGAAAGAATATTTTTTTGTGACCATGACTACCAAAATACATAGTAGATTCTGCTTTATAATGTATCTCAAAATTATCACAGAAATATGCATTGCATAATGGAACAGCAGCAACTTATGAAGGGCCAGCATCAGACTTGAGTGGGCTGTCAGCATAGGACCGATGAGAAGTCTCCACAGTGCTGACCTAGGCCCCCTCAGCGTTGTTGCTAGCACCTGCCACTAGCTGTGCCTTGTGGTAGTGTTGTAGCTACTAGTCACTCTTTCCCTGGCCTGTACTACCTAGTACCACAGCACGAGCTGAGTGGCTGCTTGGCACTGGGTGACCATCATGTTATAAGTTCCAAAATTCAGTGCCTGATGTCCACATTGGATAACCACCTGACCCTGATCTGACCAGCACAAGGACAGCACCACTGGGTAAGTCCGGGGGGGTGCTGAGAGACTGGAGGCTGCAGCACAATCAGGCACCAGTGCTTGTGCTGCTGGGGGACCCAAGTGGGGCCAAGGACCAGCGGCAATGGTTACATGGGCTCAGGGGGTGATGTCAGTCCTGGTAGGCCCTGCTGGGGTGTGTGGGCCTCAGCAACTGTCCAAGAATGCTGAGGGCCAACACTGGGCCTGATCCTGTGGTATGCAATCTCTCGACATGTCCCCTGTCTAACCTCTTGCCACAGATATCTACACATGAAAGTTCACAGAATTTTCCATATTACTCTCGGACAATTTTAGTAGAACACTTGTGAAAATCAGGGAACAGCATCTTTTCTTTATTCAGCTTTTTAGAACAATCAACATATATCAAATATTTATTGGTGTCCTTTCACTGATGCCAAATTACACTGGCTGAAGTGAAGTCTCAGCCATTTAAATACCTCAGTTTTCAGAACGACTAGGGGTGGTTTGGAGTAGGCAAAGGTATTGATCCTTTACAATAAGAATGGACTGCAATGCATTTGAATATCTTTTAAGGGGAGCAAAATATATCTGAACACCTTACCTTATGTTTAGTCATTGTACCAACAATGAGGGGACACACCATTCCTGACAGTGTCCCCACTCCATTAGAGATGCCCATGAGGATGCTGGCATAGCGGGGTGCAATATCTAAGTGGTTGACATTAAATCCTGTAACACAGAACATTAGTTAAGAATGCAGGGCTACTCTCTTTAGTCATAGTGAAAGTGTCTCAGGCAGACCAAATCACGAAGGGAATCTGGCCTTCTGCTTCTTTTAGATAAATACTTCTAGAGAAGCCTTTCCCAACCTGATCCTCTCCAGATGCTTTGGACTATAGCTCCCATCAGCCCCATCCTGACAGCCTGGCGATGCTGGCTGGGGCTAATGGGAGTTATAGTTCAAAACAACTGAAGGACACCAGGTTGGGAACAGCAGTCCTAGAGGATTGGCAAGTAGAGTACAGTAGAATAGAGGAAGACCAAATATTTTGAAAAGAGCCCTGAAAATAGATTAGATTAGGTTTATTAAATTTGTAGATCACTTCCCATGAAAAATTCCCAAAGTGATATGCAAGCAAGTAAAATTACAAAAACCTATTAAAAACCAATTTAACAATATAATATAATATCACTGGTGCCCTCCAAATGCCCAGGAAAACAAAAATGTATTTGTCCAATGCCAAAACAGTGACAAGGTTTGCTCCAGCCTCCAGGTTAGCATTATAGATAGATACACACACACAATAGATTAACTACTTAAATTTCACAGAACATTTTGAAAAATCCTGTAAGCTACTAGTTTCCTTACCATTCACTCTGTATAAAGCATCAGAGTGGTAAATTAGATTTCTATAAAACCTTTTTAGAAGTAAAAAACTGAGCAAAAAAGCAATTGTCACTCAGCATAATGTAGATGCAGATTTTATTGAAGCTGCAAGGAAAATCAACAATAGTTTCTGGAAATAACTATATGAGGCTGAGAATTTGCAAAGAAAGTGAAATGTTCTTCACACAATAACCCCTTGTCAATGACCATTGCCATTTTCATAGTTTACTTATGGACTACCTTCAAGTCGATCCCGACTTATGGTGACCCTGTGAATAGGGTTTTCATGGTAAGCAGAATTCAGAGGTGGTTTTACCATTGCCTTCTTCTGAGGCTGACAGGTAGTGACTGGCCCAAGGTCACCCAGTAAGCTTCATGGCTGTGTGGGGATTCAAACCCTGGTCTCCCAGGTCATAGCCCAGCACTCTAACCACTACACCACTCTGCACTAAAAAAGGCAACCCAACAGGCACAGGAATTATTATTAAGTGGAGCAGGACAGGTATCAAACTCATGTTCACCCAAGCTTTGGCTAAGATAGTTAAAGATTTAAGCTGAAACCATGCACACCAGTTCATGGAGTCAGTCCTTGGGACTCTAGGATGACAGGAGGTCACAGCTGGCATTATTATGGGACCAAGATGTTTAGTTGCTCAGAAACATCTAATCTGCTAAGGTATCATATCTCTTCCCTCAAATCTGGGAATTGTACCTGGGAAAGTGCCTTTAAACTTAACAGATTTTCACCAGATGTGTTCTGCAGTATAGGAGAAACTTGGTAGAATGTTCTTTTCTGTGATATAGGATGGACACTAAATTAACTGGATCAACATTTTAAAGCCCATCAGCCTAATTTGCTGGTCCCCCAGATGGGAATACAGCTATAAATCGGATTTGCAGTTCTGTGAATTTTGCAATGTTCTTTTGATTCAAAAATGCACACCAACTGTATTTTTCAGAAACAAATATACAAAAAGTAGGGGGAAATGCATTGGAAAACATACAAAATGTGTATTTTAGGGGAAACACACATGTAAAATTCATACCATTAAAATTCAATTTTTAAAATGCATTTTAGTTTGCAAAAAAGGATGGAACAAACTTATGATTGAGCATCAGCAAAAATGACAGATCAGAAATAGGCTCTGAAGGCACATGAGGCCAGCACCTTGCTGAAGCTAAACAGGGTCAGGTCTGATCAGTGCCTGGATGGGAGACCGCCTGGGAACCATATGTAAGCTGCCTTGGGATTCTATCATGAAAAGAAAGGCGGGGTATAAATGTAATAAAATAAATAAATAAATAAATCCATCTCTACAATGGATCACTTAAAAAAAAGGATCATCATCTTGATTTAGCATGTTTGTCTCTTTCTTCCCCTCCCTGCATCTATCCTTCTACAACAAAGCTATTTAAAGCGAGTGGTTTAACAATAGTTATCACGTGGATAGGCTGGAGGCAGGATTTGACCACAGCATTTTTGAGCACAGAATCCCAGGAACTATCTGGCCACTTGCATAGTTACAGTGAGTCGAGAGTTCTTCTACAGATAATGGGGCCAATTGAATGGCCCCATTTACCAAGCATGTTTCTTTAATTGCAGTATGCAAATCACTAAATGTATGATCAGGCTGCCCATGTATTTGCATTTGAAATAACTCTTGCACTGTACAAAGAGGTACATTTTCTTTTTTCCAGCTGAAACTTGAAAACTGCAGTACATGTAGATCAGCAAATACTTGGACATCTTTAAAAATGACCGTCTCTACTTTTGTTTGGGACCAAAATTTTATTGTCTCATACCATAAGGTAGGAATGAGGAAGAAATTCAATTCAGTTCACATTTAAAGCAGAATTTATCAAATCCGCACTTTCTGAAACAATATGAGAACTGAAACAGCCATCCTTCACAAGACACACATATCCAAATTTTGCGATACATTTCTCCAACCAAACAATGTTTACAAAAATGCATATATTAGAGGAAAGTGTGTACGAAACAAATATATTAGTGAAAATAACATACACAAATGCATTATATTAGAATAAATTGCTTGCAACAATGTGTACATTAATCAAAACTGCATACAAAATTGTATTTATTAGGAGAAATTCTCACCAAAATGCTGAAAAATCTTCATTAGTATTTTTTTTTAAATTGCAAGTTGCTACAGAAACTGAACTGATGATTAGAAAAATGAAAAACTGAGAGAACCGAAATTGACAGATCATTCCATCCCTACCATAAGGTTAGGGTAGCCAATGTAGTGCCTTCCAGATGTTGTCATACTTCAACTCTCATCAGTCCTCCCAGCCAGGATGGTCAGCTTTCAGGGACTATGAGAGTTGTAGTCCAACAACATTTGGAAGGCACCATGTTGGCTATCCCTGCCATATGGGCATTCCTAATTATCCTGGGAAAGACATACTAGATGTTTTTTGTTTGTTTGTGGTTCTTTCCATAAAGGCAAATATATATGCAACTCAAACCATGATGGCTCTACTGACCTTTTAAATTATTTCCTTAATCTGTTTAAAAATCAGTATTTTATGTTTTACCTGAAATAGCAAATCCACTAAAGCCTACTGCTAAAACCAAGAAAGAGATAGCAACTCCTCTTGTGTGAGAGTAGCCAACCACCAAAAGTAAAGTAGCTTCCATCCCAAAACCTGCAAATGAAACATACAGAAAAATAATTAATTGAAATATGCAGAGTATAACCTTCTGTTCCCAGACACCTATCTGAAGAAGAGTTCTTTGCTCATTGTGACCCCTCTTCTCTTTTGCTAAATAACTCTATGAAAACCACACCCTTCATTAGCATTTATTGGCATTGTTAGCACTTATCTGTGTATCTGTTAGCTCTTACCCGCTCTTCACAAATCTTCCCCTTTCCTACTACTTTAGCCCATTCTGGTTCAGTTTCAATGCACTATATCCTTTGGCACACTCTCCCCGCCCCTGCACTTTGTACTCTTTAAAAGAGCGTCTTAAGAAAAGCTTTTATTTTATTTTATTGCTGTTTTTCACAGAAGATGCCTCATGTCTTTGCAAAGATGGTCCTGTTAGAGAATAATATGCTGGCAAAGTATATGCAGTGATTTGCAGAGCTTGGAAAAGTTACTTTTTTGAACTACAACTCCCATCAGCCCCACCAGCATGGCCACTGGATTGGGCTGATGGGAGTTGTAGTTCAAAAAAGTAACTTTTCCAAGCTCTGGTTTAGTACTTTATCTCATTAACTTTATCTTCTTGACTGATGTTGGCCCAGTTTGCATGCTGCTTAAAAGTTCCTGTGGTGCTTCTCCTCTGCTCCACTGCACTGCAAATGCAACAAGCCAGAGTCTGGTTTGTTGCACCATCTGAACCAAGGCTTGTGGTTTGTTTCCTCATAACAAACCATAAGCAGCAACCAAGGTTTGTTCAGACCATAAGCAATAACCAAGCCTGGGTTCAGATGACACAACAAACCAGACTCTGGCTTATTGCATCTGTGGCACAGCAGCAGCGGGCAAGGAGCATTGCGGGAACTTTTGAGCAGCATATACTAGCATGCTGCTTGTTCATATTAAACTATGGTTGGTTTAAACTATGACTTAATGTGCTGTACAAACCAGGCCACTGGAAGAGTGATGTGATCCTATTTCTCTATTCAAACAGTCCAATCAAGCACTAAAAGCTGTAGATAGCAAGACTGGCATCTCACATCTTTTGGCACACACGTTCTGGGGCTCTACCTCAACAATATCCAGCTAAATTTGATGGCTGAAGGAGACTATTCCTGGCAACCTGGAGATCACTGGATGAAATAATATTTTTAACTGTATTTGTGTTTTTAGAATGTTTTACATTGTTTATAAAATGCTTTTCTCTTTGTTTTAAACTGTGTTTGCTGCCTTGGGCTCCTTTGGGAGGAAGGGTGGGATATAAAATCAACAGAAAGAAAGAAAGAAAGAAAGAAAGAAAGAAAGAAAGAAAGAAAGAAAGAAAGAAAGAAAGAAAGAAAGAAAGAAAGAAAGAAAGAAAGAAAGAAAGAAAGAAAGAAAGAAAGAAAAAGGAAGGAAGGAAGGAAGGAAGGCAGGAAGGAAGGAAGGAAGGCAGGAAGGAAGGAAATTGTATTGTTCTACCTCTGTGAAACAGCAAAGTCAGCAGTGGTAAATTGTTGGATAAATGAGTCTTATTCTGCAATTGTCTCTCTGTATCCAAACAACAGCTGGAGATTGGTGTTCTTTAAACAAGAAATGTCAGTGTATGTGGTACATGCACTAATACCCAATTAATCTGTTCCAAGACTGAGTGCTGGCACTGATAAGTTCCAAGGCTGACCTCTGATTAGAATAAGCCCCACTTCAATACTAACACCCATCATAAAGTGAGTACAATCAGCATGCCAGTTGCTGGGAACTGCAAGAGGGGAGAGTCCTCAGGTCCTGCTTGCAGGCTTCCCTTAGGCATCTGGTTGGCCACTGGGAGAATACAGTAGAATGCTGAACTAGATGGGCCTTTGTCCTCATCCAGAAGTGCTCTTCTTACGTTCTTATTATTCAGTAGTCTTCCTTTTTGTACTCCACAACATGGTAAGGAATGATATCACCAGCCTTTAGAGCAGCAGGTGCATAGTGCTCTAACATGACTGTTTCTGATTATTCAAGGCAAGAGCAAATACTGGTAAGACCCAGGATCTACAAGGATGATTTCAACAACCCTAAATGCATGGTAGTGTCAGTGTCTCTTTATAATATTAATACTTGGCTTGTTTCTATCCCAGAGGTTCATTATTATAAAGCAAATATATCATCTTGTTTCTGTGATGAACACCCTGAAACTATAAGTAGTATAGCTTTCTTAATATAAGAAACTGCCTTATATCAAGTCAGACCATTGGTCTGCATTATGTGCATTGACTGGCAGTGGCAGGGTCTCCCCAGGGTTTCAGGTAGGAGTCTTTCCCAGACCTACCTGGAGATGCCAAGGATTGAACTTAAGACATTTTGCATGTAGCTGTGGTGCTTCCCCAAATATCTTAACCTTTCAGTATAGAATTTTTGAAGTGGTTTGAGAAGTTACATTTTTTATGGCTCTGTTAATTACAGATGGCTATCGGCAAAGCAGATTTCTGCATTAGGTAATAACGCATAATTCAAATATTTTATCTATGAAATCTAACCATACCTCCACAGTTCATAATTTTTCTTACTGCAGTTGTGGTTAAAATTCTTCTGCTGCGTAAAAAGTCAGCCAGCTGTCCCCCAATGGGCACAATAATGGTCATGACCATATGTGGAACTGCAGATAAAAGGCCAACCTGAAAGCAAATACATACAGCTCTATGGAGGCATATATTATTTATGTGAACGCATCAGTGTCCATGTTTCCCCTCCTTTATCCAATCAAACCAGTCCAGCGAATGACCAGCTAAAGCTAAGCATGGGTGGATTTGATCAGTACCTGGCTGTGAGAGTATTGAGAGATCCTTACATGCAACTATGAGTTTTCTAAAAAAAAAAGTAATAAATGTTCATTATTGTTTGAATTGAAAGAAGTCTGAATGAGTTTGTTCATTTTTTGTTTTAAGTGCTTATCAACTGCTTTAATATTTAAAAATCCCAAAGCAGTGTACAAAATAATAAAAAGCATAAATACATAATTAAGCATTATAAAAATAGCACATCTTCCACATCTTTATAGTGATTAGTAAATTTTCTATATATATGACTAACATTAATATTCTGAAAATGTCTGGAAGAAAAAAAAGTTTTTAGCATATGCCAAAAATATAAAATCATGGGCAAGAGTTCTGTTCATGTAACAGGGCCTTCCTACCACAGCTTCTCCAGTTCCCTGGAAGGTGAGTCCTGTGGATCACAGGATTTTCCTGAATTAGGAACAATGTGGCTGGGAGTGGCTGAAAGTGGGGTGGGGATGAAAAGTGGTGAAAATTATTGTTTTGTAGATGCTATGGTTTTATTGTTGCTGGCTGATTGGACATGCTGTGTAGAAAGGCAGAATCCAAATTAGAAATGAATACAAAATATTATTTTTATTATTTATTCAATTTCTATCCTAACAGTATTCTAAAATAATACTATTAAAATAAAAACATATAAAAACACTTAAGAATATCTAAAAACATGTAAAAATAGGCAAAACCCACTTGTACAAGTGGGACTAAAGCCAGTAATAAATGAGGATTACAAGTAAAAGTAAAGGTTCTACAAATGTGTATGATGACAGATTACACTTTTAGCACAGATCTTGTCCCACTTTTATCCACATTTAATCTTAGCTTCTGTCTATGACTTTGAGATGCTAATGATCTCATTAAATGTAATGCAAAAATAGGCCCTTGCCCTCACATGGTGTAGCTGCAATCTCTTCTCACCCACATCCACCCCTGTGCAGACAAAGTTCTCTGCCATATACACTACAAAAAAGAGTCTTCTTTCTTTGCAGAGTCTTCTGTATCATAAACAGCTGCGTGAGAGGGAGAAATTAAATAGGTGCATTTTCCCACAACGGTTGATTTACAGTGATGGGAAAAGCTAACATTTGAAAAATTTCTCTTTATCGTGCAGCTCTTAAAACAAGTCATAGGAACATCCATCAGAAAAGCTATTGTCAAGGTCCCCTACTGAACTGGGGAACAAATGCAAGTGGACGTTGAAACATAATACCAGACAAAGGGGCCTGGCCCTCATGATAATAAAGATCTTCTTCCATTTAAGGCTAACATAGCCTTCTGGGGGTCAGAATGTGACAGATGTAATTGCCAGTGATTCAATTCAGTTTGGATTGTTACTTTTTCCTTTCCTGTACAATTTGAACAAATAGGCAGGTATTCTGGGGTTGCAGCTTTTCATAAAGGAGATACAGTGTATTAATGTTAATTTCCTCCTGACCTGTATCAAATAGAATCATAGAATAGTAGATCTGGAAGGGGCCTATAAGGCCATAGAATCCAACCCCCCACTCAATGCAGGAATCCGACTTAAAGCACACTTGACAGGTGGCTGCCCAGCTGCCTCTTGAATGCCTCCAATGTTGGAGAGCCCACCACCTCCCTGGTAATTGGTTCCATTGTTGTAACAATTAGGATGTTTTTCCTGATGTTCGGTCAAAATCTGGCTTCCTGTCACTTGACCCATTATTCTGCATTCTGCACTCTGGGATGATAGAGAAGAGATCCTGGCCCCTCCTCTGTGTGACAACCTTTTAAGTACTTGAAGAGTGCTCAGACTTCTCTTCTCAAGGCTAAACATGCCCAGTTCTTTCAGTTTCTCCTCATAGGGCTTTGTTTCCAATCCCCTGATCATCCTTGTTGCCCTCCTCTGAACCTGTTCTAGTTTGTCTGCATCCTACTTAAAGCACAGTGTCCAGAATGGGATGCAATACTCAAGATGAGGCTTAACCAGTGCTGGATAGAGGGGAACTAGTACTTCATGAGATCTGGAAACTATACTTCTGTTAATGCAGCCTAACACATCATTTGCCTTTTTTACAGCCACATCACGCTGTTGGCTCATATTCAGCTTGTGATCAACAACAATTCCTAGATCTTTCTCGCATGTAGCTTTGCTGAGCCAAGTAACCCTCATCTTACAACTGTGCATTTGGTTTCTTTTTCCTAGGTGTAGAACTTTACACTACTTATCCCTGTTAAATTTCATTCTGTTGTTTTCAGTCCAATGCTCTAGCCTATCAAGATCACTTTGGATTTTTTTTCTGTCCTCCATGGTATTAGCTATCTCTCCCAATTTTGTATCATCTTCAAATCTGCAAGTGTTCCCTGCACCTCCTCATCCAAGTCATTAATAAAAATGTTGAAGAACACTGGGTCTAGGACTGAGCCCCATTCGTTGCCTCCCCCAGTTTGAGATGGGACTATTGATGGACTTCCGGGAAGGGTGACTTAGCCTGTGCCTGCTTTTGGGACGGGCTCCCGCCGCAAAAGAAGCTTATTCAGATATAAATCAGTCAAAACTTTTTTTTTTGACTGATGAAACTTCTCCCGGGCAGGGAGAAACGAAGAGATTAACCTCAAAGCCTATTTTTGTTGGGAGGACTAGATTTCATTGATTTATGAGACGAGGTCCAGCCGACAAATAAGGACGGATTTTCAACAAGCTCTATCTGATAAAGCGACACGTTCATCTTTTCTTTAGAGAGAGAACGGACTAACAGGCAAGCACCCTTCTTTCTATATTTTTTTACTTGACTTAAACTGTTGCAGTAAAAGGAGATTTGCCAGATTGATCGGCTTTGGACATCTTTCCGGTGAGCTATAACTCTTCTCTGCTATGCACTAATTAACAGCTTATCTCTGTTTTTGTTGCAAAAAGCTGTCCTGGATTTGCATTCTAAAGATATACACAGAAGAGAGATTTCTATTCCTGATTTCTATTCTGAAGAATATTATATTGTCTGAGACTACTCTCTTTTTGGTTTATTTTATTTTGACGAATCTGTTTCCTGACGACGCCATTAATTGTTTCGATCCTGGGAACTACATTTTGTTTTCCTAAGCATAGTGAGATAAGGCTGGCTGCTCTGTTTATACTGTGATGTCATCAAGTTTGGAGTATTAACCCAATTGTTGCTGAAATAAGAAGTGGTTCTCTTATATTTTTCTTTTAAAATGGCAATCAAGAAAGTGGCTGAGAATCTGAAAGTAACTAGGTTTCAGAAAATAATGGATGAGATTGAGATAACGAAACGAACCCTGCGACAGGGTTGTAAGGAGCTGAAAATTGAATTGTGCAAAATGATCCAGGAGTTTAAAGAAATAGGGGTCCCTGTGAGAGAGGAGACCCTGGAGCCTGGAACAAACGTGGAACAGGAAAAAGATTTGGAATTTATGGATTTTAGAAATAAAATCTACTGTTTGGAATTCAATGTTATCTCTGAAGAAATTAATGAAGATATTAGAGATAAAGTTATCAATGGCATGGACAATCTTCTGGACTGGAATGATGTGATGGAGCCTAATATAGAGAAAACCTATGGAATTAATTGCAGCCATGTGACAAGGGAAAAACTTTCAAGAGATGAGCCAGTATATTTTGTAAAAAAGAACAGAGATATGATTTTACTGCAGTATTCCAGCAACCTATTCAGAATGGATGGCAAGAAAATATTTGGGATAGAGGAAATTCCCATTAGACTCTTACTATATGACTATGGTTATGACAGCAAGATTATTACGGAATACTGATAATGGAAGATTGGACACTGAAATTACTGGAGTTAACAAGACTATTGAAGATGGAAGATGGAAGATGGAACTAATAGGGATAATAGAATAATGGCTATTGAAATTATTGAACCTAACAGATTCTGATGAGATGGATTAATCGAAATGTTTATTCTGACTATGGTTATGACAATAAGATTATTATAATTATTAATGAGATGGATTAATCGACATGCTTATCTGGAGAAAAATTGATAGATATATTTCTTAAAGAATTGAAACCTCTCTTTGACTTTTTGTGGAAAGAATAAAGTAATGTTTATGAGATTTGATGATTAAGTAAGATAACTACTGGAGGAAAGTGATTTTATAATATGATTTAAGAGACAGGATTGTTATACATTGTAGACCTATAACTGATGTGATTTGTGACAAATGGGAAGTTAATATTTCTATGGTTATGACAGCAAGATTATCACGGAATACTGATAATGGAAGATTGGACACTGAAATTACTGGACTTAACAAGACTATTGAAGATGGAAGATGGAAGATGGAACTAATAGGGATAATAGAATAATGGCTATTGAAATTATTGAACCTAACAGATTCTGATGAGATGAATTAATCGAAATGTTTATTTTGACTATGGTTATGACAATAAGATTATTATAATTATTAATGAGATGGATTAATCGACATGCTTTTCTGGAGAAAAATTGATAGATATATTTCTTAAAGAATTGAAACCTCTCTTTGACTTTTTGTGGAAAGAATAAAGTAATGTTTATGAGATTTGATGATTAAGTAAGATAACTACTGGAGGAAAGTGATTTTATAATATGATTTAAGAGACAGGATTGTTATACATTGTAGACCTATAACTGATTTGATCTGTGACAAATGGGAAGTCAATATTTTACTTTTTATTTTTTTTTTTGTCTAACTATTTTTGATTTTGTTTTTTGTCTTTGAATGTTTTATGGTTTTGTTTTGTATGTTTTATGAAAATCTGAATAAAAATTATTGTAAAAAAAAAAAGAGATGGGACTATTGATAAGCACTTTTGAGTATGATTCTGTAGCCAACTGTGGATCCACTTGATAGTTGTTCCATCCAGCCCACATTTAGCTAGCTTCCTAATCAGAATATCATGGGGCAGTTTGTCAAAAGCTTTGCTGAAGCTGAGATATATTACATCCACAGCATTCCCAGAGTCTACCAGGAAGGTGACACAATAAAAAATGATATGATTTGTCTGCCAGAATCTGTTGTTGATAAATCCATGTTGGTTTCAAGCTGCTTACAGATTAACCACTTTATAATCTGCTCCAGAATTTTCCCAGGGATTGATGTCAGGCTGACTGGTCTGCAGTTTCCAGGTTCCTCCTTTTTGCCCTTTTTGAAGATAGGGACAAAATTAGCCCCCCTCCAGTCATCTGGCACTTCACCCATCCTCCATGATTTTGCAAACATAATAGAAAGTGGTTCCTCAGCCAGTTCTTCTCAATTAAACATGCATATATGTAAGTAAACCAACGCCAGATATTATACAGTCATCTACTTTGAAACTGTTTCCAGGAATTGATGCCGCATGGAATAAACCCATGTGCTTTTGCAATAAGCATCAGGAAGGCTTTGATGAAAAGACTGTCTCCAAAGGGATGTTCTTAAAGCAGGGGTGGGGATCCTGTGGCCCTCCAGAAGTTGTTGGACTCCAACTACCATCAGCTTTTGCCAGGGTGGCCATTATTATGAGAGATGTAATCCAACAACATCTGGAGGACTACAGGTTCCCCACTCCTGCCTTAGAAGAAAAAAGAAAGTTTGAAACAACTGTTTGCTGGTGTAGAACACACATATTAAATTGCTGACCATATAAACTTCATTACATGAAAGAGAAGCTAACTGGCTGGAGAAATTAACATTTTCACAATGATACCATTGATACTTGGGCCTTTGCCCCCTCCTCCCCAATCAAACTTTTTTCATTTGTAATTGGCCATTCTTATGTCAAGTGGCTGACACTGTTTATGGAATAATGGCACTAATAGTGAAATCCAACATGGCTATTTCTGAGGATCCTTATCCTTACTGAACTCAAAGGGAAATTAAAGACAGTACTTTTATAATCAAAACCCTAGAAAAAAAACTTGGATTCGTTTGTATGTTTACCTTACTTATGGCAAATCCAAAGACCTCTTCAAAGTAAGCAGGCTGACTTATAAGCAGTAAGTAGAAGGTCCAGCTTCTGCAAAAGTTTGCCACAATGATTGCATAAACAGGCATTGAAGTGAAAAACTGTTTCCATGGTGTACTAAATCTCTAGAAGAGAGAATATGGAATTTCAAAAGTCATCTGCAGTGAGGCAGGAGTCACAATTATTTTATAGTCATATTGATAGAAATGTTCCTTCCAATATCAATTTTACAGCACAATCCTGTGCATGTTTACTCAGAAGAAAGCCCCACTGTGCATTTGGCTTAGATGTGGCTCACATAGTGGGGCAGAGCCAAAGCAGTAGCCTTCCAGCAGCAGCATCACTGCCATTTATTGGGGGGATAGGTGAGATGGGGTGAGGACAGGGCTACACCAGTGCACTTGAGGGAGAGCCAGATTGGTTTCACTGGTGCAGCTGGGCAATCTGACCTCACTCCCAACTCAACCCTCCTGGTAAGTGGCAGCAGCACTGCTGCTAAGAGGCTGTTGCTGTGGCTCTGCGAACCACTTCTACTGGGGCTTATTCACTACTACGTATATTTAGAATTTCAGCCTTAGCCTTCTTGAAAAACATCTGAATTTAGCAATAGAATTATGTGGTAGTTTTCCTAAGTAGCATAAAGCATCATGTTATTAAGGGATTTTGCTGGAACATGGAGAATTTCAATTAAAAAAAAAGATTTTTCAGACCTTAATGTTCTGAGAAAAGTGAGGAACAGTAAAATGCTGTATACTAAAAGCTTAGGGCGCTATCCAATTAATTTGTTCTGATAATGCAAGGATTTCTCCTTGTGCAGCAGCCCTGCATCAGTCCACCCCCTCCTTGTTGTGAGCCATGCTAGCCGGGGGTGGACCAATGTACGGGAGGGGGAGGAAGACTTCGATTGGGATGTCCCAGCTGGGGAAGGACCCAGCGAGGGGTGGGACATCAAAGCAGTCCCCGCTCCAGGTGTTGACAGGCCATGTCCAGCCGTCCCAGACACCCCCAAGAGGGACCCCCAGACCGGCCCCTTTCTCCTCCTCCTCTGTTGCTGGACAGCTCTCCTCCTGTAGAGGAGAGGATGGGACTGACGCCAAGACCCCGCCTTCACCCAGGTCCAGGAGGCGGATGTGGCAGGAGATTCAACAAACCCAGCTCAGGAGGAGTTCGTGATTACGCGCCCACCTCCAAATGTGACTCAGGATGCACATAAGCAGGGGGGCACTCAGCCCTACTTAAGCTGGGTGAAGGGGGAGGATTAGTTGCTAAGTCAACGTCTTTATGCTAACAAGTTGTGCCTAGTTAGTTAGAGAGGGATGCTGAGTTCTAAGTAAGCAGTAGGTAGATTCATAATGCGCACTGAACTGAAACTTTCTCTTACTTCAATAAAAGAAAAAACTACAGCTGTGCTGAGTCTGAGTCCCTCGAGATTGGGAAGAACACTCCTCTCCCCATGCATGCCCTGCATCCTCCTCAGATCTACTCCAGAGGGTTGCAAGAACCCCCAGAACAGATTTAGGGCTGAGCGGAGGGATGAGAAGGGAGAAAATTCTGTTGTGCAAGTGGAAATCCTTGCATTGACAGAAGAAGTTTGTTGAATACCACCCTTAGAAATTAAAAAAGGGGGGAAAGTATCCCACCCTATTACATTTACATTTATGGTATCCAAGGCCATCATATAATTTTGTAGTGTTTGCATTACCCAGAGACAGGAAGACTGACAATAAGAGATGCCACAGCTCTATGCATTCTCCATTTCCTTTTGCACACACATCAGAAAACAGCTTAGGCTGCAATCCAATACATGTCTACTCAGAAGTAAGCTTTATTGGGTTCAGTGGGACTTACTCCCAGGTAAGTGTGTATTGGATTGCAGCCTCAGTCATGCCATGAAATGACTAGATAATACTGGCAATTTTAACTTACACTGGCACTGACAAGACTGGCTCCTCCTATACTTGTTTCTATGTAAGTTCTTTCTTCAGTGGTTATTGTTGGGTGAACAGCTGGACTCTCATAGGCATGTAACAGCCAGAACATGTACCAGATTATCCCAAACATTCCTGCAAAGTTATAAAAGAAACATGAACTGGTCAAAAGGAGTTCACATTTAACAAAATATGTAAGAATAAAGGCATTTGGCAATATTATTTCAGCAATATTGTAACGGCTGTCATATAGGAATATTTGCCATAAAGATAAAATAATAAAAGGTCACAGCAGTACAACAATGGAAGCAATTACCTAGGGAGGGTGTGGGCTGTCCAAAATTGGGGGCATTCAAGAGGCAGCTGGACAGCCACCTGCCAGCTATGCTTTAAGTTGGATTCCTGCATTGAGCAGGGGGTTGGACTCGATGGCATTATAGGCCCATTCCAACTCTACTATTCTATGATTCTATCTTTCTCCAAAAAGAGGGATCAAAAAGGTTTTGAGCATTGCTAATATCTACAATAGTTTATACAGTTTAACTGTATTGATTTTTAGCCATTGAGTAACTTACCATATATGTAAAAGACGGATGACCATCCTATGTATTGTACCAATACACCAGCTAGTGGCATGGCAACCACCGCCCCCGCATAGGAACCTACAGATAAACACATGTGTATATAGGTCAACAACTGTGTTCCAACACATCCAGCTCATTATCATTTATTAATTCATGTAGCTCACAACAGCAGGGGTCTTCTGATGAAAAACTGTTATTATTCTCATTTCACAAAAGGGGAGATTTACAATAGTTCAGTCAGTGCTTGCAATCACATCTTGTTTATGCTAGGCACGGCTACTGATGATGCTATACACTCACATTGCTAACGGTGCACTGTGAAGATGCTGGCAATACGATTCTTCGGACTAGCGAAATACATTTTGCTGCCTAAGATGAAGGACATGAAGCTGTCCCCCCTTCAATGTACAGAAGCCAGATGGACTAGCAGTTGAATCTTATTTCAATACTGACAATATGATAGTGTCCTTGAACACACCTGTGGGCAGCAGACTAGTTATAGGGGTGCAAGCAAACCACAAGATGGCACATTCAGCTCTGTCTTCCAACAAAAGGGTACAATCAGTGGGTGGCTACTGCTGCCTTCCAGCATCTGCCACCTGTGGTGTTTGCCCCACTCTGCCTAATGGCAGGGCCAGCCCTGATTATTCATTTTAACACAGACACAGGTCCAGAGTCTGGCCAGACAGAGCCTATTGCTAGCCAGGTTACACAAGATTGTCCTTTGGACATCCAGTATATTTTAATACGTTTGTTACCAATACACACAAAATTTTAAAATCGGAGGGGGGACCACAGGTCTGTCTAACTGGGCTTTCCCAAAACCACACCCCTCACCAGCCCTGCTCTACACTCTTTGAGTGCTTTTGCCTGGCTGGAATGTGGTAATGCCTTTTACTTTTCTGTATGGGGATGGAGAGATGTGTGTCAGTGTGAAGAAGAAACCTATGACTTCTGTGTCGTGGGAATGTAACCTACTGAACAAAGGTCAAAATCATATCTATTGTGCCATACACGTTTTGCCTCTGCTACCTCCCCCCACTGATATACAGCCCCCAGAAGGTTGCCCATGAGGGAATGCACCCTCAGTCTAAGAAAGGTTCCCCACTCCTGTTTTAAAAGGATACAGTTCTCTTCCCCTTCTTTCCCCTGCCTCCATATAGCAGAAAAGCCATCCTCAGATTTACTACATCTGCAGATGACATGTCTTCAAGCTGAGATACTCATTTAAGCAGTGCTTCCTCTCTCTTTTTTTGGTAAAAATATTCTGCCAGTACTCATATCTTGATAGACTTGTTGTGGGTGCCAGTACAAAATGGCTGCTATGGGCAACAACAAAAGAAGTGATGGTACTCCATACAAATGAGTACCATCACAAAAAAGCATTGAATTTAAGCATATATTCTACCGCACACATCTACACCTCATGTGTGGTTAAGTCCTCCTTCTCACTTAGCAGGATGACAAAGCTGAACGGGTGAATAGTGGCTGTTTCTCAAACCAGTCTCATCCCCATTGCCCTGCTAATCTCTGCTGGTTAATCTGTTAGTGAAATTTGGTTTAAGTCATGTGAAGGCACATGGTGCCCTCCAGATATTGTGTACTACAACTTCCATTAGCCCCAATCAGCATGGTAAGAGATTATAGAAGTTGTATCCCACATCATCTGGAGAGCCACAGGTTTCCTACCACTGGTTTAGATTCTCAGGCCTCATCTGCACTCTGTATTTAAAGCAGTATCATACCACTTTAGACAGTCACATCTTCCTACAAAGAATCCTGAGAACTGAAGCTTGTTAAAGATGTTGAGAGATGTGAGGAGACTCCTATTTCTCTCCCCCCCCCCAGCTACAATTTCCAGAGTTCCCTTGGAAGGATTCTTTGGAGGAAGGCATATCTGTTGAAAGTGGCATGATACTGCTTTAAATGTAGAGTGCAGATAGGGCCTCAGTCTCAGTTCCCCAATAATAAATACAGAACGTTCTGTTACAAAGAACTGTTGTAGAGGTGACTGAAAAACAGTGTAAATCAGTTTTCATATTGTGGTTCTATGTGGAAAAATAATAGTAGTCAATTAATGTACATAATACGATAATTTTGTCCTTTATTTTCTTTTTTTACGGTTAGCAAGTCCAGACTCCGGTACTTTTAAGGTATTACTAGAAGAGGCAATTCCAGCAAGTGCAGCTTTTGCCACTACACTGCAAGGGGGAAAGCTGCCCAGGTGGGTTTCCCCAACCTGGTGCTTTCCGGACGTTTTGGACTATAATTCCCATTGGCCCCAGCTAACATAGCCAATGGTCAGGGATTATGGGAATAGCCCAAAACATCTGGAGGGCACCAGGCTGAAGATAACTGGTTTACAATATTGTGGGGTGATCACATTCCCAAAAAGAAAAGGTTTCTGTCCCTTTAAGAATTCTGTAAGTCTCCAATATTCAGCAGGTACAGATCATCACTGAAGTATTATGAGGGTAGAACTTAAACTTCTGGAATGTCACCCTCAGAACTCTTAGAAGCCCTTTTGGAAGGTGATTCCAAATGTACTGTAACATGCAAGAAATCAGGAAAACACCATTCTAAGGAGTATTATTTAATTAACAATGGGGAAAGGATGCTAGTGGCAAAAGATGAAAGAAAAATAAATGGCATTTAGATCCTATTGAGAACTTATACAGACAAGCCATGAAATCCTAGTTTGGCATTTACCAGTGTTGCTAATGAATTATCCCAAGGAATGAACAGACTCAGGTGTTCTTTTCCTCAATTGACATTAGTTCATACTTTGTTAATGAACAGTTAACCTACATATGAACTACTGTCGGGCATGTTGAGAATACCTCAGCATAAGCTGCCCTTGGAATAATTCATTACCAAACTCGCTTAACTTGTGGTTAACTATGCTTGATGTGTGTTGTGTGACCTAAAAGCTATTATCCAGCTATTAACTAATCAAACACAATAAGTTGGTTAATGAAAGAAACAGATTTTAGCTTGCAGTCCACACACTCAGTCTAATATTCAGACTATATGCACACAAACTGGAACTTAACAGAGGAAAGTGTTATAAGAGGGAGGCAGTCCAAGCTCTGAGGAAGAATGAATTAACCGGCTGGTAGGATGATGCCAAAAGAGACAGGGAGAGGCATGAGTGAGAAGACAGGAGCTGAGAGAAAAAAAGACAGGCCAGAAATGTCTCAATATTCAGTAGATATGTGTATGTGGATGAGTAGTAAAGAGGCCAACAAAAATTTGAACTAGCAATGAAATGTAGAAAGTTAAAATTTAGAGGAATTTAACTTGAGAGAAGTTGAAGGACCAAGATATTTTTAATTATTCTAATTAATTTAAATTGCCATTCAAACAGAAAACAGGAAGCATTCCTATTGAATGAGGTATGACAGATAGGAATTTTACCCTTAACTCCATTTTGAAAGAAACCAATGACGTTATGCATTTTTGAGATACTGAGAGAGTTCCTATGGGAATTAGGTTATGCCTCTCAGCCCCTGAAATGTGAAACAGTCAGAAGCCCTCAAAGTAGAGCCACCGGAGACCTATTATTTATAATTAACATTACATTTTCTTTAAAGTCATAGTGCAAACAATAGTTTATAAATCAAACAAACAAATTCAAAACTTACCACAAAAGGATGTGGTTGCTAGCCTGCTTCTTTCCAGTGGAGGCGCCCATTTACTCCACATTCCATGGCATGCTGGGTAGGTCACTCCCTAGCAAACATTTTATACATAGAGCATTGAATTTATATTTAATTCCCTCATTGTTGTGTATACATTTTTTATTCTGTTCAATTAACAACTTTTTTTAACCTTTAAGGCAGCAATCTTTTGCATACTTACAAGAAAATAAGCTTCACTGCACACAAAGGGACTTGCATTTGAATAAAAATGCATAGGACTCCACTTTACACTGAGAGAGGACTAAGTGGTTCAATAGTGTGGTGAACATTTTCAGTGGAGCAGCTTAAAATTTGAAGAAGTGTGGATTGTTGGAAGTGGGGGCAAGAGCAACTCCTGTTTGGGTTCTTTTGTTTGTATTCCAGAAGGAAGATAGAGTTAGGGTTCTCCAGCCGGCTAGGCTTGCCTACCTTTACCTCTGCTCTTTCCTACCTAACTTCCTTCCATTGTAAACTGATATGTTCAGGGAAGCTGACCTACCCCTCCTTCCTTTGTCTTCTTCAACTGTCTGAAGGGAGAGGAGACATCTCTGTCTTAGTTTTCTCTCCTGAGCCATGAGGGCAATACCTAAGTCTGGGCATTGTGTCTCCAACTTAGTTAGAACTAGGTATGCCTTTCCTATCTACTATGTATTTCTATAAATAAAGTAGCTTTTCTTATTTTACTAAGTCTTAAGTCTCAGTGATTTAAATGCAGGGTGAAAGCCTGCTTCTTAGGTAAATACACACTGGCAAACATGCAGCTCAGATGGCTGAATTACTCTGCACACATATTTCTAAAACAAAAGGGTTATGCCAGCTCAGTAAGGTAAATTAAATTGTGAGTTGTGCCTGACAGCAAAAAAAAAAAGAAAAAGAAAAAAAAAGGCTAAGCACTGTGTGTGATTTACACAAGAGATCAAAAGGAGACTTTAGGTTACAGAAAGAAAAGCAGAACAAAAGACAGGAAACCATGGCTGAACGATCAACACAAGAAAAGCATCCCAAGGCTGGAGAAGGATAATTATGTGATTTGGAATCTTCAAATGATAGCATTTTTGGAAGGGGAGGATCTACACGGAGTCCTCACTGATCCTGAACCCTCAGCAGTGGATGAAGCAGCCACTGTATCCTGGAAGTGCAAGCATGCCAAAGTGAAGTCTCTTATTTCTCCTTTATCACATGACACTAAATGTTTGCATGGACAGTAGAAATGCTAAGGAAATATGGGGAAAGCTTGAAAAAGTGTATCAGAGAAAATCTAAAATTCATGTGATGTTTCTGTATAAGTCGCTGTACACACTGAGACAATGTAACAAAGAAAATATGAATCAACATCTGGAGAGAATTACAAGTCTGTTCCGAGAATTAGAAAGCTGTGGGAAATCTTTAGATGAAGATTTGCAGAACCGTCATACTCCTGGCCTCTCTAAATGAACGCCATTATATCATAGCTTGCATACTAAGACAGATCAGAATTTAGATCAGACTATGGCATATCTGAAAGATCAGGACCATAAAGAAAGACAAGAACAAGCTCTGTCTGAAGAAGCAAATTTTGCTGTGGGCAGAAACAGCAACTAAAGGCAGGATAGAGAGATGAGTCATTCCCTGAGGCCACAGCAGGGCACAGATAAACAAACAAAATTGCTTCAAATGCAAATCTCCTAATCGCCTTCAAAGATATTGTCATAGAAGGGAGATAAAAGAGTTGATTTTAAAGAGAAGCAAGCTGAAAGAAAAACAAATAGTCAAATTAAAGTGAAGCATTCCATGTATCTGATGGAAGGATGATTATAATACCAGATTTTTAATCGATACTGGGGCTACAGCACATTTGATAAATAATAAAAATTTGTTTAAGAACGTTAGCCCCCATACACAGAATGTAATTACAGCAGCAAGAGAAATTTCTCTTTCAAGGAATAGACACTGTGGAGCTACTTTGCAAAATGCCAGAGGGCGACAGAGAGCTTGAACTGAAAAATTGCCTATTTGTTCCAACATTTAAAGATAATTTAATAAGCAGCACTAAAATAATGGAGCTTGGAGGCCAACTTCATTTAAGTGACAAAATTTGTCAAGTTTTAGATGAAGGAGTCGTGTGTTGTACTACAAAATTGAAAAATGGACTTTTGCATTTGGAATATTTTGAAATTATGCATACAAATACAGCCAAAGAACCTGTGATTCTGGATGTTTAAATGTTTGGCATCGAAGAATGGGACATGCCAGTTTAGCCAGAATCAATGCTCTAGAGAAGGAAAATTTGGCTAGAGACATTAAAATTGGACAATGTAAATCCACAGAAAAATGTGAATGTTGTATAAAGACAAAAAATGTGAAACCAAAATTTCCGAAGAAAAGTGAAAGGAAAACTACAAACTCTCTAGAATTAATTCACACAGACCTTTGTGGACCCATTAGAACAGTGTCACGGGGCAGAAATGTTTACATGCTTACTTTCATAGATGATTATTTGAGGTATACTACAATGTACCTACTGAGAGAGAAAAGTCAAATACTTCAAAAATTGGAGGACTATATCAAAATTGTATCCAACAAATTTGGCAGAATGCCACAAATTTTAAGATCTGGCAATGAAGGAGAATGTGCATCTAGGGCTATGCAAGACTTTCTACATGAGGAAGGCATAGAGTACCAGAATACTGTTGTTTATACTCCAGAACAAAATGGGGTTGTGGAACTCATGAACCAGGCTCTTGGACAGATGATTCATTCCTTGCTGGAAAATGCACAGTCACCACAGAAGTACTAGAGGGAAGCTGCAGTTACTGCCATCTATCTGCAGAACCAACTTCCAGCAGCTGCAACGAACAAGACACCTTTTGAGCTAAGACATGATCGCACACCAAGTGTGTCTGTGTATTCAGTTGCAAGGCCTTTGTACACATCCCAAAACAAAAGAGGTCAAAATTTGACAATACTGCCAAGGAAGGAATATTCATTGGATATTCTTCAATGCAGAAGGGATACTGAGTCATAGATCCCAAAACTTGTGAAGTTGGAGTATGCAGAGTTGTCCACTTTGATGAAGTGGGCACAACAACCAGAAGGGGCACCACACCAAACAGATGACAGCAAAATGGAAGAAGACACTGAGCTATTCTTCCACAACAGAAGGGACCACAGTAATAGACCAGCAGAGGAAGACAAGGAGTCTGAGCCAGAACAGGCATCAGAGCCAGAAGTGGAAGCCAAAGTGCCAGTACCCAGAGGCTCTGAATGCACCAACAAAGGTGTACCACCAGACAGACTTGCTTACCTTGTGAGAGATGAACTTCCAGAGCCAGAGACCTGGAAAGAGATTGCAGCCTTACCCATAGCTGAAGCTGAGAGGTAGAGGCAGGTAGCCAAGGAAGAGCTGGAAGCTCTACACCAGAATAAAACTTGGACACTGACCAAGCTTCTTCAAGGAAGGAAAGCTGAGGCTGCAAGAGGATATTCAAGAAAAAGCCGGATGCTGAAGGAAACATTGAGAGATACAAGGCAAGACCAGTAGGCAAAGGATACTCTCAAAAGTATCAAACATTTGCTCCTGTAGTCAAACACACTACCGTCAGAACTCTTCTGAGTGTTGCTGCTAACAAGAAAATGCAGGTGGAGCACATGGATATAAAAACAGCATTCTTGCATGGAGAAATAGAAGAGGAAATCTACATGTAACAACAACCAGGGTTTGAAGTTCTAGGAAAAGAAATCTTAGTGTGTACTCTTCAAAAATCCATCTATGGACTGAAACAGGCTGTCAGAGCCTGGAATGAGAAACTGAGCAAAATGCTCTTGAAGGAAGGCTTTGTACAAGGCAGACCAGAGCCCTGCCTGTACAGCAGATTCAAGAACAACAGATGGACATGCCTACTAATTTACGTGGATGATCTACTGTTGGCTTATCAAGACCCACTGGACAAGCAACAACTAGTGAATCATCTCAACAAGGAGGTTGAAGTTAAGTGTCTAGGTGATGTCACTCACTACCTTGGAATACAAATTGAAAGAGAAGATGATGGATCCTTCTTGCTGAGTCAAAGACAAAAGATCCAAGACCTTCTTGAGTGTCTAGCGCTGAAGGATGCACATCTAGCACCTACTCCAATGGAAGTAGGATGCCTGAAACCGGACCACCACAAACAACCAGGGGAAGACCATGAGAGCTACAGACAAGCCATTGGGAAACTTCTGTGTCAGCACTGTTACCAGGCCAGATGTAGTGGTACCAGTGGGATACCTGTGCAGAAATACCAGCTCGCCAACCAGGAAGGGCTGGGAAGCAAACCAAAGAGTAGTGAGATATCCGAAAGGCACTGCAACAATGAAACTGAAGTTAGCGGCTACCTGAGATCCCAAACTAGTGGGTTATACAGATGCTGATTGGGCTGAAAACACTACAGATTGAAAATCCACCAGTGGAAACATCTACTATGGAGATTCAATGATCAGTTGGGCAAGTAAGAAACAAGAGACTGTAGCACTCTCGTCCACAAAAGCAGAGTATGTGTCAGCTTCTGAAGCAAGCAGACAGTTGACATGGTTATTTGAACTGTTCAAAGATTTAGGCATCTCTATACTTGGGTCTGTCATGATGCATGAAGACAACCAAGGATGCATCAGACTCATGGAATCAGAAGGGGTGAGTTCACGAACCAAGCACATAGACATGAAGCACAATTTCATTAGAGATACCTACCACAGAGGACCACTCAAGACGGAGTATTCTCCAATGGAAGATATGACTGCAGATGCTCTGACAAAGGCATTGGGCAAAGTCAGATACTGCAGGCTGTGAGACAAGATGAACCTTATGGGCTGAACCAAACACTAGTTAAGAAGGGGTGTTGGAAGTGGGGGCAAGAGCAATTCCTGTTTGGGTTGTTTTGTTTGTATTCCAGAAGGAAGATAAACTTAGGGTCCTCCAGCTGGCTAGGCTTGCCTACCTTTACCTTTGCTGTTCCTTCCATTGTAAACTGATATGCTCAGGGAAGCTGCCCTTCCTTCCTTTGTCTTCTTCAATTGTCCGAGGAGAGAGGAGACATCTCTGTTTTTGTTCTCTCCCCTGAGCCATAAGGGCAATACCCAAGTCTGGGCATTGCACCTCCAACTTAGTTCAGTATTCTGGCAGCTAACAGGACCTTGAAGTGGTGCCCCCTGTAGTAATATTGAGTGTCACCATATACTGAAATATCTTGCATATCTTTTCCAGGAAAACATATGATTTTACCACATTGGTATCAGGAACTAAGGCTGCAATCCTAAGCATACTTTGTAAGGAATAAGCCACATTGAGCTCAATTGGGACTTACTTTTAAGTAAAATTGTGTAAGGTTGCTCTATAAAAATCACCATACAGGAACTTCAAAAACTATGGTGAAGTATTATTTTCTAAATTAGTTAACATTCAAGTACTTTGACTAAATTAATGGCTGACTGCTGGAAACCAGAGTTTTGAGGAAAATGTTTCACCTTTGAAAAAAAGAACAAGAATTACATGTGTTGAATTGTTGTGAAAATTTTCATTCCAACTTGTGTTTTGTTTGCGTTCAAATAATTAAAATATGACCCAGCACCAATCTATAAGTATGACCATACTTGGAATGCTGTGTACACTTTTGGTTGCCACACTACAGAAGCGATACTGTAGTCCTGGAAAAGGGCAACCAAAATGATCAAGGGGATGGAATGATCCAACTTTGGGGGCTTTTTAGCTTAGAAAAAAGGTGAGTTAGTGGGGCCATGCTAGAGGTGTACGAAATGATATGATATGGTGTCGAGAAGTCTCCTCTCTCTCTCTCTCTCTCTCTCTTTCTCTCTCCCCCCCTCTCCCTCTCTCTGGAAAGACAAAAGTAGTACTTCTTCATATAGTGCATAATTAAATTTGCTGCCTCAGGCTATAGTGATGACCACCAATTTTAAAAGGGGACTAGGCAAATTCATGGAGGATAAAGCTATCAATGGCTACTACTCATGATGGCTGTGTATTATCCATTATAGGAGGTAGTAAGCCTTTGAAACCAGTTACTAGGTAACACAAGAGGGGAGAGTGCTGCTGTGCTCCGGTCCTGCTTGTAGGCTTCTGATAGGCATCAGGTTGACTGGTGCGAGAACAGGATACTGGACTAAATGGGCCTTTGGCCTGATCCATCAGGGCTCTTCTTATGTTCTTAAGAAATGCAAATAAACAAATATGTTGGATAACCTACCTCTACAAGACCTTGCAAAATTCTTACAAACATAACACAACCATAATGTACTCTGGCAGCTGCAGGAATAAACATATTTAGTGTGGAAGTTAGGAAAATAGCTGCTCCAAATACCCTGTAAAGAGAGAACAATAAATGTTTTTTTCCTGTTATCTTATAGAGAGATGACAGTATGTATTGAACAGTCAGGGCAATCAAAACAGCTGTCCAGGATGTCAAGTCTTTGGAGGAGGGGAATGTGGCTTCACACTTTCAAAGCACACTTTTTACTCAAAAGCTGCAGTTCAGTTTAACAGGCTGCACTTTCCCTTCAAGAAAAGGAAAGTGGAAAGTGACCAAATTGGGGGAGGAGATTGACCAGATGGTCCAAAGTGAGAGTCACTCAGATATTGCCATTTTCCATTCTATCTGCAAAGTCCTACAACAGGGTATTATGAAAAACATAACCTGCCATTCTGGCTTCTCCATATAGCAATCCAGAATAGCTCTTTTAAAAATTTGGAATAAACTTAAAAACAAGAATTTGTCCTTTAAGTTCTTTTTTATTTAACCATGAATGAGTGATGTTTAAATAGTCAAGTCAAAGTCCTTTATTTGCATTAGCCACAAGCCATTGCAATTGGAATATACAGAGAAAATAGGAATCAAATAGACCAAATTACCTGACTAAACTTCTAGTATTTACATGGGGTGCCAATAAAATTAATATATACAGAATCCATCTGCATAAAACTACTAACAAAACTATCAGCTGAACAAGAAACTAAAACACAAGGTGCCATAATGGATCTTATTTTAATGGCACCTGCTAAGAACTTTGCAGACTTTGCTATCACCATCTGCTCTTGGTCTGCAAGAAGAAAAGCCACATGAAAATTAGTTGAGTGTCCTGGAAAAGATCACAATACTGGGGTAATCAGCTCGCTTCTCAGATCTCTATAGAAAGTTACTGTTTCAACACTGCCATCTCTGTATGGGCATACACAATTTTGAAATGAGATTCTTTCAAAATGCCCCTCTAATACAATCTTGCTCTAGTAAAAGCTCTTCTGTGTTTAAGGATTATTAGGTTTTGCAAATAAGGCGCTGGTGTATTAAGATAACTAAGTGGGAAGCTATCATACCATGGATAAAATTTTCTTATAGCAGCCAGTTAATTGTGCTGTTGAATGTTATAGAGACACTGTCTAATTAAATCTCTTGCTTTACTGGACCCCAAGATTACTAACAGTTGTGGGAATAAACCAAAAGAGCACAGTCTTAAAGTAATGTCTCTCGTCCAGCTGCTCTCGTGAGAATCATGCAGAACTAGAGGGAGCAAACGAGAGGAAGTTAAATTGAATTGGAATCAATAATTGAATGTCCTCAGCCAAGCCTGTAAAATAGTAGAGGGAAGACCAGCTTCCAGTTGCAGTAAGGTGTTAGGAACACAGCATGGGGCAGAAAAAATATCTTAGAAATTTGGACTGAACAAATACTCAGTGGACCGAGTATCAGCCCAAATTTTAATCCCATACAATAATTGGGTGGAAGGTATGAAATTGCCATCTTTTGTGCAACCCCCCCCCCCGCACAACTCATTAAGGCCTCATCTACACCATACGTTTATGCCACTTTAAACAGTCATGGCTTTCCTCAAAGAATTCTGGGAAGTGTAGTTTCTGAAGTGTGCTGCAAGTTGTTAGGAGACTGTTATTCCCCTCACAGAGCTACAATTCCCAGAATTCTCTGGTATAAGGGGCTGACTTGGAGCTCTGTCAGGAGAAAAGGAGTCTCCTAATAACACTCAGCACCCTTCACAAACTATACGTCCCAGGATTCTTTGGGGGGAAGCCATGACTGTTTAAAGTGGAATAAATGTCTGGTGTGGATGTGGCCTAAGATTTTATCGCTCTGTAAGGCTTTTTTGTTTAAATATAACTATTTGCTCATGAATTTGTCATGTCAGGACACAAAGACAAAGGATAATCTAATGGGGTTTAATTAACGGTGATGACTATTTAAGTATAAAAGAAATGGCAACAAATGCAGGTAACAAGGTAATTCTATGGTTCTATTTTAATGAAGAAATTATATGGTAATAAACATATGAAATCAAAGGACTACTTTGATTAAATTTGAAATGATCATTTTGAATCATGCATCAAATACAATTTATGGTTTTAATAGAATTGGAGTACAAAGCTATACTCAAGTTCCCCCAGGTGAAGAGCTATAGAATTTGATGGGATATATCTAATTGGTGCAAAAAATACGCCTGCAGAACTGCCCAGATATGCTGGCTGAACACTCTGCTGAGAAAGCTGTTCCACAAGAGAAAATACACTGATGACAGACGAAAAGGGGTAGAATCATGGGCAGGACATGAGCAACCCAGGGAAGGAGCACTCTCACTTTAGCCTATACTCCTCCAGATCGCTATCGACTCCTGTCGATAGTAAGACTTTACCCCAGCCTTTATCCAGAAATGTTCCTCCCATTGACTTGAATGGGACCGATACGAAATTAAAAATAGGCACCCTGTGATGATGACTGCCCAGCTCATATCACCATGCTAGAGCATAACAACACCCAATCATAGAACACCCACCGGTATATAAACCCCATACAGAGACCACAACTCAGTTTATATAACATGGAACTATATCTCTATGGCCTCCTGCAATGCACACTTGGAGATCACAAGGGGGCTTTTTGGTGAAAGTAAACAGGGAGAAAGGACACTGTAGAAAGAAAGGGGGGCACTTTGTACAAACAGCTCATCTCCAGAGCATTCCTAGAACATTGGTAATACTTTTCTTCTAGAACCCTAACAGCTTCTATGCCTTGGGACTTCAGAGACACCGCCCCCCAACATCAAACTCTACTCCACTCCAACAACTGTTCACTTAATATAATGCATTTTATGTTATTTTTATTAGTATATTCATTTTATGCACACTTTCTCGTAATATTTGCATTGTAAACATTGTTTAGGTGGCAAACTGCATCGCAAAATTTAGATAAATGTAAATTTCAAAGGATGGTTTGTGTTGCAGTTCTCATATTGTTGCAGAAAGTGGGGATTTAAAGTGGAGCTTTAAATGCTAACTGAATTTAATTTCTCCCCCAATCCAAGTGCTGTGTCGTGTGGGCTCTGCTTTGTTCTCATTGAATGTTGTGCTCCAAAACCATGGATGTGAGCAATAGAAGAGGACTTGAATCCCTGCTGTAGGATACTTAACAGTATCATAGCTAGCTGAAGCATTGGAGCTGATGGAGTGGGGGTATCCCAGCGTCATTTTGTGTGTTGTGTGTCTTGTGATGCAGGGGGCATGCCCATGTCATCCAGAGTTCATTGGCTCTCTCTATGTGTGGGGTGGCATGTGGGTGTCATCACTAGCACAATCCCTGATCGGTGGACTGTGGTGGTGTGTCCCAGGACACTTTTATGCCATTTTTCTATTTTCTGATTTAATTTTATCTTCTTTCTCAGGCTATGTATGTAGCAGCAGTGTACTCCAGTTTAACTGGTTTATTGGATTGCTATGTCTGACACAAGGAACTTACTTTTTAACAGAAGTGGAAGAGAATGATTGGGAAACACTAACTGAAAACATGTGCACCCAAATATTTACCTTGGGTCCAGCCTCGTCAGCATGCATACATTTTGAAGAAAACCATTATGTATGCATTTGGTACCTCAGTCAACATTACCACTTAAACAAAATATATAAGTCATGCCAATTATGGATACTGTGATAATCCCATGCCTCTTTCATTCATGGGGGGTGGGGGGATGCACATGCAATAAAATTAATAATTCATTTATTTTAAACATTTTGTCAGAATATATTGGCATTCTTCAATCAAAGAACATCAAACTTTAATCTAAAACTTGCCCACTGTAGCAAAAATGCTGATTGCATTTAAATGGGATACTGTTGAAGTGCCTACATATTTGAAAAACTGCTGAGATGATAAAGTTAACAGAGATTGTTTGAATACATAATGGAAGAACAGAAACAGTTTTGGACATGTTGGTAATCTGTTATAAGTTATTGTAAACTTAGGTGTAACAAGGCTATAAACAAAGATAGATGCTTTTCCTCTGTATTGATAATGTTTCATATAATCTGCCATATTTCCATGGGTTATAGCAGGGATGGAGAACTTGATGTTCTCCAGATCAGAGCTTGGAAGATTACTTTTAAAAAGTAATAAATTACAGTTACAATTACATGGCCCAAAAAAGTAGTAATTACCGTTACCGTTACAATTGCTCTGAAAGTAACTGATTACTTTTTCTCAAAAGTAATCACTACAATTACATTTCAGTTACTTTTTAAAAAAATGTGCTGGCCTTGGCTACTGCACATCTAAGTAGCCTAAAACAACATTAAAAATAAACAAACACATACAGAGGTAGCAGAATAATTATTTTTATCCATAAGATAGCAATGATGGTCTCTCCGCTGATAAGGGAGGTGGAGAGAGACGTCAGATCTTTGCACATCAAACCAAGTGCAACACCACCACCACCACTCAGCCAGCAAGCATAATCTCTCTCCCTTAACCACATCCTGGACCCTGCTCTGCCACCAACTAAGGGACACTCACCCAAGCAAACATTTTCCCCTGAGATGCAAAAAAGTTAAAATACTGCAAATGTAGCACAGTAGCCAGAGAGGGTGGTGGAGGCCACTTTGTGTGCCAAGTGCAAACACAATATTTACACACAGACACACGTTGTCATCTTTCACCTCCACAGTTCTTTATCTCCATTCTGCTGCTGCCTCCGTCCTTCTCCTCCCTTATCCATGTTCTTGCCCTCCAGCTCCTTTTTCCCTCCACTCCATTCTTCACCACCACCATCCATTTTTTTAAACAATTGTTTTCTCCACTCAACCCTGTCTCACTGTCCACCTCCTCCCTTGTCACCTCCTATCCACCCACAGAGAATGAGGGCAGAGTGAAGCTGCACAGAAGCCCAGTTTGAGGCACATGATTTTCATCCACAAATCAGAGGAGCAGAAGACTTCCCCTGCTCCCTCCCCCAAGTACTGCCCCAAAGTAATGTTGGAAACACTACAATTACTCCACAAAAGTAATAGAATTACTCCTAGTTCTATTACAATCAAAATGTAAAGGAATTACCCACTCGTTTCTCAAAAAAGTAATGAATTACGAGTAATTTGTTACTTTTAATTAATTACTTCCAAGCTCTGCTCCAGATGTTGCTGGACTCCAACTCGCATCATACCTTGACCATCGGCCATGCTGGCAGGGGCAAAGGGAGCTGGAGTCCACCAACATTTAGAGGCCACAGGTTTCCCATCCCTAAAATTATAAACAGTTTATCAATAATCTAATTTTTAAAAAGAAAAAAATGGATAGATGCATAACTTGCCCGTGTCATTCATTGTTAACTGAAGGAAAAGGAATTACATTCACCCTTTTTGTGATTTCTCTGGTCTGAGTGAAGACCCTGCCAGTAAATTATCATTTGACTTCAAACAATGCTATTATTTAATATTTGAATTATGTTTACATGCTTGTTGGAAAGTTTCTCTCTTCTACTAGTGTGGATTTTCTCAAACTGCGACCCTGGATAAATTTGCTAAATGTTAATGCAACAATTGGAGTTACTTGGCTTGCTTTTGAATAAAACATTTATTGCATTGATCCACATTTTTAGGGTGGGTAATATTTTCCTGTCAACTCATGTTGGATATACATGTGTATTAGGTTTACTGACTAAGTTCAATAGCTTCACCTGACAAGCTTCCAGATCATGAACGTGCTGAGCCCTTCATAAGACCATGTACCATGGATATCCACTGGAACTCAGTGATAAAGTACATGCTGGCTTGCATGCTGAAGATCTAATTTTATATTCCTGGCATCTGAAGGACCTGTTCGCAGGTGATGAGGAAGACCTATGCCTGGGATACCAGAGACCCACTGTCAGAGTAGACAATGCTGGGCAAATAGTCTGACCTAAGATGGCAAGTTTTCTTAACATGAGTGCAAAAACATCATCTCACAATGGATAAAATATTTGTGAATCCACAGGAGATTGGGCATGTGATTTAGTGATCTGAGGAGTCAGCAAGCCATACTTATGTTCTTTTTATTTTCAAAAGCAATTCTGTACTATTCTGAAGTTATTTAATTATGACACGAATAAGATTGCAATAACACATTGACAGAATTGATGGAAAGCTGCCTGTATGAAATCAGTTCTTAAATTATGTATGATGTTGATCAACTATACTCTGACAATATTCACATGTGTCATATCCCTCATGCTTTTATTACCAAATGCCAGCCAATTTGTCTGGTAGGTTGTAGAATAAAGTCTTCTGTCATATAGTTTGTTCACTTTTTGCAATTGCCATAAGACAAAATAAGGTTTTAATATAAAGCCAGGTTGTTATTGAATTTTAATTTTGAATCATTCTTTGTACAGGAGATACAAGCTTAGGAAAGTGGTGTGTTTCAGTGGTAGAACACACAATTTGCATGCAAAAGGTTCCAGGTTCTTTAGGCAGGACTGGGAGAGATTGTCTGAAACCCTGGAAAGTCAGTGCCAATCAGTGCAGACAATACTGAGACAGATGGACCAATGGTCTGACTCAACATTAAGCAGCTTGTTCATATGTTTCCTATGTTCCTAAGTAGTAAGAGCAGAATGCACATATTCTGTGCCAACTGTAGCAGTCATCAGAGGCAATCCTACAGAGAGAGCTCCTAAGGGCAAGGTTCAATCTGCAGTATACATTTAAAGCAATATCATTCTACTTTAAACAGTC
Source organism: Rhineura floridana (assembly GCF_030035675.1). Lineage (NCBI taxonomy): Eukaryota > Metazoa > Chordata > Lepidosauria > Squamata > Rhineuridae > Rhineura > Rhineura floridana. The sequence continues at coordinate 52,396,806 of NC_084487.1, forward strand.
ATGACTTCCCCCAAAGAATCCTGGGAACTGTAGTTTGTTAAGGGTGCTGAGAATAGTTAGGCGATCCCTATTCCCCTCACAGAGCTACTATTCCCATAATTACATGGGAAGAGGGTTTGATTGTTAGACCACTCTGGAAATTCAACACCAGACACTCCCAATGGTCACAAGGTATTCCAAAAATTAGTATCTTAGCCTTGCTCAATTCAGGATTCATCTTGAGCAATGGCCAAAACTGAATGCTGGACAGGCTAGTCATTAGTCCAGTTTTACAAGTGGGAAGCTGAGTATTTTTTTATTTATGTATTTAACAAAATGTATATACCACTTGATTATAATAAAACCTCTAAGTGTTTTACAAAAAGAATAAAACATTAAAATTATCAATAAAAGATCATTAAAAACAAGTATTAAAAACATTCAAAAGACAATTAAAAAAACAGTAGGCTAAAGAGATTAAAACACAGCTGAATTCTACCCCCCAAATATCCAAACATAAACACCATTCTTGAACCACTCTAGCCCGCATTCTGTTTTGATAGGATTAATAGTAAGAAAATGCAGATGCTTGTATATGTACAGATCACTATGTACATCTCTACAGAACGTCCTAGAATTATGTTCTCTGGTGAGATGCAACTGAAATGCCTTTCATTTCATTAAATTAACAACCGGGCTTATTACACAAAGAGTAGAATACCTTCACCTTAGACACAATCATTAAAATTAAATCGTAACTAATATACCTCTGCTTATTAATGTCCCAGAGGGCCTCATCATCACATTCATTGTGTAAGCTCACAGAGCAGTTACCAGTTGCTAGAACTATTGTGGTTTTCTTGAAATGCAACTTGATTTTAATAAATATAGTACAGTATTAGATAACATAGAAAATTATTATAATTGCTTTACCATATCATATTATCTTATCTTACCTGTTAGCTGCTAGTTTATTTGCAATGAAGCCTCCTGGAATTTGTGTTACAATATAGCCCCAGAAAAATGAGCCATGAATAAGTCCTACTGTTTCTGGATCCCAGTTGAATTGTGCTTTCTACAAATAAAACATGGTAATATGTAATTTGCACACTGTAATTTGTGAGATATTCTTTTGTTGCATGATTGCTTGAATTCACATTGGAGTCGCAATATCCTGACCACTGCAGACTCTGTTGAACCAACATGTATGCAATTTTGACTTGCCAAAAGCGATGAAAACTATCTTATCCAGCAACACTGGGACACTTTGCAACTACCTTTTCATCAGTTAGTTGAGATGCAGTTAAATATTATTACGTAAGGGTAATTCCCGTCTGAAGTTTTTCATCTAGAAAGAGACAATTGGTCTTACTTTAATGCATAACACAAGTCCCATTTAACAGGGCTTGCTTTTGATTATTCAAGGGATACTAAGCCATGTACTTATTGAGCACCATCATAGATAAGGAGACAGAAGAGAAAGGCACAGTTGGAGCTATTCTGAACGTTTTTACTGCAGGTGATCATCTACCTGAATAGCCCAGCTGGTTTAAAGTGGCTTGCTGATTGCACAACTCTGGCAAAGCATACACTTCTCACCCACCTATGGTATTTGAGCTTCCAAATACCAGTTGCTGGAAACCACAGGAGGGGAGAGTGCTCTTTGAGCTTTTATATCAAAGTTTTGGTTATATGTGTATTTGATATGCTGTATTTATCTGATTTTGTACACCGCCTAGAGTGGCCGCTGATGCGGCCAGACAGGCGGCCTAGAAATAAAATTTTATTATTATTATTATTATTAGGTCCTGCTTGTGGGCTTCCCATGGGCATCTGGTTCGCCACTGTAAGAACAGGATGCTGGACAATGGGCCATTGGCCTGATCCAGCAGGGTCTTCTTATACCCTATAATCTTTACTAAAAATTAAGTTCCACTCTGTTCAGTGGGGCTTCTAGGATTGCAGCCTCATCTATTCTTCAGTGTGGTGTTGTGGTTGGAGTACTGGACACAGAGTGGAGAGACCTGGATTCAAATCCCAACTCTGCCATGAAGCTTACTGGGTGATCTTTGGCCTGTCATAACCACAAATCTACCAAACAGGGTTGTTATGAAGTTTAAAATGGAGAGGGAAGGGAGCAAACCATGTATGCCATTTTGAATTCATTGGACAAAAGGTAGGACAGAAATATAACGAATATACTTACAATATTGTCAGACTGGGAATAAATAATATTGACAAATGGATGGTTACTACTTGGCTTATCATTTCACTACATTTTTCAAGGCATGGGCAGAAATAAATTGATAAGGAGAGTAGCCACAGTTCAGTGATACAGCATATACTTTGAATACAAATATAGTAGGGGATGAACTCTCTCTGCCTGCAGAAAGCTGCTGCTAGCCAGTGTAGATAGTACTGCATGGGTTAGATGGGTATGACCATCAGGATTTTTCTGAGAAAATATATAAGATTTTTCTTTTTCTCCTTGCCTGTCTTCTCCCCCCCCCCAAAAAAAGAAGGCTGCTTTGCAGATTTTTTTCTGAATTTTCTCCAGCATTTTTTTGTCATGGCCATCATTTCCTCTCCCCCTCGCACCCTACAAACCCCCAGAATGACACTAGGTCTGGGGCAGTGCAGAAGAACTCATGTGCAATCCCTGGCATCACCAGGTAGAACTGGGAGGGACCCCTGCCTGAAACCCTGGAGAGCTACTGCCAGTCAGTGTAGACAACACTGAGCAAGATGCACCAATTGTTTAATTCAGTATAAGGTAGCTTCCTATGAGGATGTAAAATAGGGGCCAGGGTGCCAACACAGTAGTTGCTGATGCCACTTGCAGCAGCAGAGGAAAAAGCTGTACCACTGTTAATGGTGAGTCCTAAACCCCAATAAACTGTTGGAGAACCTCTGCCCTGGCAAAATTTGGGGAAATAGTCCCCACAACTTCTCTGCCCACGAATGGCTCTAGAGTACAAGGAAGCTTTATGTGTTCATAAATTCTATGTTCCCTAGAGTTCCTGTCATGTTAGAGTCCTTAGAGCTTGTATAACTAGCTTCAATACAGCTCTACAGTTTCCACAGTAACTTTCTATATGTCTGTCTATCCGTCTATCTATATATCATCTTCCTCCCTTCCTCCCAGTAGGATCCCAGGCTGTAAACAGAAACACTAAACACATTCTAAAACATAATAAAAGCAGACTTTAAAATATTTTAAAACAAAACATCTTTAAAAACATGTTAAAACAAAACATCGTTAAAAAAACTTTTAAAACTTCTTAAAAAGTAATTCCAACACAGACATAGACTGGGATAAGGTCTCTACTTAAAAGGCTTGTTGAAAGAGGAAGGTCTTCAGTAGGTGCCGAAAAGATAACAGAGATGGCGCCTGCCTAATATTTAAGGGGAGGGAATTTCAAAGGGTAGGTGCCACTACACTGGAGGTCCGCTTGCAGGGCTGGTGCCAGGCATGACTGGGCCCTTGGGCTCCAGCCTGTCCCAAGTCTCTCCACTCCCAGCCCCCCCCCGACCATGCAGGACCTTTCCACCTACCTCACCTCCCTTTCTGTGAATGCCCTGCATGCTGGGTGTGCAGGTTGCTGCCATCAACCAAGATGGCAGCAGAGGCTTCTCTAAGGGACTGATATCCCTGCCACCATCTTTGTTGATAGCACGCATGTGCGCTATGCTGTGTGCAAGCACATGCCTGCCATCAATCAAGATGGCGGTAGGGGCATCAGCCCTTTAGAGAAGCCTCTGCTGCCATCTTGGTTGATGGCAACAACCTGCATGCCCAGCATGCAGGGCATTCACAGAAAGGGAGGAGAGGTAGGTGGAGTGGGTGGGTGCCACAGGCCTGCACGATCTGTTGGGGTTGCTTGAAGTTCCATCTTTGTGATCTGCAGCAGGGTTGGGAGTTGATGCTGCTGGGGATTGCAAAAGGAGAGAGCTACCCCCACACCCTAAGGAGGGACCTTCAGGGGCTCCTCTGGACCACAGGGGTCCTTGGCCAGGGCCCGACCTGGCTGCCCTTTGCCGCCAGCCCTGTTCATTTGCTATGTTGTGCAGAACAGACTTCCTGATAAGATATCTGCAGGAGGTCCTCACCTGCAGAGCATAGTGATCGACTGGGTGTATAAAGAGAAAGATGATCTTTCAGTATACTAGCTTATACTATCTGAATGACAGCACTAAAATGTAAGCATTTTGAATATGGTAGCACTGACATCTTTTAGGAAACATCACAGGATTTATTTATCATCATTAACGATGATACTTTTTCATATCTAATCTTTTAGTTATATGGACAGTCATTTCTCTGTATCCAGTAACATATGTCTCTACTCACCTCAACCTCTGGTTTTCCATTGACATAGATTGTGTTGTTGTTAACCATTTCCACTATGGCAACACCAAGATTGCACCTAATTCCAAAAGAAATGCAAAACCCCAGGCCACTCATTATAGCAATGATGTAACGTTTGGGTAGTCCACAGCAATGGCAGTCAAATAAAGGAGGTTTGTTTGCTGCCTGTACAGGTCTTCCTTCTTCATTTAGTTCAATGTTATCTTCTTCTTGGTTGGTTCCATCAATTTTTCTGTAGACATGAAAAAAAGGCAAAGAAAAAAATGTTCTTAGAATAAACCATTCGTATGTAATTGAAGTAACACACTGTTTAGTTGCTGTATGACATTCCCATGAGAGCTGCTCCTAGCTAATTGTACTCAGAATATGTGAAAGAAAGCAGCCGGGGGGTTGCATAAGGCCTTGGAGATTTCAGAGAAATACTGGGGCAGCTGGACACCTAGTCCATTAATTTTCTCAGGCAAACTGTCTTAGACCCATTTATACATCAGACTAAGCTAGGGGTGGGGAACCTCTGGGCCTAATTAGGAGTACCAAGTCTCCCTATTTGGCCCATATAGCTGTTTCGGGCAAACAACGTCACTTATATATACACCACTTGACATTATATATACTATCAGGTGAGGGACAAGTAAACATGGGGCTTGGATAAAAGGGGCTTTGCAGGCACTGCTAAGCGGCTGATTGGTAATGCCTGCAAAACCTCTTGCCCAGTGCTTCCAAGTGGCCAACAACTAGGTGATTGTTGAGCATTTGGGAAGTGCTGCACAAGGGCCCCCCCTTTAGGATGCACACCTTAACGTGGTGAGGGGGTTTGAGAGTGTTGAAGAAGCTGAGAGCAAAGCGGTCAGGAGTCTAGACCAAGAGGCTAGACTTCTAGCAGGGGCACCCAAGGCGGAATGGTCAAAGCTGAGACACCAGACTAAGATGCATCCAAACTCAGAGGAAGGCAATGGTAAACCACCTCTGAATATTTCCTACCACGAAAACCCTATGAACAGAGTATCCAAAATGCAACACGAGATAGTGCTGGAAGATGAGACCCCCAGATCAGAAGGCACTCGCCGAGCTACTGGGGAAGAACAAAGGACAAGTACGAGTAGCACTGTGACTAATGACGCAGCTGGGTCAAAGCCGAAAGAAAGCCCAGAGGCTGATGCGCACAGATGCAAAAGGAGAGTCCAGAGTTGTACGACGCACACAATAGGAACATGGAATGTGAGAAGCATGAACCAGGGAAAGTTAGAAGTTGTCAAGCAAGAAATGGAGCATATCAACATTACAATACTTGGCGTGAGTAAATGAAAATGGACTGGAATGGGACATTTTCAATCAGGCAACTACAAAATATTTTATGCAGGAAATGAGAAATCAAGAAGAAACAGGGTTGCTTTAATAGTGAGAAGTGAGAAGTGATGTAGCAAAAGCAAATAGGAGCTACAATGCAAGGTCTGAGTGAGTGATATCAATGAGATTAAACGGAAAACCTATTAACATAACCATCATCCAAGTCTACGCTCCAACATCAAACGCAGAAGAAGAAGAATTGGAGAGATTTTACGCAGAAGTACAGGAGGAAATTGATCACACACCAAAAGAAGATATGATGATCATCATGGGGGACTGGAATGCAAAAGTAGGGGACAGAGAAGAACTAGGAATTGTAGGAAAATGGGGCTTAGGTGACAGAAATGAAGCAGGAGAAAGACTTATTGAATTCTGTGAAGCCAATGATTTGTTTCTTGCAAACACATTTTTTGAGCAACCAAAAAGATGACTGTACACATGGACATCACCAGATGGTCAATATAGCAATCAAATTGATTATATAACTGGAAACAGAAGATGGAGAAGTTGCATACTTTCTGTGAAAACAAGACCAGGAGCAGACTGCGGTACAGATCATGAACTGATAGTATCGAAAATCAGAGTAAAGCTGAAGAAGAACAACAAAGCACTCATAATGCCAAAATACAATTTAAATAACATCCCAGAAGCATATAAAGATCAAATAAGGAACAGGTTTGAGGCTTTAAACCTAGTTGACAGAGAACCAGAAGAACTATGGACTGAAGTCAGGGACATTATCAGGGAAGAATGCAAAAAGACAATACCTCTTGTTAAAAAGAGAGAAAGACCTCAATGGATGACTGGAGAAACTCTTAAAATGGTTAAAGAGAGAAGGAAAGCAAAAGCAAAAGGAGATAGAAACATGGTCAGAACCCTAAATGCAACTATACAATGACTAGTACGTAGGGACAAAGAAAACTATTACAATAGTTATTGTATAGAAATAGAAAAGGAACACAAAATGGGAAGAACAAGAGCCCTGTTCCAAAAGATTAGAGAAATGAAAGGGAAATATAAACCAAGAGTAGGGATGTTGAATAATCAACAGGGGAACACACTGACTGACCGAGATGAAATAAAAGGAAGATGGAAGCAATACACTGAAGAACTCTATAAAAGAGATGACAGCATGACAGATTCATTCACGGAGGAACCATATGATGAAGAACCAGAAATTTTAGAATGTGAGGTGAAAGCTGCTCTTAAAATTCTTGGAAGAAACAAATCACCAGGAATAGACGGCATACCAATAGAGTTGCTACAAGCTACTGAGACTGAATCTGTTCAAATGTTGACAAAAATTTGTCAAGAAATATGGAAAACTAAGCAATGGCCCACAGACTGGAAGCGTTCAATATATATCCCAATTCCAAAGAAAGGGGATCCCAGAGAATGCAGTAATTACTGAACTATTGCCTTAATATTCCATGCAAGTAAAGTAATGCTCAAGATTCTACAACAAAGGCTCTTACCATATATGGAGCGAGAAATGCCAGATGTACAAGCTGAATTTAGAAAGGGAAGAGGCACCAGAGATCATATCGCAAACATACCTTGGATAATGGAACAGAGCAAGGAATTTCAGAAGAAAATCACCCTGTGCTTTATAGACTACAGCAAAGCCTTTGACTGTGTAGATCATGAAAAACTATGGAATGCTTTAAAAGAAATGGGGGTGCCACAGCATCTGATTGTCCTGATGCACAACCTATACTCTGGACAAGAGGCTACTGTAAGGACAGAATATGGAGAAACCAATTGGTTCCCCATCAGAAAGGGTGTGAGACAGGGTTGTATTTTATCACCCTGTTTGTACGCAGAACATATCATACGGAAAGTGCGATTGGACCAAGATGAAGGAGGTGTGAAAACTGGAGGGAGAAATATCAATAATTTAAGATATGCAGACGATACCATACTCTTAGCAGAAATCAGTAATGATTTGAAACGAATGCTGATGAAAGTTAAAGAGGAAAGCACAAAAGCAGGTCTACAGCTGAACGTCAAGAAGACTAAAGTAATGACAACAGAAGATTTATGTAACTTTACAGTTGACAATGAGGACATTGAATTTGTCAAGGATTATCAATACCTCGGCACAGTCCTTAACCAAAATGGAGACAATAGTCAAGAAATCAGAAGAAGGCTAGGAATGGGTAGGGCAGCTGTGAGAGAACTAGAAAAGGTCCTCAAATGCAAAGATGTATCACTGAACACCAAAGTCAGGATCATTCAGACCATGGTATTCCCGATCTCTATGTATGGAAGTGAAAGTTGAACAGTGAAAAAGGCAGATAAGAGAAAAATCAACTCATTTGAAATGTGGTGTTGGAGCAGAGCTTTGCACATACCATGGACTGCGAAAAAGACAAATAATTGGGTGTTAGAACAAATTAAACCAGAACTGTCACTAGAAGCTAAAATGATGAAACTGAGGTTATCACACTTTGGACACATCATGAGAAGACATGATTGACTAGAGAAGACAATAATGCTGGGAAAAACAAAAGGGCATAGAAAAAGAGGAAGGCCAAACAAGAGATGGATTGATTCCATAAAGGAAGCCACAGACCTGAACTTACAAGATCTGAGCAGGGTGGTTCATGACATATGCTCTTGGAGGTCGCTGATTCATAGGGTTGCCATAAGTCGTAATCGACTTGAAGGCACATAACAACAACAAGCACAAGGGGCTTTTCAAACTTCCTTTGGAAAGAAATAAAATATTATGCTTTTAAAAGCAACATTTTTTTTCTTTCCAAAGGAAGCAGTTTATATTCAAAGCACAGGAGGAAGTGCTTTAAATATAAACTGCTTCCCTAGAAAGAAAAAAAATGCTTCTTTTAAAAATGGGAGCATTTCTTTTTCTTTTTCGAGAGCAGTTGTATTCAAAGTGCATCCCCCAGCACTTTGAATGCAAACTGCTTTCTGTGCAGCATTTTCTGGAGCATTTTCTCTTCTGCAGAGACTTCAAAGGGGCTCCCTCTAACTGACAATCAGCTGATCATCAATTAAAAGGAGACTCTTTGAAGTTGTGCTCCCAGCACCAATCAGCTGATTGGAAGTGAAAGCTTGTCTTCAAAGGAGGTTGCTCTAACTGATGATCAGCTGATTGGTGGTGACAGTGACTTCCTTGAACTTTGACAGGTGTCAATCTCCACCCATTATTATGATACCAGGTGATTGACAGGTGGGTAGCCCCACCCACCTATCAAAGTTGGTCCATGAGAGTTGGAGAAGAGAAGGATCTGACCTGTTAGCTGGATCCTACCCCTGTGGTGAGACATAGTAAATGGTCAATTGTGAGAGTGGAGATGACTCCCACTTTGCTCCTCCCTTACCACAAATGACAGCAACAAACCATAATTCTTGGCTTTGTGCTACATCTAAACCAAGGATTGTGATTTGTTTAGCTTATACAAAGCACAATTGGGGAGCCATAAACAAACCTTTGCTTAACATCATAGTTTGTTTGGAGTGAAACAAATCATGATCCTCAGTTTGGATGTAACACTAAGCCAGGACCTAAGGATCCTGATTTTTTGTTCCGGATCACACTAGGAAATGAGTGAAGCAGGATCCATTTGTGCATTCATGGTTCACTGTGGTTTACCCTGACATGCAAATGCTAGAATCACACTGGAAAGGGCTTCACTGTTATTTTGTCGAGTCTTCTACACCAGTAGTTCCCCAATTCTTTTCCCCCATAGGCCTCTTGAAAATTGGTGAGATGGCATCATAAATCAGGTTAACAAGTTTGCCTGGCATAGCAATAGCTAAACATCTGTTACAATAAGCCACAGTGCTGTTGGCCATACATGGCTAATCCTAATTAGGTTCCAATCAGTTTATCTGTTCAGACACATTCTTCTTCTTGTCGTGAATAGTTGCCTCTTTGTAATTAGTTCGGTAAGCAATAGCAGTAAGGTGAGGAGAACTGACAGGAATATTTAGGTTGCCATTTAGTTACCATTGAGCTTTCTGGAATCCTTGATTGACATTTTCCACCTCTTGTTTGCTCCTTTTTCTCAGTCATTCAGAACATTTTTTTTAACTTGCTACACTGGCTTTGAATTTCTCGACTTCTGAGCTAGACATTCCTTTGTCACCACAGTTATAACTGTGAGCCATGTTTTTCATGAGATGACTCTGGAAGAAAGAGCTATTGACAACTTGCTGCCTTGTTGCCTAGGCAGATTAACAATTCATGAGGCCATTCTTCAAATATCCACTTATTTCTCTCCATGACCTCCTTAGGAACAAGTAGAAATTTCTTTGCTCATATGTTTTCAGTACTATAATATGATGACATAATGAAGGCATCATGTAATACATATCTTCAGATTTTTTTGTTACATTATATCCCGCTTTCTGTCAACGCACTCAAAGCAGTTTACAATTCAAAAACACAACATTCAATCTAATAAACATAATGCAAAAAGAAAAAGGGATGGGAAGATAAAAAATAAGCAATTTCAGGTACTAATCCTTACATTTAATGTAATCCATGTAAAATACGAAACACTGCATTGATCCTAGGCTTAACATTTTTAGAAGCCCTATAAAGAAGTAGCCTTTTTTTCCTAATGCCATTAACGTTCTCAGGAGATCTGGATGGAGCTCCCAGCCTCTACTTCTTAATCACCTCTAGCTGAGAATATGGTGATTTCTTCTTCATGTGCAACAAATGTGCATATGAACATACTTGGGATAATCCACAAGACCAAACTGTGGGGCTAAAGTTGTCTGGCTCCAGAAAAGCGACATAACACTTTGATCCTAAAATCCTTTCTAATATACAAGGTGATGTTTGCTTTTTGTCACCCTCATGAGGGCTGTCCTTTTCAATTTATGTCTCCCTTCCATTGACACTCAAATGACAAGTGCTAAGCACCTATCTCCTCCAAGAACATACATCTCGCACCCTTTTTACTGCCTTCTGATGGGAAATTCTCACCTCAAGTTATCTTCCCCACACATCACATAAAATGAGATGGTTTTGAGTATACTTTGCCTTCACTCTTGGTGGTCTGTAGAGATTCTGTCTGATGCCTCTCAAGAGTGGCATGAAGAAGAATGCTAAAATGAAATTTTAAGATCTATATCAAGTGTAAGGGCTAGATTAGCAATATTGCTGATCTTTTATTTGTAATGTAACCCATAATTTATTTATTCACTTAACTAAAGCCTTTCAAAAATAGTCAAATTCAGCTTTCTGCTTTAGAGTAAATACTCTGGTCTAGCCACAGGATCGTCTCACATATGTGTTTAGCCAGCTAGAGCACCATCCATGCTACAGACTTGTAAGATGAAGTAAAGAGAAATAACAGGATTGATTCTGCAAGGCCATTTTCCCCACCCCTGCCCATCCACCTGATGTCATATGGAAGAGAACAAAAAAATGTTTCCTGACTGGAATTGGAGTAGAAGTTAGAAAATCATACAGAGAGTGACTTAAGGCCTTTAGGGTAATGAATAAACCACTGCAGAGCTGAGCACCATTTAAATATTTGGCAAGGGTACTAAAGTTATCAGGCTCTGCCCTACTTATCTTACTACTGGAAATATCTTTGGCAATCATTCATAGATATATCATTTATGTGTCACAGTAAATGTCAAACTCAGTTCATTGTTGACATTAACAAGTTATATGATAAGATGGGCAGTCTGTAGGCATATGAAGAATCACCAAATGTCGTTGGCCAATGAACAAATGTCTTCCTAACCATATTTACCAAACTGGGAAAGGTTTAAAATAATCCTACCAACTCCAGTAGTTCTTACATTCAATAGCAAATGGTAATGTCTTAAACCTGTTTAATTATATCTTTATAATTTAATAGGACTGAACTTACAAGATCTGAACAGGGTGGTTCATGACAGATGCTCTTGGAGGTCACTGATTCATAGAGTTGCCATAAGTCGTAGTCGACTTGGAGGCACATAACAACAAAATTTGGAAAGACAAACTCCTTAACCAAATCAAAGGATCATCATAGTAAATGATAAATGTTCTTCATTTCCTACATAACACCTTTCCTGTAGCCTTTATTTCTGAAATGTTCCATCTGTCCTAACATACCTGAGGAATATATTATCTGAGATGAGACATATTTTATTTGTTTACAGCTTTGCATATAATAAAATTAAAAAATGACATTTCAGTTCTATTATACACCTAGAGATGGTGGGTTAGTTGGATCTTTTTAAGTAGTTTAATTTCCACAAGAAAATAAGACATGTGACAAGCTGGCTAACCAGGACAATACAGAAAACTACAAGTATTGTTTATGTGCATTCAGAAAGTATAAATTCATTATGTATAAGAGGCATGATCCAATAAGCAGCATGACCTCAGAAGTAGGTCCTATTGTCTTCATGATGCTAACTCTCTGGTAAGTACATGTAAGATTGCAATTTAGATGGATTATAGTATACTATAATGTATATATATACTAAATGAGTTGTTAGTGATTTTGTAAAATGTTATAAGTCATCCAGCCCATTTCTTGTTATGGGGCAACATATAAATGATGTAAATATAGAAATAAATAGAATATTGACTTATCAGCACATATAATTGTGCTGGTTTTACAAAATGAATGACAAAAAAATCCATGACAATAAATCAATGGATTATGTAGCTGCTAAAAGAAAAGTTTAGCTGTCCGATTACAAAATCTTTACTATTTCTGGGAGCTTAATAATAAACTTGTTAGGTTTTAAGGTGTCACAACGCTCTTCGTTGTTTTTGTTGCAGCAGACTAACACGGCTATCCCTGTGGAAATTTGTGTATTTGAAACTCAAGATGAATATTATGTAGTATTTTCTCCACCTTCACACCCATGAAATAGCTTGTGAAATGTTAAATTGCTGTCCATTTCTAAAATATAATAATATTGTTGACAGATAGACATAATGCAATTAAGCTAAAAGGTGTATTCAAACTGATGCTGGTTGCAATACTAAGCACACGTAGTGAAAAGATCAACTAAAGTTGGACTATCCAGCCACATTAATTAGAGAATCAAAGTGTTAAACTGATTAATGCCCACACTGATGTAAATGAAACACTTTTGTAATATCAGTTGCTCATGTTTTACATAAACTACGTATTCATTTTTTAAAATTGTGCCTTGTATACTCACCTCTATATTTATAAAACATGGTATAGATTTAAAGTACAGTATACGTACATGGTATAGATATAAATTTTCATTAAAATTTGCATTTTTAAGTACATGGTTCTTTTCTTGAGATTATTTAGCACTAAATCAATTATGACTAATTTTAATCAACAGTATTAAACATGCTTAGAACTGGTGCCTATTTTGCAATTATTTTAGAGTTTAGCTTATAGTATTGTTTGTTGGTTTTTTAAATATCATTGCTTTGTTACCAAGGTTCAGCTCCCTGCATATGCTGCTTATTCACTTATTCTTACATCTTTTCTTTCCAAATTTAAATCTAAACTTTATTTGCTTTAAAAATATATCTGTAGTTTGGAAGTTTGCATTAAGCTTTTACCTTTGGAAGTGTCCCAGTGAGTCGCTAACAGTATTCTTCACCTCTTCTTTCCCAGGCTTTAAAAATCTCTCCCTTAATGAATTAAAAACCTCAAAAGGCATCTTGTTGTCCTTTTTAAATAAATCATTTAATGTAACATTATGTTTGCTGTCATCGTCAGTTTTCCCCAGACATCAGTAGCCTGCCTCAGTGCCCTCCTTTTTTCTTTTATCCCTAATACGGTGACCAGATGATCCACACAAGTACAAATGTTAATCCTCCAAAATATCAGTCAGCGTGAAAATTTCAGTGCCGTTTCCTCAAAACTGTCAATAGCTCAGGCAAAATTGCTGCAGCTTTGTTTTTCATCTATTGTTGTTCCCCAGCTGATCATCTTCAAAGGACTACTCCTGGAGATTAGTAATGCTGGACCTGGTGCTTCAGCCGACTGAAACACTGTATAACTTGCTAATTCTCTCTCCCAGCTATCTTCCACCGTCTCTCTCACACATATCCTGTGCTAGGTGATGCTATAGTAACGAACACAATACCTGTCCCTCTGGCCACTCAGGCTTATTAATAGATGTCACCCACAGCAAACTTTATTAAACATTTATACATTCTCTCTCTCTGTCACAGGACATGGCTTATAGTTCCATTTTACTCTCAGCCTTCCTATCCCCCCCCCCATAACAGCCTTCTCTGGTCCCTTGGAAATGTATTCACCCTAAGCATGTCATGGATGCATGACATCACTAGTACCTCTAAAAACACAAAAGCAGAACCTCTCAAAAATGCTATGTGAGCAGTCTAGCACTGGGCCGAACTAGAAGACAACTGATGTATTTATTTATTTATTTAAGAAAAATGGGTTTAAGAAAGGAGATTTATACAACTTAATCTAGTCCTATTTCTTAACCAGACAGACTGTGTGTTTAGCTCTGATTTTATGATGCCTATTGGAGTTACTGGTTTTAATGAAGCTGCACCTTCTGTATGTATGTGTGTGTATGTGTCAGATGTTCTCTCTTTAAGGGCAAATAAGGGACCATTGCTCTAGCTTCCACTGATTAATGTGCTGAATATGCCCATGTGAAACATTTATATAGACAGATGATTGGGAAAAATCAAGAAATACAGCCATAATCAGGACAAACACAAATTGGTTGATAAGCAGCAGAAGCTACTACAAGGTTCTGGACAGAGAAGACTGAAGAGGTGGTGGCACTCCACTCTATGCCTTAGCATCCGTTGGTCGTTGTGATTCACAGCCGCTTCTAAATGCTTCAGGTGTGTCCAGGCCTCTTCAAGGTGAGTACCTATATTCACTAGGCAACTTTATAGACCCAGGGAAATAAATTTATGGGGAGGTGCAGGCTCCAGTTATAATAATTCGTTAGCAAACTGCCCAGGGAGGGAGAGCCATCTGCCTGCCTGTGCTGCTGCTGCGCTGCTGCTGGATAACATCTCTGCTCTCTCCTTCTTGGGCTCCTGCTCTGCACGTGGCACCTTGCAGGACCAGGCCCCAGGTACTCAGCCAGCTGTGGCTGATATTGTTCCATCTGTCCCTTCTTTGGAGGGGATATATAAGCCGGCTGGCTGAGGGGGCTTGGGAGACCCACTGCCTGCAAGGGGAAGAGGACCATCACTGCCCAGGGAGGGAGAGCCATCTGCCTGCCTGTGCTGCGGCTCATCGCTTCTGAGCCCCTGACGTTACAGCTGCCACTGTTGCGATTCGTGGCTATTGGGACCCTGCTGTTGTTGCTGTGCTATTTGTGCTATTTGGGTGTATGAATGGTTGTATGAATGAGTGTGTGATTGTGTATGGAGTATGAGTTTTTTTATTTATTTTATTTTTATTATGTGCCTGGGGGAGAGGATAGGGTGTTGGGAGGGAGGACCAGAGGGGGCCCCAATCAGCGCAGTGACGGGAAATGGGAGGTATGGCGCTGTGAGGAGGACTTGCCAGTTAAGGGGAACTCGGCCCAGACAACTGGTGGCTGTGCCGTGTTCCGGTCCTCCTCACATCCACAGGATTGCTGGTAGTTCTACCAGCCAACTCTCGGATCTTCAGTTGCTGCTCTTTAATGCCAGATCGGTAAATAATAAAACCTCCCTCATCTATGATTTAATCATGGATGAGGCGGCCGATCTGGCATGCATTACCGAAACCTGGGTGAGCGATCTGGGAGGTATTAATCTCTCCCAGTTGTGCCCACCTGGGTATTCGGTTCAGCATCTGGGTAGATCTGAGAGTCGGGGAGGGGGAATTGCTGTGGTCTATAGAAGTTCCATCTCTCTTGTTAGGCACCCCATCCAAGTGGCTAATGGCCTGGAGTGTCTGCACATTACGTTGGGCCAGCGAGACAGACTGGGAATACTGTTGGTGTATACCGTCCACCCTGCTGCCCAACAGCTTCCCTAACTGAGCTGACAGAGGTGGTCTCGGACTTGGTGTTGCGATCTCCCAAACTTTTGGTATTGGGGGATCTCAACATTCATGCTGAGGCCGCCTCTGGAGTGGCTCAGGACTTCATGACCTCCATGACAGCCATGGGGCTGTCTCAATTTGTTGCTGGCCCGACACATGTGTCAGGACATAGTCTAGACTTGATTTTTGCCACTGGAATGGGGGAAGGTGATCTGGGAGTGAGGAATCTTACATCTATTCCTTTGTCATGGACAGATCATCGCCTCTTGAGATTTAGACTCACATCGTCTTCTCCCCTCTGCAAGGGTGGAGGACCAATTAAGATGGTCCGTCCCCGGAGACTAATGAATCCTGAAGGATTTCAGAGGGCTCTGGGGGATTTTCCGGCTGATAAAACTGACGATCCTGTCGAAACCCTGGTCACTCTGTGGAATACGGAAATGACCCGGACAGTTGACACAATCGCCCCGGTGCGCCCTCTCCATTGCAGAGCTCAATTAGCCCCTTGGTTTACCGAGGAGCTAAGAGTGATGAAGCAAGAAAGGAGATTGTTGGAGGGTAAATGGAGACGAACTCCCGACGGCTGTAATTATGCACTTGTGAAGACCTCCACGAAACGCTATGTGAAGGCGGTGAGGATGGCGAAGAAGCAATACTTCGCTACCTCCATTCAGTCATCTTGTAACCGCCCAGCGGAACTTTATAAGGTTGTCCGGAGACTTTTACACTCTGGTTCTCCGGACGCAATATTACCATCAATAGCCCGCTGTAATGAGTTTGCGAGGCACTTCCAAAGACAAGATCATAAACATCCGTCGGGACCTTGACTCCAATATTGTAACAGTTGAATCTAATGAGGTGTCCAGAACACAGTCTTGTCCTGTTTTATTGGATGAGTTTCAGTTGGTACAGCTCGAGGATGTGGACAAGGTGCTTGGACAGGTGCGGGCGACCACTTCTGCTCTGGACCTTTGCCCCTCGTGGCTAATAAAAGCTAGCAGAAATGGAACGGCCGGCTGGGCCAAGGAGGTAATTAATGCCTCGTTACGAGAGGGAGTGGTCCCACCTTGCCTGAAACAGGCGGTAGTGCGACCGCTCCTAAAAAAGTCCTCCTTGGACCCTGATAACTTTAACAACTATAGGCCGGTAGCAAATGTTCCATTTCTGGGCAAGGTTCTAGAGCGCGTGGTCGCTCGCCAACTCCAGGCCCTCTTGGATGAAACTGATTATCTGGATCCATTTCAATCCGGCTTTTGGCCGGGGTTTGGTACAGAAACAGCCTTGGTCGCCCTGTATGATGACCTCTGTCGGGAGAAAGACAGAGGGAGTGTAACTCTGTTGGTTCTCCTTGATCTCTCAGCGGCTTTTGATACCATCGACCATGGTATCCTTCTGGGGCGACTCGCGGAGTTAGGAGTTGGAGGCACTGCTTGGCGTTGGCTGTGCTCCTATCTTGAGAATCGTCTCCACAAGGTGATGCTCGGGGAACACTACTCGAGTCCCTGGGTGCTCCAGTATGGGGTCCCGCAGGGCTCAGTTCTGTCCCCCATGCTTTTTAATATCTATATGAAGCCGCTGGGTGAGGTCATCAGGAGTTATGGAGTGCGTTTCCAGCAATATGCTGATGATACGCAGCTCTATTTCTCCTTTTCATCTTCTTCAGGTGAGGCTGTTGCTGTACTGAACCGCTGCCTGGCCGCGATAATGGACTGGATGAGAGCAAACAAACTGAAGCTCAATCCTGACAAGACTGAGATGCTGCTAGTTTGGGGGCCCTCTGCTCAGATGGTTGATGTCAGACCTGTCCTAGATGGGGTTACACTCCCCCTAAAGGAACAGGTCCGTAGTTTGGGGATCTTATTAGATCCGCTTCTGTCACTTGAGGCCCAGGTAGCCTCGGTGGCACGAAATGCGTTCTACCAGCTTCGGCTGGTAGCCCAACTACGACCCTATCTGGACAGGGAGAACCTAGCCTCAGTTATTCACGCTCTGGTAACCTCTAGATTGGATTACTGTAATGCTCTCTACGTAGGGTTACCTTTGAAAACGATTCGGAAACTTCAGCTAGTGCAGAATGCTGCGGCCAGAGTTCTTACTGGGACGAAGAAATTCGACCACATAACACCTATTCTGGCCCAACTGCACTGGCTTCCAATATGTTTCCGGGCCAGATTCAAAGTGTTGGTCCTTACCTATAAAGTCCTTAACGGCACTGGACCGCAATATCTGATGGAACGCCTCTCCCGCTATGTTCCTACCCGTTCACTCCGCTCGACGTCTAAGGCCCTTCTCCGGGTCCCAACCCATACAGAGGCCCGGAGAACAGTAACAAGATCTAGGGCCTTTTCGGTGGTGGCCCCGAATTATGGAATGCCCTCCCAGATGAGATACGCCTGGCGCCTTCTCTGTCATCTTTTCGGCACCAGGTAAAAACCCACCTCTACACCCAGGCATTTTAAAGTATTTAAGCTTTTAATCTTATTTTTTTTAGTTTTCTTTCACTTTGTTTATATAATGTTTATATTGTCTGCGCAATACACACTTGCTGTATTTTAAATATTGTGGTTTTTATCATGTTGTACACCGCCCTGGGAGCTGCTAGCTATAGGGCGGTTTAGAAATGCAACTAAATAAATAAATAATAAAGAAATAAATCTCTAAAATTAAGTTGGAATTAATATGGGATTTGTTTCCACAAAATGTGGTGATAGATATAATTTAAAACAGCTTTCAAGGGGGATTTGGCAAACTCATGGAGGATAAGCCAATCAATGGCAACAAGGCATGATAGCTATACTATTCTCCCGGACCAGAAGCAGCATGCTCTTAAATACCAGTTGCTGGGAAACGACAGCAGAAGAGGGCTATTGGTTTCATATCCTGGTTATGGGCTTCCAATAGGCACCTGGCTGGTCATTGTGGGAAACAGAACGCTGGACTAGACAGCCTTTAGTCTGATCCAGCAGGGTTCTTCTTATGTGCCCTTACGTTTTTCTTCAATGTACTCTCAGGACATCAGGTGTTCACAGAGAGGCTTTATCAGTGGCTACTGCCCCAACAATGTGCCGCACCTGCACATCCTGGGCATCCTCTAAAACTTATCTAAGACATTTTTACAGAAGCTGACTTTTGGCACAAGAGAGGGAGCTATAGAGAGATCTGGTAATTTAATTGGAGAGTTCTTACAACATTATCCAGCCCAAGTGCTTATCTCACATGAATAGGGGCTTCAAAAGCACATCTCACATGAATAGGGGCTTCAGCATCCTGATGACCACTGTTGCTCCCTCCCAGTCTCAACCTGAAAAAACATATAGCCATTCCTGCCTCACTATGACCAAGAGATGGGCAGGATTATCTGCCACAGCCTTTAAAATAGGACAGGTTCAGTAACTACATAAAGTTGTACAGCCCACCCATTTATTTGTTAGATGTTAAGCTTTCCCATAGTTTCAAAGCAGGAGGAAAATATAAATTCTAACCTTAAGGGAACAGCAAATGATGAAAATGCACTATAAAAAGAGGAAATGATAGAATGACAGAGAAGTTCAGTGCAGCAGACGAAAACAGTACAGAAGAATATGAGATTGCCACACTGTTTAGTTCAGTGAAAAGTACTTCTGAAAGGAAAGGCGAAATAGTTGTTGAAAATTAGTTAATGCTTTGAATGAATTATTATAGGAGGAGGAAAATCAGATCAGGATATGTGACTGCAGCTAAAAATTGTATTATCTTTATATCCAACATATGGCAAGGGCTGACTGAAATTTTACCATGTATATGGAACTGAGAGCGTATAGATTCAGAGACCAGACAAATACATCAGGTGATGAAAGGAACTTTATGAGTATGTAAAAAAGCTAGGTTATTGTGTTTGCGTTTTAAATTGTTAAATATATATATGCATGCAATTGAGAGATAGGTAGAAATTCACCTTTTTTTTTACAAATGGGTAAGATAAAAAAATGCTGTGCGGTGAACTGAGGCATTTCACAGCTTATTACTTTAACTGCACCAACCCGAGGGTGTTTGCTGCCTGTAGCAAAGGATGTGATGGCACCCCCACGATTCCATGTACTGACAGTTGAATCTTATTCCAATACTGGCAAAGGGACTGTGTCCTCTGCAGGCTAGGGATGCAAATCAGGACATACGGCACAACCAGCTCTGTCCAATAATAGTTGGGCAGAGCTAGAGGACTCAGAAGGAACAACCAGAAGGGCTTCCATTGCTGGCCCCCAGCATCTGCTGCCCAAGGCAGTTACCTCACTCTGCCAGGCCTTTACATTAAGCAGAATGAGGTAACAGGCATCTGTTTTTGTTCCACTTCACAAAGCAGTGGAAGGTTATTAATTCTGAAAGCTCCCCTAGATAAGAACTCCTTACATGTAGCAAACCACCATATGAGGAAAAGGGTAACACTCAATCATTCTCTGTAATGTGCAGAGAGGTTTTAAACAAGGGAGCATTAAAAAAATGCAACTGCCCCACCTGCAGTCTGAAATAGTAAAACATACCATCTCACTCTATCAGTGATAGGGCACCTGTTTCAACCCAAGGGCCACATTCCCTCCTAGGCAACCTTCAGGGGACCACGCATCAGCGGTGGGCAGGGCCAGAGACAGAGGGCAAAGGAACAGATATTATGACACTTACATTTGTACAGTAGGCTCCAACACAGCCATGCAATTGCCAGAGGTTTCTGTGCATGTGTGCACCCATCCATCTCTTCATCCAGCACGTAAGAGACATTAATCACAGTTCAAGAAACACATCCCAGCTAAACAAAAGCAGTTGAGGAGGGTGAGAAGAGGAATTGCTGAGAGGGGTGAGGCTTACGTACAGTGCTGAGAGGCCTGGAGAATTGCCTGAGGCTTCTTCTGCCTGATCTGACTTTATAGTGTGAAGATGTTTTTATTTTATTTCTTGAACACAAATCCACAGTTGAGTAAAAGCAGACTCGATCTTCACTGAATCTTAATGCCGAATTTTGATCTGAAGCAGGTTCTAAACTCTCGAGCATATTTTAACGAACTTTTAGTTGTAAAACATTCAGCCCATTTAATTCACTTTGTATCTACGGGAAAGATATTAACCAAGCGGGATCTGCTGTGTTATGGTGTAATGTCCTTATTTTGTTTGCAAGATAACAATATAACAGGAACACTTTCAAAGTTGGACAGGAAGTCAGTGGATGATATTCTCAGTATAGAGATATTTAAATTACTGTCTTTGATGATACTAGTTTTAAACAGATTTCCAAAACCAAGCATGCAGTGGCAGCAATGGCATCATAAATAAATAAAACAACTGATTGCTAAAGTAGTCATGAAGACATGGGATATTACATCTGCTCACCTCAGACACCAGATGATTTTGGTTCTGCTTCTCCTTAAACTTTTCCACCCGAGCTGATCATTATTAGAACTTGAAACTCAGATTATGTACCTGTGTTTGCTTATTTGCTTCTCTCTCCCCATCCCTTTTTCCTTTTGTGTCATGTCTTCTTATATGGCAAGCCTGTGGGCAGGGACTGTCTTGTTTGTAGTGGTCTGGAAGTCTTTGTTAGCTGAAGAGTGGGATAGATCCATTAAACAAGTAGGGTGATATTTATGCACAACAGATTTTCCACTTTTATAAACACCCTGTGCCCCCAAATCTGTTCTGGATGATTGGGGTCCTTCCAACATAGAAGAGGAAGCCTCACTACATTCATTAGCATGTATGCTGTATCCCTCCTATAGTCTCCACAACTTCCTTTACTTTTCATTAATGGCACTGTGGGCTGGATCAATAATACCATCTTTGGCCTTGTTTTAATTTGCAGCCTTTTGGCTCTGTTGTATCAAATAGAGCACAAACGTGTTACTTTAGATATCTGTATGAGATACACAAAACTATCATAGTATAATTTCACTACTTTTGCTCCACTACCAGAGTACAAAAAAGCTTATAAAAACCAATTACTATTAGATTCAGAAACACTGTTAGCTATACTACAGAGATAGAAAACTGCAGTCAATAAGGCACATAAAGCAGTTGCATGGAAATGGATTTTTTTTTAAAAGAAAAACATTGCTCAATTTTCCAAATGCCATATTTTTTGCACCTTCATAAGGCAAACAACTAGGGTAACTAGTTACTGCTGAAAAATGTACGCTCATCAGACTACAAATTTGAGGATATGCTAATATACTTGAAATCATTTGGAGTAATTAAACGTACACATGAACATAGAAGCATAAGGATTGCAATTCATTGAAAACATCGCTGCAACAGTTGTTTTTGGCCATCTCACACATGCATTTACTTAAAAGCAAGTTTAATTAATATGAAATTTAATCATAGCATGGATCGTGTGCTCCTATGAAAGTGAAATCTGCTGTTATCCTAAGTATGCTTACTCATCCATATAATTTTATTTTCATAGGCTATATATTAATGAAATCTGGTGTTATGCTGGATGACATGAAGCTACATTTGACTTAAGAACTTTTGGTATGATTAAAATGCATATGATGGTACATTCTAGAACCTTGGAATTGTTATGCTATGGTGACATCTTATGGTCATATTATTTTAATGTATATTGGATGTGTTTATTTTGGTTCGTTTTCCAAATTCATTAGGCATATATTCAGCTATACCTTATTCTTTGCTGTAGTTTCAGGTTAGTAATACAAAGATTATTGTATTATTTCAGAAGTGCTGAAATTAATTTTACTCAGAAATATTGCAATAACAACGTAAAGGAAAAAACACAATAAAGAAATATTTACAGTTTTTACTCCTTTAGAGCCTGCTGTGGGAAATACTGGATTTTAACAATTTGGTAGAAATTCTCTCACCCCAAAAGCTGAAAATATGAAAAGTTTATTTCTTCAATAAAGCAACATCATTCAGGATTTGAAAACTACACAATTATTCATTCACAGTACAAAGTTGTAGGAATTTCTTGTAACCATCACTGTATATTTTACATATTTTAAGTATTACCAGTTTTAAAAGTTGATACAAAGAATAGATTTGTTCTGAAGAGCAGCAAATACCAACAAAACCAAAATAGATATCATGCCCCAATCATTCTGTTGATCACAAACCACAGCAATATTAGAGTATCATCATCACTTGAGACACAAAAACCTAAATGCCTTACAGTCTAAACATAAAAAATGCCACAACTAAGTAGCGACTGTACAATTAAACAAGACATTAAATATTCTGAATTAGGCCTGAGTTCAATACATATAAAGCCATTTGGATATACAACTTCCAACTTGAGAGATATATACAATGCTTAAAATTACCTAAAATGTTAGTTTTTAAAAGAAAATGTATTTTTACAAATTTCTGTACAAACGGATTTAGATTGAAAGCCAGGATTTGAAGTCAGAAACCCCTTGGGGGTAATTCTAGATATACAGTCAATTTCTATTTGAATTGCAGATCATTGCGTCCAAGTTCAGGTTAGTGAAATTCACAATCATATTTTATAAAAGTCAATATATGTTACAATGCCAAGACAGACCCAGGTAAACATGTTTTCTTTTTGTAAAAAAATCTTGAACTGCACAAATCCATCTAAATTCAGAAGATATCCACAAGAAGTCGATTTTGAATCATCAAGTAGCCATGAGTGGGAGAATAGTTGTTTTAGTTTAGAATGACATATTTACCTCATGCTAATTAGGTTAGATCAACACTAGCTACAGAGATAGAAATAATTATGTTCTATGTGAAGCATAGCTTTGGAAAACTGTAAACCAATTGTCACTCATTGAAATACTCTTTTAACATTTCTAATGTACAAATGACAACATTGCTTACTAGGTTTGCTTTACCATTAAGAGGGCCAATATCCTTGCTATAGTTGTGGGGAAAACCTAAGAGTGAATTCCAATGCTATGGAAATATTAAGTCTGCCTGTGAATTTCAGTGATGCCTTTTCTTGGGCAAGCAGGTATCCATCCTTCTACTGTAATATTGCTTTACAGCCACAGCTGAACAGATTTCAAGCTATAGCTTTCAATCCTTCTGTTATGTTTATATGGGAGTAGAAACTTTGGCTTGTGTCTACAGCTTGTCAGCACAGTTCCACTGGCACAATGGAATTTACTTTTCCTCTCCTTCCCCCATGCACCCCCAAAAATCTGCACTGGAGAGTCCTAGAGAAGTGCAGGTGAGGAAGTTTTGTTGTGTACACGGAAGTCCATTGCTCTAGCAGAGCTGCAGCGTTAGACATGGCCCACTGTATTTAGTAATTTTAATAGGGGGAATCATGCAGTAACTGAATGTAAGATGTGTTTTTTCCTTAAATGATCTCTTGACCTCCTTTGGGCAGGAACTTTCCCCATCTGAGATAAGGAAGTAAAGGTAGACCACTTTACTCCTTGTCTATTTGTACAGAAAAAACTATAGCAACTAACCCTTCCCCATTACTGTCCATTCTACCTGGATAATTAGCTAGGAAAACTACAGTGCTCATGTTTTTCTAGGATTAGGAATTTCAAACAAGTTACATTCCCATTCATGTTGAGTAAACGGCAGTTGATCCTTGTTGAATGCAAATAGAGCATGAACAAACAGGTTTATTTATTATGCTCTGCATATATTTTCCAAATTATTTAAGCATTTTTGTATCCCAAGGAATCTCTGAAGTTGAAACTGGGAATTATAGCTCACTTTTACTAGATAAACCTTATTTTAAGAAAGATAGGTTTATTCATAAAGTGTGCAATAAAGATATGCATTTGTTGTCAAGCAATTACAATAATTGTGCCTTTCATCCTCCTTCACCTTAAATGTCTTTTCAACCATCGCTTGTGCTAGTGACACCTGTCAAGTGTCCTAAAAGTGCTGACATATCACTGTAGATTTCCTGTCATAATGAAAAGGTGAAAGCGCCAATGTCACCAATATTATCCAAGCATCCTATTGAGCCCATAGCAGCGCTTTTGTTTGGCTCACTGTAAAGAAAAAGTCATCAGCTATGAAAGCAGCTGTATGTATTCACAGTTCAGAGAGATTTTAATAAACAAACTCTTCAGGGAAGAGTCACAATATCGCCGAGCCAGTTTAAAAATACAGCATCTGCCTGAGGAACTGGCACCATCATGGACAGGGTAAAGAGGTTGAACAAACATCTCTGCTAGCAGATTCTTACCCCACAGATTTACATAAATCAAGATTCTTTTCTATTTTGAAATCAACTTTTCTAGAGATTCATTTGATACTTAGTGGATAGAAAATAATTAACGTTATATTGAACAGAAGTTCTTTTCTCTTCTGGTATCTTCTGAAAAAAGTCACTATGCTGCTATAAGCAAAGACATATAGATGTTAGAATAGGGAATTTAGTCATGTACCAAGGTGGCTCACAAACTGATTCTCTGATAACAGATGAAGGCTTTCCTCTATTATGTTTTCTTCTGCTTACAGCCTCAGATCAAATAAAAATTTAAGTGATTAAAAAAATGAAGTGACCAACAAAATTGCAATTGATCCTCAGTTAGGATCAAAATTCTGTAAGGGAAATACCACCAACGTAGCAGTACTGGAGTACAAACTGGTACTGGCACGGGTCATTTTAAAAAAAATCTCTCTCTCTCTGACAGCCTCAATGAAATCTAAAAGGCTAAAACTATTAACAAACAAAGGTGTTGGAACTTATAAGGGTTATTTTGCAAGACAGTATCTATGAGATTTTACAACAGTCTGGGTTGGGGGACTCACCTGTGGCCCTCTAGATGTTGTTGGACTACAAATCTTATCACATCCCACACTATCAGCCATGCATGCTGGGGTTGATGGGAGTTTGAGTCCAACAGCATTGGAAAAGCCATAAGTTAACCACCCCTGCAATAAACCATTCAGTCTTGTGAAATAGATACTTGCTATCCACATACTATAGGGAAGATTCATCTTCAGTACTTTTATTTTATTTTGCCTTTTTTAAAAACAAAACACCAGGGGAACTGTTCCAAGCCAGAACTGTAAATGTTAGTCAAGAAACCTAGAGATTATACAAGGAACTGCATGGACACCTAACACATTTAATAGTCACAATTTTACACACAATGTTATGTAGCTAATTGAGCATATTTAGTGAGAGAAATAACACAAGCATGTATGTTTTTAAAAACACATCACAATTTTATCACTGGTCCCAGAGACACAAAATAAAAGTACTAAGGTAGCAGCTATAACATAAAGTTCTTAAGATACATTTAACATTATTACTGCTTAAAATTAGAAATATAATTTAACAAAGCTCACATTTACAGCATAAATAAAGCCCTTTGGTTTTTTAAGCAGGAAATGGATTAAATGAGTGAAAGGCTTTGAAAAATAAAGTACCTTTCTATAAAAAAAGTAACTAATGCTTTCCTTCTCAAATTAGCCAGTTATGGACTAAAGTATTATCTAAGAAAGATCGCAAAATTCCCAAGAAAGAAATAGTTAAAAACCCAATAGAAATAGCACACAGGATAGTGTTAGGAGAAAGTTGAACAACCCTCAGCTACTAAGCAACATTCACTGCTGCTTGTATTTTGGGAAAAATGTCTAAGTCTAGAGCAATCCTTCAAGGTAGATAGAAAGTGGTTGTTCATTCCATATCTGATTGCAGAAGACTTTATATTAGTCTTTCAGATGACTCCAGAAACAATGTATTTGGTCTAAATTAAACTACTTGCCATAGTAGATTGCTCCATCATCCAACTTTGTACTTCATTAATTTAATCTTAAAAAAATCAAACACCATTGGAGTCCCTTGACAGGAATTTGAATTCAAAGCAAGTAAATATCAGAAGGATGGCAAACTTACTTTTGTCTTAGAAGTAGCTAGAAATTTTACACTGGGATTCAAACTCTCTTTTCATACTAGTATGGCAAAACTTCAATGTGATAAAAGTAACTTCTAAATTCCAAGCTATTCAACTTTGCTTCTAGGATGATCTGACCCTTTAATTTGTACTAGAAATATTTTAGCAACTGGATATCCATTATAAACCTTTGCATGATTAAGTTACCTTACTTTTTTAGACAGGACTTTAAGATCACCATGCCAACATGGCTTCTACTGCAGTGACTGAAATTTTGGTATCAACAGGCAAGTTATGTAGCATGGCCACCTGAGCAATATTTTTGGAGACAAAAATAACTCCTCTGTTGGAAAAATACCACTCCCTTAAACATACCTTATCTTCTGTTGGGAAGAATGCTACTTACAACCTAGAAATCTTCATATGTTCAGTTTCATATGTTTACAGAAAGTTCCAGATGAATACATGCATCCACCTAATAAGCCTTTCTATACCAAGATGTATTTATAACTCAGTATCATATCAAATCCAGACAATTCAAGACCAACAAGAGACCAAGGTTTGAGGTTTTGTGCATTTGGAGAATCACTTATCAGCAATTACAACCTATCTGCTTATGTTTATTTGTCAAGATGTTTATTTGCAGAATTACAGTGGTCAGAAGACAAAGTCCTGAAGTTATGAGGTATGCAGTTTTAATTTTTTTGTAACTCTGAATACCTTGATTGACAAAACCTGACTTCAAAACTTTGAAATGGAGGTGGGGTGGGGGTGCCTAAGAAAATTAAATACACAGGCAAATAAAAAGTCACATCCCGGGAACAGCTTTTCTCTTGTCCATTTGCTAAATGAAGTTTCCTCAAAAAAGCTTTTTATGAGATAAATACCACATCAATTAATCCACAATTAGAACTATTACCCAAAGAGGTCTTTTAAGTCATTGCTAGCTGAACTGCTGCTTGTCATGCTGCTTGTTGGTTGTGTGAAGTTTTGAGGACTAAAAAAAGGATTTCCCTGTAAGCCAAAGCCAGGTTGTCCCATTACATTCATTTGTGTTCCTAAAGCAGAACTGTTGGTACCCTGGGGAAGTACAAATTGATTAAGCCACTGGTTTGTTTTTTGTTGAGACAATTGATTCATACTAACTTTGGGTTTTTGCGACCCAAATAGGCTATCTAAAGCTGACATATCTGGTGGCCTGCTTTGCTGTGCTGGCTGTGAAACTGCAGCTGTAGGGTTCATAGGACTATAAGGTGGCATGTTTGCTGTTGGCAACTTATTCATGTTAGTCATTCCAGTGATACCAGCAGTACTGAAGAAATTCTGGCTTGTAGTACCAATTCCCATGCCAAATCCAGAAGGCTGAAATCCTGTATTAGCATTTAGTCCATTTCTCTTAGTGCTCTCAACAGGCGATGAAAACCCTATTCCAATACCCGCTGAAGAAAAGCTACTTGAAGAAGGAACTTTAGGTTTGTTGGTGGATTGGCTGGTCAGTGATGCCATATTATCTCTCAAAGTGTCAGTCAAGTCCTTTGTCTGAAAAACACAAAACAACTATAGTTAAAACACTTTGTAATTGCTTGGACCGCTTATGCTCATATGTACCTGTCCGTGATTTAAGATATCTGGCTATAGTCTCCTCTGCGTGCCTAGAATGAAAGATGTTGGATTGGCAGGCATGTGGGAGGGAGCCTTTTCAGCAGTGTCCCCCAGGCTTTGGAATACCCTATGCCAAGAAGCCTGCTCTGCTCCCTTCCTGATGGTGTTTTGGAGATTTCTGAAAAACATCTTGTTCTGGAGAGCCTTTGGGAGGAACAGAAAGTATAGCCTGAAATTGATTTTATTTTTTCCCCTTTCTATGTCTTACCGCTTTAGCCCCCTTTTAACATCACTCCCCCTGAACTGTTAACTTTATTTTATGTATTTTTATTGATTTTAATGTTTTTGTGTTTTTATTTATTATGTATGATGGCATCATACATTTATTATGTATGATGCCATTTGCTACCGGGCCTGATCTGAAAGTTTTTAAGAAACGTTTTAAAAGATGTTTTGTTTTAATGTGTTTTAAAGTTTGTTTTTATGATGTTTTAAAGTTTTAGTGCTTTTGTTTGCTGCCCTGCGCTCCTGCCAGGAGGAAGGATTATAAATCAAATAATACATAAATAAAAAAAATATGAGCTGTCCTGAGTGCCCATTGTAGAGTAGAAGGGCAGGATAGAAATATTTGAAATAAATAATAGCATCAGTGTAATCAGTAGTTCAATGAAATAAGACAATTTTAGGAAGCAGGAATGCCATTTTGTATGTGCAACTCAAATATGAGTTTACAACAGGGGTTCTTGCAGTGTTCCAATAACTTGTGTCCTCCCAAGATCCCCCTCACCCTAATTATTAGGGTTTTTTTTTTTAAAAAAAACTTTTTTAAACCATTCTGTTTCCTGCTGTAATGCCCAATTGTTCTGTGTGTTTTGGGGGTCCCAAACTGCCCTAATGTCCCTCCAAAATCAATACACATGATAGCAGCACTGCATCTAGTAAGCTGCCTGCTGCTTTCTTATTCATGAGTGCTTCAGCTTTACATAATTTCCAGTAAGTTGTATCTCTTTGCTCAACAGCCAATGTGGTCAGTGCCAGCTGACAGAGTGAGCAACACTAGTAATTAACAAAGGGGAAATTGAGCGATTAGGATTGGGATACAGACTGCTTCCTCTCTACACTTACCAGATTGGTCATCTGGAGAGCAGGGGGAGAGAGTAATCTGCAATCCATGGGTGATATGTGAAAGAGATGTGTGTGCATTCTGGTGTGTATGTGATGTGTGGGCACATGCATGCTTACTATGGGGTGGACATGTCTCCCCCGCCCCTGACAGGTTGGTATGTGATGATGTGGCCCTCAGGTCTGAAAATAGCAACCTTGGTCTACAACACAAAGATATGTAGACATATTTTTGTAGTACAAAAAGAGGAGAGACAAGCTCTGGTGCTAGTTATAGATTTATTATATTGCTCAATGCGTTTCGGAATATATTCCTTCCTCAGGAGCTAAAAACGTTCAAACAAACTCAAATTAGTGTTGTGGAGACAACACATTGGTCATAAAAATAGGCATAACATTTTTTTAAAAGCCCGCATGCAATATAAATCATTTAAAAAAACATTTAACATTTTTCCAGTGATTCACAATGACACATATCTATTCACTAACAAATAAAACCACAATATATGGCTAAAATAAAACAGAACCTTTTAATCACCATAACAAAGCAGATTAAAAAACTCTTCCCCCCAGAAAAACAAACGTTGCCCTGTACATGCTATCAACAGCAGAGGCAAAAAAAGCACTGAGAGCTAGAAAAAACAGGGAACTGTCACTTGAAAGCTCCTGGTCCCTAATTTTTTTATCACAGAGGAGAAAGGAGAAGCCATTCCAATTCTGAGGTACTCAACAATATTCAAATCAATCACAGGGAAAAGCTTAACCACCAACTTGAGAAGAACCTTTTTTGGGGAAAAGACCATTCCATGTGTTATAAGATTCCTCAAATGGATTTTACTACAAAGTGACAGAATATCCATAGGATACTCATAAAAAACAACACCAATGTAGGTTTTGATCATATAAAGTCTCTAACTTACAATTTACCAAATTAAGTTTTATATAAGAGCTTACTACATGGATCCAATTTTGTTACTGGAGAGTGGCATCTCAGGTACAAAGCACCTTTTATCAGCTTTGGCGGGTGTGCCTTCTCCTGGCCATGGTTTTCCATGCTGTAGAAACCTCCAGATGACACTACAGCAATGCATTATATGAGACATTGCCTCTTAAGATCGTTTAGAAACTACAATTAATGTAACATATAGCAGCAAAATTAATAACTAGAACTGGTTATATTGGATTGAATCCAGACTAAGTTAGTTCAAAAACTTTTGATTTCAAGCAGGAACTAAGGAACTTCCATAAGCACATACTGTCAGTTCTTCAAAGAGCTGATACTTAAGTTTAAAGCAGGGGTGGGGAAACTTTACGGCTCCATGGGCCAGATCTTTATCAGGATCTCCCTTGTGGACCAACTTTGACAGGTGGGCAGGGTGCACACATCTTAAAATCCCTTGTGCTTCTCTTTTAAGTCTCTGTGAGTGGGGAGTTAAAGGGGGAGTGGGGAGATTTGGAAAAGGCTTTAAGATAGTCACCATGCTCCTGTTTGAATACAGAGGAGTGCTGGAGCGGTCTTCAAGCCTTTGCAAAAGCCTCTTTGACACAGCTCATGTTGCTTCCCAAGGTACTTTTGCCTTGGCTGCACAATCTTGTTCCTTGTTGCGAACAGGATTGCTTAATCAATGCAAGATTAAATTGTCCTCCTGCCCATCAGCGGACGCCACTAGTCAGTGGTTTGGGGAAAATGGCTTGTGTGTCAAATTAGACCCCCTGGGAGGCCAGGATTGGTCTGGCGGTCGGAGGTTCCCCACCCATTGTTTAAAGTCTTACATAGCCAGGGTCCCAGGTACCTGAAGGACTGCTCATTCCCACATGAACTACCCATACAGAGGTAATTTTTGGTGACCCTGTCCTGGGTACCTCTGCCTTCTCAGGTTAAGTGGCTGTTAACTCAGAGAAGACTTTGATTGTGGTACTGCATCTTTAGAACATTCTCCACAGAGAGAGTTGCTAGATGCCTATTCTTCCATGCTTTTGACATGAAGCAAAGATATTTCTATCTTCCCAGGCCCTTTTAAAAGATAATCTGAATTGGTTTTATTCTGCTGTTTCTATGCTTTCATTGTTTTACTTTAATTTTTCTAACAATTTAATGTTACATGTGAGCTACCATGGAAGTAGAAATACAAAAAAATAAGAATACAAGTTATGGGGGATATGTAGATGTTGTTCTCCATTACAGCAGGGGTGGGGACCCTCAGGTCCAGAAGCTGAATGTGGCCCTCCCAGCCTCTTAATCTGGCACCCGGGGGTCAACCCAGGCCTCCCTTACTAACTCTGCTCTGCCCTCTCTTCTAGTGATTTTACCTGGCTGGAATGTGTCCTTGAATGGTAATACCACCACTTGCTTGGATGAAGGAGGGAGAGTGGTACATGTCTGGCAACACCCAACACTGGTATGTGGCCCCCGGAAGGTTGCATAAATGAGAGAATGTGGCCTTCTGGTTGAAAAAGGTTCTCCATGCCTGACTTAACAGTATTTTTCTGCTCACACAGCTAATGAATTAAAGTAGATGCAGGAAAAAACTGAACACAATAATGTAATATCACATTTTTACCAAGATTATTGAGGAGATATGGGTGCGGGGTGTGGTCGGGAGAAGATCCATGTATATTTTATCCCACATATTGGGAGTCTGAATGCATTTGTCTTGATCTATGTAAGTAAAAATACCTTTAAACAATGGGTTGTGTCCAATGTTAGTGTTACTCAGAGCAGACCTGTTGTAATCAACAGAACTAAACTAGAGTAGGGCCCCACTCATATTGCAGGGTACGTTCCAGGCCCCCGCCGAAATGCGAAAACCGCCGGAAAGTGGGGCCCTACTGTATTCCAGCCGCCGCGCTCCAGCTGACAGCAATCAGCTGTAGAGCACAAGCTCCCCGTGCTCCAGCTGATCAGCTGTAGCACTCAATCAGCTGTAGCACCGGGAGCTCACGCGCTCCAGCTGATCGCTGTCAGTTGGAGAGCGGTGGCTGGAACTCCCCACGCTATAGCTGATAGCCCCGTTGGCGCCGCTGTATTAGCGGAATGCCCAAAAGCGGGGCCCTACTGTATTCATGTTTGCTAATTTCAATGGGTCTGCTCTGAGTAGGAGTAACATTAGATATAACCCCATGAGTTTACAGGTTTGAGATGGTCCCCCAGATTCCTCAAGGGATTATAAAACAGATTATTTTGTTTAATGTTCTCAGATTGTAATTAACTACATCCAGTGTATTTTTTTTTTAACAAAAAGTCTTCAGTTCACTCACATGCATACCAAATGATGACTTTGGATGCTCATATGTAACTGCAAGATAAAGAGATTCACAACTACTGCAAATTATACAGGATACAACCCATTTTCATGGTTAGTTGCAACAGGACGAAAGATTACAATGAAGTGTTCTTTCATGAAACCATACCTGTTTGACTGGAGCAGTAATTGTGTGAAGCTGAGGTTTAAGTGGCTGTTGACTTTTCAATTTCTGTGCTTGTTCTTGCTCTTTTGCTAATTTTTGCTTCTGTTCAAGTGTAAGTGATCCCTTCAAAAGAAAATCCTTGTCAGGTTTAACTTCAGAGACTTGCAGTTGGAATAAGCCAAATATCTACTCAGTATTAAAATTCTTTAAAAAGGGACACAGCCTTGCTTATTTATGTCTGGAAAAGCAATTACACAAGAACAAGAAAATAAATTGTCCTCAGTAGACAAACATATCTCTAGTAGACCAGTTTAGTATCCATTTAAATTAATACAAAACCACTTAGGTTGGATCAAGATATAGGTCCTCCCCTTAGACTTTATTATTCTTTCTCCTTCCTCATATTTTCCTCTATTCTGTTTTGTCCTGGGGAAGAATGTCTCTCCAATACACTCTTCTCCAAATCTGCTCAGCCTATGGCTTTTAATTTCCCCATAGCAGCTTCAGTGAACAATTACAGTACTGATTGTTTCATTCAGCTTGCAAATGAAGATGTGTTTCAGCAAGTTGAAAAACATCTAGCCCAATATTGTCCACAATGACAAGTAGCTCCTCTCCAAGATCTCAGGCTGATGCCTTTCCTGTTATTTGATACCAGGTGTTGAATATGGGATTTTCTTCATGTGAAGCATGCATACTACAGCTAGGTTATGGTTATCTACCTAAGATACAGTATTGGCGTGGGAGGTGACTGAGAAACTAGCTGACTGCAGAGTACGGCCTGCAGGCCACACTTGGCCATTTTTTTTAAAGAGGGGGAAATTCTGTGCACATTACTTGGGAGTAACTCCCACTGAAGTCAGTTGGACTTGCATCTGAGTTAGCCTATAACTGAACTTTTCAAGGTGGCATCTTTTGACAACATACTATTTAGAAGAAAATTCTTAAAAAATGAATAACTTGATCAACTGACTTAAATAAACATGCTTATATACATACATATATAATGATGAAAACAAACATTCTGTTTACTTATTTGGCTAGTATTTTCTGAAACTTTCATACAAAGTTCTGTGACATTCTTTAATTTCCCATCCAGCCATGAGGGCTAAAATCTGTGGACAACATCCAGTGATGTCCATCTACTCAAACAACAGTATTCTGTTTGTGCAGTGGGTCACCCAACCCTCCAGAGAAGATTTTGGCGAGGCGCAGGGCATTGAAGGAGAGGTAGGAGAAGCCCT
Organism: Rhineura floridana; assembly: GCF_030035675.1. NCBI lineage: Eukaryota > Metazoa > Chordata > Lepidosauria > Squamata > Rhineuridae > Rhineura > Rhineura floridana. The sequence goes on from NC_084487.1 coordinate 52,430,641, forward strand.
ATTGCCCAAGTAGATGTCCATTCACGCTATGCTGCATCTCACCCAATGCATGTGCACTAAATATTCTTTCAACAACAGCTAGCAAATTGCCCTGCTAGCAAAATTTGGGCTTTGCTCAGTATCACCTTGAATTATTTTGTAAAACCTTAAAGCTTTGTGCAAATAAGTGAGTGCCTTGAGGACTAGAACAGATTAATTAAAAATGTGTAAATGTGAGAACAAAAGCAGAAAAGATCCATTTTAGATCAAGAGAATTCTAGCCAATCTTTTAATTTGAGTGAAAGATACAAGAAATGCAACAAATAATTTGACCAAATTCATTTTGATAAGTGCCCTCATATCTCTCTTGCTGTAAAACCAGTTTGCCAACAATCAGGATTACTATTTCAAACAATTCTCAGTATCACATGTAATGAAAAATATTCCAGTTATTTCAATCAGAAAAACACAGGTGATATTTCTATCTGTTTCTCTCTCCCCCTCCCCCATTTCTCTTCTTCTCCACCACATATGGTATAACTAATGACTCCCTGTTCCTGGCCCCTATCTTGTTTTGCTCCCCACCACCAATTTTAAAAAAGCCTTCACAAATCTAGATTCTGAACCCATGAACCCCCTAACTGCCAACACCAACAAGGAAGGGGAGCATATTGGTCAAACAGAAACCATTTAAATTGGGCTTGGTAGGAAACTTTGGTAGACTAAGATATCTGGCTCAGGATAATAAGTTTATGGATGCAAATGTCGTTCTTATTTAGACTTTGCACAAGTGTTATTTAAGGTTACCTTTCTCTGATTTTGCAGCAATCCATTCTCTTTACCGTCAGGTCCACCAGTTAAGATATCTGTGCCTAGGCTGGTAAACACCTTGTCAATCTGTTTAAATTAAAACAAAATTGATAAAGAAAAAATAACTTTAAAAAAGAATAATTAAAAGCAGATCTTGGAATAATCCAACAAAGATAGCTTCTTGCCTGATTGCCTGTACTATTGGCTGTTGTTTCTTCAGCTGTGCTCATTTGATTAGTTATATCCAAAGATCTACAATTCAAAAGTACAATTTTAACAAGGTACTAGTAAATATCTTCAGCATGAAATAAACTCAATAAAAATGCAAATTACATGTTCCAATTTTTACCAGGACAAATGGATTTCTAATTGGGCATAAGAGAATGTGTGCTTTGATTAACCTATGGGTCACATGTAGCATTTGTAAGCTACTTTCCTTCACATAAATACAAAATGGTTTACAATATTAATTCTTAAGAGTCGGTATACAAATTTAGTCCATGATATAAAACCCATCAAATCATTAAAAATATTAGTTATTATATATGGAACTAATGATTCTGGGGTGGGGATGTCCAGCAGACAGAGACCAGTTTAGGTTTCCTTCTCCAGCCACAAGAGGTTGGTGTGACCCACCATGTCATGTGTTCACCACTTCTGGAGAAAGGGAGATCTTCACCTGTTAATCTAGTATCTTCCTCAAGGGTAGCTATATTATTTAACAAAACAAAAATGACATTGCATACTTTTACCACCCTTCAAATTGTCTGAAAAATATACTTTGTCCAACTAGTTGTATCTAACTCTGTCACTCAGCTGACAAGTCAATGGATGGAAAGCAATTTCCAGTGATTCCCCTGCAGTCCCCATACCCCTCCTAAATCTGCTCTAGAAGGCTTCTTAACCCTCTGGGGTAGACTTGGGCAGGTGCAGGGGGAGGGGAGATTCCTTTTCCATTTTGCTGGCAGAAGCCTTATCATCTGATGAGTGACACTTTTTTGTACAACCTTTGGTAATAAAGTCTATATTGTAAGCAGGGGGTGGGGAACTTTTTGGGGTCTGAGAGCTGCATTCCCTTTTGGCCAATCTTCTGGAGGCCACAGGCAAAAGTGGGCAGAGCAAAAACTTGTGAATTTTATCTTTCTACAGTAGGCTGGTTTCTACACTCAGCTTGCACACACCTCTATCCTCCACCCAGACAAGCCAGACGCATTATCAAACACATCCCAGCCAGGCAGGGAGAGTGCAAAGCAGGGCCAATGAGGGGTGTGCCCTGAGGAGAGTTCTGAAAACCAGACTGAGCTGCCTGGAAGGCTGCATTTGGCCTTTGGGCCTGAGGTTGCCCTTATCCATGTTGCAGCAGTAACTTTTGTGTCCCAATTCTTTTTATTTTAAAACAGTTTATTAATATAATAAACTAATAAAACAAAACAATCAAAATCTTTATGTAATATCATTAGACCTAAAACTGAAACAAATATGCTGCAAAAAAATATACATATAGCCCTAGATATCCCAATTTCTTTTTTTAACAATATAAAAGGATCATTTGGTTAGCATGGTTTGATCTGCAACATCAAATTTCAGTGGGAGTTAGTGGGAGACATAGTGGATTGAGTCCCTGAACATGGAAAACCCATGATCAAAGCTCTACTCAGCTGCAAACATCACAGGCGGCTAACGTACTTCACAGGGTTGTTGTGAGGCTAAAAAGGTGCTCTGAACCTCCAGAAGAAAGATGGAATACAAATAACCAACCAACCATCCAAGGATTCTTCAAAAATGGCTTTTAAGGAAAGGTTGGTACAGTTTGTCAATTCCCAGTCTTGGTCAATACTGGGAACAGGATGGATATGCAAGAAATACAGATACTAAGTTAAAAAAGCTATTTATTATAATGAAAACCACACTATACAGCTTTCAACTGAAAAGATAAAAAGGGAGCCATAGCAGTATAACAAGACAGTTGAATCTGGTACAAACTGAAAGATTTCCAAGAAGTATAAAAATTATACAAGACAGTACATTATCTGATACTGTACATACAAAAATTATGCACACTTACTTTTGCTGTTCTTGCATAATATGGATTTGTTCAAGTTTGGTCTTATGCTCAGCTTCCAATCTACTTAACATCTCTTTTATGACTGAAATGAAGGAATTAAACTAGAAAAGAAATACATTTTACAACTTTAGAATAACTTTAAAAGCAGCAGCCTTCTAATATTGAACAACATACCAAGATAATTCACAGTACATAAATTGGGCAAGACAAACTTATCACTCAAGTAACAGATTAAAACTTAAGCTCTAAAACTAGTACATGAATTTATTATTTTAAAGCATATGTCACCACAATGAGCAGATTATGCTATATGAAAACGGAACCAAGATATTTGTGCTAGTTTCTTTATACAAAGGATCTTTCTTTTCATTTATTAATTTCTCAAAAGCTAAATATTATACAGCAACTACTGTACTCCTTAGAACTACATCATGGGAAAAAAGACAGGGATTTATTCATTTTTTAAAATGTATATCCCTCTTTTCTTTTTCCAATAAAACACCATCAAAGAAAGTAACAATGGAGTACAAAACCAATAAAAATCATTAAACAAAGAAGAAAAGCCAAAGAAAATGTAAGAAGCAGCCTATAAAATATAAAAATAAGCAAGGGCCCCTGCAGCTGGGTGGGTGGAGCTTCCGCTCTGCGATCCCCACCAGCATCAGGTCATAGGCCATGACCAGACAATGGCATGGATTATGGAGTGGGAGCTCTCCCAGCTGACATTGCAGCCAGTGGATGCTTAAATATGTCCAGTCATGCCACCTCCTGAGTCGCCATATCAGCCCACTATGTGTCTGTGCCTACCATCACCCAAGATGGCGGCAGAGGGGTCAACACCCCCCCAGCCCCATCTTGGGTGATGGCAGGAATGCATACTGATGCAAGAGGTTGCAGAAATGGGTGTACTCAAATGGGGGAAGGCGGGGGGCCATGGCAAGCTGTTTTTGAATGGTCTGCAGCAGGCTGGTGCTGGCCCACCACATGGTGTGGTGCATGAATAGAGACATTTTCCATCTTCACCCTTTCCAGTAGTAACCCTCTGAGGGTTAGAGGACCTCTGAAGCAACATTTATGACGCTCAAGGGACTGCAAGGGACAATTCACTCACTCCACCAAGTCCTAACCTATGTGCACATAGAAGTCCTTTGCACGCAAGTACAGGTTTCTCTGGATCCTGGCCAAAGTCTTAAGATATAGATAGAGAGTGAGAGAGTGACCAAATGCTCAAGCACAATAATTTAGTTGAAAGAATATTTCAAATACTTTTAGAATACACATTTGATCCCAAGTTATTTCAATAGCTGACTAAGATAAGCAACTATGGATCCCTTAAACGTTAGAACATCCATCAAGAACACTTGTGCTATTAAGGGGCAAGTTCTCATCACTGGGATCAGGGAGAGAGATATATTTCTATATTGCAAATGAAATACTTGTTAGAGTTGTTAAAGGGGAGTGAAGAAACTGAACAGTATGTTTAGCTTCCCAAGTACATGTCGAATTTAATAGGACCAATGAGAAGAAACACAGTTCATCACAGTTATACAGAACTGCAAGGCATAGCAGCAGTAAATTTGGTGCTTCATAGCGGAATACAAAATGAACAACATGGGACCAAAAGTCTGCATTCTTATTTTTAACTGCCGTCTTTATTTTACTTTCTTGCAACTTAAGTCCCAATGAAATCAAGGATATTTATGGATAAAAACAAGAAAATTGTGATCCTACCTGATTTAGATTAAGATTGTTCTCAATGCTAAGAGGAATCAGATGGGGTAACACCTTTCCTGCAAGTTGCTCTTTTGTAATTCCCAGTTTCTTATGACTAAATGTACATTTGTAGATACCTGTTAAGAAATATTAAGCAGAATGATTTATCTGCTAATCTTGCCATAAGAAACTATCATCATTACATATTCCTTTGAACACAAGACTAGTTTAAATGTAAGGAAAATGTTTTAGAATCACACACACACACTTCAATTTGCACCTTTCCTGAAGTCAGATTTTGGCTGAACATCAGGAAAAACTTCCTGTTAAAGCAGTATGAAAATGGAACCAATTACCTAGGGAGATGGCGAGCTCTCCAACACCAGAGGCATTCAAGAGGCAGCTGGACAGCCACCTGTTGGGTATGCTTTAAATTGGATTCCTGCTTGAGCAGGGGGTTGGACTCGATGGCCTTATAGGCCCCTTCCAGGTCTACTATTCTATGGTATTCTGCATTTCTCCTAGGGCGATGGGATGGAAACAAACAATGTTGAACTAACTACTTCTGCAACTGTGGCCACTACTGTGAACTTTAGAATTTAATACAAATCTTTGCAGTTTGACTGAACTGAAAGGACAGCAGTAATTTTTGGATACTATAAAAATACTACTTGTATTGCTTTGTGGTATTGATTTTACTACAGTATTACAAAGATTAGTACCACAGAGAGACTACTACAGACAGCACAATAAACAGAAGATCATGTTACCTAGAATTCCCATAAGGACTGCAGGTTCCTTGGAAGGAATTTGTTGCAAAAAAGGCAGAGTATCATCAAGAACGAACCACTTATCCAAGTATTCCAAAATCTTTCCCAAACAGACTAAGGAATTTACACGCACCTGATAAATATAGAAATAAACCCTCTAAACTAAACTTTTACAAAAATAGATAAAATGTTTTTTAAAATGAATACATCAAGTGTTTTAATATTACCCAATAGTCATGCATTCACAGGACTGAATTTTAAGTTAGTTTCACAGACACCATCATGACAACGCTGCAATCCTGTACTTACTCCAAGGCAAGAAAACTCTATTGTACTCCGTGTAACTTACTTCTGAATAGACCTAATCTCCCAAGGTAAAGTATATATAATATATATATATATTGTGTTTTATGTATTTTAATTTATTTTAATGTTTTTGTGATCTTTATTGTGTACAATTTTATTATGTATGTGTTCAATTTTAATGTAAGCCACCCAGAGTGCTATTATAGGGTAGAAGGGCAGGATAGAAATATTTTAAATAAATAAATACTTCAGAAGCAATGTGAATTAAAAATGTATTTCATACATACACTACAATAAACGCTTCCAGTTGGGGTGGAACTACATGTTACAGAAAACATTAGGCTGCTGCCATTAACAGTATCCTTGTGCTCCTCTCCCTCTCGAATGTGCAGTTATCATTTAATCAGTAGTATGAAGTCACCACACATTTTATTTATTATATCCCACCTTTCAACTCAATTTTGGTTGCGAATATATAAAACACCATCCAACGCGTAAGAGATAAAACGCAACCCAATGATTTTAATTGTTTAAATATTTTAAAACAACCGAGCTCTGAGTCATACTTAGAATAGATCCACGGAAGTTACTGAATTTACCACTGATTTCAGTAGGTCTACTCCAAGTATGACTAACATTGAATATCACCTAGAAATTAATCAAAACTAAATTATCACCATGACAAACACTATCTGAGAAAGTACAAGACTGGATTAATTCAATGTCAGTCACATGTGGGCATAAAATTGTGTGAAAGTAAACATTTTTAAAGTTTACACCTAAACCTCGATAGTGTAAGTCAGCCTTCTCCAACCTGGTGCCCACCAGATGTTGTTTGATTCCAACTCCCATCAACCCCAGACAGCACGGCAAGTAGTCAGAGATAATGGAAATTTTAATCCAAGAACATCTGAGGATGGCAGTTTGGGGAAGGCTGGTGTGAGTGATAGTCGAACATAAAAATTCTCTCCCCAGTATCTACCCACCTCACTTGTCAGGATGGGGCATCTAGAATAAGGCCACTATAGATAATTACTTGAATGTAAAGTATAATAAGTACCTAAGATAACTTGGTCCCAGATAAGTTATGATTCTATGTTTCTCTGCCAGCGGTAGTCAATAATGTGGAGAAGGGTTAGGGAATTCACACCATTACATTTATTTATTTTGAATGAACATGTTTTGGGTGAGCCTTCTGGGGTGGGGGACACAAAAACCTTTCAGCATTCCTGGCATCACAGCAGAGGACCCATAGGGAAAATCTTTTTCTTTTTTTTAAAATGACACTGTGGGGATCTATGAGAACCACAAAAAACTCTTGGGGGCCATCGGCAGTCCATGGGTTAGTCATCCCTGCCTTAAACTGAAGTGGCAGAATGCTCTGTTACATGATCCTTGCTCAGATGAATCTGTCCCCTTTAGTAGAATTGGAAAAGGGAAGCCTATGGCCGTACAGCTGTATGCATGCAGTTTTTTCACAGAAATCCTGCACAACTGGTGTTCCCAGCAGTATGGACAGCCTGTGTGCATACAGCTGCATGTGAATAGGCCTCCACTTCTGAAAACAAACGCCCAGATGATGAGGGTGGGACTACTGGGCATGATCCTATTTTCCTCTCCATGTGTTGGTTATATGAATGCAGGCTAGAGGTTTCATCTGAATTCTATTATAACAAAGCATAATTTGCAATTAAAACAATTTATATAAAAAAACAAGGTTAAAAGCAAAAACAAACAGTTTCAATATGCTTTTAAAGGCTTCTAAATTTCTGAGAGGAAGCCAAACTAGTTAACTTACAGCAAGAGATGATGTTTGTAAACATGCATTTTTAATTCTTGGTATCAATGAATTTTTCATTGATGGATAGTCTATAAGGTTGGCAAACGTAGGAATTATGTTTAAGCAGAGTTCCTGTAAATGAAAGTACCACAGTTATCATATGTAAACAATATGCAGGTTGAGAGTTAAAGTTTTTTTTAAAAACTAATGCTCAATTCTCTCTGTTCACATTAAACTATAGTTTTTTATTTATTTAAAACAAAATTTAAAATTTACATCTTAGAAGTTCAAGGTTGCTAACAACAATAAAAAATGTTGTATGTGCTTGTGATCCTTCAAATGTTGTTAAACTACAACTCCCATCATTGTCAATAGCCCCAACCAGCATTGCCAACAGTCAGGGATAATGACAGCTGTGGTCCAGCAACATCTGAAGGGCCACAATTTCCCTATCCTAGTGTAGGAAAACCTCCTTTATAAACAAAATGAGGTTACCAGACCTGTATCTGAATTGAAGGTGCTTCTAAGGCTCTATAAACCATTGGTAGAACACTGTTCTTTATTTCATCTGGAGGTGTCTTGGTTAGTAGCAAGTCCATTTTTTGAAGAAATATCAACAGAATCTGTTTTTAAGAAATGCAATATTAATACGTGTCAAAGCTTTTGTTTTTGTTAATCACTTTCAGGGTAACATTTGCTATTAACTTAAATAATCAAATATTATTGTAAACACAGCAAATGCATACACTCACCATGTTGCTAGCCTGTAAGCATGGAAAACAAGAACATTCTGACATTATTTTAAAGATAGTAATCCAATAGTACACATATGTACCTTATAAGAGAATAAAATACACATATAAAATGCAATATTCTATACCAATAAACAAGATTTATCTTTTCACTAAAAGCCCAATTGGTGCCTAGCCAATATAAACTGAAATATGTGGCTGCTTTGAAGTGTTACTGCCTGAATTCTATCAGCAGCTTTGAACCAAATAAAGATTATGTTTACATGTTCTGTATTCAAACTTTCACACAGCATAATGGGAAAAAGTATTTTATTAAATTCAGAAAATAATTACATTTTGCGTCTACAACATTTTGTTCCACTTTGAAAGTATTTCATAGCATTGAACTCTCTTAAGTTGTCCTTTTCATGATAGTTTAAACCAGAAGAAGTAGAGAAGGGAGTACTACACAAACATACTGAGGGCAGCGGGGGGGGGGGGGGGGAGAACCGTGAACCCCAATGGACTTTTAGTATTAGAAAAAAAGAAACCAAAGTGCAGATAAGTAGTAACAGAGGCAGAGATGAAATAGATGAGACCGTGGGTTTAAGAACAAAAGCAAAAATATCTCAATTACTATGTAGAACTCTTTTAACTTCTAGATCTTGTTTTGGTTACTGCCGCAGCATTCTAGAATAGCATTTTGTGACAGACTGATTGGTTTTAAGACTTCAACCAAGTCCTGCTCAGAGCAGACCAATGAAATTAATGAACCTAAGGTAGTCATGTCTATTCACTTCAATTGGTCTCTTCTGAGTAGGTCTATTGGTGAATACCACAACCACCACGGTACAGTTTTAAAGTCCAACGGAAGATAGGTGAAGCAACAGACAGAAAATTATTTTTCCGAAGAAGAAAGGCCTTAAACACCGACAAGACAGCCATAAACAACTGGCTAAGAAGTTCTAAGGGGCTGGAACATGAAAATACCTTGGTATTCTCCACATGATTATTGCTGACAAGATTTAACAGGAAATATAAATTTCCAAGAGGAAAGGAGAATTATGCTTAAGACAGAAATGTACCTGAATTGGTTCCTGCTGCTTAAAGACAGGGCTGAGATCAGGTAGAATTAGCTTTATATATTCTTCTTTGGAACACTCCTCTGCAATGAGCAGAACATTGGGCAGAACAAAAGGTACCATGTCTGGGTTTACAAATTCAGAGGTCAAGGAAGGCAAAATCCTCTGTACTATAACACGCTGAAAGAAAGAAAGACATTTTGTAGGGAAGTAAGATTTTCTTCAAAAAAACCCAAAACACACATTTTTAGCAAGGCATGCTATTCCTAACGATTGCAATTAAAACAAAAGTTCTGAAAATTTTAAAAATAATGTGGTGTCTCAATTTGCCCTACAGCACACTTTTTAAATTATCAAGTTAAATGAGAAACTGTTAAGGCCGTTTGTATCTCAGTCCAAGAACACAGTCTATCACAGAGCAGCAATGCATGCTTCAGCTATAACCGACACAGTATTCTGTGTCAATAAACATATCAATTAAAATAATCTGAGGTTGCTGACCTTAGGCAATTTTGGTAAAACTTTTGGCAGCCCTTTAAAAAACTGTGACTTTTGAAGATTATCCCTTTGGAATAACGAATCAAAGTACTGTAGTGTCATTGCCCCAACATCATCAAAGAATGGTATCTAAAAATAAAGATAAAAGAAAAAAAGAACGTTATCTTTGAGATGATAAACAGGTTATAAATTAGACTCTCTCAAAAGCACTATAACTGTTATAGTGCAACCCTATAAATGTCTATTCAGAAAAAAGTTCCACTGAATTTAGTGGGGCTTACACCTCACTAAGTATATACAGGATTTCAGACTTAATTACAATTAAGTTAAACCTGAAAAATAAGCATATATGAAAGTGAACAAGTATAAAATCTGATCTGTAAATAACGAAGGTGGTAGTAACACAAAATTGAAATTTTCCTCAGTTTTTCATAAATGTGACCTGTTTTCTAGTTAGCAGCAAAACATCATCCTCTAAAAAAAAAAAACATCCCACAAAATACAGTCTGAGTGAATTACCAAGTGTTCGCAGACTGTTTAATCTATCGAATTAAAAAGATTTGAACCAGAATGTTTTTAAAAACTTCAAATTTAGCAGTTAAAACATTTATTGCTAATTACAGCACTTTAAAAAAGGCTGTCTTAAGTTCCGAAGCTATTTTAAGTGGTCTTTCTATTTACTCACTTTAGTCATTTGGTCTGCATCTGGTCTGACTGCAGGAGCTACATTTAACAGTAGTTTTACATGCTCACGGACTTCTTCTGGAATGTTTTGAAGGTTATTGGAGCCCAAACGACTAAGCTGAAAAAATAAAGCACATGTATTAACATTAAAACAAAACCCTGCATACAGAATGACTGGAACAGTACTTGGAATGATCTAAGTCAGTTGAATGAAGTTCACTGAACTAATTAAAAAAATTCTGAACTACACCTGAAAATAGTTCCTCCAGTTGCGGAATGAATTGCTGAATGAACTAAGTTCATTTTGGGGTACAGCTTTGAACAATGTCTAGTTTGTCTTCATGTTCATTTCCTCCCCCCGCCTCCCCCCAGCAGGAGGCTTGGACTCTTCCCTTTCATTAAAAAGAGTCAGTCACTCAGACGTCTAAAAGAATGTTAGAAAGCAAAATGTGGCGACAACATTCAAAAGCTTATATACATATGGAAGAAGGCCTTGCTGTTGCTAAGGATGCTTAGGCTGCAATCCAATACATGTCTAGTGTGATGTAGTGGTTAGAGTGTTGGACTAGGACCTGGGAGACCAGAGTTCAAATCCCCATTCAGCCATGAAGTGCACTGGGTGACCTTGGGCCAGTCACTGCCTCTCAGCCTAACCTACCTCACAGGGTTGTTGTGGGGATTAAATTAGAAAGGGGAGAACCATGTACGTCACTTTGAGCTCCTTGGAGAAAAAGTGGGATATAAATGCAATAATAACACTCAGAAGTAAGCTCCAGTGTGTATTGGACTGCAGCCTTAGTCACTTAATCACTGTTGCTGCACAGTAAGGAAGGAAGGAGTATGAGGCCATTTCTGTAACTTCCCGGCTGAAGAAATTCTTTCTTCCAACATGAGCAGCTTACAGTGAGACGTACAGGAACAAAGCAAATAATGCTTTGTGCCTTGAATAGTTATGTGGCAGGCAGAAATTAAACAGGGCAAGCCTTTTCTTGTATGGAAATACAATTACAGGGAAAGTTGAGACACCTTATTACATGTGTGTGGCCCCGCATTTATTTTTGGACCCTACACTTCAGCACAACAGCTTGTAACATTCAGAATGCTGATATCCCCCCCGCAAAGAATGAACTTTAACTGAAATAGTTCATTTTTTTACAAGGACAAGCTTCAACTGAAACTAGTTCCTTCTGGATAGAATGAACTTGAACTAGTTCCTTTTTAAAAACAAACTTTCTAAGTACTAGACTGAAAGTATGAAAGAAGCTGCTGCCTGGGATGATGCTGTTGCACTGGGTAAGGCAGCCACTTCCTGTGCTCCTTTGGGAGGAATGGTGGGATATACGTTCAATAAAATAAATAGAGGGATCATGCCAACTGGTACTCAATTAGTGCTTAGCAGTCATTTCTGATAATAATTAAAAAATAATTTATGGGTTTGTATTGAACAGCATCTTTTTTGCTTACTCATGTTATTTTTTAATATGATTATATTGATAGAAGTGCTGTTGGGTCACTGTATATAGACCCACAATTCTTCAAGGGCAAATGTCAAGTAGTACAGCTGTGCCAGTACTCTCCCAGCCAATGGGCCAACTGTACCCATCCTGTTCTCAGTGTCCTCTCTCTTGTTCCAACCAGATTCCAGGAAGAGGGGAGCAGTGAATACCATGTCAGAGGCTGCTGTACCTGGACTTTCCTCTCTCCCAGAAATAATCTACTACCAACTGCCTTGTAGGAAGGATTGTGGGAAAGTGGAGAAGGGAGGGAGGCAGACAGGCGAAGATGACAGCAGGGCCTGCCCCAGCTGAACTGTACCCCCTCCACTCCCACCAACAGGACTTTCTACCACCATTTCTCCTGTGAGAAGCATCCTGATGAACTCCTATATTTTAGTATTGTCATTGTGATTTTATTAATGTATCCTTATGGTAGCTGTAAGCAACCTTGGAAGGATTTACATCTTAAAAGGTGATTTACATTATTGTAATTTATAAAAAGGAAGTGAATTTTTTTCTTTAAGATGTTTAAACTCCATTGATGGAAATTCTTTTCAAACTTAAAAATTAATATGTTCAATTCTATTGCCTCTTCTAGTTTTGATCAAACAATACATATTTTAAAGAGATTGTCCTTGTTTTACCTAGATTCACTCACATGATCAGCTCAGTACTCATGACTGAAATGATTGCTTACTCTGCTTATAGGGGCTTATTGGATGCATATAGGACAAAAAGGAGCCATAAAACAACTTAGAACTCCCACGCCTCAACAGCTTCTCAAAATGTGCCCACTATTTTAAATTGGGGTTGCAGGGGACCTTCTGGATAATCCACACCTTCCTTGATTAAGGAAATCCAAACCTAGAGCATTTCCTCTAGATAGCTGCCTGGTCTGTGCTTGAAGGTCACCAGCAAGGCAGTGAGCACTCAACCATGGGTAACTGGCTACACTGAATGAAGCTAAGGCAGCCAGGTTCAAGGTGGGGGCAGGTGCAACAAGATGCAGACCAAAGACTGGAAACTGTAAGAACAAAAGAAACATTGATGGAAATTCCTCACATACAGGTGAATCCAATGCCTTGAACCATGGGGCAAGCATCCTTCTTCCTCCCCCCCCCATTGATTTTCATGATGGCAAACATGCCACCTTTTTGCATACAAGTGAAAATGAATGTTCTCTTCATTAACTTATTTTTTTACTACAGACATTGTAATAATTTATTTTCATATCAAGTTTCCAAATGTGAATTTAACAATCAGATCCACAATATACCTGATCCAGCTGTCTGCTGAAGCTTTTATATATATCTTGCTTGTTGACCTCAAAAATAGGTTTCCCATTATTAAACACAGCATACATGATCGCTCCCAGAGAGTACATGTCACTGGATGTCTCACAACTCACTGAAAGGATGTATTCAGGTGCCAAATACTCGGGATTTGGAAGACACAACGATGGTAAGTTTGGGACCCATTCTTTACAAGAGAATTTTGGCTATAAGAAAAACAGAAAAAGGTTGTATAAAAATTAAAGTGCAAGTTTAAAGAAACATTGCTGAGTAATTTGGTTTTAAACTACTAATGGCCTAATACCTAAATAGATCATGATATCTGAGAGAAGCTATCCTTTACATACCAACAAGAGAAGGAAATCCTGTGTTTGCTCTGAGTGCATCCTTTTTTTGACATTTTTAAAGTTAAGTGAAATATGTGCTCTTTACAATGATGAACAAAGTAAATATAAACAGATTTGTATACTTCACTCTTAGATAAGTAGCAAGATGATCTTCATTAGTGGTTGGGTGGCCTACCTCTAACAAACTGTAAAGACTTCACTGGTACTGAAAAACTCAAGGGTGTGTGTGTGTGTTTTATTCTACTATAATAAACCATGACTTTATGTTTGACATCCAGGTGCAATTCAAGGTACTCATGTTATCATTTAAAGGCCTAAGTGGCTTAGGCCCCAAATATCTGAAAGACTGTCTACTTCCCTACAGACTCTCTTGGGTGTTATCAGCAGAGGGAGCCTTCTTGGTAGTTCTACAACCCTCAGAAGTTTGGGTGGGGGTCCAGGAGAGGGCATTTTCCTAGGTTGCGGAATTCTCTCCCCACAGAGGTGAGTCTGGCGCCTTCTCTACGTAGTTCTCACGGAATGCTGAAAATGCACCTCTTTACCTGGCCTTTGACATGTGAGATATACATTTTCGGGACCCACCCTACTCTTGTAGTTTTAAAACTGTTTTAATAATAAATTTTATATTGTTGTAACCTACCCTGGGACTGTATGGTGAAGGGTGAATTTAAAACAAACCAAATAAATAAATGAGCAATACTCTACAATAAGAAAACCTGTGTACATTAGAATGAGTGAGCCAGTTAATTACTGATTGTGGTAGCATCCCTTTTGTTCTGCTGTGACTCAGGACTTTAAATCCCAAATTCAGCAGGCAAGTGGGTTATGTTATGAAATTTGTGTATTGCTACACAGCTAAGCATTACCAGTTAAGAGTTCCAATTTTTTCAAGCCTGTTCTTCACTGAGAATGAAGAACAAATTAAAACCTTGTTACCTCTTGCTCAGATGGATTTAGAGACTGAATACAGAAGTCAAATCCCATAATTTTCCATGCTCCACTTTTATTCAAAATTATGTTCTCAGGAGTAAGGTTGCCGTGGACCATTTTCACACTGCTGTGTAGAAATGACAAGCCTTCAGACACCTGTTAGGAGGAAAATTTTTTTGTAAGGGTGTTTGTTTCTCAAGGAAGAAAACGTCACCATAGACCATCATAGCTCGACTTATTCAAAATTCTAGAAAATAGAGTTAAATAATTCACAGAAGTGAACTGGTTCCAGAAGTGCTGATAAGATAAGAAAGGCAAAGTAGGGAGATTAAAGGCCTCCAGACCAACAACAAAACCACTATTTACATTCCTCTGACACAGCAACCACAATTAGCCACAGCTGTGCCCATTGCAGAATGAAGAGGCTTGCAGTGACTTTCCAACAGACATGGGAAACTTGCATGGCTGCTATCTGAATATTCTCATATTTGTCTTGATAACAGACCACAGCATATCAAGATACACTGGCCTTTAACAGATCAACTGTTATTAGACATTTATACTCTCCTTACTTGTGATGTGCTGCTTATGCAAGAGAAAGTGAGCAGCCATTCATTTTTATAGAACAGGGGTGGGGAACTTTTTTTCCAACCTTAGAGTCACAATGCCTTAATGAAAACTTGTTGAGGACTGCATGCCAGCGGTTGACAGGGCCAAAAGGCAGGTCTTTATTATCTCAAGCACTCTCCTCCCAAGCACACTCTGTATCCAACTTGCCCTCACAAAAATCACATACCCCTACAAACAGGCAAACACACACCCTTTATTCCCTGTTCAACCCCTCTCCTAAACTAATCTGTGCAGATTGACAAGGGGTTATTTATATTTCGATTGCAGGTCTCGAAAGGGAAGAAAAATTGCATCCTCCCTGTGCATGACTTCTTCCTAATTCTCCTCTCCCATACACCAGATTTACTTTCCTTTGATATGACTGATGAGGACTTTCTTATCTGCATCAACAGTATTTTCAGTGCCTTACTGGAAGCAGTAGTCTCTCATAGTATTTCTGGGATCCTTCCAAAAATTGATGGCAGCAGTTGAAGACTATTGAGAACTATTTCCAGAACTGCATGAACAAGTCCAAGCGCTGCAGGGTATGTAAAAAGTGCTGCAAGAGACCATGACCGCTACAAAAAGGATAAAACCATTGGTAGAAAGCCCCCCTTGACCACATCTAAATAATCAAAACAGTGTTGTGGTGAGGGAAAGTGCAGAGAGTGTCTGAGAGGCGGATCCAGGGGCCTGAAGGTTCCCCATTCTGGTTTTAGAGCATATGAAGTGGAAGGAATAAAATAAAAAGGCTGTCTGCTAGAGTCTACTGTGTTGAGAAGTCCCAACAAATCTTCCTTTTAAACAGACAAGGGACTAGGAAAAGAAATCTTTCTGCAGATTACCATTTTGTAAGAAATTACTATCATGATAAATTTATCACAAAAGTAGCAATTGTTCTCTTTATGGATGGATGCATGGATGGGTAGATAATGAGTGCATTATAATGAGTGCAAACCCACACAAGTCATTAACATACATACCTGAAGCAAACCATATTTTGTTTCTACATCATAAAGTTTGTATTCTTTGATGTCAGATGGTAAAGGTGAGGGAAGATTGTCCCAGTTGCCAAGTACGTTAGCCAAACTTGCACAAACTGGTTCAGTACAAAATGCCAAACAGTCCCTAGAAGGAAACAAATAGTCTATTTGACAAATATTTTATTTACCTAAGTATTTTTAGTGCCCTGTCACAAAACAGATAAGCAATGTAAGTAACCCTAATAACAATTCCAAATATGATTCAGAGTAAGAGATAAGTAGGTAAACAGACAGATTTTGGCCTTGTGGCTCAGCAGTTAGGAAGGCATTACAGTAGGACAGAATGTTCAAGAAAAAGCACCAGGTATTGGGCTTCTTTGTCATAACAGCAAGTAGGACTAAAACCCTAGTAGCACCAAGACAGTGAAGCCCAAGGTCAACACAATCTAAATCTTTACTGGACCAGAGCAGTGGAATGCTTACAAAAGCCTTCAGGGATCACTATGAAAGTGTGAAGTGAGTTTTGCGTCTTTCCTTAAATAAGAACTAAATTAGCCCGGAAAGTTTTGCTCTGCCCACCAAAAGCAAGGAAGCTAGAACATACGACATCAATTGTATCTCACATTCCCTAAAATCATTATTAAGGCACTGATATGTGACAAGTATTCAGAGTATGGGTACAAACTGGATAATTACACAAGTATTTGAAAGAAGGAAGCCCAATTTCTAGAATGTTCTGAGCATGTGTGAAAGTTAAATAAATTCAAATCTATATTTTAGCAATAAAAAAACTTACCGGGATTCTTCTAATGGATGTTGTACAGTTAACAGCCGAGGATGCCGAAGCCTTGTTAGCTGCTGAACTCCTCGTTTTAAGGAATCAACAATTTGATCCTTCTCAAATTTCTGATATTTGTCCATTAGCTTTTTATCAAATACAAAAACTGCCACTTCCTAAAAATAAATAATAAAACAGAAACAATGTATGATAATGAACTAAAATGCTACAAAACCACCCCACCCTTAAAAAAAAACAAAACATTTTTAGCATTAGAATGAGCCAAGAATAAAAAGACCACTCTTTTATTAAACTTGATAAAAATAGCAATCCACACTGTCTACAAATTAATATTGATGTTTTCATAACTAGCTATTAATTAGCAATAATGTACAACAAACAAATGTCAGATGACATCTCTATTAGAAGGCTACAAGGCTTCCAAAAGTTGCCAGGAGGTCTTGCTTAAAGTGCTGTTAGGATGTTACATACAGTAAAAACTACAGCAGATAGACTTTCTGCATATTGGGCACTCAGCCAGATTCCTCATGGAACAAACCTGTCTGAGCCAACTTTATTACAAACTTTCAAAGTACTATACTGTACAGTCTTTTTCTTCAGACCAGTATTTCATAGCTAACATGTTTCTGAATTGACATTTTATCAAATAAGTAATCTTTGAGAGTACAACTTGCATTCTGTTATTAAGTTTTTGCTCTTTTCTGAAAAGCTGCACAAGTATTAGCCATTTACCAACTTTAAGACATACTATACCCAAGTGCAGTACAAATATCAGTACAAATATTTAAGACTAGAAATTTTAAATTTCAAAGGTGCCTTGTTGAAAGACATTTGAATAAATCTAGAACTTTTAGTCCCTTAAAACAATTGAACTTTGTTCTAAATACATGAATGCTAAACCAAGCAGTGCATTTTGCTTGAAACACAGCATACACACAGACAAAAATCCAAGATGAATTAGGAAGGCAATCAGCCAAAGGTACTTGAAAATAGATGGCCAGTCTGTGGCACTATGATTACAACATTCATTTTTCCATTATTTTCTCAAAATCTGTTTAACATCAAAAACATTTTAGGACCCATCATGAATGCAGATGGGTATTACCTACATAAATGTATGTTGCACATACTGTGTTTTGCTTCTTCTACTTATATTAAATCACATATTTTAGGTAATTGTTCCTTGAAACATCATTGTAACTATGTTTGAGGCAATATGTATTTCTCTCGTAAAACCTCACCTGTTTCGTTGATTTTTTAGTGCCATTAAAAATCTTCCAAACAAGCCCATTGCCACCACTAGCAATATGTCGTCCAACATCAAATTCCCTGGTAACTGGATTTCCCATGACTGCACTAGTGACATCTGCAGTCACTTTTGTAACCGTGCTCTTCAATTTGTTTAACATGGACTCCATTGTTATAACTGTATGCTAGTACATTTACCTACAAAGAAAATAATTCTCAGAATCCAGTTTGGAAATTTTGCTAAGAACAACATAGACACTAAAAATATTTACATTATCTACTTAATAAATAATGTATCCAATCTCAATGCTTATTTAAATGAACATATGCAGTCTCCAATAAGAGAAAAAAAAGCACTTTAAAACCAGTTTTTATTCCTGTTTGAAACTGTCAGTATGGGAGATAAAACAGAGTTTCTGCTTTTAACAACTCTTGACACTGTCATCACTTTCTGTTATAACTTAGGCATTAAAGATATCAACTGTTTGGGCAAGTAAAAAAAGATTGTATCTAAAAAAAGACAAATCAACAGATCATCCATATGAATAAGCAATCTAGGTTAAGATGCCAGTTAAAAGTTTATCACAGAATTTACAAAAATTCACTTCAACACTGAAATTAACATCTCCTTGATTGCAAGACAGCTGAAGAGAGTTCAAGATGTGAATCTGTTATCCACATTTGACAAATACCTGAACATTTAGAATGAGTTCATTCAAAACATTAATTGCTATATTTGAATAGGATGGCAAATGGACCATTGGTCTCACCTGAAGGGTGATTTTCATAGGAGGACTGCCATCAAGCGGGTTATAGCTCCACCTATCGTCCGAAGGCAAGAACGTTTTTTAAGTCAAGACTAGGGGCGTCAGGCCCCTCCCACTCTCCAGTTCATTCACAGCGAGTCCAAAGAGAGATATCTAAAAATGCAGGAGAAAAGGCCAACGGGCCTACCAGCAAAGACATAACACAATAGCAATAATCATAATAATATGACTCTAACGTAGCGATATAACATTAATAGCAGTCTTGACTTCACTAGTAAATCTAATATAATAGCGTAACAGGAGTATATGAAAAAAACTCCAAAAATATCTAGGTATCCAGGTATCCTCCAACTGGGAGGGTCGTGATGGCAGTCCTCCTATGAAAATCACCCTTCAGGTGAGACCAATGGTCCATTTTCCATAGGAGGACTGCCATCAAGCGGGATGTACCAAAGCAGCCCATAACAGGGAGGGACCACCCACATCCTAATCATCATTAAGAACCTGTTGCAACACTCGTCTGCCAAAAGAGGCATCGGCAGAGGCATAACGATCTATTTTGTAATGCCTTATAAACGAGTGTGGGGTAGACCAAACAGCAGCTCTGCAAATATCAGCAACAGGAGTGTTGGTAGCAAAAGCAGCAGTAGTGGCCGCTGACCTAGTGGAATGAGCTGTTATACTAGCTGGAACTGGAAGCTTAAGGGACTCATAGGCTAAGGTAATACATGCACGCAACCAGCGGGATAAGGTGGAATTAGCTACTTTATGCCCCATAGAACGTGGATGAAAGGATACAAAGACTCAGTTCGTCATATATCCTGGGTCCTAGACAGGTAGGTCTTGACAGCCCGCCGAACATCCAATGAATTCCAAGCCTTCTCTAGAGGATGGGTAGGATTCGGACAAAAGGAAGGAAGAACAATGTCCTAGTTGCAATGGAAAACTGAATTGACCTTGGGATGGAAGGAAGGATCAGTTTTCAGCACAACACAGTCCTTGTGAAAGACACAGAGATGGCGGGCAGAAGACAATGCGCCCAGTTCCGAAACTCGTCTTGCAGAGGTGATCGCGATCAGGAACAGGACCTTGAATGACAACAGACGTAAAGGCACAGTCCTAAGGGGCTCGAACGGAGGACTTTGTAAAGCCTGTAGGACCTTCGACAAACTCCATGAGGGAAAACGGTGGAATACAGCCGGAGAGTGTAATGCGGTTCCCCTCAGAAAACGTCTGATGAACGGGTGCGAGGCAATAGGGGCACCAGTGGAGGACACTGAGAGAATGGACGACAGACTGGACGCATGTCTACATAAGGTGTTGGGTCCAAGTCCCGTCAGGAGGCCCCTATGAAGGAATTGCAGCACCTGTTGTATTGTGGCCTGGGAAGGATCAAGGTGCTGAGACTGACACCACCTGGAGAATGCCACCCAAGTATGTTGATATATACAGGTGGTGGATGGTTGTCTCGAGGCCAAGATAATGTCAATAACAGCGTCAGACAGGCCAGCAGACCTTAAATGTCCCCGTTCAAAAGCCACGCTGTTAGCTTGAGCCAACTGGGATCCTGATGCAATACTGGGCCCTGGGATAAGAGGTCTGGCCTGACCGGGAGCGTCCAAGGGTCCATCACTGACATGGCAAGGAGATCCGAGAACCACGGTCGACGGGGCCAATATGGAGCTATCAGAACCAGCTTGGCCCTCTTGCGTCGCACCTTTCTCAAGGTTCTGGCTAACAGTGGTATTGGGGGGAAGGCGTACAATAGGCCATCCGGCCACGGTAGCGATAGGGCATCCACCGCTTCCGCTGTCGTGTCCAGGTATCGAGCGAAGTACCTGGGTAGCTGGCAATTGCAACTGGAGGCAAATAGATCAACTGAGAAGACGCCGAACCGACACTGGAGAAGATGGAAAATGGTCGGATGAAGTTTCCATTCTCCCGGAAAGACCTGTTGTCTGCTGAGCCAGTCTGCTGTCACATTCCAAATTCCTCTGAGATGTTCTGCTTTTAAGGATTGCAGATGTTGCTCTGCCCAGTCGAATATGAGGGAAGCTAGGTTCTGCAGAGGACGGGACCTGGTCCCCCCTTGTCTGTTTAAATGAGATTTGGCACACGTGTTGTCCGTTCGAATGAGAACATGGTCCAAGTGGAACAGAGACTGAAAATGGAGCAGAGCTAAGTGGACAGCCTTCAGTTCTAGCCAATTGATGCTCTGAGTCTGCTCTGCTGTGGTCCAAACCCCCTGAACGAACTGGGAGTTGCAGTGGGCTTCCCAGCTGAGGAGACTGGCATCTGTGGTGATAACAGTCCTGCGGGGTTCTCTGGAGTGCCCTGGGTGAGATGTTGGACCCTCGTCCACCAGCGGAATGAAAGACGCAGTGCGGGGCTCAGGGGAATTGCTCGATGATTTGACCTGGCAATGTCCTGCTGAAATGGCAACAAAGCCCACTGGAGTTGGCGAGTATGAGCTCGAGCCCATGGCACAATATGGATGGTGGACACCAACATTCCGAGAGCCCTGGCTAGAAGCATGATGTCTGCGGTTGCGTGGTGCATCAGAGACCGTGCGGTGTCTGTGATAGCAGTTATGCGGTCTGGAGACAGGAACACCGTCGCCTGCAGGGTGTCCAACATCGCTCCTAGATGTTGTAGGCGTTGGGTTGGTTGGAGTTGGCTTTTGTCGAAATTGACTAGCCAGCCGTAGGCCTGCAAGACATGGAGCGTGAGCGTTAGATGGCGATGAGCCAGCTCCCTGGAACTCCCCCATATTAAAAGATCGTCCAAGTAGGGATAGATATGGACCCCTTGAAGCCAGAGGTAAGCCACTAGTATGAGTAGCACCTTGGTAAATACTCTCGGGGCAGAGGAGAGGCCGAACGGCATCGCTCGATATTGAAAATGCTGGGGGCCGAAAGCAAACCGAAGGAATTTTCTGTGGGCTATGCAAATAGGCACATGGAGATACGCTTCCTTTAGGTCGATAGAAGCCAGGAAGACTTCTTCTTGAAGGCTTTCTGTAATGGAGTGGAGGGATTCCATTTTGAACCTGCAATACTTTACGAAACGGTTGATGAACTTGAGGTCCAACACCACCCTCCATGACAGATCTCGTTTGGGCACAACTAATAGGAGGGAGTACACCCCTTCCGACCTCTCTGTTGTAGGGACTGGCTCTATCGCCGCTGTGTCCAAGAGGTGATGTATGGCTGTTTGCATGATGCAGTGCCTGGCTGGTGCCCTGGGACAAGGGGAGGGATGAAATCTGTCCGGAGGGATTGCCGAAAACTCTAGTGCATAGCCATAACAAAAAAGATCTCTGATCCAGGCGACCTGAGTCAACGCAGCCAATGGTCTCCAAACAGAAGCAGTCTGCCCCCAACCAGTATTGCGTCAGTACTGTCTGTGCTGGCGAGACCCTCCCCTATATGAGGACGTTGAGGTACCTCTGCGCCCCTGGTACTGACCTCTGCCTGGGAAACGTCTGTTCCAGACTCCCCTGGAGGGACGGAAATCATAGGTT
Source organism: Rhineura floridana (assembly GCF_030035675.1). Lineage (NCBI taxonomy): Eukaryota > Metazoa > Chordata > Lepidosauria > Squamata > Rhineuridae > Rhineura > Rhineura floridana. Next base: position 52,453,053 of record NC_084487.1, read on the forward strand.
CGGAAATCGCGGCCTCGTCCCCCGGGCCGCGTTCCTCAAAAGGGCTGGGTCGTGCGGTATGAGGTGAAACGTCTGAAAGGCCTGCGATCAACGTTCCTGACAGTGGCCAAGACAGGCTTTCGAGCATCCTTGGGGTCAACAAGCACTGCCTTTAGGGCTTCCTCGCCGAAGAGTAATGAGCCGGAATAAGGTGCCCTTGATAAATTAATTCTGGCTGTAGAGTCCGCTTGCCAGTGACGAAGCCAGAGGGTCCGTCGAGCGACTACCTGAGCTGCCATAGCTCGTGCTCCCAGCTGATTTGCGTCCAAGGTGACATCAGCCACAAAAGCCGCTGTCTTGCGCAATTTCATCAGTGACCTCCTCAGAGAGACAGGATCGGGATTAGGATCATCTAAGTGGTCATCCAACCACATCATCGCTGCCCTGGAAAAGATGGAAGCTGATGCAGAGGCTCGCATGGAGAAAGCGGTGGCCTCATGATTCTTGCGTAAGGCAAAGTCCAGCCTCCGCTCAGTGGCGTCCTTTAAGTGTGAATCTCCTTCCCTCGGCAAAAGGCATCTAGAGACTAGACTAGAGATCGGCTCGTCTATGCCAGGGACGGCCAGTCTGCTTGTGAAGTCCAGAGCCAAAGAGTAAAGTCTGTCCGCAAGGGCGTTAAAACGGCGTGTTTGTAATGGATGAGACCATTCGTCCTTGGCCAGTTTAGCAATAGGATCTGGCACAGGAAGGTAGTGCTCTGCTGGTGTGGGGGATTTCAAGACCCTGGCCCCTTTAATAGCAGGAGTGGCAGCTGCAGGTTGTGTAGATTGGAGACCAAGGGTGTTCAATACTCTGTGAGCAAGGGGCTGATAATCTAAGGCATCAAACAGGCGATGAGATGTATCCTCCTCATGTTCCGAATGATCACTCCATTCGTCTCCTTTGGCTTGCACAGCAACAAACCTGCCCCTGGCAATGTCAAAAGGATTTGGAGAGCATGATGGATCTGCCTCATTGCGTACATAGTGGTCCACACTGCGCTGAGGAATGGCGGGGACTTGTGACGGTGACTGTGTTTGAGTGAAGAACGACAGCATGTCTTGTAGTTGTGATATGAACTCATGAGACTGCTGCAGCCCTGGTGAGGTAGATGGTTGCGCTTGTAGAGGCGACGTTACGGACGGCTCAGCAGGCTGTAAAGATGAATAAGCCCTAGGTGGTAATATGGGAGGAGGGTGGCTGGCTGCTGGTTGGTCAGGAAACCCAAAAAAGTCCTCGGAGGAGGATGCAGTCGGAGAGTGAAATAGATTTGTTAACTGTTCCTGGCCCGCCCCCTCGGAAACCGGAACAGAGATGTAGCATGGCCGCTTGGTTGTGCTGTGGCTGGATAGATGTTTAGTTTTGGCAACCGCTTTGGTGTGCTTATGCTTGGCCGCCTTAGATTGTTTCGGCTTGGTTGCCTGAGTTGTCGCTGGCTGTTCCACCATCATATATTTTCTAGGGGGTTCAGTACACGGCCACGGATGGGGCAGAATGTACAGACCCGAACAGGCTCAGTACACGGCCACGGATGGGGCAGAATGCACCGGCTCAGATGGCTAAGTACACGGCCACGGATTGGGCAGAATGTACAATTTCAACAGCGCTGGTACACGGCCACGGATGGCGCAGAATGTACAGTATCAACAGCGTTGGTACACGGCCATGGATGTGGCAGAATGTACAGATCTAACAGCCTTGGTACACGGCCACAGATGGGGCAGAATGTACAGTTCCAGACAGCCTGAGTATACGCAGAATGTACAATTTCAGCCTTGGTACACGGCCACGGATGGGGCAGAATGCACAGTTCCAAACAGGCTTTGCACACGGCCATGGATGGGGCAGAATGTACAATTTCAACAGCGTTGGTACACGGCCACGGATGGCGCAGAATGTACAGTATCAACAGCGTTGGTACACGGCCACGGATGGCGCAGAATGTACAGTATCAACAGCGTTGGTACACGGCCACGGATGGGGCAGAATGTACAGATCGAACAGCCTTGGTACACGGCCACAGATGGGGCAGAATGTACAGTTCCAGACAGCCTGAGTATATGCAGAATGTACAATTTCAGCCTTGGTACACGGCCACGGATGGGGCAGAATGCACAGTTCCAAACAGGCTTTGCACACGGCCACGGATGGGGCAGAATGTACAGTTCCAACTAGGCTGGATACACAAAACAGCTTCAATAGTCAGCTTCAGGCAGCAGTTTGTGTTGAAGAACTTATAGCAGGATTATAGAGGTTCTGCTCTGCAGCATACACACAGAAACTGACAGAAAAGGCAGAAACTGACAGAAAAGGCCTAGAACAGAATCGTTTACTATGGAAAGGACCAAACAGAAAGGGCGGAAAAAAAGGGGAAGGAACAAAATGGCGCCCGCGAAAAGAGCGGGAAAATTGGCCAATCAGAAAGGCTTGAGGCGATGAAGAAGCAATGGTGGTCACAGGGGAGCACCAGCGAGCTCAAAAAACAGCCTCAAAAAACGCTCTGCAGCCGTGGGGCTGAGAAGCGTGATCACGGCTTAGAGAGCGAGCCAGATCTCTACAGCCGCAGGACAGACTCAGCAAGCGAGGGGAATAAGGAGCCGCAGCCGCAGGCTCCGAAGGCAGTTGCGGCGAGATTTAAAATGCCGCAGAACGAGCCGGGGGAGGCAGGGCAGCCCAACCAGAAAGGGACAATTAAAGTAGAAAGAGCCGCAGCCGCAGGCTCTGGAGAAAAAACTAAAGGAGCTGCCGCGAAAATAGGCGGCGAGTTGAAAAAAGAGCGGCGGCGCAAGGCAGAGAGCTGCAGCCGCAAGCTCCTGGATTAAGTCAGCGTCCGCCGACTGAGGAAGGGAGAACTGCAGCCGCGGTCTCCCAGAATCGCCGTTCGGCTAGGCAGGGAGCTGCAGCCGCAAGCTCCCGTAACAAGGCTGCGTCCGCTGCCTTAGGAAGGGAGAACCGCAGCCGCGGTCTCCCATTAAATAGCTAGGGACTAAGGGAAAAAAATAGACAAAAAGGGGATCCCCCTTAAGTACAAAGACAAACAAAGTACAGTCAGTCCCACAGACTCTAAAGTAAAAGACAGAGGGAAGGAAATAACGTGGAATACACACACAAAACCTCCACACCCTGTCACACAAATACATAAAAACTTATCTAGACGCTAGCTATATATCCAACTTGCACGGACGAAGGCAAGAATGAACTGGAGAGTGGGAGGGGCCTGACGCCCCTAGTCTTGACTTCAAAAACATTCTTGCCTTCGGATGATAGGTGGAGCTATAACCCGCTTGATGGCAGTCCTCCTATGGAAAATGGATAGCAATCCTATTAAAACATTAATTGCTATATTTGAATAGGATGGCAAATGTAACATTCTGTACTTCATGTACACAAGTTGGCCAAAAAGCACTGGCTCCCACAAACAGACCTCTCAGGGAGTAAGGGCTCCCTGTAGGCTTCCATGGTAATGTTTTTACTGTGCTGGCCTTCTGGATGGTTGATTTTCTGGGCAGATAAGGATCTGGGGGAAGGCTCCAAACCCGAGGAGGATCTCATGCAAGTCCCCCCCCCCCGGTTCTACCTCTGCCATCCACCTGAATGCCCCGTTTTCAGGGCTTTTGCCAGCCCTCTGTTTGCTGGGCAGGCCATCCCTGGTGAACTGCAGTGCCAGCATGCTCCTGGTGGCACCATGGCTTGGCCATGGCAGAAGGCTACTACTGGTGGAGGCCAGTGGCACTGGGAACCTGCCAGTGCTGCTGGGGATCTACAGCATCTAACTCCCCCTTGCCTGGTGGAAAGGTAAATTGGATTGCACCCTAAACGACTGCTCAACAAATTTACAAGTATGTCCAAGTGACTTGATACTGCTTAAATAAACAGTTTCTATCAATTACTTAACACAAACAAATCACTGGATCTATGACTCTTATCTTATGACCTGCTGTACCAGTGTAGTAGAATATGCTTGTACAGCTGAGTGGAGCGGTCTACTGTTGCACAGAAAACAACAGGAAACAGCTCTGAATAAAATCACCTTTTAAAATCCACATTTTCTACATTCAAACTCATGGATTCATCTTTAGCAATACTCCCCATCCCAGCCCTGAACATTGTTTCCACAGGCACAGTGAAGGACAATGTTAAACATCTAAGAAATGGGACCTAAAAATAATACCCAAATGATGAAAGATATCCATAAAATTAAATTCCGAGTAAAATTCAAGAAGAATGCTGAAAACTGGAAACAGAGTTATAAAGGATTATAAAAAGTCTTGAAGTCAAATGCTTCATATAACGGTATTGTCTAACTTAAGAAAATATGAATGGAAAACAATTACCTTTTTTGTGACTTTCAAACTATTTTTTTTAATGCATTTTACCCTACTCTCCAGCATATACAAGAACCATGATTCAGTCTATTCACTGAGGACTGGACAAGCAGCAATGAGTTTAAACCACAAGAGCTCTACTCTTCTACAGAATATAATCTCTTTAGATGGTTGATTATATTAGATTACATAAACATTTATTTCCTTCAAATGCTAGAGAGTTATAATGCTGTGCATAATTCGATGAAATTTTCTAGGGGAAACCAAATACAGCCTATGAAAGTAAAGGCCACTTCCTAACAGGCTCTTCCTAGAACATTTCTTAAACTTTTTATATTTTAATGTTTTTATATTTTTTTAAACTTTTTATATTTTTTGTTTTGTATACTGCTCAGTTTTATTTGTAATATGCAGCTGTGTTTTTACCCAATATTTTTATTGAAGTAATTTTATTGAATGTTTCCTACAATTTTATTATAAACTGCTTAAGAGTTTTTTATTATATTAAGTGGAATAACATTTTATAAATAAACAAAATGAACATTTTCTACAAAGTCAGGTTTATATTAGATATTACAAAAATTTATCATCCATGATGAGTGCATACACACACGCCTATTTCATTCCATGTACATCCAACAGAATCCTGCTACTAGTCAGTCCTTTCTGACACTGAACCATCTGATCCAGTCTGATTATGACTAAAGAGAATGCTTGATACAAAGGAAAGGCACTTCATTTTGCATAGCAGCATTACTTTTAAACTATGACAATTCTTCATGTACAAGGGGGCAATGAATGATTAGGCAGTTCAAACAGTAAAGCTCCAACCACATTATATGGACACAAATAAGGAGATCTTTCTGAAACATAAAAAAGCTTTAGGGAGAGATCCAACATAGGGTGAGCAGGCATTCACTCATGTAATGGGGCTTCTCCTTCCTCCCCCCCCCAATCATTCTCCAAAAAACGTTTCTGGTGGCATGCACTGTGGTTGCAGTGAGCTGAAGAAAAATGGAGAGTCCCATTGGACAAGTGATTTCTGTTGCACTAGTAGGCCACAATTGGATCTTACCCCTAGCAAATTATTGGGTGTCAGCTATGGATAAGCAAAAGAAAAAATAGTATAAATGTATCATTTACATGTTAAAGCACATTTCTTTCAAATGATTTCCTTACAAAAAAGCATACTTTGTGGAAGCAATGCACAGCTTATAAGGAATTGATAGTATATTGTATTTTTCTACACCTTATTTTCTTACAAAATGTTGAGAATTTTTGGTCAAGTATGCCAACATATACTTGCTTATGCATACACACATGCACAAAATTATACTCACTTTACAAAGACTTAATGAATGCTGCTTATCTATTAATCTATATACAGTATCCTCCACAAGCATTGTGAAGTCATTCTATTTCTGACAGAAGGATAATCTTTTGTTTTCAAAATCATATTGGATCTGCATTTTAAACTAATAGGTCAATCAAGCATTGTTGTTGTTACGTGCCTTCAAGTCGATTACGACTTATGGCAACTCTATGAATCAGTGACCTCCAAGAACATCTGTCATGAACCACCCTGTTCAGATCCTGTAAATTCAGGGCTGTGGATTTGCATTTGAGGACCTTTTCTAGTTCTATATCAATTGAGCATAGTCTGATGATAACTGCTGCATGATCCTAAGCATCTTTACTAAGAATTCTCATTGGAACCCAAAGATGTATCGCTGAACACTAAAGTCTGGATCATTCAGACCATGGTATTTCCGATCTCTATGTATGGATGTGAAAGTTGGACAGTGAAAAAAGCGGATAAAAGAAAAATCAACTCATTTGAAATGTGGTGTTGGAGAAGAGCTTTACACATACCATGTCTGCAAAAAAGACAAATAATTGGGTGTTAGAACAAATTAAACCAGAAGTATCACTAGAAGCTAAAATTATGAAACTGAGGTTATCACACTTTGAACACATAATGAGAAGGCAGGATTCACTAGAAAAGAAAATAAGAAGGCAGCCAAAAAAGAGATGGATTGATTCCATAAAGGAAGCCACAAACCTGAACTTACAAGATCTGAAGAGGGTGGTTCATAACAGATGCTATTGAAGGTCACCGATTCATAGGGTCTCCATAAATCGTAATTGACTTGAAGGCATATAACAACCCATTGGAATCGCTGAATTCTGTGTTACCATGCTTAGGAAACACAGAATTTAGTGGTTCCAATGGGAATTCTTAGTAAAGAATTCAGACTATTGCCAGTAGCAACTGTCCCCAGATGGTGTTTTGAAAGGGAAATATTTCCATTTAACACCTTACTGCTACCAGCATGACTCACAGAGGATACAGCCATTCTGGATTAACCTGGATTGTCAGAAGAAAGTTTCAGAAGTGACACTGACAACCCATGATGTATGAAGCAAAAGAAAAATGTTTTCTGCATAGCAGTAGTCTTCTGAAGAAGACCATTAGCTCAAAACAAAGAATGTGGCTTTGAAGAGACACATGACAATCCTCACAAGAAGTGCAACAAGTAAGGAAGCAGGGAAAACACATAAAATATATACACAAATGATGCTTTTGTAGTCCATTTGGAACAACAGCTTTTATTAACACCGCATAAGCCATGCACACATACTTCTAGAGATACAAGCCTTTAAATACATTTTCAAATAAAATCTGCCTTACTAGAGCACTAAACAACTTCAACATAATTTGCACTGGATACTTTCTTTAATTTTTAATGAATTTATAAACTGACTGATCACCCAAAATAGCAAGACTTTTCTTTTTATAAACATATTTGATCTGCTGCAAAAGTGAGACCTACAATAACCATCCCTCTAGTTGAATAAGCTCGGCACTGTTCATGAACAGAAAAGAGTTTCTACACCTCCCAAAACAACAGAGCAGCCCTTCCACTTACCTGGAAAATAATGTTAGAACTACTCCTCCTGCCACACCGCAGGGAGTTAGGCCCCTAGTTCCTTTCTCCCAAAGACTACTAGGCAACCGCCCATTATGGGAGATGGCACAAAAAGGAAAAGCCCCCCCCCCGCCTTCCTGCCCCGGTTTGTCAATAGTCCGGGCCCAACCGTGCGACTGAGAGAGGAAATGGGTCCATCGCTGCTTCAGGGTCTCAAGGCCACACTCGGCAACCCACAGCAAAAGTCCCGCGTCAGGTTCCACCGGCTCACCTCAACCTGAAAAAAAGGTGCTGCCCCACCGTGGGGCGTGGTTGACCGTGCCGACCCCGGCTCGGCTACGCTATGGCGGCCACCTCAGCACAACCTAACCTGACCAGTTCTACTCTCTCTTGCTTCCGCCTCCGTTGCTGTCACTGGGAGAGAAAACAGGACACAGGAGCTGGGGCCGGAAGTCGTGCCGTAGGAAGCCCCGCCTACTGCCTAGCGCCGCCAACGGTGGTTTCCGCGACGGCGGCAAGTTTGATTGTCAGGAATAGGAAACTCCGTAGCGAGGCCGTTGGAGAAGCGGCCGTTGGTAAGGGCCGCCTTGCCTCTCCCTTCGGTCGATCGAGCGTCGATTTTGTCTGCCTGTGAAGATCTCTCAGTAGAAGAGATTATATAATGAACGTGTTTGTTTCGCTGCTTCCGTGTATTTTTTTTGAACCCTGGCTCCTTTGCTTTCTTCCACCGCCAACTGTATTGGCGTGTTTCAGGTGCTGTAGGCCAAGATAATGGGGCTTTGCCCTCAAAACGGAGGTGCATACAAGCGCGGAATCACTTAAAGATGTGTGTTTAGACTGGTGCTGCTGTTCCATTTCTTCGAAAGTTATTTGGAGTTAAGGGTCAGTAGTGACGTAAGGTAGGTTGAGAATTGTACCAAAGTTTGTAGGATAGTAAAGTCAGGTTAGGAGAATTCCAAAAAGATATCTCCATATTGAGTGAATGTGCTACAAATGGCAAATGAGATTCGGTTCAGATGTGCACTGACCAAACTGTATTTTGTGCTGAAGTGGAGATCTAGTGGAACGGGGACAAGATATAGTGTAGAGTTCCTGTTGTGTTAAAAGTTTTTTTTATTGTTTTTTTTTATGAGGGCCAAGTAGTGATGGGATATATTTTGCCTATAAGGAAAAAGTTATTCTGAGCAGTCTGTGTCTCCATGCCAGGCATAATGACGAATGTCAAGCAGTGTGTGATTCCTATTGCACCAGGTGGTTCACAGCAAAGCTATTGCTGACATGTTGGACTACCTAAGGCTGCCCAGACTGAAGTGGCACTACACACAATGTGTGAGCTAGGATACATTCTTCTGATTGGACATTAGTTTTATCAGTTTCCATGAGGGCTGCAATGTGGCTGGAGAACGGCGTGAGCCTTTTTCAATGAGAAACATACTTCTTACCCACCATATGGTCCATTGTCCTATAGCTAAGCCTTCAGTGAGACGTAGTTCACATACATGGAAAGGGGCACTTTCTAATTTCAATGGCTCTCTACACTTCTCCCAGAAGTGGAAGAATGCTGGGGACTGGAATGCAGGTGTCAGCTGTGGCAAGTAGTTTGCTTGCCCAGCTGTTGCCAGCATAGGAATGACTGAGGGCCTGGATGGTGGGAATCTGGTGACTACAGGAGGTATTAAAGGGAGTGAGGACACGACATGCTCCCCCCCCACACACACTAGGGCAGGGAAGAAATCTCCGTGCTGGGCAGAGGGAATGCATGCCTCTGTTCAGTTGCCAAGTTCCTAATGCCTGAAGTGATCCTGCTTCCATTTCCCTCCTCCCTTCTCAAAATTTGAGTTGGGTACCCACTTCAGCTAGCCTTAGAATGACATTTTGCATTTTAGCACATTGTGTTCTGGTGAGCTACAAGGAAATGTTTTGTGTGTGACGGGTAGATTTAAGTGTGTGAAGTTGTTTCCGATTGGATCAGCTGGATGGAATGGCTATGAATGCCTGTAGGAAAGGCAATAGCAGGTGAGTGAAAGGAGACCTTCCATCTCTCACCTGCTGCTACTGCCTTTCCCATAGGCATTCATAGCCATTCCATCCAGCTGACTATGAAAGTAAAGAGAAGACAGAAAAGCAGAAAAGGCTATAGGCAAAAAGCTGTTTGTAGAGGTTGTTATGAAAGGTAAAATGAGGAAGAGATGACAGAAAGGACTGAACAGTGTAAGACTTAAGGTGACAATAAGAAAGATGGTGGAATTAAATCGCAAGAAGAGACACTTGCTTTGATTTGGTAGTAATGCTATGGTGACGCTATGTATATTGCTCTGTAATTTGTAGGATTAATAATGTGCATCATTAGTACTATTAAGGATAAAAAAGTGAGAGTGGGTCCCAGGTTGCAGGCTGAGAGTCAGAGGTGGGTCTTGGATCTGGTCAGACTGAAGACTGTTGGACTTAAATGAAGCTCGAGTCTGAACCAGCAGGGACCATGTTCTTCAGAACAGAGGCTTTTGCAACAAATCTCTAAACCTAACTTGTGCTAGGTTATATAGGGATGTTTGTGTGAGAGAAATAATCTTCAACTAATTTCCTCTTATTTCATCTAACATTGATACAAACTTGGTAAACTTCACTGTTTTTGACTGTCATCTGGTAAATGAACTTGTGTCTTTTCTGTTTGTACAGTATGATAAAATACAGGCTTAGATGAGTTGTCAGGTTGGAGATCTACTTTTGTACAAGACATAAGAAATGGTAAGGGAAGAAACTTGTCCCCTTTCTTTCAACTTTACTTTTTTTTTTTGCTCTGATCTCATAATTGTAAGTCAGCTATACAGCCTTACGTTTCCTAAAGACAAAACAGGATGGGAAGCCTTCCCCATATCTGCTACTCTGCTAGCATTGGTGTTGAGGACTGAGTTACTTCCTTACTTACGTTTTGTGAGAGAGAACTGTTCATGAACACACACAAATTGCATGTCAGTTCATAAGTGCAGGACAGTTCAAATAAATATTATAATGTGAGTGCCTGAATGCTCTTGTGCAGATTGCACCACACGTGGAAAGGGTTGTCATTCTTGAATGGGGAAGAGAAACTAATGCAGCGTGTGCACATTTTCAAACAAATTCCAAATATGGGTTAAGTGGTAGGCTGAAAAGTTGCAATTCTTGATAACAAAAACCACAGATGGCCAGTGGCAGAATTGAATGACATAACACACAGCAAATTTTCTGTATATATCTAATAAAAGGTTTTATGCACTATTTTAGGTTTGTGACTTTTTGTTGGACTTTAGCATTTGCTGCTGCTCTTTTTATTTCCTTTCACAGCAAACAAAAGCACTCCTGCTTAAATCCCGATTTAATATATTATAATACTTGATAGAAATAGGTTAAGCAGAGTATTTGAAGAAAGCTAGGCCACCTGGATTAATTCTCTAGCTTTCTTGGGTTCAGTTACTGTACAAACATCTCCCTATTTTCCATGTAAACTTTGAATTCAAAGGTGTTATTTCAGTTTGCTACAGTATATTATAACATATTAAAGCAAGACACTTCTATGGTGATATTTTTAGTTATGCTATTTGTAGTGAGGTTTCAGTTTTTATCAGCATTTGAAGGAACACAAAGGACAAAAAATTCTTATATAAAAAGAGTCAAGTACTGCATATGTATTAATTGAAAGTACACTTTCATTTCTAAAAAATGGCTCCAACTTAAGAAAACTTGCCAGGTCAATGATAAATATATACAATATACTGCCATATATTGTGAACGATTTAAATATCAAATTTCTCTTCACATATACTATGCCCATTTTCTTCATAGTCTTCTCTTGTTACTACCATATCTTCAAAATCATCATTTTCAGAAATCAGCTTTCCACCTTCCCAGGAATAAGTAATAGGGCTGGAAGGTAAAAAAAAAAAGAGTTAATTGTGCAAAATGTAAAATAAAGTTGGTCAACATATTTTAATATTTTTTTGCAGTATTAGCTAAGACTAGAGAGGATGCCACCTAAACTGATATTTGGAATATAAAAAGGTGGATAATAATATTTGATAGTTGAAAAGCTGCATGTGTAAGGGAAAGGTTACTTACTTCTCTGGCAGAACAACAGAAACATCATAATCTGTTGGAGTGAGGCAACGAACCTCAGAGTAAACGCGATCCCTGAAGCCAGGGAAGAGTGTGTTTCCACCAGTCAAAACAATATTCTTGAAGAAATGAGGCTGCATTTCTATGGAGAAAACCAGAGGAAACAAATTATTATTCTGCAATAATTTGATTTAGTTTCATAAAAAGTCATTAACTCAGGAATGAAAACTACTGGCACTGAAGGCAGTGCCAACATGATCAGCCACATGCTGAAACATTCTACTAAACCAAATTGCTTACTTCCAAGTTTATGAGTAGGGTATTATAGTTCTGGCTTTAATTCCACTTTTGATGCATTTAAGCTATTTAATTCAGAAGTCTGGATACTGCATAGGTAACTTTGGCAATTTACAAGAGTAACAGGTCAAAAATTAGTATTGGTTTACTTGTATAATATAGAAATAATTCGATTTTAACTAGATTATTTATCCAGGTTTTGTTTTAAAAGTTTAATTAAATTTGACACTGGAGAAGTTCTAGAGACAATGAAACTTTCATCCTTAATAAGGGAGCTTTAGGAGCCTAACAAAAACCGTCTAGCTACGCAACATGATCCACAGTTAATTTTTTGACATTGTTTTAATAAGAATACCTTCTGGCAAGTTCTGAATAGAATAAACAATGGCTTCAGGAATACCCATTTCTTGAATGCCAATATCTGAAGGATGGAAAAGTATCTCTGGAACAGCAAATCGCTCATTTGTAAGACGAAGTATTTGTTCACCAGTTTTGTATTTTCCACTTAACACCATTTCTTCCCTTGGCTAAATTAGACAGATGTGAATTAACACACATATAATGATGATTCCATCTTTCAGTATCAATATATTAATCATTTGCCTTATTTGTATGATTCTTCTCATAGAGGTGGGCCCCGCTTATATGGCAGGTTCCGTTCCGGACTGCCGCCGAAAAGTGGAAACAGACGAAAAGCAGAACCCATGAAAATAATGGCGCGCATTGCGCAAGAATGACGCACAATGAAAAAAAACCACTGTAAAAGCGGAACAAGCGCCTTAAAGTGGGGACTTTCCGGAAGTGAAAGCCGCCGCATTAGCGCAATGCCGAAAGGCGAAACACCGTAAAGCAGGGCCCGCCTGTATAATACTTGGGATCCAAAAACTGAACAAGGCTTTGGATTTGTTTCTTGAACAACTATCCACCATGGCACAAGGTAAGCCACTTTTGAAATGGATGTCTCTGGCAACAGCACATTCTAAAATGTGGCTGAAAATCCCGTTTCAAGCTAAGGGAGGAGAAAATTAAAGCTAATGGAGTATCCCCAAGATCATGGATGTGGCAGTTGGGTGTACCAACTGGCTTTTTGAATTCAGATCACTATTTAGGAACTAAAGTCAAGTAACAAGATAGATGTTAAAAATAAAACATTTCTAGATTCATAAGACAGGCAAGGTTGTATTTTCTGTTGATGGGGGGGGGGAATGCAGTGTTTTAAGTCACAATATTCCGGAATACTTTCTGTCCATTAACCTCAAAACGTGCATATATATATAAATCAAATAAAGAATTAGTCTGTATTTTGAGACTGTGATATTCAGTTTTGCCCAATCACAACACAGGAGAACATCTGCGAACAGGTTATATTACAGACAACTGCAAAAGCCAAGTCAGCAGTTTCGCATGAATCTTAAACCTGTTTGTTTGTTCTGTACTGTTATACCAGGCTATCTCAGAACATCCTGACGTACCAATTGTGCCCAACATGTTAGGACTGAACAATAAATGGATGAATCAATAAATTAAGAGTAGCAATTCAGTTCACATTTCTGTCTCTCAAAACCATTTTTTTTCTAACTAAGTAGCATGTTCTAAATTAATGCTGGTCCTGGGTCTAAATGGCCACTTCACGTACCAAGTGGTGTTTTAGCCACATCAACTGGTACATAAACATGTAACCAACTTTCACAAGTAAATCTTGTTTTGCATTTTAGAAATGCTAAACAAAAAGAATAAAGTGCAAAGACAGTAAAATCTAGGATATTCAATTCTTCTCCTAGCACCCTATGAAGTGAATACAGAAGACTATTATTTTACGCAATTACCTTACAAAACCCTTTTTTGATTGTGCTGAAATCTGGTAAAACATAGTCCAACATTACAGTATTTTCTTCCCCTTTCAATCTGGAACAGATAATTGGAATTTAGAATACAAAATTTACTGGTTCTTCAAAGCCACCCAAAACAAACATTTCACTGCAACTAAATAATTTTGCCCTAATACAGTTCTAAGCCCAATTTTCTCAAAGTCTGACGAAGGCTTCCCAAAAGGAGGCTTCAATAATAACTAAAAAGGAAGTAGCACAGGACATCCTTCCTTGACTTTCAGTAAAACAGCTGTCCACCGCCACCATCTATAGCAATTTAAAGTGTTCAGAACATATATGTTGAAGCTAGAACTTTAAGATGACTGAGAACACTGGAAATGCTTCAGTAAGTAAGTGGGTCTCTCACTGAATCAGACCATAAACCCTAGCTTGGCTGAAATGTTCTCTCAAAGATCCTTATCCCTGTTTCCAGAGAAAAGCACTCTATACATGCTCAAAGGCAGCCTTCATTACTAAACATGTTTCAGAGCTAAGCCTTGATGAACCTAAGCTTAAATTTAAACCCTGGACAGAAGACATTTTCAAAAAAGTATTTGATATTTAATGCATTAATAGACCAACGTCAACTGAACTGCCTATTATTTTTTTCCTCAGCAGTACATAACAAATTCTTCAGGCTGTAGATAAAGTATTTAGAAATATAAAAAACATACTTGGCAGCCTCCATATCCTTGAAAAAGTCTTGGGAAACACAGCATACATCTTCTTTCACTTGATTAATCACATGGGTTTCATCCATAACATGGAGTTGCCTATAATTGTTTTTAGAAAATAATACTACTTTATTTTGTTCTCATTGCTGGTGTTATATTAAATATTTATTTAACTTTATGTTATAATAAAGTTGCTAGATTAATTATGAAAAACCCATTTAAGCCTTTGCAGAGTAGTTATATTAACTTATTAAATAAAAAAATAGTAAGAGGAGGATGAACATTCTTAACACTCTGTTTATTTGGGTTCTCATTAAGTTGTGATTCATCTGGCAACCCAGAGGAAGTTCATGGCTGGAAAAAGGTCATAATATTCCTTTACCAGCATTGCTATAGAAGAGGAACCAAACTATATAGGAAATATACTGATAGGGCTTTTAAAAGCACAGCAACTTAAGGTTCTAACATCTCATTTTTGGGTTACAATTGAAGATGAGTATCGATATTCGGAAATAATTTGGTATTGCAAGAGTTGAGTTTTCCGAGCAATGGTTAAGTGTTGCAATACAGTGGCAACTGCATCTGAAAAGACTGTGGGGTAGGGGAAGTGGTTCTAGGGCAGGCTGTGTACGTGTTATGTGCCTTCAAGTCAACCCTATGAATCAGCGACCTCAAATAGCATCTGTCACGAACCAGCCTGTTCAGATCTTGTAAGTTCAGGTCTGTGGATTCTTTTATGGAATCAGTCCATCTCTTCTTTGGTCTTCCTCTTTTTCTACTCCCTTCTGTTTTTCCCAGCATTATTGTCTTTTCTAGTGAATCTTGTCTTCTCATTATGTGTACAAAGTATGATAGCCTCAGTATCATCCTTTTAGCTTCCAGTGATAGTTCTGGTTTAGTTTGATCTAACACCCAATTATTTGTCTTTTTCATGGTCCATGGTACCCGCAAAACTCTCCTCTAACACATTTCACATGAGTTGATTTTTCTCTTATCCCCTTTTTACACTGTCCACATCCATACAGAGAGTTTGGGAATACCATGGTCTGAATGATCCTGACTTTGGTGTTCAGTCTTTGCATTTGATGACCTTTTCTAGTTCACACGAACAGCAGTCTGTTAGTCTGAAAGTTAAACAAAATACCAGTTGTGCCTGCATCTGCTTTTTACTGCCAGTATTTGGTGGCAGCATGAGGGCAATACACAACTTCCCTATACATCTTGGGTATTCCCCCTCCCCCATGCAAGAACTTTTTCTTGGCCCATCCTTTTCCCTCCACATAGTCTTTCAGGAGAGAACCCAATGTAACAATAGGGAGTGTGATTATTTTTTTTTAAAAAAAACTGTAATATATAATACATATATAATATAAATAATAGTTCTTCTTTTATAATGTTTCCATTACCAGTATATTACTTGAGTTAAATATGGATTTGCTTAAGCTTTGCTGCTGAACAATTTTTTTCCACTATTAGTCTAACAGCACGATCTTTACTCAGAGGTAAGTTCCACCATGTTCAATGACTCTTACCAGTTTGGGATTGCAGCCAAAATCTGTAACCCTGCACAGGCTTAGTCTATTGCATTTTCATTTAGGCATGCACAAACTAGATGTAATGTGTTATTAGAAAGACATCAGGGATGTATATATGCATGTATTAGGTGTGTGGGAACACAACTGTCAGCAGGGCTACAGTGCACGGGATGGGGGATTTAACTCTTCCTTTTCCAGCTGCAATCCTCAGTAAACTCCCCTATTTACTATTAGGCTTACAAAAATACTCCCATTGGTGGCATTTTGGATGGATCTTAGGACTTGCAGAAACCTCAACAAAATAGGAAAGGGTATACATATTCCAGTCATCTAGGCGCTCTGGTTCTCTTCAGAATGTCACTGACATTTGTATGCTTTTGCAGAAACCTCTCAGTATTGGCACATGGGTAATACCTCACCAGAGATGTGAAGGCCAAGAAAACCCCCGGAAACTATCGGGGGGGGGGGGAATGGAGGGTGGTGGTGGTGGGGGGGAGCACAGAAATTTGGCCTTAAAATCTAGGGGTCGGAGCTTAAGCCACTGTATGTACCTCAGTTAGTTTTGCTCATCTATATACTAATATTCCCCATTAATCTTCAAGGGTGTGGCTTACGAAGTTTTGTATATCATAATAAGAAGTTACCCTCAGAGTTCACGAACCCTCACATGTTATTATATAGCCACAAGAGTGGTTGTTTACTATAGCCAGCATGGAGTTTTCACATTTCGCCATATTAAATTGAAAATACCCCCATGTCATTCTGCTGCTTCTCATAAGCTCATTACAAAACAAAATATTACAAATCTTATACAGTAGTCCTGATTATAACAACCTTCTAAATTTTCAATGATACACAAAACATTTAGAGAGAATTGAGAGTTCAAAGTGTAAAACGGGGGGGGGATCCAGATCCCTGTTGGACTTTTTTCTATCTGTGGTCTCATAACTTGTTGAAATTAATTAAAAACCAGCCTTGTTCACAGAGTACATGTAATCCTATTACTGATCTGGCCCCATACTCTGACCTTCATCTTCTGCAGTTTAGAAGTTAAAAAAATGCATGGCTGATTTTTAATTAAGAAATTTAACATTGGAGTCTATGACAGTGCAGGCATGTTCAGTAAGAACCAACTGTCAGTGTTCTAGAAGCCAGACTCGCAGCTGTTTGGCTTGGCTAATGGGGCCACACCCATGCCAAACATTTATTCCACTTTAAACAGTCATGGCTTCCCCCAAAGAATCCTGGGAAGTGTATTCTGTGAAAGGTGCTTAGAGTTGCTAGGAGACTCCTGTTCCCCTGACAGATCTCCAGTGACAGTGGTTTCACAGAGCCCCTCTTCTGGTGACTGTAGGTCTGTGAGGGGAATAGGGCATTTCCTAATAACACTCAGCAGTCGTCACATACTACACTTCCCAGGATTATTTCGGGGAAGTCATGACTGTTTAAAGTGGAATAAATGTCTAGTGTGGATATGGCCAGGAACAACCTTGGTTTAAATTTGGGTGGGTGACTACATGTGTCTGCTGTAGAATAAAAAGGTGGGGGAAACCCTGAAATATAATACTTGCAATGTTTTCCTTTTGGAACATGAAGGGGCTTTCCCTCTGCCCAGTGCCCATCCACCCAATCTCCTCCCCTCCCTACCTTATCACCTCTCCCTTCCACTTTCCTCCCCCTGAGCCCCTCCTCCACATCAGTTTCACTTATTCAAAGCATGATTGCACAGGAGTAAATCCCATTGAACTTAACAGGGCTGTGCAGTCGGTATGTCAAACCTTTGACTCCGACTCCTCTATTTTTCTACTGTCCGACTCCGACTCCTTCATAAATGGCAATTATATATTAATTTTTCTACTGGCTGACTCCGACTCTGACTCCTTCATAAATGGTAAATGTATATTCATGTATTAATATTAATAAATTAATATTAATATTAAAATATTAATTTTATTCTGAAGTCGGCGTCAGTACATTTCTACCGACTCCGACTCCACCCAAAATTGCTTCTGACTCCACGACTCCAACTCCACAGCCCTCTCCCCTCCCCCTTCTTTCCTCTCCTTCCCCCCTTTCCCACTCCAGCCCTCCCTCCCCGCCATAGTCAGTTTCACCTATCCTAAGCATGATTGCACAGGAGTAAATCCCTCTGAACTAAAAAAGCATGCAAATGATCAAACCTGCCCCCCTCCCCCCCGTAGTCAGTTTCATCTATCCTAAGCATAATTGCAGGGGAGTAAATTCCACTGAACTCAATAAGCATGCAAATGATCAATCCATTCTTAGCAAACTTGCACAGGATCCCATTTCTTACCTCCAGTTTAAAAAGCAGAGAAATTCACTAATAGGCAAAAAACCCATGCGGTTTTAAAAAAGTACCTATAGCCAACAGATATTTCTATCAAACTTTTTAAAAAGGGGAAATTGGGCAGCTATAGTGAATGCACTGGGGAGCAGGAGATCTGACCTCCTCTTTGAGATATTGGACTGCTCTACACATTGTTGACCATTGAACTGTACTGTCACTGAGTTTATTTTCCATCAAGTCTGCAAGTCTGGAAATCTGTAGCTAGCAGGAGTTATGTCTTTGCCCAGTCTGGGAACGTACAGCCAAGGCCGTTGCCATTGGTAGCATCAAGATAGACTGGGAGAGTTCTAGCAGCTATCTGTGTTGAGCTGAGTCTTCTGTGTCATGTCTTTGAACTGAGAACTTCTCTCCTGGGGGGGGAGCAACTCTACCTGTAATCTTAAAGCCTTAAGCCATAATGTCTTGTAGTAAAGACTCTTAACCTGATCTAATGCTTCTGTGATGTTTCTTGCTCAATTTAACTCCAATGTAACGTATGCTGTTTCACGCAACAACGCACACACTTCAACACACATTTGTCAAAATGCAAACACAATTTGGGTCGGTCTTTCATAGTCCAATCTACTTCCTGTGTAGCTTGGAAGAATTTGGTAACATATGCCTCTGAGGATATGGTGAGTGTTGGCAAGGAAGAAGGGTTATATTAAACTGGAGGTTATATTCTATTTCTATTTTGGGTGCATCAACAGCTGAATCTGAAACTGCAGCTTTGATGTAAAATCAGACTGCTTACAATATGTTGCTACTTAAGCAATGAATCTTGCTGTTGGGAAAAAAAACTCGGTCTGCCCAAGATGCATGAGTTCAGCCTACTATGCTTAAACCACTCCACTTAAGGAAGGGTGGGCATGGATAATTAAAAACATAGAGCACACCTAGAAATTTGCTAGAATGTATTTCAGCTCCCACTGTTTTATCTTGTGCAAACTGAGACACTGCTCATGTCCACTGCAAAATAGTCAGTGCCATTATTTCACAATTGTTTTTGGAGTTTTTTTTAGTGTAAATTATGCAAAGTGTAATTATGTCATATATTCACAGAAAAAGAAGCAAAAGGAAATAATTTACTCCAGGAAACTTCACTAAAATTGCAAAGTAGATCAAACATCTGAACTACTTGAACTGTCTTAATATTGTTGCTTCCTCCCTGCTAAGATCAGAACAGTGCATGTCTTTTTTCTGTTATTTGGCTGATTTCAGGTATGGCCACCATATGCTCAGAGGCACATGTTATCAAATTCTAATAGGTTTTTTGCCTATTAGTGAATAATCTATTAGTGTGGCCAATCATACCCCCCGTTTCACTCAAATTCTCCATGGAACCAGTGGCATGTGGAAATAACCAACAGGATATGCCAGTGGATGCTGGTGCAGTTTCATAGCCATACCTAAAATAATTCACAAAACAATTTTACTGCTCAATTCTTGGAGTGTTCCATTTATTTTTCCAATGAAAACTCTGGCTGCAATAAATGTATTGCTGCAATAAAAACTTCGTTTTACGTATCATTGCATACCCTGCACCCAAATCTAAACAAAGCAAGTTTTCACAATCTCTTTTCAGCAAATCTTAAAATGTCAAAAGCAATCTAGCTTTTTTTAAAAAAAAAACCCTTTTGCTCTATAAAATCAAGAAGCTATATTTTTTATTAAGGTAAACTCTAGATAAGATTGTAGTAATTTCTAGTTAGTAGTTTACCTGTAAGAGATTATCTCCTTTAGATGATTGGTTAAGAGTTTTCCTCCCACGTTAATCCTAGAAACAGGAAATATGTTCTTTAATCTTTATATAATAAAAACATTATCGTATCTTTTTTATTAAAAATGGTTTTTACCTTATAATTGCCTCCTTCTTCTTTTTACTTCTGCAGTAAGGCACAATATGTGTAAAAGAATATCCACTGTCTACAATAATGCAACACAGTTCTGAAGGGTTATCTCGGAAGTATCTATGGGCACTGAGAGCCCCAGCTGAAAAACAATGCCATGTCATAGCGTCAGATAAGTTTATTAATAGGTAAATGTAAAAATAAAGTGTTGTAGCAATGCCAGGCAAAAACATATTTTTTCCAAAAAATAATCAGTAAGAGGACTTAACATTTACCATTTACTCTGAGAACTGCTTGGAACTGGTATTCTTCAAATAATATTTCATTCATGGACTCTTGTATTGAACTGAAGTTGAAATAAGGTTCCGTTATTATGATATTGGTATCTACAAAGTCTACCTATGAATATATAAAATGAATTCCTTGCTATTAATACATATGTTCATAATAATAAACATGTACATAGCACATTTTAACACACTGCACATATATTACCTCACTAATCTTTGTAAAGGTCTTGAAAGACCCCCTATCGCAGACAAGAGATTTTAGGTAAGAGTGACTTGATTAAGGTCATCCAAGACTAGGATGAGATTCGAACTAGAGATTTTCTCCTAACTCACAGTTTACACTTCTTGCCATTATCATACAGTAGCTCTCAGCAGAGCTAGCAGGAACACCTATCTAAAACTTGTAGGTTATGTAAGTTTAGTAAAACCTACATATCCTTACAGCGGTGGATTAATGGATTCAGTCAATCAAGCTACATTCCTATACCCATTTTCTTGAGAGTAAGCCCTACTGAACTCAGTGGGGCTTATTTTTGAGTAGAGATGTATAGGATTGTGTTATCAATATTCTGTATTATTTATTTAGCTTGTTGCCTCAACTGTAAACCATAAGGTTAGCAAAACACAGAAGTTGTCGTATAAATGTACCTTTACTTCCAGTTCTGTACATACCCCACAGTTTCGTCCTGTAGTAAAGTCGCACATATAAAGTAGGTAGCATATGGTCAATACAGCCGCTTTCGCTGGCTTGTCACCTCCTCTCATAATAGCTCCTGACCTTCATAGGCCTGGACAAGCTTGCCAATCAAGATGTATTTATCATTTTGATTTGTATCCTTCAAATACATTATCGGGGTGACTTACAATAAAAAATCAAAAACACCATAGGCTTACCAAAATGTATCATCCTGAATGTGAAGAGACAGTGGCCAACACAAGCCATGACTAAACACTGGCTGAGAAGTGTTAATGTCATGCTGCAACTTGGGGTGCAAATTCAGCAGGTGAATTAGGGTAGAATGAACCCCAGTTCTACAGAAAAATACTCAACACTGAGAAAAAAAGACTCCTCCAAGACTTGACTCTCATTTCAGAACCCACAAAAAGATATGCACAATTTTATCTGCTATTTACCTGTCTGAATATTTATAACACCTACATTGAACAAGTGCTCATTTGTAGAAACAGAAACCAAAGCTCTAATGGAAACAGTGAATGTCTTGATTTATAGACATTTATAGAAATCAAGGCTTTCACAGTTTAAATGAAAGCTGATATACAACCTTCAGCTATCAAAGAGTTGTTCAATAAGGTTATATTTTTCTATTTTTCCAGCTCTATATTCAAGACATAGAAAAGTGTTTTAATTACCTGATACATTTCTTTTCCAAAAAGATAGTCCCAGACTTGTCTCTGAACATCCCAATTTACCAAGTAGCCCTGTTAATTAAAAATATAGAAAAGTTACTGGTCTAACAATTTCATAATTGCTTAATCTTACATTATCCTTCAGTCTTTCTTTAACACACTACTGAAAGAAACCTAGTATCTTGAAGATGTTTTGATAACTGGGGCAGCTGTCCTAAAGATTTGATTTTGGTCTATGTAATTTTTTAAGGTCAGTTTTTTAAAAATATATATTTTTCCTATTGGAAAAGGAAAATGTTCAGAGTAAAATTATCCGGTTCTTGTTTATCATTTATAGTGCAATCATGTGCATTTCTATAAGTAAGAATGCTCTTCTGAAGTCAATGGGACTTACTCCCAAGTAAGTGTTTACAGGATTGTAGGCTTAATTTATAATTACTAAGGTGCGTAACTCAATACAAACAATAACCCCTATCTAAAGGACAATTTTATAGAAATGTTTCTCTCCCCTCTGAATTTAATTTTTTAAACATTCTTTATAAATATTTTTAACACTAGGATTGTTCAAAAACCACATCTATTCAAACACAAATCTTACTGAATCTTACCCTACAATTCTTGTGTAAAAAGATATCCATGCAATATAAATTACCTTCTGGAAAGGAAGTATATAAAAAAGTCCAGATGGATCTTTAATTTCATCGAGCTGGTTAGCTGTAAATGTCTTCAAACGAGCAGTCTTTGATCTAAACTGACAGTTGGGAATAACACTGTGGGGAGAGGGGGGAAATGCAGCAGCTTCCTTAATACACATTTAAAGAATTTGCTGTCGATGAACATCAGATTCTAAGAACCATTTTAGTGGTAGTAGTCCAGTGGGCTATTCAGATATAACGCTAAACATTGGAGGAGCAACAGTAGGTGAGACTCCGGTTTCTATACACCCTCTCCTTTTTCCAGTGTTGCAGTGTAGCGTTTGCTTCTGTTCTAGATTAAACACAGTTTGCAGAGTTGTCTGAACCCAGATAAATTGTGATTAATCTGAACTATGGTTGATGGATTATAAAGCTAGTTTGTATGGACAAGGTAGTCACTGTGAGTTCAGTGACGATTATTCCCAAGCAAGCATATATAGGACTGTAGTCTTGAAAGTACACAGGGCCTGAATGAGGACGTGAATTTTAAATATGTATAACATGATGAACATGAAGTGCTTTTAACACACAAAAATTAAACAAATATTATGGCTTGCTCCATAATATATTCAGGTCAATGATGGCCTCTATTGAGGGTATGTTGTTGTCTATACGGATTTGTGGTTCTAGAAGTAAATTAGGCTGAAAGGTGTCTTTAGAGTTGAAATGGTTACATGTATAAAGATCATATGGATAAGAAATAAATAGTCACATATCAATCCTGTTTGCTGGAAATACTTTTTGTAATCTAGTTTCTCAGAAGTTTGCTCACTCCTACCCAAGCTACTCCCAAATAAATACACTGGCTCTGCACATTTCTAATCATTCTTTAATTCATTCATAACTACCAGTTAATAGATTAGAGTCTCATACATGTCCTTATCAAACATGTCCACATCCACACGAGAAAACCCGTTAACCGACTGCCTGTTCCAAAGTATTTATTAGCTTCATCCAGCCCTCTTCATCCAAACCTCAAGCGAACTGAGGCTTCTCACCTGACATGAGCGTGACTGTACCCGATCTTGGCATTGTAGGCGCCGTTATCCAACACGAGGGTCGCCATTTTCCTTCTTGTTTAGTCTGTGCTCCGTTCCGCCTGCTATAAGGGGTAGGAGCTATAGGACGTGTAGAATCTCTGCTTCACAACCAGCTGCGAAGTCTATAGTCGCCGCCGGGTGGCTCCTCTCTTTCTCTTTGGTTAATGCGACTTAGCCCCGTTGCATGATGGAACAGTGGAGGACTTTCCGACGTGACAACAAACAGGAGAAAAGTAATAGAGATAGGAAAACAGAAGAGCTCCATCTCTTCCATTTGCTGTTATCTTCCTCGGAATGGATGTTAAATATAGACTTCTGATCTTAGACAAACAGTCAGTTTCAATAAAGTTTTCCCCTCTGCATTGAAACCGCAGAGAAATCAAGGATAACAGAATAGCTGTAACGCGTCGGTCCATAAAAGAAAGGCAGATAAGGAGTGTATGCGCTTTTTAAATCGGTTCTTCTGTTGTGTGAACTTTTCATTTTTGGGAAGTGTTAGGCATGCTATCCTGGTGAGATACCCGGATAGTATTAGTGTTCACTTACAATATCTGTATAGCAGCCTTATAATCTTTCTGCATCTGTATCACATGCGAGTACTGTACCAGGTTCAGCCTCCAACGCTCCTGCAACTTAAAGATAACAATATCCTTCAGACCTATCCCTCGTGCTTTGCAATACAAGGACAATACTGGACGGTTTCTTTCTTTCCTGCTAGTGAACGGACTGTTCCCATGACTTAAAGGTATGCCTGTGTGTCACATTTTTACTCACACAAGGCAAAACTGATAGGGCTATGAGGCATACGGTTGCCAGGTCAGAAATATCCCAAACCCTGAAATTTTGGGGGTGGGCCCGAGTGATTTCATGGGGTGGGCCTGAGTGATGTCATTAAGCGTGATACATTAAACGGCAACCACATTTGCTTGGCACATACAATTCATACAAAAACTATGCAAAATGACTTTATTCTGAAAGCTTTGGGAGAGTTTGCTGACTCAAGGTGTTTCTATACAGCCTGAATTGTGCATGTTTACTCAGAAGCAAGGTCCAATTAATTCAATGGCAATTATTCCCAATTGAAAAAAGGAAGTGATATTTTATTTTGATGGCAAATAGATGCTAAAATCCGTAACAAAGTTCATATTCAGTGACGAAGGAGTTAAAATAGAATTTAAAAGTCTGATTCACTCTCTGCACATCACCGTTCCCCTCGCATAGCGATCTTGGGGGACTGAGTGATCCTCGCGAAGAGAGAATGTAACAAGTAAATCATGTTTTGGTATTACGATATTTATAAATGTTACAAGTGGACCTGTCAGACAGGTAAAACTCCTGCTTAAAAGCAATAGCTATCAGTTTCTGCTGCAAAATCTCGACACACTTCTCCCTCCCCGCTAAGCTTCTGTGAGTCAGACGGTGAGGTTTCCAGGCCAGCGTGCCCTGGTACCTATCTTTTCTGGATATTATTACACTGAAGCTGGATTTAGCGTGGCAGCGCTTCTGGATTCATTCCTCCAGAGGGAAAATGTGACATCGCTTGCTTGCAGCAGCTCCAAGATAGCGCTTGTGGACCGCCTCTCATCGCCCTTCTCCGCCGAATCACTGCCCCAAACCGCTCTCTTTCTCGGTATAGTATAGGCGGGGGTGCTCCTGGCGCCTGGCACCGCCCTTCTCGCCGCCCAGAGCTAGCCTGTCAGCTGGCTCCACTGCAATCAAGATGGCTGCGGGGGCAGGGAGCGGGTGATCGGAGGCGGCTCCGCTCCCTGCTACAGGACTGGAGGAAACGCAGGGATGGGTCGACCACTGAGTTTCTTTTGCTTTCCCTGAAGTGGTGGGCTGAGACGTACAAGGTATGGCGAGCATCATCAAAAAGCAGATCTTGAAGCACCTTTCCAGGTCAGTGAAATGGAGTGGCGGAGCGCCCTTTTCGGGGCCGGTTTTACAGGTTTGACAGAATGACTTGTTAAGAAAGGGGCGAGTCTGAACCGCCTCATAAAGCGCCCCTTTCCTTCAGGCGTTGTGAGGCAGCAGGGAAGTGGTGGAAGAGTATTTGAGGGTATTGCTACCTGTTTGTGTCCCTTGTATCTGTGTGAAGTGCTGGACTACTAAAAATGTATCCTTAATTTTGAGTGTCATTGTATGCGTGGGTCTGAAACCGGGCAGGGGGGAACACTTGCACTGGCACAAGAAAGCTGAGGACGGGGAGATTAACAGGGGGAGGAGGGGTTGGCAACCCTATCTCACTCTCGCACCAGACTGTTGCTTGCTGCAGTCGAGAAAGCCAGGGCGATCATCCTCTCCGCCCCCCCCCCGTCTTCGCAACCTTAAAGGAGAACAGGGAAAAGCATGGACCCTGACCCCATTCGTCTGCCCCGGTATTAGTGCACGACAACTGAAGGTGTCTTGAGAAGGAAGCGCACAGGCAAGAGAAGGAAGCCAAAGACCGAAGTGGGTGGATTGTAAATTGTATTTGACACGTTGCTGTGGGAGGAGCGAGCGGCAGTTTGGCTGATGTCACCATGCATATTGTCTTTTGCAGACAGGTCTGGAGACGCCAGATTTGTGTGGGAACGACAAATCCACAAAAAAGCTTGGCAAGTTGTACATCATGCCAGGCAAAAAAGCTGTCTATCCAGGGTTTTACTTTGGCGTGGTGCCAAAAAAATAATTGTAGTGGGAACTGGGTTGTTCTTGGCTAAATGGATAAATTCTTTAAATATCTCTGATATTGACCATATGTTTAAAATAAATGATTATTTGAAAAAGGGATGTGCATTGAATGTTACATTCAAAGGCTGGCATGATAGTAGACAGTAATCAGTTGCTTGAGGTACACAAACTAGTGGGAATAGTTGGCTTGTGCTTCTAAGAAATGAAGAATTGGGGAATAGTGGGAACAGGGTGTGAAATCAAAAGTTCTTTACAACATTTGAGACCATCTTAGGGAATCTAAAAAATTCATGTTAAAAGCAAAAGGTTTGTGCAGTTTGATGTGATCTTTTCATTTTCTTCTTCCTTGAGAGATGCCCTATTTTTAGTGGGATGGTGGGGACCATAGCTCAGTGGTAGAGCACCTGCTTTGTATGCAGAAGGTCCCAGGTTCAGTCCAGTTAAAAAAGAGTCAGGTGGTAGGGGATGGGAAAGAAACCTTGCAGAGCCAGTGCCAATCAGAGCAGACAATATTAGGCTATATGTACAAATAGTCTGACCTGATATAATGCAGCTTCCTATATACTAACTAGGGATATCAGTTTCTTCAGAACTACCCTGAAGTTATCAGTCTGAGTGATTAAATAGATCATTACTTTAAAAAAGTCCAGAAGCATTGACAGAAGACATATTGGAAGTACGATCCTATACATGTCTACTCAGAAGTAAGTCCCATTGAATTCAAGGACCTACTCACTGGTAAGTGTTTACATTATTGCAGCCTAAGGAGAATGATTGAAGGTTGCTGATTCATAGGGTCGCCATAAGTCGTAATCGACTTGAAGGCACATAACAACAACAAAGGAGAATAACAAAGACTGAAGTACAATCAGTTGGAATTGTGTGTGTGAGGTATTGTATTTAAAATATGCCATAATTTTATAGTAGTTTAAAAAGATTGTAGTACTTTCTTTTTTTACATGTCATGAAACATTTAAGTTAAGTATACTCTTATTTCTAGCAATATGGTTTAGTAGGTAACATTTGAGGAAGTGTTGGATGAGTTTTTATAACTCTGGGCATTATCTGAGGGCACATAATACAGCAATCCTGATGAAGTTAAGCAGGCCTACCTTGATGGGAGACTGCCTGGGAGCGTCTTGAGTTCTGAAAACAAGGTGGAATATAAATTAAATTTTTAAAACAAAGAATCCCAACCATGGGTACCTGTTATGAGACTGAGACTGTAAAAGTGAGGTGTGTGTTTTAAACCACTTTCCCTCTTGGGCTTTTAAATACAACTACTGTTTTTTAAACTGTAATTCAAAACAGGAAAAAAGTAAATATTTTTAAAAGGCTTGTGGGGGAGCCCTACAATCAGAGTATGAAATGGTTCTGCAAGAGCTTAGGTCTTACTATTATTTATAAAGTGCCTAATGTTTCATAAGCACTGTACAGAGGTTTAAAAACTAGACAGGCCCTTCCCGCAGACTTACAATTTATTGAACCCTGTTTGTTGTATATAGTGTTTTGTTCTATATACTTTTATATTTTATGAGAATAAAAGTTTTAAAATTATTTTAAAAGGTATATCATTTAAACACACCTTTCAGAGGGATTTCATAGAATCAGAACAGTAGAGTTGGAAGGGGCCTATAAGGCCATCAAGTCCAACTCCCTGCTCAATGCAGAAATCCAAGTTAAAGCATAACTGACAGGTGGTTGTCCAGCTGCCTCTTGAATGCCTTCAGTGTTGGAGAGCCCACCACCTTCCTAGGTAATTGGTTCCATTGTTGTACCGCTCTACCAGGTAGCAAGTTTTTCTTGAGTTCAGCTGAAATCTGGCTTCCTGTAACTTGAGCTGATTATTCCATGTGCTGCACTGTGGGATGATCGAGAAGAGATCCTGGCCCTGTTCTGTGTGGCAACCTTTCAAGTACTTGAAGAGTGCTCTCATATTTACCCTCAGTCTTCTCTTCTCAAGGCTAAACTTGCCCAGTTCTTTCAGTCTGTCTTCATAGGGCTTTGTTTCCAGTCCCCTGATCATCCTTCTTGTCCTCCTCTGAACTTGTTGCAGTTTGTCTGCATTCTGCTTAAAGTGCAGTGTCTGGAATTGGCTGCAGTACACAAGATGAAGCATAACCACTGACTCCACTCCACCTGGTTAATGAAAGAGCTCTTGTGTAAGAGAGATAGCACAGTTAGAATGTGAAAAAATTGATCATTTCAATAGCAATTAGATTTGCCACAGAGACTCCTACGACACAAATTCACAGTACAGTACTTCTTAGGCTGAAACTCTTTCAAAGGGGAATAAGATCATGGAAGAGATGGGGGTGGACACCCCACCGCAGCAACACCCGCAGGATGCGGAGCTGGAGGAGCTGCTCGAGACACAGCACAAAATGATGCTCGCATGCTCCGATGGGCTTGGAGAGACCCCGCATGGAGCCACAACGAGGATGCGCGCCCAGGAGAGGCTGAGGTTGGACTTTTCCCGCCGCCAAACACCACCTCTTCCTCCTCCTCTTGCTGCTGCTGCTGGCCACGCAACTAGCTGGTGCAGACGGAGACGCTGGCGAGGAAGATTCTGAGGGGGGCCCCTCGAAGGCAGGTCCTCCTGGCTACGGGACCAGTCACTGAAGCTATGCAGACAAGGCAGAGTGCGCCTCTGATTTTCCCTATTGTGAGGGTCACATGCAGTCCCTCATCAACATCAACACAATGGCCACCCTCTTTAGCCCTCAGCTAAAGCCCGTCCTGCTCTCTGATCACTACCTGCCTCCCAGAGAGATGCTCCGCCTTCAGAACAATGGACACACAGGCTCGCTGAGGTTTGAGTCCTGGAGCCTCGCAGCCAGCCGGCGCTCCCGCCTGGGAGGAAGGAGAGGCAAGAGAAATGGCGGCAAGCCACACCAGGGGACCAATAACCTTTTACCTGTTTGGTGCCCTCCTCCATGGTCAACATAATTTCAGTTTTCTGACATTTTCATAGAGTGGGGAGGGTGGCTTATGGGCTTCCCTTGGTGAATTCTGACTTTTATACCGTGTTTATGGATATGGTTTATGTATTTTGCTTTGTAAATTAATTTGATATTTTATTGTATCTTGTGTATTCTATTGTAAACCACTTTGAGACCTTTTAGATAGTAAGTGGTCTATACATGGATGTAATAATAATAATAACCAATGCCGAATAGAGGGGAACTAGTCCTTCATGTGATTTGGAAACTAAACTTCTGTTAATGCAAAAAAGACAAATAATTGGGTGTTAGAACAAATTAAACCAGAACTATCACTAGAAGCTAAAATGATGAAACTGAGGTTATCATACTTTGGACACATAATGAGAAGACATGATTCACTAGAAAAGATAATAATGCTTGGAAAAACAGAAGGAAGTAGAAAAAGAGGAAGGCCAAACAAGAGATGGATTGATTCCATAAAGGAAGCCACAGACCTGAACTTACAAGCTCTGACCAGGGTGGTTCATGACAGATGCTCTTGGAGGTCACTGATTCATAGGGTCGCCATAAGTCGTAATCAACTTGGAGGCACATAACAACAACAGCAAATGCAGCCTAAAATAGCATTTACTTTTTTGCATCACACTGTTTGCTTCTGCTTGCGAACAACAACAATTCCAAGATCCTTCTATTGTTACAGTAGGGCCCCGCTTTTCTGCACCCTGCTTTTCGGCGTTCCACTAATACCGTGCCAGTGGGGCGATCAGCTGTAGCGCAGGGAGCTTCAGGGGCCAAGAGCTGTCAGCTGGAGTGCGGCAGCTGGAGATCCCCGCGCTACAGCTGATCGCACGCTATTGCTGTAGCGTGTGATGAGCTGTAGCGCAAGGAGCTTCAGCGGCCAAGCGCTGCCAAGCGGCTGGAGCTCCCCACGCTACAGCTGATTGCGTGCTACAGCTGATCAGCTGTAGCACACTATCAGCTGTAGCATGGGGAACTCCAGCTGCTGCGCTCCAGCTGACAGTGATCAGCTGGGGTGCGTGCGATCAGCTGTACTGTACAGCTGATTGTGCCGGAGCAGCAGCAGGCTTCGGGCTATGTCCCACTTTCTGGCGATTTTCGCTTTTTGGTGGGGATCTGGAACAAATCCGGCTGTATAAATGGGGACCTACTGTATTGTTTATTAGATGTATTACTTGCTTGATACTCAAAGGTCCCCAAGTCACTTACACAATGTTAAAACAAAAACAAATGAAACACACGATAAAATCATAACAATAAAAAAGAACAATAGCACTAGCACCCCCATGCGGCCACAAAAAGGTTTGGCAGCATGTTAAAACAAAACATTGTCTCAATCTTTCTCCCAGGCATTTGATAAAGTGCATCTTTACCTGGTGCCAAAAAGGTGACAATGAAGATGCCAAGTGGACCTCACTGGGGAGCATATTCCACAGATGGGGAGCCACAACTGAAAAGGCCTTCTCCCTTGTCACCACTCTCTGAGCCTCCCTATGAGGGAGCACCTAGAGAAGGGCCTGAGAGGAAGATCTAAGAGTCTGGGTAAGTTCATATTGTGAGAGATGTTCCAGAAGATATTGAGATCCTGAGCTGTAAAGAACTTTATAAGTCAAAACCAGCACTTTGAATTGGGCTTGGAAATGTACAGGCAGTCAGCGCAGTTGGAACAGGATAGGTGTTATATGCTTTTTTTCACCTTGAACCTGTCAACAGTCGGGCAGCTGCATTCTGCACCAATTAAACTTTTCAAAGGCAGCCCCACGTAAAGTGCATTGCAATAATCCAACCTTGAGGTTAACAGAGCATAGATTATTGTAGCCAGGTTATCCCTGTCCAGATAGGGTCGCAGCTGGGCCACCAGCGTAAGCTGATGAAAGGCACTCCACGCCACTGAGGCCACCTGTGTCTCAAGCTATAGCAGTGGATCCAGGAGAACCCCCAAACTATGAACCTGCTCCTTCAGGGAGAGTATGACCACATGTCAAGCAGGCCACACACCACACAGCCAGTCAGAGGAACCACCCACCAACAGCATCACAGTCTTGTTAAGATTAAGCTTCAGTTTATTGGCCTTCATCCAGTCCATTATTACAACCAAGCCTGTTTTGTTTCCTACCCTCAGTGTTCCACAGTTGTGCTTTTTAAAAAAAAATGCTTTGTAGAAATACTTATCTATACCTTTTCTATCTAGATATTCGAGTGCAAAGTGAACCATCACAAATGTGTGTACACTTGGATATAGTGCTTAACTTTTTTTGAAGTCTAACGTGAAAAGGCATGCAGTGGTATGAATGATATTCCCCATTCAAGGCAGGAATAAGCATGCCCACAATTGGTTGAGTATACCCTACCTATTGTAAAATACCTGACCAAGTGCAAATGGCAAGCCTTTTAGCTGTTGTGGAACTGTTCAAAATGGAGAGAGGCAACAAAGAAATAAACAAGGAAGTGAAGGGGACCAGTGTAAAAAAAGAATTCCTAATTGCTTTTGATTGAAAAACTACAATAAGGGTAGATGTACTCTGACTGAGAATATAAAATTACTTTCCTTTTCATTCTTTTCAATGGAATCTGACATTTATTTGTTATTTAAAGCATTTTTATCCCAGTCCAGCTGAAAAGGCTCTAAGAGCAGCGTGCAGATCAATAAAAAAAAGACAAAACTGACCAGAATTATTCTTGTTGGTTTTTACTTTCAAGATGTGATCGCATCTCATACAGTAGTTTTACAAAGTGCCTGCCAAAAATAATTTATTTCCTTTTGGCCAGTATAAAAGAAGCAAGAACAAATAATGCATTTTAATGACATCCTTTAGAATTAATTGTCATTTATTTTATAGCATACTAGAACACTGATGGCTTGAAACCTTTTTCTCAAACCACTACATGTTAATAGCATTGTGTTTTTTAGTACTTTAATATCTCATTGAAGTTTTACAGAATCTAGGATATTGGAATCAGATAATTGGACTTGATTCTTCATATCTCTCCTCCGGCCTGCCACTCCAGTTGGGAGGTTTAGCTTTGAACCGTTAACATGAAATAGCAACTTCACTGTAAAATTACTTAGTAACCAGAGCTACTTATTAATAGGCCTGTATATAATGAAAGGAAAGTACACATTGGCTGTGCTCATATGTCACAATAAAACACCACTAATGGTTTACCATGAGAGTGCAGATGGCTTCTGGTTTGCAAATTGTTTCTCCCTTAGTGAGAGCAGGAGGAACAAATCATGATCTCTGACTTAGTGTTCCATCTTAATTGGGAACTGTAGTTAGTTTCACTACAAACAAACCATGATGGTTAAGCCAAGGTTTAGTCTTGGCTTCACAATCATGGATTGTTTGAACAAAACAAACAGTGAACCCCAGAGATCATGATTTGTTGCTTATAGGGAGGAGTAATCTTGTGCATGCATGGTATACCATCAACTATGGTTTACTTTGATGTGTGAATGTGGCCTATATTTTCCCCTCATATATGAAAACCTGAATGGGCATCTTGTTTGGTGTTGATGGATGTTCTGTGAACCCCAACAACCAACTTTTTATTTCTATAATGCAATAAAGAGACAAACCAAAATTAGATGATAATGTAATGTAAAAAAATATTTCAATAGAGTCAGTCTAATCAAACTAATAATAATAAAACCTATGCAGCCAGTAGAAAAATACCAAGTGTAACCATCTTTGAAGCAAATACTTTTCAAATCAAATAAACTGTCCTAAATTCATTTAGTCTTACTATCACTTTAGGGTGCAATTCTAACCTCAGTTATCTGGAAGTAAGGTCCACAAGTTCAGTAGGCATTACTTCTGAGTAGATAATAAGGTGAGGATTATGCTGTTAGTTCAATAAAAACTATCAAATGTGTTTTGATACCTGTTCATCAGTGGTTGCTACAGAATCCATAATTCTGCTGTATTAATCTTTACATTTTAAAATATGGTTTTTAGGTTTTTAATGAGTAAAACACTTAGTTCTTGGTGGTGGGAGCCCTTCATAGTGTTTTGGTAAAAACAACAGTCTTACAGCACTTTAAATATGAAAAAAATTATTATGGCATAAGCTTTCATGGCCTACAGATGACTTCATCAAATGCATGAAATGTAATCCTGAACTGGCATCCACACACACGCATGGTGGTGAACGCTACCCCAAGACTCTTTAATGTTTTTGCCACAACAGACTAACATTCCTACCTTTCTAGAAATTGGTAAATAAAGTTTATTTTGGCACATTGGAACAACAGTGTTTTCTTTTCCTGACATATGCCTTTATGACATCTCAGTTTATTTACTGTTAAACTTATATTTGGTAATGAGTCATCTAAAGAGACCTATAGTTTTCTCATCATTTCGCACCTATTTCCATTTAAACTTCATCCCTTGCTTGTTTCCTCTGTCTCATACCTTGAGCAAACCGACCTTTTGCTTTCATCATGATCAAAGCAGTTTTTCTGAATTTCTTGGTCTCAGGTGATTGCCCCCTCCATCCACCATTTTACAGTATTAATGAAAATGTTATCTAAGAATACGTGTGCAGGCAGAAGTTACTTTGGGCTGCTGTTGTTATGTGCCTTCAAGTCGATTACGACTTATAACTTATGGTGACCCTATGAATCGGTGACCTCCAAGAGGTCTAGTTATATCTATATATATTATTTAGTTATATTAAAGGTAACTATTACCGATATGCCTGTAGTTCCCAAAGAGGTAAAGGCAAATAGTACTGTACCTTGTTGTACCTTGTCGTGAAGAATAAATGGAATGTATATGCATAGTTTAATATTTCTAATGGAATTTTGCTTCATTTTATTTGGGAATTCACTTCTCACTTCTGCTAATTGACAGCATCAGGAGCAGTTTTAGGCATTTATGTGAATGAATATTTTACATTGGAAACTTGATAGTGGTATGTTTTCAAGAATTACTGCAGTTCTCAGTAGAACAGTATTGTTACCAGTTTTGTTAGCGTGCAAGTGTGCTTATGTCTGAACCCATATCTTACATGTGTATTCATGGAAAAAGCTAATTTGGGGAATTGGCAATACTACTCTTGGAATCTTTGCTAGAGATGATTGCATTGGCTTTGATCACTTTGTGTGTTGGGGGAAATTTCATATTGACCAATGTTAGTGTAATTGCCCCAGGGAGCTAGCAATAAACACACTGAAGTTGCAGTTATAAAATAATAATGATAATTCATGAAAGCACACAGAGGTTTACATAGAGGTTAGTGGCTTTGCAGCTTGAAACACTCATACCGAGTAGAAGGGGGTAATAATACATTATGCAAGCTAACTACATATCCCTTGTTGCTTGGACCTCTCAGCCACTGTTGCACATGGGAGTGTGGAGAATGGTGAAAAGCTAGAGGTAGAGACTTGCCTTAAATGCAAGTAGGAGGCTGAGCTTTACAGACTTAGCTTTCAGCTGGGCTCCTACTGGAAGGAAGGGCAGGATATAAATCTAATAAATAAAATAATTTTCCCTGTCTCACAAGAGCAAAAGAGTGGGAAAATAAAGGAAAATGAAAAAAGTAAAAGAGCTGAGACGCTAATATTTACCTGTCCTGCGGTTGAAGAAAATCAGAGAAGTTTAGAATTTCACTTTAACTTAGAGGGGTGCCATCATGTTTGGACAGAGTCCATGTCTGAGAATCGGACACAATTTCTTTTTGGGATATTGGGAGACACCAGGATGTGGATCCCTATACACTGATGAAACCAGCAGCAGTCTCCCAGAATCATGGGATCCACTAATACAGCACAATCCTTGGAAAGTTAGGATTCATTAAGTTCTTCCATTTTTTATTTTAATTTGATATCTGTTGAATGCTCCCAGTCTGGTTAAAAATGGGAAAATCCTCTTCTAGAAAGGCACTGGTGGGTGCATCTCCACAGAAGAATCTTGACTAATCTCCAAGAAAAATACAGTTTAGAGGCAAGGAAGGAATTTTGCTACATTCTTTAAAGGTGTCCTGGCTCCCAACCAAGAAGCAGACTCAGGAAACTGGATTTTTCTGCATGAAGCTTGTCATGGCCCCGTCAGAGGACTCCTCAGATGAGGACGACTCGGGAGTAACAGCAGCAGACCCAGGTGCAGCAGGAGACACGGAGGAGCCTCCTGAGAATCCAGCTCCTTCTGCCCCTCAGCTGCAGAGCACCCCAGGGACAGCAGAGGCCCTGCAGCCAGACACAGACAGTGA
Organism: Rhineura floridana; assembly: GCF_030035675.1. Classification (NCBI taxonomy): domain Eukaryota; kingdom Metazoa; phylum Chordata; class Lepidosauria; order Squamata; family Rhineuridae; genus Rhineura; species Rhineura floridana. Next base: position 52,488,228 of record NC_084487.1, read on the forward strand.
ACAGGATACTCCCCCCTCACCTGCAGAACGTAGACAGCAGAAGGTCAGGCAGAAGAGAGGCAGGCCTGTCTCCTTAAGGCCCAAACGCTGAGGGCTCACACCTGCTGTCCATCCTGCTCTTTATAAGGCACACCTTGGCTGCAGCTTGTTGCTGACTGCAACGTCAGGCGTGGCTTTGTGTAGGCCTAGTTTCCCTGCAGCATCTCTTTGACTGACCTCCTTGGCAATTGATCCCGGACCTCCACTGACCTCGCTTCTGGACTTCTGACTCGGCAAGTACGCTTCGGATAGGCCTGGCAGATTTACAACCTGACTGCTGGCTAAGGACTTTCCTTCCCTGCCAAAGACCCAGGAATTTCCAGCCCCCCCTGACACTGCTGATGCAGTGTAGAGCTGACAAAGCTTTATTCAAGTAATCAGTACAGGAATGCAGCATCACACTCTAGGCATAAATAATAATACAGGAATACACTGGATTATCTCAGGATACAAACTAGACATGGTGAAGGCAGCAAAGTCTAAGTGTCGCAGCAGAATTACAAGCATTGTTAAGCTTATATATCAGAGAAAGCTGTAAACTGCCCAGAGAACTTTGGCTATGGGGCGGTATATAAGTATAATAAATAAATACATAAAGCAGAGACGGCACTCTGTGGGTTAATTCTCGGTCTTTGTAGCCCTTTTTTTTTTGCTAAATGCAAGCTCTTTTGAGAAGCTGATAGTAACTTCTCAAGCTGAAGCTGCTATCTGGCCTTTCTTCATGAACTTGGGGAGATAGGAGCTGGTAACTCTGGCTGGCCATTTTCACTTTGCTTCTCAGCTGGATGCCAAAAATCCTTCCCCTGTGCCATCCTGATTCCCTTCAGTGGAACTCACAATCTCCTTTCTAAGATCTGTACCCCACTCTACTTCCTCCCATTCCTGCCACAGGTTCTCTTTGGGACCCTCGATAAAAGGAACTGAGAAAGAAGCCAGCTCCTAGGAGCATTTGACCATAGCAATTGTGGCTAGTAGCCATTGATAGCCTTATCATCAATGAATCTTCCTAATCCTCTTTTAAAACTGTCAGAAGTTGGTGGCTGTAGGAGTGAATTCCATAGTTTAACCATGTGCTCTGTGAACGACTTTGTCTTGAATCTTTCAACATTCAGCTTCATTGGATGTCTGAGTTCCAATATTATATGAGAGAAAAGCATTTCTTCATCCAGTTTCTCCACACCATGCGTAATTTCATATACCCCATCATCGTTTTTCTCACTCACCTTTTCTCTAAACTAAAAAGCCCCAAATGTCATAACCTTTCTTTGTAGGGGAGTTATTCCAGCCCCTTGATCATTTTGGTAGTCATTTTTTGAACTTTTTCCAGCTCTACAGTATCCTTTTGAAGTGAGGCAACCAAAACTGTACACTGTACTCCAAGTACGGTCACACCATAGATTTGTATGATGGCATTATGATATTGGCATTTTTATTTTCTATTCCTTTCCTAATGATCCTTGGCATGGAATCAGTCTTTTTTACAGGTGCTGCAAACTCAGTCCATGTACCAAAGGCATGTTATTCCTTTTCCAGTGCTAATTGTAAAGTGCCAGAAAAGGTAATTGCATTTAGAAATGTCAGGTAGGCCATGCTAAGGGAGAGGCATTATCAATGACTTTTCCCAGTCAAATTTTGATTTCATATTTAGTTGAATTATTAGACCACATCAATCAAATATTTCTAGTTTGTATAAGCAGTTATGTGGGCAGCCAGTGATTGATGGTGGTAGAAATCTGTACACTCTAAACTGCAAAGTGGGAAGAAAATACTGTTACAATTGAAATTTAAAGTTGATTATTTTTCTTAATATAGGGGAGTCTTTTTATGCCAGTGTCTGAAAATCTCCAATAGTCAATTAATACTTATTCGGAAAATTAACTTATAGATCTGATGATCTTATCCTGTCCCTGATTTGTTTTGCCAATCACAATTTTAGTGCTTCTGAAGGGGTGGGTGAAACTATTTCAGGCAAGACTGTAATTTTGGCATGAAGTAGTTTCACTGCTTTCAGAAGCATTAAAATTGAGATTAGCAGTACAAAGCAGGCGCCTTATGTTTTACCCTTTAAATGTATGCTAAAAACTTTTCAGTGCCACCAAGCTTGTGCAGACAATTAAGAAAACATCTTTTCTAATAGTTGATCTTTGATTTTAAATTTTTACATGGTTTTTATTACTTATATGTATGAGTGTTGTAAACTGCTTTGACTTTTTTATGAATAGCAATATACATATATTTTTAGAAATAAGACTTTAATTTTAACATTATCCAGGAAAACTAAAAATTAGACATAGAGTTAGGAGAGGTTTTAGGTCAGTAGCAACAGTGCAGACTGTATGTGCGGAACTTTACCTGTAAAGGAGCAGACTTTTACTCTGCTACCATCACTGAGGCTTCAGACTTGGTAAAATAAATAAAAAAACTTAATGGGAAGAAATACAAAATAGATAGGAAAGGGATTCTAGTTCTGACTAACTACCTGTGTTGGAGGCACAAGGACCTGGCATGGTCTTTGCTCTCATGCCACAGGTGAGAGAGAGAAAGCAAAGATGTCTCCTCTCTCCAAGAGATGGAAAAGAGGCAAGAATGAGAGTTGGAAGGTGTGATCAGCATCCCTAAGAGGTATCAGTTTACACTCAATTTACAGAAAGGAATATTAGCAGATGAGCAAAGGTCAGGTACAGCCTAGCAACCTGGAGGACTCCTGATATGCGAACTCAATTCGAGGTGCATTCCCTGTTAGCTCATTAAGCTGAGTCATTCCCCATGTTGGGAATGGGTTAACCAAATCACAGTAAGTATGTGAAGGACACACAGCTGTACCGGATCAAAGGGGCTGGCTATAAAACACAAGCCCAGAGAGCCAGGCTGTGTGGGGGAAGATAGGAGTGTAGCTTATTTTGGTGATTATTTCTGTATGCACTTGGATTTTACAGGCACAAAGCTCAATAGTGTCGAAGTGGTTTCTTCCTGTTTGCCGGCTCAGGAGCGCTGTTACTCACACACCTCTGTGTCCTGTGCAACAAGTAACGTCTGCCTTGTTGGTTCGGGGCACAAGAGCTCAACATTCCCATAATTCCAACCCACAGAAACTGTAGGTGGTAGTTTTCTAATATCCCAAACAAAGCTGTGTATCTTTTATCTGCTTCCCTGGATCAGCTTTTGCTTGGAAAAATGTGGGACATGTTTTACCCCAGTATGGTAATTCTTAAACAGAAACTAAGAAAGAGACAGTTTTAGGGGGCATTTTTCTAGCCAGAGCCAAATTCAAAGATGTCTCCAGGTGATAAAATGCCCCCAAATAAAGCTAGAATAAAGACACTTATTTCCTTCTCTGTTGGTTTTTGCTTGAAAAACTGCATGGGGCATTTTTTTTTTATCTCAAAACATTAATGTTAGAAAAGTACCCCAATGGCAAACCCAACAGATTTCATGAGGCATTTTTTGCCCCAAGTTTATAGAACAAAAATTGTAAATGGTAAGTGGATGAATTTTGAGGACATTGTTTACTACTGTGCAAGGGACAATCTCCTAGAAGGGCAAACCTGTAGATCTTAAACATGCCATGTTGCTGGCATGAATACTTGTTCCTATATTTGGAAGGTTCTGTGACCTTCCAAATGTTATTGAACTACAACTCTAGTCATCCTTGGCCATGCTTGCTGGTGCTGATGAGAACTGTCGTTCAGCAACATCTGAAGGGCCACAGTTTTCCCACCTCTGCTGTATTTGTACTACTAATATTTTATTTACCTAATTACATTTATATCCTGTCTTTCTTCTGTCATGGAACTTAAGTGGTCTCCCATCCAGGCACTCACTAGACGCACTTATGTGCAGCAAGGTGGTGGCCTCATGTGCCGTCAGACTGCACCTTAAGACTATAGGTTTATATTGTTCCCTATTAAATTACTCGGGTGGGTTATTTTGGAAACCTTAAATTTGTGTTTAAATACTTACATTAGTCTAGTATCCAGTAAGTATTTTGAAATACCGGTCTGTAAGACCATACTGGTCTGTACTTCTTGTATAAAGTTCTTGTGTTCCTGATGATGCTAAAAACACTTTTTCATTGTCCTTGTTTAGATAAATACACTACTTCCATAAGAACGTAGGCATGTGATGAGACGTAAATTGCAAGTTGACAGGATTACAGTATATCTGTACTTCAGGCAGGTTAACCAGCTTTTCTCCCATCTCCATTTTTTTGTTGCATTCCTTCAATTTCTGTTTGTGTGTTCTTGTTTGCTCTTGTAAGATGTTCAGGGTTGTGTTGCTTTTTTTTTTTTTTTTGCTTTCCCTCATTGTAGTTTGAGTCATATCTTTACCCAAAGACGTTGTGGGTATGTTTTGGAACTACTGATTTTGAATCTGCTTAGCATTCCAAAGGATCTTGTATTCCAGAAAATCAGCATAGGACTATTATTTTAAATCAATGTATCTGTTTTGGATTCTCAGAGGTTTATATTCCATCGCTGGAATTCTGTCAGTCCTCTGTCTTTCTGCTGGTTCATTGTTTCTTCCATTAACCAGGCTCACATTGTTGGACCTTTTCTTTTGTTACTCTACTCTCCCACTTTTCTGTTCCATAATATCATTTCTTATTTTCCCTTTTGATCTTCTTCTGTGATACAACATGAGTATTGTTCCTTTCTGGCTTTTTTTGTTTTCCGCACTGCTCCAATTTCTTTTGGGCTATCATTCTTTTCTCAGTTGTGTTTAGATCAGCAGTGAGTTGTGAGGATAAAATATCTGGACCCCCATAGATTTACCAGCTGTTTCTGCAAACAGATCATCCTTCCATAAATTATATCATCTTTGATACCCTTTATTAAAATCTATTCCTTCTCTCTTTTCAAGTTGGAGTACCATATTTGTAATCTATTTTTCCTTCTAAAGGAATCATTGCAGTGTTGGTGGCACCTAAGGATAACAAAACAGCCAAGCCATGGAAGGATTACTATACACTTACACTTACCACAGTAATTGGAGATTGCCAGGAAAAGCTTTTTTTCAGAAAGCAGGAACAGCCTGAGAGCAAGCTGAATGACTTGTGGGTTGGTGGGGTGGGGATGGGGAGGACCTAGGAGCTTTGAGAAGTCAAGAGGCCCTTGGAGTGTGAACAAGTTTTATTATTGATAAAGAAATTGCAAATTTATATGCAAGTGTGAAATGTCATAACTAAAATACACACAGCCAGAGACCAGAATCTGACTAAAAATGAGGTTTCAATAGCAGAAACTTTGTCTTAGTGGTGGCATACTGGTCAGATAATCAATAATTTTATTACAGTCAATAGACCAAAAATAAAATAAAAACATACAGTACACCAGAATCTCAAAACAGATTCAAAAGTGTGACATAATAACTGTCACACATTATTATGTCACTACAGTAATCTCGGGTTTATCCCTGGAAATGATCCTTCCAGTTTCAGATGGTGAGTTGTTCTCTTGTTCTCACTGTTACTGATATAAATTTGGTCACTATCAGTGACTCCTTTGGGGTTTTATCTTCCATCACATATTCAACATAAAATTGAGCTGACTGGTCAAATATTGTAAGTTAGCTACCAAATATTTGACAGCAACCAAATGTTCCAAGAATAGCACTGTGGTGTTCTCCTCTTTTAATTCATTATAGTTTCATTTGTTAGCAAGACTGGGCACGAGGACAACTTGACCCCTAGTTTTGCAGCAGTTGGGGGTACCTTTTGTCATGGGCCACTTGCTATTACTGCAGGCATCTAGCAGGAGCACAGAGTCATTGGTAGCAAAGGCTGCTTCCTAGTATAGATAGTGTGCCAGGACTAGAAAGACTCAGGTTCAAATCCTCACTCCGCTGTGAAGTTCTGCAAAATAAAAATATAATAAAAATAAATAATTACAATTTTTAAAAAGTTAATACAATTGCTTCATAACTTTTACTGCCAACCGTAGCATGGAAGCTTTAAAAGAACTTTACTATTATTGGATAACGTTTGACTGGTCAGTGAGAACATTCTGTTTGGCTGGTCAAATGTCCAGCCCTACTCTGACCCTTTAACTTTAAAAAAAAAGTTTATTTCTTTTGTAGTAAAGAAGGGAATCAAGTTGCAAATGTGGCGCAGTTCAGGAACTAAAATGATAACATTTTAAATACTTATACAGTATATTTTTCTGATGATAACAGTGTCAGAAGACAGTGTAGGTACTGTAGACATGCATAAGATTACTCTATTAATGGTCACTTAGCCTAAGTCAATGAACACCATTTTAAGATGAAATGGAATAGCAGAATTACACTGAAATGCAAACTTCAGACTTCTCATTTTTGTTGAGACAAACCAAATCAGTATAACTCATGATAGCATCTGCTAATGTTTTGATATTTAGTTGAGACATCCAAAGCTGATTTCCACAGACAAAATCCTTAAAGATTTTCAAACATATTTTCTTTATTTTGTATATGTTTAGATATTGTATGTTTTCATCAGTTATAAGCTGTGTAATTGCTTCATGGTAAAGTAACTCCACTGTTAATGTATTATATTTTAGGTTCACCAAAAACCTGTCACCTGACAAAATCAACTTGAGCACCCTAAAAGGTGAAGGTCAGCTGACTAATTTAGAGCTTGATGAAGAAGTGCTTCAGAACATGTTAGATCTTCCCACCTGGCTTGCCATCAACAAAGTCTTTTGCAATAAAGCATCTATTAGGGTAAGTAAGGGATCATGCTAGCACAGGAATAAAGACCAATTTTCTTTCCATTTTGCCATTAAAATATTTTAAAACTAATTGTCATTTTCATTCTCAATCAACTGTCATAAAGAAAGCAACAGATAACTATAAATGTTTCTTAATTTTATTATCCATTTTACAAATAGGTAATTTATATGCACATTGCAGTGAAAATGAGCTAATAGTCTATTAGGGTTTTAATCTAATTACTCTTTCTGAAATATCAAATTATGAGGCAAATCCAGGGAATATTTCAGCAGCAGGTTTGCTTCCTTTTAACTATAGCCTCTTTTCTTTTGCAGCTGCTTATTTTTTTTCCTGGCTGAGTTCTTATTTGCTGTTTTCTTTTTCTAAGGCTACAGGGATGGCAGTAGATTGAATAGTATATAACATGGCCACCATCTTTTAAATTTAGAGGATAGTAGATGCCGGGGGCAGGATGTGAAAACTAAGATATACTATAATCTCTGTAGATTAGGAAAATGTCTGTCAAAAATGGAACTGCATGCACTACGAAATATAGGTGAAATTATTAGCACCATTAGTTCCAACAGTGGTGATAACCTAGATATCTATCTAGTTAACTGAATTATAGGCATATAGCTTTTTTTTTATCTTGTCTCTGGATAAACACCAAGCATGTAGTCTCAAAAGCAAGGTGAAGGGGATTCCACCTCCAATAGCCGTGTGCACACATGTGTGTACACATGTGCACAGTTTCTTGACATATGTAATCAGAGAGAACCTTGCACAGAGCTCATCCTTATTGAATCAGATTTGTACCTGCTTCTTTAACTATATCTTCCTGGTTTCCTTAATTTGAGTGTCACAGACTATAATTTGTTTATATGGTAATACAATACATCCTGACTTGAGTTCAGTTGCAACTATTTGCATATATTTCAGTACCTAACAAGATGAGGCAAGCCTGTTCTTCTGCATGCAGAATTGATAGAAGAGAGACATTTGAGTCTTATGTGTATTGGTATATGCGAAATGAGATGTCACATTTACTTCAAGCTTTTTTGAAGCAGGTCAGTGGTGACTGCATATTTTCCATATGAGGCCGGCCATCACTGCGGGTATTAGCTCCACCTATCGTGCGAAGGCAAGAATGTTTTTGAAATCTAGACTAAGGGCGTCAAGCCCCTCCCACTCTCCAGTTCATTCTTGCCTTCGTATGAACAAGATTGAGATTTCTATAGCGTAGCATTTAGCTAAGTGTTTTGTGTTGTTTGTGTGTTTGTATGACAGGGCGTGAGGGTATTGTCATTTGTGTGTATCCAAGTGCTTCCCTTCCCTCTGTCTTGTATTAACACTGTTTGAGATTCCTGGGGAATTCCCTTGGGGGGGGTTCTCTCTTGCCGGGGCCGTTTCTTTCCCCGGCTTTTTTAGCCTTAGATCTTAGAGAGACCGTGACTGCGGGTCTCTCCATCCTTAGCGGGAGCTTGCGGCTGCAGCTCCCTGCTTTACCCCTCGTTTGTTCGTGCCTTCACGAATGAGGTCGTTTGTTTTCGCTGCCATCCCGAGCTCTGCTGTGACAGTTTGCCTCGTGGACGTACTTTTAAAGTTCACTCAGGGAGCCTGCAGCTGCGGCTCTCACCTTGGAGAATTTTTATCCGTCTGAACTGCTTCTAAGTCCCGGCTGTCACACCCAGACTTGTGGCTTTAATTCCTCGCCGCAAAGTCTCTGTAGTCGGCGGCGGCGGCTGCTTCCTCTACTGCTAGAGTCTAGTAGACTGCTCTACTGCGCTAGGCAGTCTTTCGGCCAGTTCGCTGTTGCACCTCAGCGTCCGCCATTACTCCTCTCCCTCCGCCATTTTAAGTGTTCCTTTTCCCGCTCCCTTTACAGGCGCCATCTTGTTTGTCCCGTTTTTTCCCGCCCTTTTTGTTTTCGTCTTTCCTGAACTAAACAAAGGGGGTTTCTTACCTTGAGAAAGTTTTCTTGTATGTGAGTTTTCAGACAGAACTAGTTAGCTCTACAAGAGTCCCCCTCTCACTGGCTTATACTGCTGCCTATTGCAACATTGGCCCTCTGCAGCTACTGAATGTAACTCCGCTGCTGTTTGTTCTGCACATTCTGCCCAACTTGTGGCCGTCGTCCAGCCAGTTGCCCCTGTACAAACAACAACTGCTTTGAACTGTACATTCTGCCCCCTCTGTGGCCGTGTACCAGGGCGCTCTATCCTGTACATTTTGCCCCCTCTGTGGCCGTGTACCACGCCTGAAATCTAGTCTGCATTATATTGACACTGTTACCATCGTACATTCTGCCCCCTCTGTGGCCGTGTACTTAGCCATCTGCCCAGTGCATTCTACCCCCTCTGTGGTCGTGTACTGCACCTGTTCGGGTCTCTACATTCTGCCCCCGCTGTGGCCGTGTACTGCACCCATAGTGAATATAAGATGGGGGAACAGCCAGACATGTCTCAGACAGCCAAGCCACAACCAGCTAAGTCAACTAAGACTAAGCATTCCAAAGCACTGGCTAAGACTAAACATCTTTCCAGCCACAGCAAACCCAAGCGTCCACGCTATGCTTCTGTTCCGACCCCCACCACAGCAGTCCAGACACAGCTAACGGATATATTTCATTCTCCCGCTGCTTCTTCTGACGAGGAGGACTTTGCTGGCTTTCCTACTCAGCCAACACTTAACCAGCCTCCTCCCATATTGCCGCCCTGGGCCTATCCTACGTCACAGCCCACTGAGCCACCTACTCAGGTACAACCATCTGCTTCAACAGGGCTGCAGCTGCCTCATGAGTTTTTCACAACTAATTTATTATTTATTTATTTAAAATACTTATACCCCGCCCTTCTTCCGAGGAACTCAGGGCGGCTCACAATTAAAACAATAAACAATCAGAACAACCAATATACATGTTAAAAACAATTAAAAATAGATTAAATCAAAATAGATTAAAACTATAACATTTTCAGTTAAAAGCCCGCCTAAATAAAACAGTCTTCACCTGGGCGCGAAAAGATGATAGCGAGGAAGCCAACCGAACCTCGCTAGGGAGGGAATTCCACAATCTAGGGGCAGCCATTGAAAAGGCCCTATTCTGTGTCTCAGCAAGAAGAACTTGCGAGAAAGATGGAATAGTAAGGAGGGCCTCACCGGATGATCTTAAAATCCGGACAGGTTCATAGAGGGAGACACGGTCTAACAGATAGCCTGGACCTAAGCCGTATAAGGCTTTATAGGTCAAAACCAGCACTTTGAATTGTGCCCGGAAACAGATTGGCAGCCAGTGGAGCTGGTATAGCAAAGGAGTAATATGTTCTTTGAACCCAGCTCCAGTTAACATTCTGGCTGCTGCTCTTTGTACCAATTTAAGTTTCCGAGCAGTCTTCAAGGGCAGCCCTACGTAGAGCGCGTTACAGTAGTCTAATCGGGATGTAACTAAGGCATGTGTTACCGTAGTCAAGTCTGACAGGTCAAGGAACGGGCGCAGCTGGCGCACTAATCTTAATTGAGTGAAGGCACTCCCGGCCACAGCAGAGACCTGCGCCTCCAAGCTCAAAGTCGAGTCCAGGAGTACTCCCAAGCTGCGAACTTGAGATTGCAGGGGGAGTGTAACCCCATCCAGCACAAGTTGAATCCCTATTCCCTGATCCGCCCTCCGACTGACAAGGAGCACCTCTGTCTTGTCAGGATTTAGTTTCAACTTGTTTGTCCCCATGCAGTCCATCACTGATACCAGGCAGCGGTTTAGGACCTGGACGGCTTCCTTGGTTTCATTAGGTGGAAAGGAGGAATAGAGTTGGGTGTCATCCGCATATTGGTGACACCGAACCCCAAAACTCCAGATAACCTCTCCCAGCGGTTTCATGTAGATATTAAATAGTATGGGGGACAGGACTGAACCCTGGGGGACCCCATAGGTCAATGGCCAAGGGGTCGAGCAGGTATCCCCCATAACCACCTTCTGGGTTCGCCCCTCTAGGAAGGATCGGAGCCACCGTAGCACCATGCCTCCAAGTCCCATCCCAGGGCATGCTGTCATTTTTCACTCAAATGCAGTCACTACCACAAGTTACCGCCATACCTCAACACACTGTGGACCAATATGTATGTCATGAGGCAAATCCTTCCTGCTCACCAAATCCCTTTGACGTAGCTAGAGGAAGATGTATTGATGACACTTCATATGGAGAGGAGTCGCCCTTTGCTGATCATGCTGAAGGAGACGAATGGAGTGACTATTCGGAACATGAGGAGGATACATCGTATCGCCTGTTTAATGCCTCAGATTATCAGCCTCCAGCTTGCAGGGTAGTTAACACCCTGGGTCTCCAAGCTGCGCCTCCAACCGCTGCCATTACAGCTATTAAAGGGGCCAGGGTTCTCAAATCCCCTGCACCTACTGAGCATTACATCCCGGTGCCGGATCCCATTGCTAAACTGGCCACCGAAGAATGGTCTCATCCATTCCAAACTCGCTGCTTCAAGAACCTGGCTGACAAACTTTACTCTCTAGCACCTGACTTTGCCACCAAGCTGGCCGTTCCCGGCATAGACGAGCCGATCGCTAGCCTAGTTTTGTGATCTCTTTTGCCTAGGGAAGGAGAATCCCAACTAAAGGATGCTACTGAGCGAAGATTAGACTTCGCTCTCCGCAAAAATCATGAGGCCACTGCTTTCTCCATGCGAGCCTCCGCATCAGCTTCTGTCTTCTCCAGGGCAGCAATGATGTGGCTGGATGACCTTCTAGAGGACCCTAACCCAGATCCTGTTTCTCTCAGAAGGTCACTGATAAAGTTGCGCAAGACAGCGGCGTTTGTAGCTGATGCCACTTTGGATGCCACTCAACTGGGGGCACGAGCCATGACAGCTCAGATAGTCGCTCGACGAACCCTCTGGCTTTGCCACTGGCAAGCTGACACTACGGCCAGAGTGAATCTCTCTAGGGCACCTTACTCCGGATCTTTGCTCTTTGGCGAGGAAGCTCTAAAGGCAGTGCTGGTTGATCCCAAAGACACTCACAAACCGGTTTTGGCCACTGTCAAGAACTTTGAGCACAGGCCTTTCAGGCGATTTCCCTCCTTCCGCACTAACCAGCCCTTTCGAGGAATGCGGCCAGGAGGACGAGGCCGCGACTTCCGATCCCATGACTCCAGCCCTTTCAGGGGAACCTGGAACCGCCGTTTCCAGGGCAGAGGTCAGTACCAAGGGCGCAGAGGTACCTCATCGTCCTCATATAGGGGAGGGTCTCGCCAGCGCAAACAGTACTAATGCACTACCTGTTGGTGGCAGGCTGCTTATGTTTGGAGGCCAGTGGCTGCGTCTGACTAAGGTCGCCTGAATCAGGGACCTCTTTTGTTCTGGCTATGCAATAGAGTTTTGGGTGACCCCACCAGACAAATTCCATCTATCCCCTTGCCCCAGGGCACCGACCAGGCACAGCATCATGCAGACAGCTATACACCACCTCTTGGACATAGCGGCGATAGAGCCAGTCCCTACAACAGAGAGGTCAGAAGGGGTGTACTCCCTCCTATTTGCTGTGCCCAAACGAGATTTGTCATGGAGGGCGGTATTGGACCTCAAGTTCGTCAACCGTTTTGTAACATACCGCAGATTCAAAATGGAATCCCTTCACTCCATTACTGAAAGCCTGCAAGAAGGAGACTTCCTGGTTTCTATCGACCATTTGCATAGCCCACAGAAAGTTCCTTCGGTTTGCTTTTGGCCCCCAGCATTTTCAATATAGAGCGATGCCGTTCGGCCTCTCCTCTGCTCCGAGAGTATTTACCAAAGTGCTTCTCACCTTAGTGGCTTACCTCCGGATTCAAGGGGTCCATCTCTACCCATATCTGGACGATATTTTAATATGGGCAAGCTCTGAGGAGCTGGCTCATCGTCATTTAACGATCACTCTCAATGTTTTGCAGGCCTACGGCTGGCTTGTCAACTTCGACAAAAGCCATCTTCAACCGACCCAATGTCTACTACATCTAGGGGCGATGTTGGACACCCTGCAGGTGATGGTGTTTCTGTCTCCAGATCGCATAACTGCCATCACAAACATTGCGAGGTCCTTGATGCAACAAACATCTGCAGACGTCATGCTGCTAACCAGGGCGCTCGGAATGTTAATCTCTACCATCCATATTGTGCCATGGGCTCGAGCCCACTCTCGCCACCTTCAGTGGGCTTTGTTGCCTTTTCAACAGGACATTGCCAACTCCAATCATCGCACAGTTCCTTTGAGCCCCGCACTGCGTCTTTCATTCCGCTGGTGGACGAGGGTTCAACATCTTTCCAGGGGCACTCCGTTCAGAGAACCTCGCAGGACTGTTGTCACCACGGATGCTAGTCTCATCGGCTGGGGAGCACACTGCAACTCCCAGTACGTTCAGGGGGTTTGGTCCACAGCAGAGCAGACTCAGAGCATCAATTGGCTGGAGCTCAAGGCGGTTCACTTAGCTCTACTTCATTTTCAGTCTCTGTTCCCTTTGGACCATGTTCTCATTCGAACGGACAACACATGTGTAAAATCACATTTGAACAGATGGGGTCACCAGGTCCCGTCCTCTGCAGGACCTAGCTTCCCTCATCTTCGTCTGGGCAGAACAACATCTTCAATCCCTACAAGCAGAGCATCTCAGAGGGATTTGGAATGTGACAGCACACTGGCTCAGCAGACAACAGGTCTTTCCGGGAGAATGGAAACGTCATCCGACCATTTTCCATCGTCTCCAGTGTCGGTTCGGCGTCTTTTCAATCGACCTGTTTGCTTCCAGTCACAGTTACCAGCTTCCCAGGTACTTTGCCCGATACCTGGACACATCAGCGGAAGCAGTGGATGCTCTGTCAATACCGTGGCCAGACGGTCTTTTGTACGCCTTCCCTCCAATACCGCTGTTAGCCAAAACCTTGAGGAAGGCGCGGAGCGAGAGGGCACAGTTGGTTCTGATAGCACCACATTGGCCACGCCGACCGTGGTTCTCAGATCTTCTTGCAATGTCGGTGATGGATCCTTGGACTCTTCCAGTCAGTCCAGATCTTCTATCCCAGGGTCCGGTATGGCATCAGGACCCCACTTGGCTCAGTCTAACAGCATGGTGTTTGAACGGGGACATTTGAGGTCGGCTGGCCTGTCTGACGCTGTTATTGATATTATCTTAGCCTCGAGATGACCATCTACCACCCGTATTTATCAACATACTTGGGTGGCTTTCTCCAAGTGGTGCCAGTCTCACCACTGCGATCCATCCCAGGCCACTATGCATCAGGTGCTGCAATATCTCCATAGTGGCTTTATGATGGGACTCAGACCCAACACCCTACGTCACCATGCGTCCACTCTGTCGTCCATCCTTTCAGTGTCCTCCACTATTTCCTCACATCCGTTCATTAAACGCTTCCTCAGAGGCACTACTTTATGTTCACCGGCTGTAGTCCACCGTTTTCCCTCATGGAGTCTGTCCAAGATCCTGCAAGCTTTACAACGCCCTCCATTTGAACCCCTTAGGACTGTGCCTTTATGTCTACTGTCCTTCAAGGTCTTGTTCCTGGTCGCCATCACCTCTGCCAGATGAGTTTCGGAACTGGGCGCATTGTCTTCTGCCCGCCATCTCTGTGTCTTTCACAAGGACTCTGTTGTGCTGAAAACTGATCCTTCCGTCCCAAGGTCAATTCAGTTTTCCATTGCAATCAGGACATTGTACTCCCTTCATTTTGCCCGAACCCCACTCATCCTCTAGAGAAGGCTTGGCATTCATTGGATGTTCGGAGGGCTCTCAAGACCTACCTGTCTAGGACCCAGGAGATTCGACGAACGGAGTCTCTGTTTGTATCCTTTCATCCATGGTCTATGGGGTATAAAGTAACTAATTCTACATTATCCCGCTGGTTGCGAGCCTGTATTGCTTTAGCTTATGAAGCTCTTCAGCTTCCAGTTCCTGATAGTATCACAGCTCATTCCACCAGGTCAGCGGCTACTTCTGCTGCCTTTGCTACCAACGCCCCTGTTGCTGATATTTGCAGAGCAGCTGTTTGGTCTACCCCACACTCGTTTATAAGGCATTATAAAATAGATCGTTATGCCTCTGCCGATGCTTCTTTTGGCAGACGAGTGTTGCAACAGGTTCTTAATGACAACATGTGGGTGGTCCCTCCCTATTATGGGCTGCTTTGGTACATCCCGCAGTGATGGCCGGCCTCATATGGAAAATGGACCATTGGTCTCACCTGAAGGGTGATTTTCATATGAGGACGGCCATCACGACCCTCCCAGTTGGAGGATGTATAGAAGTTTTAATAAACCGTTATATATTACTGTTACGCTATTGCATTTAAAGTTACTAGGGAAGTCAAGACTGCTAGTTCTGTTACATCGCTATGTTAGAGTCATGTTATTATGCATGTTATTTTCCTGCTGGCAGGCCTGTTGGCCCTGTTTTTGTATTTTAGATATTTCTCTATAGACTCGCTGCGAATGAACTGGAGAGTGGGAGGGGCTTGACGCCCCTAGTCTTGACTTCAAAAACATTCTTGCCTTCGCACGATAGGTGGAGCTAATACCCGCAGTGATGGCCATCCTCATATGAAAATCACCCTTCAGGTGAGACCAATGGTCCATTTTCTTTAATACTTTATATATATTTTCTTGCAGATACCATGGACAAAATTGAAAACACATCCAATCTGTTTGGTGAGTATGGATTTTGGCTTCCCAAATCATCTATGTTGGAATTGTGATATATTTGTAATTTTCTTACAATCATATTGAAATCATTCAGTAATAGCTAGTGGAGAGATGTTTTGTCGTTTTAGTCATGCTATAAAAAGGGGTGATGCTCAAAATCTGAGGATCCAAAGATTAGTGAAGCTAGTTCTGTGTAGGGCTTGAGAGTTGTTTTATCAAACAGGAGCACCACATGATGCTTATGTATTCATTCAGAACTTTATTACTTTGGTTTTTAAAGGAAATATTTAGGCTCTCCTCTCCTGCTTCTCACCACTTGTTTAGTTTCAATTATTTAAACAAATATTTGAAGAATTTATGAAGAATATTACTGAGATTTTTCATAGTTGTACTTGGGAAAATTCAAATGCATTATCCCCAGGTAGTCCGAAGACAACAGCAGGCAAAGCCATGGTTTAACCTAGTTTTACAAGAAATAAAGAATGCAAGTTTTTCTTGATGAACTACCTGGAAGAAAATATATACATAACAAATATAACCATAGGAACTGGGCTTTCATGTGAGGATTGATGATAGCACAAGTGCCTCATGCAGTATGATTCAAACTATTTTTATATAGATACAGCTTCATTCAGATGATAGATGTCTCACTTCCTTGTCTGCAAATATTTCAGAAAGCATTAGGAAATTTGGAAGTGGGCCACCTTCTTCTCTTTACTGATTCTCTTTACCCTGTTATGTTCTGACTTCTGATACTCCTAAGATGGTTTTCATGTTGCAGATAGTCAGGCAGTCTTAAAATAACTGTGGGTGACAGAGTTGGGAGTTGGGCCTAAAGGCAATATTGTTCTCCTCCTCCTTCAACAGAAGTGTGAACATTTATGATACTCTGGTTCACATGCTGCTCCTTCTCAAGCATCAGAGGTTAAAATATCTAAAGAGTAGTCTGATCCAATCTTCTGGCAATACAGCTGCCAGATTGGGGATATCATGTCAAACTCTTCCATAAAGCCCCTAATGACAGAGGTTTGTCATTTAAAGTAAGCTCCATGCTAGCTGAATTGTGATGATAAGCTAATGATGAAAGGCACATTTCTTATGTATGAGCTTGCAGAAGCCAGCTTTTCTTGTCTCATATTGGTACAGAAGTAGTTTGTTCCAAATGATAAGATTAGATCAGGAATTCAGACTGCTCTTTTCAAAGTAATGTGTTTTGTTTCATTTGCCTAGTAATGTTAGCTTAATTTTTTAACTTGATTGCAATACTGACATTCATGGAAAGCAGTTTGATGATACATAATTGGGGTATGGAACAAGGTCTTGCTTTTCCTTAACAACTTTTACTTAGCTCAAGTTTTGTATATATTAAAAATCTAGGAAATTAATCTTATAGAGGCAATTTTTATATAGTGTTTGGAAGAAATCAGCATGATGGCAGCCTAAACTGTGTGTTGAAAATTTGCTTTCCATATGAAAATACCACTGCTTATTATCTTATTAGACATTATACTTTTCTTAGCAAACAATAGTATGGAGAATTCTGCACTTAGACTTGTTTCTTGGTGTTGAGAGTCATAGGGTTTTCAGGGTTAGATAAAAACTAGATAAGAAAGTTCAATAGAGTTAAATTGTGACATAACACTGGAAATATAGGATTGTATCCAACAAAGTTATCCTGTTCATGTGAGGACTTGCCCTCCCTCTCCTTCCCCTGCACCCCTCACCAGTCTTCCTCAGAGGGTTGGGAGGATCTCCAGAACAGATTTGAGAGGGTGCAGAGGGGAGGGCAAGTTCCATTTTGGAAATCTTTGCAAGGATGGGATGACTTGGTTGCAACCCAATACATTTGACATGCTCTTCAAGTGTTATAAAGTAAAACGCACTAACCAAATTATTCTTAAAACGTTTTGACATCTATTTTCAACTACTCTCATTCTTGTTTTAATTCTGTGAGTTGGCTTTAAATTAATGAGTAACTGAATGCGAAACATTTAAATTGTTCTAAATTTCTCTTGCAAATCTAAAGTCACTGGATAAAGTAATAATGGAAATGAGTACATGTGAAGAACCACGTCCTCCTAATGGACCATCGCCTATAGCAACTGCATCAGGGCAAAGGTCAGTTACTATTCACATTCTGCAATAGAATTAACAAGGATGTATGCAGTTAAATCTGAGGAAAATGAGTTAAAGATGTTTATATATAGCATGTTAACTAAAATTGGGCTAAACTGCTGATCTGATTGAGAAGGTCTAGATGTGTAAAAAAAAGGACTTCAAGGACCAGTTCACACATGTGATGCTGGTTGCTTGCCTTCTCCGTGTGAACTCTACTATAGGATCACATGGAGAAACCACAGTATGAAGCAGGCTGTATGCAAGTATAGCCCACAGAGGATATTAACCATTTCCATAACCCTGGTATTACCTTTCCCAGTCACCGTGACAACTGGAAAATGGCTGCTAGTCAGTATGGCTTTGTCCATGTGTTTCCTGTGTCATGCTCACTTTTCTCAATATGATCCAAAGATCATGTGGGAAAATAAGCAGACATCTCTTACGCGTGTCATCTCCACAAGTCTTTCCCAACTTCTTGGGAAGGGTTTCAGTTGATGTGGCCTGATGACGTAGACAAGGTGCTTGCGATAATGTGGCCAGCAATGTGTCCTCTTGCCCTTGCCCTTGCCCTTGGCTTATTAAAGCTTGCCAAGGGGGTTTGACCGAGTGGATCCAGGGTATGGTCAACGCGTCATTGCGGGGGGGAGTGATTCCAGCTGCCCTGAAAGGGGAGGTAATCCAACTGCTCCTGAAGAAGCCCACCCTGAACCTATTGGTTTGCGACATTTACCGACCGGTCACGAATACCCCCTTCTTAGGGAAGGTGATTGAGAGGGTTGTGGCGCAGCATTTGCAAGTACTCTTGGATGAAACAGCTTATGTTGACTCATTCCTGTCTGGGTCCAGGCCTGGTTATGGGACTGAATCGGCCTTGGCCGCCCTGATGGGTGACCTTTATCGGGAGAAGGACAGGGGCAGTGCCACCCTGTTACTCTTACTTGATCTCTCAGCAGCTTTTGATACCATTGACCATGGTATCTGTGACGCCCTTCCCTGGCTCTCCCTGTCAGGTTCCTACCTGCTCGTGGTTACTGCCTGTCACTAGGCACCACCAGGGACTCCACCAGTCCGGACTGTCCTTTTTTATGGTTTCTCTCCCCGCTCTAGCACAGATCTCAACAGATCCCCCTGCTAGGCAGCACCACCAGTCACGTCCTATAACCAGTATTCCCAGAGACTCTGCCTGAGTCTCTCTATCAGGTTACCTCTGTGACTGAGTGCTTAAGCTGTCCCACTCCCTTTGTATCAATGCAGATAATTCTGGTTTACTCTGAATACTTGTGGTGTTATTCTTCCCTTCCCCGCTGCCACCATTTGTCACTCTTCAGCCTTGGTAGTTACCTTACCCTCCCTTCTGGTCTGTGAAACCCCAGCCAAGGATCAGGCCTTTGGTAAACCAAATATATTTATTAAATAACAAAGATAACAAGATTTCTTTATAAAGGCACTTAAGCATATGGTTTCATCTATTCCTGAGGTACTGGTCTTAGTATTAATCCGAACTCTACCCTCTCCTCACATCCACCAACTGTCCACACAATCTCCTCTCAAAAACCCACCAAAACATGTCCACCTCACATCCACCCAGATTTACCTGACATCCTTCCATTTATACTGTCAGCCATTTTAAACATTCAGCCAATCATCCAGCATTCTACTGCCCATTCACTCCCCCCTCCTCTTTCATTCCACTTACCATGTATCTCCTATACAAACAGCACTTACCATATATACACTAATAGAGGAACATCACAGTATCCTCCTGGGCCGACTTAGTGAGATGGGTATTGGAGGCACTGTTTTACAGTGGTTCCGATACTATCTCCAAGGTCTTTTTCAGAGAATAGGATTGGGTGATTGTCTTTCAGCCCCCTCGCAGTTGTACTGTCAGGCGCCATGGGGTACCATCTTGTCCCCCATGCTGTTTAACATCTATATGAAGCCCTTGGGAGCGGTCATCAGGAGCTTTGGGGCAAGGTGTCAGCAGTACGCTGATGATACCCAGCTCTGTTTCTCTGTAACATCTGAATCAGGAGACGCCATGCAAGCCCATGACTGCTACCTAGACTCAGTGGTGGGCTGGATGAGGGCCAGTAAACTGAGTATGAATCCTAGGAAGATGGTGACGCTGTGGGTTGGTGGTTCCCGAGTTCAGATAATTGATTAGTTGCCTGCTTTGGATGGGGTCGTACTCCCTCTGAAGGAGCAGGTCCATGGTCTAGGGGTGCTCCTGGATCCATCTTTGTCACTGGAGGCCCAGGTGACCTCAGTGGCTAGGAGTGCCTTTTACTTGCTTTGGCTGGTAAGACAGCTGTGGCCGTTTCTGGACCGGGATAGCCTGAGCACTGTTGTCCATTTATTTATTTATTTAATTACGCTTTTAAAACGCCCTATAGCAACGAGCTCTCAGGGCGGTGTACAGCAAGATAAAACCACATTTAAAAACGAACAAGTGTGGAGTACAGCATACAATATAAAACATATTTAAAAACAAAATTAGAATACAAATTAAAATAAAAATACAATTACAGTTAAATTTAAAATAAAATTAAATTTAAGCTTAAAATGCCTGGGCGAAGAGGTAGGTTTTTACCTGGCGCCGAAAAGATAACAAAGAAGGCGCCAGGCGTATCTCATCTGGGAGGGCATTCCATAATTCGGGGGCCGCCACTGAAAAGGCCCTAGATCTAATTGTTGTTCTCCGGGCCTCCCTATGAGTTGGGACCCGGAGAAGGGCCTTAGATGTCGAGCGCAGTGAATGGGTAGGTACATAGCGAGAGAGGCATTCCATCAGATATTGCGGTCCGATGCCGTTAAGGGCTTTATAGGTGAAAACCAACACTTTGAATCTGGCCCGGAAACATATAGGTAGCCAGTGCAGTTGGGCCAGAATAGGTGTTATATGGTCGAATTTCTTCGTCCCAGTAAGAACTCTGGCCGCAGCATTCTGCACTAGCTGAAGTTTCCGAATCGTCTTCAAAGGTAACCCTACGTAGAGTGCATTACAGTAATCCAATCTAGAGGTTACCAGAGCGTGAATAACTGAGGCTAGGTTCTCCCTGTCCAGATAGGGTTGTAGTTGGGCTACCAGGCGAAGCTGGTAGAACGCATTCTGTGCCACCGAGGCTACCTGAGCCTCAAGTGACAGGAGCGGATCTAATAAGACCCCCAAACTACGGACCTGCTCCTTTAGGGGGAGTGTAACCCCATCCAGAGCAGGTCTGACATCAACCACCTGGGCAGAGTACCCCCCCACCAACAGCATCTCAGTCTTGTCAGGATTGAGTTTCAGTTTATTAGTCCATGCACTGGTAACCTCCAGGCTGGATTACTGTAATGTGCTCTATGTGGAGCTGCCCTTGAGGTTGGTCCGGAAGCTGGAGCTGGTGCAAAATGCGGCAGCGAGACTGCTCACTGGGACAGGGTATTACCAGCATGTCACCCCATTGCTGAAAGAATTTCACTGGCTGCCCATTTGCTACTGGCCCAAGTTCAAGGTTCTAGTTTTGGTGTACAAAGCCCTATACAGCTTGGGACCAGGATACCTGAAAAACCGTCTTAGCCCTTATACATCCAGTCGAGCACTACTCTCTGCAGGCGAGGGCCTCCTGCAGATACCTGCACAACATAGGAAATGGACCTTTAGTGTGGCAGCACCTACCCTGTGGAATTCCCTCCCCTTAAATATTAGACAGGTGCCATCTCTGTTATCTTTTCGGTGCTTATTGAAGACCTTCCTCTTTCCACAAGCCTTTTAAGTTGAGACCTTATCCCAGTCTGTCTGTGTTGGAATTGCTTTTTAATATGTTTTTAACCCTTTTTAAAAAAAAAACATTTTTAACTTTTTTTTGAAAAAAAGATGGTTTGAAAACTTTTAAAAAATATATATTTAAATATGTTTTTTTAATGTATTTTAAAGTTTGTTTTTATGAAGTTTTAAAGTATTTTTAAAATCCTCTTTCTGCAACAGGATTACATTGCACTTACAAAACTTGGGAGAGAATACGGGCTTGTGCATTTTACTTGGGCTTGTAATGTATATTAAAAGGCAAGTCGGTATACAACTTTTTCAGATCCCTCGCCCCTGGAAATGACATAGTATGCAGGGTTTTAGTTCCTGTTGTTCTGCCCCTGAATATCCAGGATGCATTGCTCTCATTTAACACAATGTGGCAAAGAACAGCAGCACATCTCTCACACTTTTTCAAAAGGGGATCTCCTTGTGGTTCTAGTTGGGTATCTGTTGCAGAAGCAGAAATAGAGGTGTTGTCTACATCAGGGATGGGGAACCTTTGGCCCACCAGAGGTTGCTGAACTACAACTCCCATCAGCCCCAGCAAGCATGGCCAATGGACAGGGATGAGGGGAGCTATAGTTCAGCAACCTCTGGAGGGCCAAAGGTTCCCCACACCTGGTCTACATAGTCCTAGCTTGTGCTCTGTTCTGTGTTCTTCCTTTATTGGTCTCTGATCCGCTCAACACTAGTTGTGTCTTCATTTGAAGTAGTTATATGCTGAAGTTCTGATTGAATTGCCTTCATTTTATTTCACCAGTGGATATGGTTTTGCTGAAAAAGTTGTAGAAGGAATATCTGTTTCTGTAAATTCCATTGTAATCCGAATTGGAGCAAAAGCTTTCAATGCTTCATTTGAACTTTCCCAGTTGAGAATATATAGTGTAAATGCAAACTGGGAACATGGTGATCTAAGATTTACGCGATTACAAGAGTCTCAGCGTGGAGAGGTAAGGCTTACCTTAAATTTTTAACAAAGCTATTTTCTTCTCTCTTTTCTGTCTCTGTAATTAGTTAATTTTTCCTTGTTTAATATAGAAGAAAATAATAGAAGAATAGAAGAAACAACCCTGTTATTTAACCATTGTCTAATCAATAATATTAACCTGGCTATTAATTTTGTCTTAATTGTACTCTTAAAACTAACATTTTTATAGTGACTTGCCATATTGACACAAACATACACCCTCTACACATGTGCCATGGCCCTGAGTGTCATGATTGCTGCTGACTCTGTTTCTTTGCTATTTAGAATCTGTTTTGAAGAGTTCTGCTTACATTATTACAGCATACTTAGCATATGACTCATTATATGTAGCCCTTTGGAAGTGCTCATTTTGTGCCATGCTTAACATGATAGCGGAAGGCTTTTGTGGACCCTGATCAGTCTATTGGTAGCTGCATCACTTGTAAAGAGGATATAAATGCCATATGTCGTTAGGAGTTTAGAGGACTGAAATGTGTGTATGCATATACTCCAGTTGTAGGGATCATGGAACAGTATACATCCAAGTGTGAACAAGAGTCCTGCAGCTATTAATAATCTATTACTGATGAGCATAGGTAACATAATACCTTATTTCATATTTAACAAAAGGTGGCTTGCTTATACATTTAAAAATGTTCCCAAATGAGGATTTGTAGTACTTACAACACCTAAGGAATAATAATCGACATTACCTTTTTTAATGGACATTTCCCTTGCATGTTTTCTGAAAAATGAAACCATGCTTATGAATGTAACGTATATCTTGAAATGTATAAATGCATAAACATTCAGAAATGTACCTGGTTTGACCAACCATTGCTATAATGATAGAAAGGAACTGTTCAGTTCTGAACCAAAGAAAACCAATTGTGCTTATGTTTCATTGATTTCAACAGGCCTTAGGCATGTTTAACTTCACTTATATTGTGGGTTGGCTCAATCTTCAAAGTTTGATGGTTATATATCTGACTCATTTAAAGTTCAGGCACACATCTTCAAATCAAAAACTAAAAACATTTTGAATACTTGAAATCCATTTATTTTTCTTTGATTTATGAGATTATTCCTTCAGCTAAGTTGCAAGTTTAAACTGAAACTTTTTTTTCAACTACTGTATTAAAGGATGAAAGGTAGCAAACTGAACCTGAGTTCAGTTGTGACTGGTAGGTAGTCCTTTGGGATCTAGGGAAGCGAGTTTGCTTTCTTACATTTCCCCAACAGATGTTTTAAATCATGGTATGTGTGTTTTATTTTAGGTACTGACATTTAAAGAAATCAACTGGCAGATGATCAGAATTGAAGCAGATGCAATCCAAAGCTCTCAACATGAAATCATGAGTGCTCCAGTTCGCCTGATTACTAACCAGTCCAAAATCAGGGTCACACTTAAAAGAAGGGTAATGTTGAACATTGATTTGTGGTGATTTTGTATACCCCTTAATGATGGCAAGATCATGCAAAAATTAAATACGTATATTCTTCACTAGATTTGTTTAATGTTCTAATCAGTTTGACATGAAATGGAAATTTTAGTTAAAATTTATGTATGAGATTATTGTACAAGTGGGGTGAACAAATATACTCACATATTTGAGTGAACACAATTTTCTGTTCTGGTGAGATACCCTCCCTTCATTGTGCCTGGAGAAGAGAACTGAGGAACCTCCAGATCTCATGCTGAGTCAGAGAGAAAGAGAAAGATCTTGTTGCTTTCTGAACCTCCAGTGCTCATGCTGGGCCTTGGAGGCTTGCCCCTAAGTGCCTTGTTTGTTGCACTTCTGAAACACAATATGATTACAAGGGTAGGGAGCAGGGTCAGTGATGAGAACAAAGTTTGGTTAGCTGCTGATCCAAGGCTAGCAAAGCTTGTAGATCCCTATGCACAGGTATACTCATTTGTGCTTCTTGAGGATATTAATCTGTTGTACTTTCAATAATTTGCTACTGGCATGAAAAGAAAGCATCCCCGCACAACAGAAAGGGGGGGGGAGTCAAGGCTAATTCCCAATTTGGCACCTCTGCTGTGACCATTAGACAACAGCAGAATGAGGAGGCTAGCTTTCAATATCCAGGTTATAATGTATCTTAAGGTTCATTCCTATTTTGTAAGGTTTTGGTGGACTTGCTTTATGCATGGTTCATTTTGTTAATTGTCTTGAGCATCTGAAGAATGCTTGTGTAAATTAATGATGCAAATTTCAGTCTGCCTACACACTTGCTACCCTACTAATAAAAGGTCAGTCTCGGCAAGGGGCACAAAAGAGCAGAAATAAATGAACAAAGATTCCAGTTTTCTTGCTTAGTATTCTTGCTTTGTATTCTGCTTAAAAATCCTTGACAGTAGTCCCAAAACTTTATATAATATCAAAACCAATGTTACCAATATTCAAAATTTACATTTTCTCTCCACCACAGTTAAAGGATTGCAACGTGGTGGCATCTAAACTGATTCTTATACTAGATGACTTGCTGTGGGTTTTGACCGATTCCCAGTTGAAAGCTATGGTACAATATGCTAAATCTCTTAGCGAAGCAATTGAAAAATCAGCTGAACAGAGACAAAGTCTAGCTTCTGAACCAACACCAGTAAGCAAATCAGTAATTTTTGAGACTTAATATTAATAGCTATATATTCAAATAATTTATGTCTTGTTCAATGGGACTTAAACATATAATTGTGTGTGATGGCTCGGTTAGTTTGAAACAGTCCTCTGTGTGTTGTTTTCAAATATACTAATACCTAGCTGTATTGCATAAATAATGATGTGTTTATTTAATTAGATTTCTTACCCACCTTTTACCATAAGGTTGCAAGGTGGATTGCAACAATGGTTGACAAGAATTATTAAAGTTCTTATCTTTTTGCTCTACAACAGGGATTGGGGACCCGTGGCCCTCCAGATAATGTTAGATTCCCAACTCCCATGAGCCCCAGCCAGCATAGGCAATGGTCAGGGATGATGGGAGTTGTAATTCAGCAATATCTGGAGGGCCACAGGTTCCCTGTCCTTGGTCTACAACATATGGCTCCTGTGTTTAAGACCAAACGTTAGACAAATTCATTGGTGGGGTAGACCACCCAAAAAGCAATATGTGAAGTTGAAATTGTCAGTGTACATTTTAAAATTTATTTTAAAGAAGAAAAGGAGTAAGGGTGTATAGACCACAGATATTCAAAGGTTTTTAGCTTCAAACATTTTCCCTGCATGTGACATCTGAGTAGATATGTATAGTAGTGCATTGTTAGGATTTATTGCTAGCACTAGAAGGAACAGTCTTGTATGTATTTGTAGCATTCTCTCTGCTTCTAAATTGTGTTACCCAAGGAAAGACTTTTATCCTAGAAATATTCAAATGCTGCTTTAAAAATTATTCCATTTAATTAGGTTTTGCACTTTTAAATTACGTCCATGCTTGTCTTGCCCTGGCAAGAGAGGAAGAAACCACCAAAGAATATGGTGATCATGTGGAAGGGTAGTAACGTTGTGCAGAAATCTGATATTGTGCATCAGGTGTCTAAAGTACATATGCAAAGGTGTTCTGTCTCACATGTTTATTGGTATGTGACTAAGGGACATACATGAAAAGAAGTGTTTTAAGATTAGTTGAAGGAAGGTAGTTTTTTGGTTTTAGTAACATATATCCTTGATGATAAAGGCATATCCAAGATGCTACATTAAGCTTTCCTTAACATGAAAGTCTTAAGCATTTGTTGGAATTCTTTTAACTCTGAGGTTTTTCAGTGCTTTATGGTGAGGCTTTTGCTAAATAAGTTTCCATAAAGATATATATTTGAATATTTCCAGAGTTCTACTCCTGGACCCAGTTCTCAGCAGGTGAAAACACAGCAGTCCTCAGCCACTACTGATCAAAATGATGCAATTGTGAAATTGTTCAATGATTTTGATGTTAAGGAAACTTCTTATCATCTAGTAATTTCCCATTTGGACCTGCATATATGTGATGATATTCACGCTAAGGAAAAGGGTAAGAGTTTTATTTGATGCCTTCATGCTATTGAGCATTGCTGTAGGCTTTTGTTTTGTCTGTCAGGAGACTGATTGCAATATATTACCAATCCATTCTGCTCATGCACTTTCAGGTTAAATGCTAATTGGTTCTCAGCAACATCTTTAGCTAATTACTCTCCTCTGTGTGTTGTATAGGTATTTTGTTTAATAAGTGAACACAAAAGGGAGCGAAAATATTAAAGACGAAGCGTGCTTTAACCGTTTGCTTAATGAAACTATAATTAGATAAAGAGTTCATCCTTCACTTTTAGAAACTGACATCAATATATATGGATGTTCTTACTGGGATTTTGTATTTTTGTTCTGCCTTATTCCTAAGGCTGTGTGACCTTATACAAATAATTGCAATTTCTCATTGTTAAATGTGAAAATAAAAAGAACAAAGGAATAGAATTTACTTCAAAATGTTCTATAAATGCCTCCAAAACACCATATGTATTTCAGTAGATTCCCATTGAGTGGCTGACAGTTGCAAAGCAGTTCTTGCTTTGAGAGAAGGGGCACAAGCTCCAGGCAGCTGCTGATCCTCAGGCTGATGACCTATGAAAATGCAGGCCTTTCTCTCACTTTGTAGTCACAGACTGATAGTCGTAGTGGAGTTCTTGAAGGGGAGAGGGAAACTTTAATAGGTGTGCATTCTCTGGGTGATGCTAGAATTCAATGCTGCTGTGGCTGATTGCGAGGTATTCCAAACTACTACTACTACTGATCTTCCTTTGTGCAACACTTGTGCTGAGAGTGGCAGTATTTACTATTGCATTATTGAAAATAAAATGGTGGTATATGTGGTTTGAAAAGGAATGTATAACACTGAAAAAGCTACATAAAAGAAAAGCAGGAACATTCACAACAAAAGCCAGCATGGAGCAGTGAACCTTCAGTATTTATATAGACACACTTCCGTATAGACTGTCTTAGTGAAGCAGTTTGAGGCCAGTAAGAGGAGCATGTTGTCTTAAAAGTTGTCATCAAAATGAACTTTTTTACAGAGCAAATAAATAACATTACATATGCAATATTTTTTAAGCATTGCATTGCTTTGCAGATGCAAACAGACATGTTTCAGGAGGTGCTATGCAGCTGTCCTTTAGTCAACTAACTGTAGACTACTACCCTTTTCACAAAACAGGTAAGAGTAAATGCTGACGGGTTGTTTTTATTTATCATGTTTGTACAAAATGCTTGATGAAAATTAGTTCCCTGCATTATACCAAAATAAAGTTTTTCACACTGTATACTACATATGCAGCTTCTTGCATGTGGTCTGGTATTGTGGAAAATGAAATGAGGATGCCGCAGATTCAATATCTTGTGTTGTATTGCATCATACCTTCTGCTGTTCAAAAAGTTATTTAGATATGTTTTTAAGTTATTTTTGATATTCTCTGCACTTCTCATATTCTCGGTA
This sequence comes from Rhineura floridana, assembly GCF_030035675.1. NCBI lineage: Eukaryota > Metazoa > Chordata > Lepidosauria > Squamata > Rhineuridae > Rhineura > Rhineura floridana. Next base: position 52,515,984 of record NC_084487.1, read on the forward strand.
ATCCACATGACAATTTTGTAAGAAAAGTAATATTAGCCATGTAAGATAGCCAAACAACATCACCATGGTGTTGGATTCATAGCTTAATTCTCTTACATCTCAAAGGATATGTTAAAATTAGGGTTGCAGCATTAATCAGTTAATTCTGATTAAAATGGCAGTGTTTGATTAAAATCATAGCATGATTAATGAAGCATTGTTTATATGTCATTTAAAGCCCTTGCAGGTCTCTTTTCCTTGGCTGGGTCCTGCTTCTACCAGAAAATGGAAGATTGCTGCAGAACCCCCTGTGTTAGTGATGCAGAGGCTCTGGAGTAATCTTCCATTTCCCAGAGGAAGGACCATCTTGGGGAAGGAGGTGGTGTAGAGCACTGCTGTTTGACATAGGTGTTGTGCACAAAAGCATTGTGTCCTGTAGGCTGTTCAACACAACTCTCCCATTTAATTCTTTTTTATATTTGAGTTCATTCCAGATACTCCTGGGATGATGCTGAAGGTATCTTTTCTGGAAGAGCTGTTGAGTGGGTGGGTAGGAAGTAGCAACACAGGGAAAGATACAGCCCTGGAAAATGAACATGCTGAACAAGCAGAGCTGAGTTATAGGTCCTAATTATGTCTCCTCCTTAATATCTGAGGAACTCCAGTATGGTGACAGATAGCAAATCTGTCAAATCTACTATGTTTGGGAAAGTTGCTTATTTGCTATGCATTTGGACACCTCTTAAGATATCATAATTACATTTTGAGTGATGGTTCCTGAGAACAAGGAGCAGGTTTTCATCTATGTTTGGATACAATTGGACACCATTTTGAATCAAGACGGTGAACTGAACCTTTCTAAACTGCACTGATTTTAACCACATTTTGCATAGTAGTCCCTGACATCAAGGAGCACATTTTTATCTATGTTGGGATACATTTGGATGCCATTTTGAATCAAGATGGCTGACTGCACCTTTAAAAACTGCACTGATTTTTGGTTTCTTAGAATTACCGAACAATGCTAGGTATGAGGTTTCTAATACGTTTGTTCATTAAAAATTTTAAGAAGCTTGCAAATTTAATTGGTAGATACATCAACTAAAATTTGATAAATAATCAGTTTTAAAAAATTGGAATGAATCCCTACTTAAAACATGATTGACGCAGAAGAGCTGGCAAAACTAAGGAGCCCGTGCTCCTAAAAATATGATACCGGCATTTCAGATATTTTACACAGGCATGTTGAACATTGCCCCTAAACACCTGAGCTACATCAGATGCATACCCTGATTTGTAACGTAAGACTCCATGGATGTTTGTTCGATTCTTATCATAGTCTTAACAGGAGTCACATATTTAGCCATATGCCATTGTAATAAAAGACCTTTGATCTTACCATGAAACAGTCTTCTAAGTACATGTAAAGATGATCTCAGGTGGGATTTGAGCTCTACCTTATGGCTGAAGGCAGAAAAGGCACTGATTTTTTCGCTAGAGTCTTCTGGCTTCCTCTTACTCTGTGAGATCAGTTCTTTCATTATAATCCACAATAAACAGCATAAGAAGGAACAGTGACAATAAACAATAAAAGAAAAGTAGACATACAGGCACTTGCAGCCTAGCTCACACAGAGAGAGGCCCTGAGATCATCTTTACATGCAAGTAGAAGACCATTTTAAGGTAAGACCAAAGGTTTCTTCTCCCATACATGTAAGATGATCTCAGGTGGGACATACCAAACTGACTGATGTAGGGTGAGAAAAATGCAACAAACCAGAGCTGGGCTGCCTATTGGCTTGGAAGAACAAGTTGCAGAACTCTCCTTCCAAAAGCCACCTTGGCTGGCATGGGTGTTTATCTTACAATGTTTGATAAATGTGTTGGGCTAGTCCACATGGTTGCCCTGCATACCTTCTGAAGAGAGGCTTTCACCACATGGTCACCCTGCATACCTTCTGAAGAGAGGCTGTCAGCACTCCAGGCAGGCAGCTGTGGACTTGCCTCTACTTTCTCCTTTGTCAGCTGGTGCAGGTCATTATTCAGCCACTGGAGCTGGACAAAGATAGGGAAGTTTTGACAGGATCAAGCAGCCTAGCCCTTGTAGTAAAACAGCTGAGTCTACTCCAGGGCTAACTACTATAAAAGCAGGCTGGAAAAGCAAGGAGGGGCTCTTATTCAGGGACTCAGCCAAGGGTGGGGTGAGGAGAGAGACATCAGCCCTGGAAGATGGAGGGGATGGTTGTACCCATTGGCTTATTGTCGCATCCACCCGCTCTTCGCCTAGAGAGACCGTGGGGCGAGAAGGGGATCAGCAGCAGAGCAGATCTCCAGCCTTTATGAGAGCTGAGCGGGGGTGTGGCCAGTGTCTGACAGCAGAGCAAGGCTTGTGGAGGAAGGAGCAGGTACCCTGAATAGGTGGAGGTTGCTGTCCTCAAGAAGACCAGAAGGTGGCTAAAGGTGGGGTGATGGCTGAGCTGGGTTGCAAAGGCTCTGTGCCCTGAAGGGGGCTGGAAAACAGGACTTGCATTAGCTGCCTGAGGGCAGAGGAGGGGGATCCATGAGGGGAATGGGACTCCAAGGACTTGTAGGGGCTAGACTCCAAACTGTATAGCACAGCCAATAAGAGAGCAATAGTAGATAGCAGCCAGGGTTTGGTGTCTTTTTGGTGGAAACCTGAATGGACACTAGGTGCCTCAGTGTGCCCCTCCCCCTAGAGAACCTGCCAAAGGCATTCAGGGGAAAAGCATCCAAAGTAGCCGCTGCTCTGGTAGAATGTGCCAAAATCTTAGAAGGAGTTGTGAGGTTAAGATAAATATAAGCCAGAGCTATGCAAACTTTAAACCATCTAGACAAAGTGGAGGTGGACACTTTCTTCCAGGGACAGCAGTTTAGTGAAAAGGCTTTCTTTTTTAAATATAAACCTTTAGAGCCCTATATTCATCTAAAGAGTTCCATGCTTTTTCAGTGAGATGGACAGGTGAAGGACGGAAGAAGGTAAGATAAGTTCCTGCTGACAGTGAACGGAAGAAAGAACCTTAGGGTGGAATAAAGGGAAAGTACAGTGGATTACTCTGTCTTTGTGGAAAGTACAGTGATGCTCGCCCATAGATAGAGTGTTGAGTTCCAAAACCCACTGGGCAGATGTAATAGCCACTAGAAACAGAACCTTGAAGGAGAGGAGATGAAGGAATACAGATTTCAGAGGCTCAGATGGAAGATTTTGAAGACTGGTCAAAACCTTGTGCAGATCCCAGGCAGTGTTGAATTGGAGGTGCTGTAGTGGTTACTCCTTGGAAAAAACGCTTCAGGAAAGGATGAGAACTCGACCGTTTCTCTGGAGATTTGGAAAGGACAGAGGATGGAGCAGATGCCTGCCGCCCTAGAGTGTTGCGTCTGAACCCATAGCCAAAACCCTGAAGGAGGGATAATATCTTGTTAAGACCTGCTTTCCTGGGAAGCAATTACCTCTTAGAGCACCACTTGGAAAACACCTTTCATGTGCCTTCATAAAGTATGTAGAAATACACCTGGAAGCCAACATAGTGTTGATTGCTGATGGAGAAAGGCCTGCCTTTAGGAGTAGTTTCCTCTCAGTGGTCACACATTAAGATCCAGCCATGCCAGGTCTGGATGAAGGAGATGGCCCTCTGATAGTAGCTCCTCCCTGAGAGGTAGCTGCCACAATGTGGATTTGCCAGATAAAGTATCTTGGAGAACTAAGGCCTTCAAGGCTAGTACGGAGCCACTAGGAGATCTCTTGCTCTCTCTTCTTTGATATTCTTGAGGACCCTGGACAGAAGCGGCACAGGAGGAAAGGAGTACAACAGCCCTGAGGACAGAGCGTCCACAGCTTCCGCTGAGGGATCCGCATAGCAGGAGAAGAACCTCCTGACCTGATGGTTGTGGGGAAAGGTGAACAAATCCACCCGGACTCTTCCGAATAAGGCCACGATCTCTTGAATACATCTGGATGCAGTTGCCATTCTCTGTGGAAATGTGCTCCCGGTTTAACCAATCTGTCTAATTGTTTTTCTCTTCTTTTAGATGTTTCCCAAAAGGGACTCTAGATGATTCTGCACCCAGTGGAGGACACATGCCTCTGCTTAAAGAAGTGGCTATCTTGTATCCCCTGACATTCATGTGGGCTTTGACTATCATGTATGTTCTGTCAAGAACCACCCAGAAAGATCTCCATACAGTGTACTGGAGTGCCAGCCAGGGAGTGGGAGTGTCTTCAGAAAAATTCAGATCTGGAGCTGCCATGGCCTTGCACAACGAGGAAAGGTGGCAAGAATCCTGAAAGACGCCATTTGAAGAAATAACTGCAAATTCTGACTCGCCACTCCTGTCCTGCCCGAAGTTGAGAGACTCAGTCTCAGCCTCGTCAGTGGCTTTTTCTCTTTTTATTGAAGTAATAGACAGCTACAGTGCAGAGCGCCTCATGTAACTAGCTAGTCTTTCTAGGAACTCAGCATGTTTCTAGCACTAGTTGAGCATGACTTCGCCACTCCCAGACGTTGGCTTAGCAACTGTCTCCCCTTCCTGCAATCACTTATGTAGGCTGGGAACACACATGCAGAGGAAGACTGCACCTTAACTGGGTCTGTTGAATCTCCCGCTTCGAGCATCTTTGGGCATGGGGTGAAGGTAGCACTTCGGTCAGTGTTTCAGCTTCCCCCTCTGATGAGGGGACTGCTAAGTGTCAGTTCATTCGAGGGCGAGAGAGCTAGCGGGGTGTGAGAGAGTGGGTGAGGGTGAGAGATCAAGGTGGTAGGGTGAGTGAACAAGCAGGGGGTGAGAGGGGGTGGGGGGCGGTAGGGCAAGGGAGTGAGTGGGGTGGCGAGAGAGTGGGAGGGGTAGGGCAAGTGAGCAAGTGGGGTGGTGAGAGCGGGGTAGGGGTGGTAGGGCGAGTGAACGAGTGGGGCGGTGAGAGTGGGGGGTGGGGGGCAGTAGGGCGAGTGAGTGAGTGGGCATGCAAGCGGGTATGGGGGAGGGTGAGCGAGCGGAGATCCACCATCTGGAGAGAGTCCAGAGCTCACCCCTGAAAGCCGGAAAGGGTAACTAATACACATACACATCGTCACTCACCTCCACAGCTCTTCGTCTCCATTCTGCTGCTGCCTTCTCCTTCATCCTTGCTCTCCGGCTTTCTCCCTCCACCATCCATTTTCAAAGCAATTTATTTTCTCTGTCTCCGCTCCACAACCATCTGGCTCTCCACCTCCTCTCTCGTGGCCTTCTAACACAGAGCATGAGGGAAGAGCAATGCAGCGCAGAAGCCCAGTGTGAGGCACATGTCTGTCGTCCATCAATCAGAGTAGCAGAAAACTTCCCCTGCTCCCCCCTATGTAACGCCCCAAAATAACACTGGAAACGTTACAGTTGCTGCTCAAAAGTAAGGAAATGACTACTCGTTCTATTACTAGCAAAATGTAATGAAGTTACCTACTCGTTATTTTAAAAAAGTAATAAATTACAAGTAACTCGTTATTTGTAATGAGTTACTTCCAAGCTCTGTCTATGTGGGACAACAAATGAGAACTAGACAACTAGTAACTAGTAGGTGTTACAGACTCCATTTTCTGATTCCCCATATGAGGTAGTTCCTCCTGGCACAGCTCCCAGACAGTACTGAGTCTTATCTTGCTTTGTTTACCTAAAGGTGATCAGGCTGGCAGACTGCCCAGAACTCAAGTTCAGGCTGAGGAAACAAGGGGCGAGAAAATGCTCAAGTGTTTTAACACAAGACAGTGTTCTAATAATTATACGTAATACATAATAGTATTGATACACTGATAGATAATGCATTGCCCACAACTTCAGAATAAGGCACCTTCTAGTCTGTTGGATCAGAGCTTGGAAAAGTTACTTTTTTGAACTACAACACCCATCAACCCCAGCTAGCATGGCACTGGCTGGGGCTGATGGGAGTTGTAGTTCAAAAAAGTAACTTTTCCAAGCTCTGGTTGGACTAGGGGATTTGCTTCAGCCACTGCAAGTAACAAGCGCTTCTCTACTGTAGCTGCAAATGAGGCTGCTGAGGCACGAATCAGCTGCTCCTACATTTTTGGCAGAATGCGCTTACTTGTCCTTTGACTTAACCATGGCCTGAGAATGTTAAGGGAGTGCTGATGGACCTAGTGGGGCTTACAGGGATGGTGAAAGGGTTTTTGAGGTGACTTCTGGATGTGTCTGGAGAGTAGCCCAAGCGATTCCTGAAGTGATTAAAATGGAGGGTGGAGAGAGAGCTGATGAGACAATGACAGATGAAGGTTGAATAGAGTGGGGGGCGCCGAGGAGAGCAACTAAAATTGTGGTTTCTTGAGGGAACAAGGTGGAATCCAGAAGGGAAGCTCAAGTCCCACCTGAGATCATCCTACATGCATGGGAGAACACTGATCCTGCCTAATAACAGGAGACTAGGTTGAGCACAATAAACCAAGACATCATTTCAACAATCAGGAGTAACCTCTATTAAACACTTTTGCTTGTTTGGTTTGTGTTTGGCTGCCATCACAAAAAGCACTATTTTGTGCATGGAAATGTGAAAATATGGAATTCTCTTCATTTCATCAGGCTGTCATTGAGAGACTCAGCTAGGGCAAAACTAAGCTTAATAGTTTGGCTCTACTAACTTTTTTATCCCAGGTCCTCCTACAGACATATGGAAGAAAAATGGGAAACTGAATTATATGGACCCTAAAAATGTTACCTTGGGGATTTAAAAAGCTAAGAAAAGATGTGCCCCTATTTATCTCCTGGCACAGCTCATCAGTAAATAGGGGAAAAGAATGAAGCATGTTGTGTAATGCTAGATATAAGGAAGTTTAAGTGGAACTCTGCTAGTTCTCTCAAATCAGACTCTCTCCCTCTCCCTGTATTTCCCCCCACCCCACCCCAGCTCGATTAGCATATCATGCTAAGCCAAACTGTGGCTTATCACAAATATGTGAGACTGTGGGGTCCCAGCGAGAATATTGTGGCACTACTCTTCACTCCTGTCATTTTGCTGCTGCTCCATGCAAAACCATAGTTTGGCTTATCATGATTTAGTTCAGTGCAGAACAGCACCAAAATGACCAGGAAGCAGCAAAACTGCTGCATTCTTCTGTCCAGAAGCCTGTGCATTTGTGCTAAGCTATGAGTTAGCTTCGGGTTACTGGGGTTGGGAATTGCTTAACAGTTCAAACTTCTTGTAATAGTTCCTTAGGGAGGTTTACATCACACTTTGAGAATCGTGGAGGATGACAAAAATTGCATTCTACCCATGCATTTTTGGAGTAATATTGTTATCCAGTTGTCTGGTGCACATAAGAACATGATAACAGCCCTGCTGGATCACGCCAACAGCCTATCTTGCCCAGCATCCTGTTCTCACAGGGGCTAACCAGATGCCTATAGAAGCATGCAAGTGGGAAATGAGTGCAACAACACTCTCCATACTTGCGATTCACAGCATTCTGCTAATACGGCATCAGCAGGGCGATCAGCTGGAGGGGGGGCTGGAGCTCCCCGTACTCCAGCTGATCACGCCAGAGGAGGGGAAGATCAGCTGTAGCGTGCTACAGCTGATCTTCTCTTCTGGCGCGATCAGACTTCCCCGCTCGAGCTGATCGTGCCGGAGGAGGGGATAATCAGCTCTAGCATGCTACAGCTGATCTTCTCCTCTTCTGGCGCAATGAGACTCTCGCTCGAGCTGATCATGCCTGAGGAGGGGAAGATCTGATCTTCTGCTCTGGTGCGATCAGCGGGTTAGGTTCCAGACCTCCGCGCTACAGCTGATCCTACAGCGTTTTTCGCTTTTTGGTGGGGGTCTGGAACCTATGCCATATGAGTGGGGCCCTACTGTATTCGGAGGCTGCCACCAACAGTGGAGGTAGAACATAGACATCAAGGCTAATAGCTTTATCCACCATGAATTTGTCTAATCTTTTAAGGCCATCCAGATTTGTGGCCATCTCTGCCTCTTGTGGGAGCAAATTCCATAGTTTAACTATGCACTCTGTGAAGGAGTGCTTCCTTCTGTCTGCACTGAAACTTTCAGCATGCAACTTCATTGGATGTTCTGGAGTTCTAGTATTGTGAGAGAGGGGGAAAGATTTCTCTCTGTTCTCTTTCTCCACACCATGCACAATTTTAAAAAACTCTCATGTCCCCTCTTAACCTTTTTTCTAAAAGCCCCCAAATGTTGTAACCTTAAATGTAATGCCAATGTCTGATTATAATTAAGAGGCAGGCAACTAATATGTGTCATCTCATCACAAGCAATAAATCAGTACTGGAACTTGAGTTCATCCAATGAAATTGATTGGTGGGAAATTCAGGACAGGCCAAAGGAGAAGAAACAATAAACAATCAGAACAACCAATATACATGTTAAAAACAATTAAAAATAGATTAAATCAAAATAGATTAAAACTATAACATTTTCAGTTAAAAGCCCGCCTAAATAAAACAGTCTTCACCTGGGCGCGAAAGGATGATAGCGAGGAAGCCAACCGAACCTCGCTAGGGAGGGAATTCCACAATCCAGGGGCAACCATCGAAAAGGCCCTATTCTGTGTCTCAGCAAATAGAACTTGCGAGAAACATGGAATAGTAAGGAGGGCCTCACCGGATGATCTTAAAATCCGGACAGGTTCATAGAGGAGACACGGTCTAACAGATAGCCTGGACCTAAGCCGTATAAGGCTTTATAGGTCAAAACCAGCACTTTACACAGCATGTAATTAATTTATGGAACTCACTGCCTCAAGATGTGGTAATAGCCACTAGCTTAGGGAGCTTTCAAAGGGGGTTAGACAAATTATGGATAAACTTACAAACTGTGAATGTAATATTTTTCAATGGCTTTAAATAAGCTTATATGTTAAAAGACTTTAAAAATGTACTTAATGGCATGTTTATACAGTTGTTTTTAATTTATGTCCAAATGTGTAATACTTACAGATGACAGCTGCAGCCATTGGATGCATTTTAGTGATGCTACTAAAGCCAGAAGTGGATGGGCTGAAGAATTATTAAAGGAGTTCAAAAGCAATGTTGAATTGCTTAAGCAGGTTGTGAAAGATCATAATATAGATTCTCCCACTAAGTCCCCACCCCAGGGGTCTCCAGAGCTCGTACAGACAGGTACCTTACTGCATACATTTTTAACTTATATAAAAAGAAGAGTTATATAAAGATCTTTCACCTCAGTCTTTACAGCTGATTTCATGGATATAAGTCCAAGTAGTATCAGGAGATCAGAAGCAATAGTGCACTTGCATTGGGGTATGGGTGTTTTCTTCCCTTTTGGTAACATCTCTCCCAAAAAAAATCCTAATTCCTTTGGGACTATAAAATTAGTTTTAGAGAGTGATGCTTAGATTCATTTGAGGAAAAAATCTGATTAGACTCCAGAGCCTGCACAGATCAGGCAAATATGCAACCCTAGATTACAAAAATTGTCATTTATATTTAGTAAATGAATGAGTTTTAATTTTGATTCTGTTGATTTCAATGAATAGGCTTCCCTATTTTTATTTTATTGGGTTATATTTAGACTATCTAATAAAGATTCTCTAGGTAGCTTACAATGTAAAGCAAAAAATAAAAATCAAAGGCAACAAACAACACAGCAGAGATTTTGGTACAGAGGAAGAGTTAAGGATAAACTTTGTTGTTTCTGTGGTTTAATATCTTCTGTTTATTACAGGCAAGGAACAGATGCCTAAAGGAATCTCTAAGCCTTCCTCTGTGTTACCTCAGCAACCAAAAGATAAACTCATGTCCAGCCCTGTGGTGGTTAGACTTGCAGATGTTAATATTTTTCAGGTATAATTCAGTATTAATTGCTGAAATCAATTCTTTTCTTCTTTGATATCTACAAGTATGACAAAGACCTAGCTATGTGTTTATGTGAAGTTTCTTGATACAAAAGTCAACTTTCATGAAAGATGACACAGTCTTTTTTTCTTGCAAATCTCAGTTCCTAGTAGTTTTAATTGTATGTTTTAATATCTGTTCTTGAATCACAGGGTCTTGAAAATTCAAGTCTGTGGAAAAAGTAGCATAGATAACAAAAATATGCACCACCTCAAAAAAAACCCAGTTAAAATGCTTTTTAAATGCCCTATGACGAGCAGTATGATTAACTGAGAAGCAGTTGTTCACATTTAGTGCTTCACAAAATGCAAGATAATTGCTGAAATGCTGAATTTCCTAATTTCAGGTTTCTACAGCTGACCAGTGTCGTAGTTCTCCTAAAACTCTTATTTCTTGCAATAAAAAGTCTCTGTACCTTCCACCAGAAATGCCAGCCATTCATATTGAATTCACTGAATACTATTGTCCGGATGGAAAAGACTTTCCCAGTAAGATGTTTTTAGTTTATCTTTCCATTGTGTAGAATGTTACCATTTGGTGCAGGGGTATTCAGTTCAGTATATTCATCACATTAAGCAAGGGCAGGTAGATGGAAAGAGATCAGAGTCATATCCTTTCCAGTTCTGCAAGTCATATAGTCAAAACTAGAATTCCTGTTTGCCTAGATCAGGGGTGGCCACTCCGTGGCTCTCCATATGCTGCTGGACTACAGCTCCCATCATCCCTGACCATGAGCTGTGTTGGCTGAGACTGATGGGAGCTGTAGTTCAGCAGCATCTGGAGAGCCATGGAGTGGCCACCCCTGCTCTAGAGTGTGGCCGTATTCATTTTCTGTGCCCTCCAGAACCATTCTAGTGTAGCACTGTATAATATTTGTCAACCAGGAAGTGAGGGATGTTGGAGCTCTGCTTTACACTTGTTTGAGAAATATTTTGAACTAAAGATATAAAATTATTTACGATTATTTACTTATACCAGCATACATAATACAGTGATCTTGTCTGTGTTACTTTATGTATGCTTGAAAAGGCAAATGGTGTTTTATTTATTATTTATTTATTTTATTATACTTATATACCGCCCCATAGCCAAAGCTCTCTGGGCGGTTTACAGTAACTAAAAACATTAAAACAAATAAACTGTTACTCTTTTCTACATACGATTGCTTTAATATTTTCGGTGCTGAGCTATAAAATAAATCAAACTGTTATTCAAAATGTGATTAATATGAAGAAGAATTGGCCTTTTCCTATTTAAAGAAATTCCGGTGGGCTTTGTTGTGGAAAATGCTGGGGGGAAATAGTCCTATGCTCACAGTGATCATAATTCAAAGGTGTGACCTGTGCAACTCCTGTTTTTCATCACCAATCATATGTGCAGATATTTGTGTAAGACAGGGATGGGGAATATGTGGCTGTCCAGATGTGCATGGGTAATCGTCAGGGATGATGGAAGTTGTAGTCCTGCAACATCTGGAGCACCACAGGCTAGCAACCCTTCGTATAAAGAAATGGAAATGTTTTGGAATCTTCAGCTGTGTGCAGATGTTAACATTCACAACAGTTGCAGATGATATTGTACAGCGATTAGTGCCCATGCACTTTAATTCTAGATGTCTTCTGTATCCAGAACTTGCTTTGCAGTGTGTAGAATCAAGAAGTGTAAGGTAAAAATGTTGTTTAAAGGTTAAATGTAAATATAAGGATCAGAATGTGCACTGACTTGAATGTAAGCTTTCTTCAGGCATTAAGGTGTCAGAAATGGCAATGAGGTGGAGCTAGTGCTCTAGTCCCCATTGCCCCTCTTCACATGTTTACTTTAATGCTCAAAGAAGGCTGCAGTTGCAATTGTAAGATGTTAACAAGTGAGAGGTGGAGCCTGTGACTTCACATGCAAGGCTTACTGTTGGTAGCCTGATAACCATCAATAAAGTTGTTACAGTTGTCAGGAAGCTGTTGAAGGCCTTAGTTGTTCACAGCTCTGTCAGTTTATATACTGGACATGACAATGGAAAAGGTCAGGTTTTGATAGGCCAATGAATGAACATTCTATTGATGTGTGATCGAGTCTATTCTGTTTACATCTCCATTGACTTACGTGGATCTAGGAAAAGTGCTGCAATTGAGAATTACCTAACTTTTTCTCTGTGGTGAGGCTGTGCTGTTCCTCCCAGTAAGGAAGTACACACACGTGCACACGCACTCACTCACCAGGAATAGCCAAAGTGATGCCCTCCACATGTTTTGGACTACAACTCCCATCTTCCCTGACCATTGGCTATGAACACTAGGGCTGATGGGAGTTGTAGTCCAAACCATCTGGAGGACACCAGGTTGGCTGCTCCTAATATATACTAAAAATGTACTCAGATGTTTAAGTATGACCACTATTTGGCCAAACAGTATGCTCAGGAGAGCCTCAGTTGAAGTAGAAAAATTTAACTGTGCAAAGTAATCCCCCCAAAAACCTGTGAGGACTGAGCATACTCAATAGCCACAGAATGCAGAGTGTCTATTGGAAAATGAAAGATTGGGGAAAGGAGGAATGGAATGGAATATCCTGAAAGAAAACATGGGTGGGTGGAACAGTGAATAGGAGTGCTCCATACTGTAACATTTTGATGCAGATTCTTGTGTTTATACAGTTATCAAGCCACCACTGCTGGATCAGAACCAGTGCCACAGTAGCTTACAGGGAAAAATAATTCTCATTGTTCTTCAGAAATAATATTCTGTATATATCCAGAATATTGTCTTCCCAGATTTACTTTTCCAATGGCCATAATATTGTATTTCGGTATTGTTAATGTTCTTAGTCACATGTTGGAGATAATGCTACTACTTCTAAAATGTTTGAAGGTAACAAGTTTGTTTTTATTTCTTTTAGTTCCAAGTCCAAACCTTTACATTCAGCTAAATGCTTTGCAGTTTACTGTGGATGAGAGGAGTGTTCTTTGGCTTAACCAGTTTGTGCTGGACTTGAAACAGAGTCTCAGCCAATTCATGGCCATATACAAGTTAAATGACAATTCAAAGCCAGAAGAACATGTTGATGTTCGAGTTGATGGGTTAATGATAAAGGTAACATTTGCAAAGATACATCACAACATTGCTCAATGTTGTATTCCTGCAGTGAATGATGCATGGGACCATCCTCTTTAGAGAAAATAAATGTATTGCAAATGCGGGGCAACTTGTGAATTGCAAACCACACATGATGTACAAGGGGTAAGTTCTTGTTGGACATTGAGGCTTCCAGTTTCTTTAAAAGTGAATTTCCACCTTATTTGGCTTAAAAAAGCAAGAGTAGGAAACACTTCCCACTATAACACTGGATGCCACACAGCTTTCCTGGCTCTGTGATCATGTAAGGGAAGATGGTATGAGGTATTAGTATGCATGGCAGCTTTAAACATAATTAACATTCAGTTTTCTCCAAAAGTATCTTGGAATTGTGGGAGAGCATACAGAGAGCTTTAGTGAGTATCCTTTACATTAGATGATAGTGCTTCCAACCTAAGATTGGGGAGCAGCAATATTTGGTGGTTAAAGAGAACAGAGATATGCTCATTACACTCAGTCCCACCAGGTTCCTGATATATCAATGGGATATGGATATCCCTAGGAATAAAATCTATAAGAAGGCCAACGAAGGATGTATTAGGAGTGATGTTCTGTATCATAGGAAGCCAAGTTTGAATGCAATACTAAGCCGTGGTCTTTATAAACCAGCAACAAATCATGGCTTATGAGCATACCATGTTTTATAAACCATGGCTTAGTGTTACATATGATCCAGGCTATGGACTCTGGTAGCATGGTCTAGTAAACAAAGTTAAAGAGGGATAAACTCCTCTGCAGCGGAGTAGGAAAAACTAAATCTGAAAAGTATTCTAGTACCTTTCAATGTACTATTGACCCCTAACAAAAACTCAGAGGATGATCTTGGAATGGAGAAAGAAACTGGGGACACAGCCATACTATAAAGTTTTTTAGTAATGGACAGCTTCGTGCACGCTTGCCTTGTTATGACCTGAATGTAACTTTACCCGGTCAGACAAAAATGTTTACAGTTGATCATGGAGGAGAGATAATCTTGGACTTAGTTCCTAGTGGTACCCAGCAATTGATGTAAGATGTGTTATCAAACAATTCAGGATAGTGGTATCAAGTTTAGCACATATTTAGTGGGAAATTGCCCAGAAAGTTCAATATGGTTGTGTTTAATTTCAAAGGATGAAATATATAATTTGCCAACTAAAGGCAACACTACTTGGTATCTAATGAAGTAGGTTGTAGCCCACAAAAGCTTATGTCACAAAAAACCTGTTAGTCTAAGGTGTCAGAAGACACTTCTCTTTTTTGTGGTTGTATTTGCTGTACATATTTTATCCTCTATTTAGTCTTCATTAAGATAGCTATTGTCAAATTTTATGCAATTATACCCCCAACCACATTAGCCTTGTTCCTACAACCATAGTGCCATCCACATATTCCCTCACCTTACTTTTAGCTCATGTGGTCACCCCAGTGCCACTTCAGCTCCAGTGTGAAGTAGCCTAGATTGCAGCAGTAAGAGACTCCCAATCTTACCGCACTTATTCAGCAGTCCTGGTGGAATTGCAACCAATACTTTGGGAAGCTATACACCTGACTGTTTCTACGCACTTTTATCAATAATATAGGCACTTCCTGGGGTAGATTACTTTTCTCTCCTGCGTATTCTCCTACAGTTGGAGAAACCCATTATCAGAAAGTTCTCTCCTTGTATCATTTCTGATTTTGTAATTATCTTTATGCTTTTTATTGCAGTTCATCATTCCTTCTGCAAGGAAACAAAATCATAAGGATGATCCACATGCAATTTCCATTCAGAGTTCTGAAATGATTGCTACAAACACAAGGCACTCCCCAAACTGCAGACACTCTGATTTGGAAGCAGTATTCCAAAACTTCAAAGACTGTGAATTTTTCTCTAGGACTTTCACAGGTTTTCCAAAATCCCCTGACTGTTTTAATCTTCTGCATCCAATTTTCCAGCGACATGCACATGAACAAGATACTAAGATGCATGATATCTATAAAGGTTTTATCACTCCCAAACTGAATAAATGTGCACTTAAAACATCTGCTGCTTCTGATGTTTGGGCAGTTCATTTTTCCCAATTCTGGGTGGACTATGAAGGAATGAAGAGTGGAAAAGGAAGGCCAGTGAGCTTTGTGGAGTCATTCCCACTTACACTCTGGGCTTGCCAGCCTACAAGATTTGAGCAACTGCACAAAAAGCCCTGTTCTTATAATCAGAAGCCTCTTAACATTCCAAAAACTGACTGTAGTGACGTTGCAAGTCGGCTGCAGCGCAAAAAACTTTTGAAAGAGTATTATAGCACTGAGACGGCAGCCTTGGCCAATGGTATTGAAAACCTGTGCGCTATGAGATCCCAAACTGCACATTTTACATCTGATGCAGATATTAACGTTCTTGTTCATATCCAAAAACATGTGAGCATGCAGATCAATCATTATCAGTATATTTTCTTACTCTGCCTCCAAGATTCTCTTGTTTTGCTCCTAGATAACCTGAGGAAAGATGTAGAGACTATGACAGGGAAACCTGCAAAACAGGCAAATGTCTGTATTGGGATCTTATTGAAAAGTGCAGATATAGCTCTGTTGCTTCATCCATTGATGCAAGGAAGCACCTACAAGTCTCCTGTTTTGGGAGAAGGAAGTCCAGTGGCATCAGACCTCTCACCCACGGAGAATGAAGAAGCTTATGAATTGGAGAGCAAGCTAGTTCTTGCTAATCCTGCACAGATAAGCGGTTCAGATACGAATGTTGTAACTGACTGCAGGGCTGTGAATACTGATCTAAGCAAAGTCATTCTGATAGAACCGCTTTTCAAATCAGATAATGATACAGATTTGCAAAGGGGAAGTTCATTCTCAGATGATGCCTCAGAAAAACTTTGGGGGAAAATAAATGAAGAAAGTAGTGGACTTTTCAGTAGAAGTGATTCAGAAGAAATGTGTGAGTCACTTAGTGACAAAAGTAATACATATTCTAGGGATTTGATTACTGTTTTAAGTTGCAGAGAAGATTCTATTGAGATGCTGATGGATAAGGAGGATGACAAAAATGTTTTTTCAAATAAGGAAAGTGGAGCAGGAGGTTCACCTCTTAAAGTCACAGAGTTAGAATCTGATACTGCTTGGCAGTCTGAAGAGCTTGAAAGTGACAAAGAAAAATTGGCCACAGCCAAAATGTCTGCATTTCAGCCTTCATTAAGGTATAGACAATGTCTAGAAAATTAACTGATTTATTATTATTATTATTATTATTATTACTACTACTACTACTCCCACCCTTCACAAGTAGGTCCCAGGGAGGGTCACAACAATATAAAATGCATTATTAAAAGAATTCACAACTGGAGAAGGTCCTAAAAATATATATCAAGTATCAAAAGCCAGGGTGAAGAGATGTGTCATTTAGATTCAATAAAAGGGGCCCCATGCAGATAGCTATTATTTTGAGATTTACGGCTGCTCTGCATTTTGCCATTAGGAAGCTGGAAATGGGATTTCTCTGACAGCTTCTTATATATAGCAGAGTCTGGTCAATCATTCTTGTGAACCATGTGGAATGCTCCTATGCAAATGCCAGCTACTGCCAGGAGAAGTAAGTGGACAAGAAAGAGAACCTGGTGATGCACAGTAAGAAAACATAAGCCATGTGTGATGATAAAAGGCAGGTTGGAATTTGAGAAGGTTTTCTGGTATTTAAAAAGGTTTGGAAGGCATCATGGCCTACTCACCTACCATGTGCATGTTCCACAGCAGTGGAAGGCAAAGCCTTTCCAAGATGTTGGTGGCCATGCACATTGTGTACCTTTTAAGAACAGTTGTTGTAGGAAACTTAGGAACATAGGATCATGCCTTATGCTGAATCAAATCATTGGTCCATCTAACACAGTATTGTTTACACTGACTGGCAGCAGTTTCCCAAGGTTTCAAGCAAGATTCTTTTCCCAGGCCTACCTGGAAATCCTGGGGATTGAGCTTTTGAACACCTGCATACAAAGTAGATGCTCTACCACTGAGCTACAACCCTTCCTCTGGAAAACCCCAGACCTAGTGTTATTCTGGGGTTTTGTAGGGTTGGGGGTGGGTGGACGATGGCCATCACACAAGCACTGGCTAGCAGCAGCTCTGTGGGCAGAAAGAGTTCATCCCGTGCTGCATTTGTATTCAAAGTATGTGCTCTATCACTGAACTGTGGCTATTCCCCTTATCATCAATTATTGCTTCTCATGCCTTGAAATGATAAGCTAAGTGATGACTAGCAATTGGTGGTCATGATTTATCCCCAATCCTGATTCTGACAATATTGTATTTATACTCTTTATATTTCTGTCCTACCTTTTGTCCAGCGAGTTCAAAGTGGCTTACATGGTTTATTCCCTCCCCACTGTAAACCTTCCAATAACCCTGTAAAGTAGCTTAGGCTGAGAGGTAGTGACAGGTGCAAGATCACCCAGTGAACTTCCTGGCTGAGTGGAGATTTGAATCCAGGTCTCCCCCCTCTACTATCACAGATGCCCTGTGCTATTTTGGAGGACTTTCAATCTACCCCTGCCCAATTGTCAGTTTAAAAAACGACCACAGACAAATCTGCTGATTTTGACACAGGTCAAAGATGATTAAACGACTGTACTTGAATTAATTCTTAACTTGTAAATTATCTTGTGATTATTTTATCTTTTCACCAACATTTGTTTTATTTTCATGCTATGGAGCATGTTGATTTTCTTTTTCATCTTAAGTAATAATTTCCTAATATCTTTATATTAAAAAGTGGAAAGCCTAAGGAACGCTGCCAGTCCAATCTCCCTGCATTCTCTGTTTCTTATAAGAACATGAAGAAAAGTCCATCACAAGCCTCTTTGGATACCATTTCTACTGATAGCATGTTGTTGGAGGAACAGTATTTAGAGAGTGATGGAAGTGATAGCCACAGCTTTTTGGAGAAAGGTAAGTAAACTTCCTGATGGTAAACTTAGCAAGTTTAAAATAACAGCAGATCAAATATAATAGCCTGTCTTGAGGTTTTTTCCTTGATTTCACTAGCGCTAGCTTTAGCTTGTATTTAGAAAATACAAAGGAAGACATTTACAGTTTTAGACCTCTTGTTGAACTGCCATTGTTGATGAAACACTGTACATTATAGACTGAGTCCGCTGGTTTGTAGGGTTGGTTTACCATATGGCTAATAAGCTTCCATGTGCCAATACTGCCAGCATTTATAATTCCAGTGAAGCAGACTAGATCCTTGGTGTATTCCTCATAGGTAAATGGTTAATTACGGCTAAATTATGTTGGTGATTGCATGACCAAATTCTTATTTTATAAATGAGGCATTTTATTATGGAGGGTGGGCTTTGTATTTTCAGTATTTAATAGTTTTATATATTTACAGTTCTGTGGATATCTGTTGAGTTATTATGAAACATTCATTTGAGAAAAATGTATAGCTTAAAGTGCAAATAAGATTTCAAAAATTAGCTTTCTCTGTTGTTCTCTAGCAGGAAGTAGAATCTTATTTTAGTTAAACATATAGTTTAACTGTATGTGGTGGGCATATTTAGCATATAAATCTGTCTGGGGATCATTTCATTGCTGCATTTGGGGGAAACTGTATATGTAGGGCAGGTGATTCTATCGAGGCGCTGGCCTTGCTATGGAATGGGAAGATGAGGTTGGGCCATCAACACAATAGTTCCTGAGTGTTCTTCCCAGTGCTGTGGAGTCTATTAAGCAACCCGGTACTCCAGGGAACTGTGAATGATGAAAGGGACTGGACAACTACAAGAGTGGTTTATCTCTTGTTTGCTACCCTGGGCCCCTGGGAGAAAGGGTGGAATAGAAATTATTATTATTATTATTGAGGGCAGCTGGTGAAGGTCTCATTCCAAAGCCAACTGAGCACTGATTAAAGCACATAATAATGCCTACCATGTAGCAATGAGGGTGGCAAAGAAAGAACATTTTTGTGCCTTCATTGCATCTTCTAGTTGTGGTCCAGTGAAGCTCTTCTGAGCGTTTTAGAGATTTCTGACACCAGTTATGGCAAACAGCCCTCTGGAGAACCACAGTGATCATTTGGTGAAATATTTTGCAGATAGTGATTTGTCACTTGATGCTGTGGTTTAAATAGGTCTTGCTGAGTTGTTTAATGCTACATCACCCGGTGTTGCAGGATCATTTTCAGTTAATGAGGCCTGATGCTGACTAAGTTCTTGCAGCAATGCGGCCAAACACTTGCCCCTTCAGGTCTTGCCCATCTTGGATTATAAATGCAAATAGAGGTAGCATGACTGGGTGTGTTCAGGGTGTGGTTAGCTGGTTATTACATTCAGTGCCGACTGCAGGGTAAACAGTGCCCTGAGCGAGGCGTGCCTTCTATGTCTTCCCTGCACCACCACCTGGGCTGCTTTGCAGGGCCATGCAGGGAGTTTATGGGGCCTGGTGCAGATGTGACGTTGAAGGCCCTGCTGCTGCCCCCTACAAGAACCCACACAAACGTGTACAAAGCTGGGAGAATTCTCACCTGCAGCTTCTCCTTGCCCTAGGATCAAGCAGAATGATAGATGTCCTTCATTTTTTCTCACATGGGGATAAGGGAATAGGGATTGGGTTGTGCTTCCTATCCTCCAAATGCCAAACCTCTTCTGGCAGAACTTCATTATGCTTTCTGGGACTCAGTTTCGCAGGTCTTCTGGTTGCAGCCTGCTGCTGGCCTTCTCCAGTACTCCCTCAGGAAGGCTTCCTCCCTTCTGGCCTCATACCTCTCCTATGCCTTTCACTGTGTTTACCACCACAGAAAATTACTCTCCAGTGTCACCTTGCCTGGAAATCTTAGGTGGAATTCACCCACTCACTACCTGAACTCTTTCCTCAGTGGGCTTGGAGTTCTTTCTGTGACAAGAACAGGCTGCCTGCTGTGCCATAGAATCCCTCCTTAAAGCCTTTCCTGGTGCTTCTCTCCTTACAACAAACTCTGTAACACTTGCTGTGTTCCACTGACTTTTACATGGTGCAAATGACATCAAAGTGGAAATTGAAAAAGAAACATACTTTAAAGGTAATTGAAGGAAGATCATTTTTGTAGTTAGCACCCAAACAACCTATAGAACCTAGAACAAAAGCTTATAGACGCTTGCTTTTTGCCACCGTAGCTCACTGCAGATGGTACATTTTAAAAAACCAGCCAGAGAGCTCAGCTTGGTGCCCGTTCAGCTCAGCGCAGCTTGCCAACCCCTAAGACCATCCCTGATGATGTGAGGAGAGATGCTACTGCTCTGACAGAGGTGATAGTCTAACTTCTTTTAAAGAAACCCATCCTTGGGCACATTGGTTTATAATGATTACCACCCAGTTACAAATGCCCCATTCGGCAAAGATGTTGGAGAAGGTGGTGGTGGTGCAACTGCAGAGATTCTTGGAGGAGACTGATGATCCAGCTAAGTTCTATGCAGGGTAGACCCACTAAAATTAATGGACCTGAATATTACCAACATTGAATAACAACCCATTACTTCTACTTGAGTTGTAAGGCCTGGTTATGGGACTAGAGTGCAAGTGGTGAAAGACATGCTATGAGTCTGATTGGGCACGAGTGAAACATCGTAACTGTGGTCTGACCACTCCTGGAAAAAACCCACCCTGGACCCATTGGTTTGTGACAACTACCACCTGGTGGCAAATGCTCCCTTTTTAGGGTGATTGAAAGGGTTGTGGTGCAGCAATTTCAAGTACTCTTGGATGAAACAGATTATCTTGACCCATTCCAGCCTGGGTTCAGGCGTAGATACGGAACTGAATCGGACTTGGTCACCCTGATGGATGACCTTTATTGGGAGGAGGACAGGGGGAATGCAACCCTGTTATTCTTATGTGACTTCTTGGCAGCTGTTGATACTGTTGACCATGGTATCCTTCTGAGCCGACTTAGTGAGATGCTTATCGGAGGCACTGTTTTACAGTAGTTCAGGTCCTACCTCCAGGGTCATTTTCAAAGAATAGCATTGGGTAATTGTCTTTTGGCCACCTGGCGGTTGTACTGTGGGGTGCTGCAGGATACCATTTTGCCCCCCATGCTGTTTAACTTCTATATGAAGCTCTTGGGAGTGGTCATCAGAAGATTGAGGCAAGGTATCACCAGTATGCTGATGATACCAGCTCTTTTTCTCTGTAACATCTGAATCGGGGGAGGCAGTGCAAGCCCTGGACTGCTGCCTGGACTCGGTGGAGGGCTGGATGAGGACCAATAAATTGAGTGAATCCTAGCAAGATGGAGGTGCTGTGGGTTGGTGGTTCCCGAGTTCAGATAATTGATCAGTTGCCTGCTTTGGATGGGTTCATACTCCCTCTGAAAGAGCAGGTTCATAGTCTGGGGGTGCTCCTGGATCCATCTTTGTCTCTTGAGGGCCAGGTGACCTCATTGGCTAGGAGTGCCTTTTACCAACTTTGGCTGGTAAGACCTCTGCAGCCATTTCTGGGCCAGGATAGCCTGAGCACTGTTGTCCATGCACTGGTAACCTCCAGGTTGGATTACTGTAATGCATTCTATGTGGGGCTGCCCTTGAGGTTGGTCCGGAAGCTGCAGCTGGTGCAAAATGTGACAGCGAGACTGCTCACTGGGGCAGGTTAT
The DNA here is from genome assembly GCF_030035675.1 of Rhineura floridana. Taxonomy (NCBI): domain Eukaryota; kingdom Metazoa; phylum Chordata; class Lepidosauria; order Squamata; family Rhineuridae; genus Rhineura; species Rhineura floridana. Next base: position 52,537,545 of record NC_084487.1, read on the forward strand.
CACCAACATGTCACCCCACTGCTGAGAGAATTGTACTGGTTGCCTATTAGCTACCTGGCGAAGTTCAAGTTTCTAGTTTTGGTGTACAAAGTCCTATATAGCTTGGGACCAGGATACCTGAAAGATCGTCTTACCTTTTATACATCCAGTCGATCACTACGCTCTGCAGGTGAGGGCCTCCTGCAGATACCATATTATCAGGAGATCTGTTTCGCACAACATAGGAAGTGGACATTTAGTGTAGTGGCACCTGCTCTTTGGAATTCCCTTCCCTTTAAATATTAGACAGGCACCATCTCTGTTATCTTTTTGGCACCTACTGAAGACCTTCCTCTTTGAACAAGCCTTTTAAGTAGAGACCTTATCCCAGATTACATCTGTGGTGGGATTGCTTTTAAGATGTTTTTAAAGCTTTTTTAAAAAAGTTTTTAAAGATGTTTTGTTTTAATACATTTTTAAAGATGTTTTGTTGTAATATATTTTAAATACTGTTTTTATGATGTTTTAGAGTGTTTTTAGCACTTTTGTTTGTCCCCCTGGGCTGCTACTGGGAGGAAGGGTGGGATATAAATAAAACAAATAAATATGTTCTGTTGAAGCTGGAAGTCTGTATTCATATATTTCAGTCTGCTTGAAACAAGTAGAAAGGTAGAAGGAAACAAGGTAAAATAAATTTCTATGTTGGCTTTGTAAATATGAAACCTGTATTTAGTTATAAATTTTTGCTTCTGGAAAAAGTGGTCTTCTGGTCTGTACATCATTAATCTGTGATACAATCCACTGGGTGTCGCCAAGATATGCACTTCATGTGTTGCCTCATTGCATAGGTTGTAGCTAACTAAGTTATAGTCAGAGTAGACCCACTGAAATGAATGGACATGACTAATTTATTAATTTCAATGGGTCTACGCTGAGTATAACTTGGATACAACCCAATGTTTGTGAATTGTTGGCATCTAAGACAAGATACGGTTCCAAAGCACCTCAGTGAGTCAGGTGACTTGTATATAAAAAAGTCTATGTTGTGCAGTATTTTTAGAGGAAGCTTTGGTGAGTGCATCGTGGTTAGATAGATAAACTTAATTTGAACTGATCAGTATCCCATGTCATAAAAGCTAAATAATATATCAGTGTGCATTGATGCTCCCTTTATCTCTCCTCTTCCCCTCACGTATCTCAGGTAATATGGGATGACATAATCAAATTGTTTGAAACAAATATATATACATCTTCCTGTAATTTATCTTGAGTTTCTTTAGGTTGAATTGAAGCAAGATTAACAATAGTATTCTATATATATCTCCTGAAAAGGAAGGCCCATTAAATTTACTGGGGCTTACTTCCAGGCAAGTGGGTATAGGATTGCAGCCTCAGTAACATTGATTAAGTTATCTCTAAACCCCCCTCTTTAATTTTTTTTTAAAAACCCAGTGACAACTGCATGAAGTAGCTATTATAAATACACTCAACACATATAAACACATCTGTTTTTTTATGAATATAAAAGCTATCTTGTCAAATAAACCAGTGGAAAGCACTCCTGCTGACAACACAGTGATTGAAAGCTATGGTGGATCATCTCCAGATGTCCTCAGCGCAGCTTCCGAGAATACTCAGGATGCTAGTGAAGAAATGGTAATGCTTTCAAATAAAGAGGATATTTTCATAATGTTTTTACTGGGTGAGGGTGTTCAATCTTTGGTTAAGAAAACTGAAATGTTGCTACTCTGAAAACAGTGGGATGGTGGAGAATGTATCCAAGGGAGGGTGACATGGCCTTGACAAAGAATGATCCTTGATAAAATAGGGGAGAAGGCTGCAGAGCTGACTGTCCTTTAGTGACTTAATAGAAGAAAGGTATATGTTGAATAATGGTTCCACTTAGCAATTCTGAAATTAGCATTCAGCCATAGAGACAGACACAAAGTTACATAACCTTTTGTGGCTGCCCCTTTAGCTTTAGGTACAGTATAGGGACCACTATTTCCCTGAAGAGCAGGGACTGGGATTTCTGGATTTAATATCCTTCCCTCCCCCACCCTCCTTCTCCTGTAATTTAAGTACTCCATAGACTGGGAAAATTTTCTTGCCATCTGTAGATCTTTATTCTGATTATGCATAAATGAAAAGCAATGGTAATGCTAAAAGGTAACTCATTTTTTTAAAAAGCAACCAAGTTCACTCCTGCCATATTGCACAAACACAAAGGAAAAATACAGCATTGTGCAAACCTAGTAAGTCTGAGAAAAATAAACAAGTTGTATAATTATATGCAGTGTAGTAGCCTGCTTGAACGTCCAGAGTACCATAGTTTTGGTGCTATGATGGAGAAAGCTGAGTTTCAGGTGCTCACCAAACAAACCACCTGTGGGCAAGGTATCCTTCAAGAAGGTCTTGTGCACTGCAAAAGATGTGCCTTCCATAAGTTATGCAGGCTCTCAATCAACATATGAAGATAGTGGCATCTTAAACTGAGTCAAGAGACACGCTGGTAACTATTACAGCTCAGGTGTAATATGGGAGCTGATGGTGGCAATTGTCATGAGAGCTGCTGCTTTTTATACTAGATGAACCTTCTGAATAGTCTTCAATGCAGCTGCATTACTGTGCATTACAGTTGTCTAGGCGAGTGGTAACCAATGCCTTGCTCTACAGCAGCCTTTCCTAACCGGTGTGCCTCCAGATGTTGTTGGACCACAACTCCCATCAGCCTCAGCCATTGGCAATGCTGGCTGAGGCTGATGGGAGTTGTGGTCCAACAACATCTGGAGGCACACTGGTTGGGAAAGGCTGCTCTACAGGAATGGAACACCACTGCTTCAGATGTAGTTGATCAAATGCACTCCTGGCCACAATCCTGATTCTTCAGGAAGAGTGTGATCCCATGAAATACAGATATTACCACATCTCCTAGGTCATAGAGGTCACCTGTCATAAATAATTCTTTTTGCTGTTGTTCAGATTAAATTTCAATTTGTTTGCCCACATCTGTATCTGAATAGGTATTTAAGGAAGGTAACATTGCTCTTGGATTCAGTGAAAGAGGCAAATTGGGGTGACATATTGATGGCACCAAACCAATGGATGATCTCTCTTAGCAGCTTCATATACTTATTAAATCATATGGGTGACAAGAGAATGCTATGCAGGATCCCACAGGGCAAATACCATGGAGCTGAACAGATGTCAGCCACAATTATCCTTTCAATACACCCCAAAATGTGGTAAAAGAATCACTGTCAAGCAGTGCTCCAAGCTCCTAACCCAATCAGACATCTCAGGTGTATCAGATAATCAAAGGTTTTGAGAGGTCCACCCAAACTGACAGTGTCACACTCCTCTAGGCAACTTAGAAATTGGCCAGTAACTCCCCAAACATTGTGGTCCAGGAAGGATTTCTTAAGAGATTGAACCATTTCTTCCTTAAGAAGAGCTGACAAATAGATAATTTGAGGAACCACAAGAAGGAACAGAGTCAAGAGCATTTATGGTGGGATAGGCACCATGTTGCTGTGGTTCTGACCTTCTTGGAGGAATGATTAGAGAAGGTGGTTCTGGGTGGATTCCATTTCATGCCTTGGCTACTGGACTATGGTAGGGATGGTTAACCTCTGGCCCTCCAGATGTTGTTGGACTCCATCATCATGGCCAATAATCAAAGATGATGAGAACTATAGTTCAACAACATCTGGAGGGCACCACATTGAATATGTCTGAATTGTGTGGTGTGCCACAGCATTCTCTTGTATTTCATGCTATACAAATACAACATGAAATAGCTGGGGAAGGTCACCTGGGGATTTGGAGTACAGTGTCATCAATAAATGAATGACATACAGTTTTCTCCCTACTCCATTGCACTCTTTAAAAAAACTGTTGAGATTCTGAATCAGTGCTTGAGGGGTCAGTAATAGACTGGATGAGGGTGAAAAGGAAACAGTCGAGACAAGACAGGACTGCTCTTGGTCAATAGGCGAGCAATCTAAGAATAGGGATCCAACCTTTCTTGGATGGAGTAGCACTCCCTTCAAAGACTCAGTGTGCCAGTTGTGCTTGTTCTTTGAAATGTCAGATCTGACCATAGTGACACATGCTTTAGTTCCATCCTATTTCGATTGCTAAATGTCCAGTCTATGTGGTTGCATTTGAAAAGTGTTTAGAAACTACATCTGGTTAAGAATGCAGATTGCTGACTGGTGCCAGATATCTGGAGCAGGTGACTCCTTTATTACAACAATTGCACTGGTTTCCAATTAGTTTTCAAGCAAGTTCAAATGCTGGTTGTGATCTAAAATCCTAAAAGTTTAGGATGAAGTTATCTAAAGATTGTCTTTTCCAGTGTGAACCAACCTGTGTATTAAGATCTTTGGGCGCGTCCTCTTCCATGTCCCACCATCTGATGTGCATTTGCTGGGGACTTGGGAAAGAGCCTTTTTACTGTTCTGCCCAGGCTCTGGAGCACTCTTCCTAGAGAGACCTGTCTAGTCCCTTTGGCAGGCAAAGACCTTTTTGTTTCAGCAGGCCCACTGATTTACATGAGTAGCAAGTTGTTGCATTTTTTGCTTCTGTTGTGTATTTTGACATGTGTGCTATTTTGTTGCTTTATCTGTAATGTTGTGAATTTCCTTGAACATATCATATGGAAAGGTGGGATATAAATTTCCTAAATTAACTAAAAGCGATAGACCACAAATATCCAATTAGAATCCCTGAAGCAAAACAACTGAAATCCATCCAAGCACCTGTGACTAACAGATGTATTGGTTACCACTAACACATACAGTAGTAATGTCCAGAGCAGATGTAAGCGATTTTATCCCCCAAACCATGTAGTGAACGTTCCTGGTGACCTACAGAACCTACTGTAATAGAAATTATTTTTAATTCCCTTTTGCTGTTTTGACAGTGTTGTGTTCCTTTGATTACTGTATATTTGAAAAAATGTTAATGTAATCTGAGCTTCCCCAGGTACTATATGTATTTTAATTCTGTTGACAGATGTCTGTCGTTGTTTTTAAAATGTTCGGTGTTAATGGTGAAATTGACATCAGAGGCGATGACACAGATGTGTGCCTTCAGGTAAACGGGGTTGTACCAAATCAGTTGGGCAATATCAGCGTTCGGCATTACCTTTGCAACAGAACAGCAGGTAAGAACTAATTTAACCTTAAAAAGCATTAGTGCTACTTTCACAGTAGTTAAAATGACTTTAAGGATTCTTTTTTGTTGTTTTAATATATTATGAAAATAGGCTACTGCTTTGGAAAATTAAAGACTTATAAAGGCATGAGAATTGTTTACCCTCAGTGGCCTTGTAAATGTGTTTGGAATCATACTGAAGAAAGGCCAGAACCTGGATTCCCAACCACCCCCAGACTTCTCACATTGCCATTATCTGTATTCAGTTAGGGAGTAGCATTCACCTATATAGGGCTGAAACCAGCATGGTGCAAGAGGACTTCCACTCACACAACGTCTCTCTACCTTGCTCTCCCATCATCCTGCTGTCTTCCACATGCCACAAAATATTTTTAAATTTTTTAAAATCTAATCCTCCAGAGCAGATTTAAAAGGCATGTAGAGGGGAGGAGACAAAGGTTAAAATCCCATTGAGCAAGAGTAAGTCCATTCCATTCATGCACAGACAGCATTGGTTACAACCCATAGTTTATATTATAGGATTTATTGCATAGTTTGTTTATTCAGTACATCTGGAATTATTGTTAAAATGAATAAATGCTATGGAGTTTGTAAAATTAGCATTTGGAGGCAGTATATGGGAGTGCATGACAATGTGCTTTTTCTAATTAAAGTCCCTTTGACTATAAAGAATACGGAAGTAGTTTCCATGCGTTCATAGATTTTTAAATCTATGTGTAGTTGACTACAGAGCCCTGAAATATTTTGTGTTTCAGAGTAATCAATTTTTACATGAACTACTTGCACATCATGTTGGAAGACATGTTTAATGTACTGTAAAGTGGTTGACCTGATTCTGTACTGGTTTTATTACAGGCTCAGATCCTAAGACTCTGACTGGGCCAGTTAAATCAACTCCTGAAATCAGACTGAGATGGGAAAGTGGACCCAGTGCTATAATACATACATTGCTATCTGGGAAAAATGGGTTTCTACAATGTCATGTGGAAGACTTGAGTGCCGATTTCCTAACTTCTTCACTTATGAACATTCAGCGTTTTTTGGAAGATGAAATGGTTGCAGAAGTGATGCCTATGAATATAAAAATTTCTAATACAAGGATCAATTTAAAAGTATGTCATTTTGGAGTGAGTTTGGTGCTAGTTCAGAGTAAATGTTGGTAATTTGGATGTATCTAAGGGAAGCAATTACTTAAATGAATTAAATTAACAGGTTCTATTAGGTACTGTTGTTGTTGGCCTTCAAGTCAATTACAACTTATGGTGACCCTATGAATCGGCGACCTCCAAGAGCATCTGTCATGAACCACCCTGTTCAGATCTTGTAAGTTCACATATGTGGCTTCCTTTATGAAATCAATCCATCTCTTGCTTGGCCTTCCTCTTTTTCTACTCCCTTCTGTTTTTCCTAGCATTATTGTCTTTTCTAGTGCATCATGTCTTCTCATTATGTGTCCAAAGTATGATAGCTTCAGTTTCATCATTTTAGCTTCTAGTGATAGTTCTGGTTTAATTTGTTCTAACCGAAATATTTGTCTTTTTCACGGTCCGTGGTATGCACAAAGCTCTCCTCCAACACCACATTTCAAATGAGTTGATTTTTCTCTTATCCACTTTTTTCACTGTCCAACTTTCACATTCATACATAGAGATCAGGAATACCATGGTCTGAATGTTCCTGACTTTAGTATTCAGTGATACATCTTTGCATTTGAGGACCTTTTCTAGTTCTTTCATAGCTGCCCTCCCTGGCCTTCTGATTTCTTGTCTCCCTTTTGGTTAATGACTGTGCCAAGGTATTGATAATCCTTGACCAGTTCAATGACTTGTTGACATTCAGCTGTAGTCCTGCTTTTGTGCTTTCCTTTCATCAGCATTCATTTCAAATCATTACTGGTTTCTGCTAGTAGTATGGTATCGTCTGCATATCTTAAATTATTGATATTTCTCCCTCCAGTTTTCACACCTTCATGGTCCAATCCTACTGTCTGTATGATATGTTCTGCATATAGATTAAACAAATATTGTGATAAAATACACCCCTGTCTCACACCCTTTCTGATGGGGAACTAATCTGTTTCTCCATATTCTGTCCTTACAGTAGCCTCTTGTCCAGAGTATAGGTTGCACATCAGGACAATCAGATGCTGTGGTACCCCCATTTCTTTTAAACCATCCCATAGTTTTTCATGATCTACACAGTCAAAGGCTTTGCTGTAATCTCTAAAGCACAGGGTGATTTCCTTCTGAAATTCCTTGGTCCGTTCCATTATCCAGTGTATGTTTGCGATATGATCTCTGGTACCTCTGCCCTTTCTAAATCCAGCTTGGACATCTGGCATTTCTCACTCCATATATGGTAAGAGCCTTTGTTGTAGAATCTTGAGTGTTACTTTACTTGCATGGGATATTAAGACAATAGTTTGATAATTACTGCATTCCCTGGGATCCCCCTTTTTTGGAATTGGGATGTAGATTGAATGCTTACAGTCTGTGCACCATTGGTTCTCCATATTTGACAATTTTTTGTCAAAATTTGGACAGATTCAATCTCAGTAGCTTGTAGCAACTCTATTGGTATGCCATCTATTCCTGGTGATTTGTTTCTTCCAAGTATTTTAAGAGCAGCTTCCACCTCACATTCTAATATTTTTGGTTCATCGTATGGTTCCTCTGTGAATGAATCTGTCATCCTTGCATCCCTTTTATATAGTTCTTCAGTGTATTGCTTCCATCTTCCTTTTATTTTATCTCGGTCAGTCAGTGTGTTCCCATGTTGATTATGCAACATCCCTACTCTATTAGGTACTAGTAAACATTTTTTTTATAAATGATGTAAGGATGTTTTCAAACAGGCACTGTTGGGTTTAATTTGGCTTCATATAAGGCTGTCCCAACACTAGATATGTGCTGTATATTTTCTCTAGCTATATGGCGAGATTAGATGGCCTAACATTCAATGTTCTCCTGCCTTGTTATAGAAAAAATTAGATGAGTGTTTGGAAGTATATTCTTGCATGCACTGTGCAGTATAAAGAGTCTTTCCATGCAATCAGTAAAATGAAAATGTAGCTCAACTGCATCTTTGTATGATCTCTTGAAGACACTTTTCAATTATAGCATTGTAATAATGTGTACATGAGGGACAGCGTTGCTGCAGAGGAATACTGATTTTGCTGGTAACTCTTTAAAACAACAACTACAACACAAAAACAGAACTCTGGCTAAGAGTGTTCTTTTGCACAGGAGGGTGAATGCCAGACTTAATAATATATAATAATAAAATTAAAACTGCCCATTTAAAAATCCCCACAGCTAAAATGTACTAAAACATAGGGAAGCACTGGAGGTGTAGCCTCCCTGGCATTTACCTACTTTTAAAATATTTAGATGAGCATTCCCATGCTGGAAGCATAACAGCCTCCATGATTTTAAAATATTCAAAAAAATAAAAAGTTCACAAAATCGGCTGGACATATGGACTGGAAGTTGTGTTATCTGTCTCTGATCCTATTATAGGCAATGGGTTGTATCCAACAGTATCACTCAGTTGATGGTAAGGCAATTCCCTCTCCCTCCGCAGGCCCACCCTTCGGTACTCCCTAAATCTGCTTCAGAGGGTTGGAGTCCAGGACTCTGCTATATGTGGAACTACCTTCTAAACAATAATTTCAGTAGCTGAAATCTGTAGGAACAATCCTATTTTGCTAGGCACAAAAGTTTGAAAATTGGGTCTAAGACAACGGTGGATGGTATTCAATGCTAATTCTACTGAGAGTAGACCCATTGAAGTTAATAGACATGACTAACTTATGTTTTGTTAATTTCAATGGGTCTGCTCTGAGTAGGACTTGGATTACTGTAACAGAGCCAAAGACCCCAAAGGGTTTGTGCAGTCTATAAAAATACACATCTATTACATTACATTACTAAATTGATAATGTGGAAAAGCAAAAAGATAGAAAGTACAGGAGGGGGAAGAACAACAGCAAGCTGAAGCAGAAGAGGAGACTGTTGTGGAGAGCAACAATGAAATAAAGGAAACTGAGGAAAACCGTGAAAGGAGTAGAAGAGCTAGAAGACACTCTTTACTGGTGGAACTACAGAACTGCTTCCAGGCACTTGAGGATGAGACTAGAGGACAGTCTGCATGGGAAGAATTACAGGAGACCCCCATGCGACAGCGAGTGAGAGGCTGACGCTCAGTCAAGCAGAGGCAATGAAACCATGCTCCACGACAAGAAGAGTATTAGTAGACTCCCTACTGCGTAGGATTGAAACCCAAGTATGCCAAGAAGATCCATGGACTTGCCAGGTATGTTGTCTCCTTGGAGAATGGATTAGAGATGTGACAGAAGGGTTGCCATTACTCATAAAGCCCACTGACAGGTATCCCTTTCTTCTCATCCCTGTGGGAATGAATGATACTGCCAAGCGGAGCTATGAAGAAATCACATCCAACTTTGAAGCTCTGGGAAAGAAACTCAAGGATTTTGGGGCCCAAATAGTTTTCTCATCCATCCTTCTGGTACTTAGAAGAGTAGAAAGGGAAAGAAAAAAACTGGTGAATGACTGGCTATGAAGGTAGTGCTGATGCAAGTGATTTGGATTCTGGGACCATGGACTATGCTTCCTGGAAGATGGATTGCTGGCAAGTGATGGGTTGCACTCACAAGGACTGGGAAGAATGTGTTTAGCCATTGCATGGAGAACTTCATTACAAGAGCTTTAAACTGAATCATAAGGGGGAGAGAGAAATAAACTTGGCGGTAAGGACTAACAAAGGCTTATGCACAGTAAGAGGAACTGAGGGAACGGCTCTAATGGAGCCCAGTAATAGTCTTCATAAAAATGTAGGAAGGAAGCCAGGCTGTAAATCACATGATCTTCGATGTCTGTATACTAATGCCCAGAGCTTGGAAAAGTTACTTTTTTGAACTACAACTCCCATCAGCCCCAGCCAGCATGGCCACTGGATTGGGCTGATGGGAGTTGTAGGTCAAAAAAGTAACTTTTCCAAGCTCTGCTAATGCCCAGATATGGGAAACAAACAGGACAAACTGGAACTCTTAATACAGGAGAGTAAACACAAATTGACAGGTATAACTGGAACTTGGTGGGATGACTCCCATTACTCAAATACAGCAAATATAACTTGTTCAGAAAGAACAGAAGGAATAGAAAGGAGGATGAGTGAAGTACCGGATGACTGTAGGAGGGCTAATGTGGTCCCTATCTTGAAAAAGGGCAAAAAGGAGGAAACTGGGAACTACAGACCAGTCAGCCTGACATCAATCCCTGGGAAAATTCTAGAGCAGATTATAAAGCAGTCAGTCTGTAAGCAACTTGAAAACAATGCAGCGCTTACTAGAAGCCAACATGGATTTATCAAGAACAAATCCGCCAGACTAATCTTATCTCATTTTTTGATTGGGTAACCTCCATGGGAATGCTGTGGACATATCTCGACTTGAGCAAAGCTTTTGACAAAATGCCCCATGGTATTCTGATTAGGAAGCTAGCTAAATGTGGGCTGGATGGAACAATTATCACATGGATCCACAGTTGGCTACAGAACGTACTGAGAGAGTGCTTATGAATGGTTCCTTCTCAGACTGGGGGGAGGTGACAAGTGGGTACCACAGGGCTTGGTCCGGGGCCCAGTGCTCTTCAACATTTTTATTAATGACATGGATGAGGAGGTGCAGGGAATGCAGAGCTTGGAAGATTACTTTTAAAAAGTAATAAATTACAGTTACAGTTACATGGCCCAAAAAAGTAGTAATTACCGTTACAATTGCAATTGCTCTGAAAGTAACTGATTACTTTACTTTTCCTCCAAAGTAATCACTACAATTACATTTCAGTTACTTAAAAAAAACACCTACAAGGTGCTGGCCTTGGCTTCTGCACATCTAAGTAGCCTAAAACAACATTAAAAATAAACAAACACATACAAAGGTAGTAGAATAATTATTTTTATTCATAAGATAGCAATGGTGGTCTCTCTACTGGTAAGGGTGGTGGAGAGGGAGGCTGAGGCCACTACTCAGATCTTTGCACATCAAACCAAGTGCAACCCCCTCCATTCAGCCAGCCAGCATAATCTCTCTCACTTAAGCACCTCCCGGACCCTGCCCTGCCACCAACAAAGGGACACTCACTCAAGCAAACATTTTCCCCAGAGATGCAAAAAAGTTAAAATACTGCAAATGCAGCACAGTAGCCAGAGAGGGGGTGGAGGCCACTTTGTGTGCCAAGTGCAAACACAGTATTCACACACACACACACACACACACACACACATGCACACACACACACATGTCGTCTTTCACCTCCACAGTTCTCCATTCTGCTGCTGCCTCCTTCTCCTCCTTTATCCATGTTCTTGACCATGATTTTCATCCACAAATCAGAGGAGCAGAAGACTTCCTCTGCTCCCCCCCCAAAGTAATGCCCCAAAGTAATTCTGGAAACGTTAAAATTACTCCACAAAAGTAGTAAGATTACTCCTAGTTCTATTACAATCCGGCCAGACAATTGAGCAAATAAATTCCGTTATTTATCTAGGTTTAACATTTCAAGCGTCAGGATCATGGCAGATGCAGATTAAAACAATGGTCTGGAATGCAAAAAAAACATTGCAAGCCCTTCTGTCATATTTTTACAATAAGGGTGGTCAGCTTATTGTCCCAGTAATCAGAGTTTTTTCTGCAAAGGTAGTCTCTCAGCTACTTTATGGGGTCCAGGTTACCACTTTTGAGAATTTTTCTGTTTTGGAATCGATTCAAAATTCCTTTCTAAGAGCTATTTTTGCGGTTCCCAAATGCATTCCTAGTTTTATCCTTAGACTTGAGGCTGGTTTACCCACCATAGAATCTAAGATTTGGGCCTTGAGAATTTCTACTTGGCTCAAATTGCTATTTAACCCTACCGGGCTCTCTTCTAGCATCTTAAGAGATAATTTTCAATCTCCCTGGGTTAAATTGATAACAGATAAATTACTGTCCTTGGGCTTTTCTATTTCTGTGATTCAGGAAATGGGTTACTTAAAAGCCAAGTTGAGCATACTACAAAGAATTAAGGATATAGACTTTCAACATCACTTATTACAGGTTAGGAAGCATAGATATAATCCAAAAATTTTAACCCCAATGCCCTATTTATCCTTTCTTACTATTCCTAACTACCACAGGGCTTTTTCACTCGCAAGAATGAATACCTTACCTTCTAAACTTTTAGAGGGTAGATTCAATAAAATTCCATACTACGAGAGGAAATGCCCTTGCGGTGCGGATGAGATTGAAACAATTGCTCATGTCCTTTTACGATGTCCTTACTACCTAGACCTTAGAAATCAAATAATTAAACCTATTCTTGATCTTGTACCTGGTAGAAACGAAGAAAAACGTTTGGATCATTTACTTGGAGATCACCAGCAATTAATCACAGAGAAAGTTGCAAAATTTTGCACAGCCGCTATTCTCTGCAGGAGAAATCGGGTAAAAGTCACTGGAAAATGAATTTTATTGATTTATTTTATATGGTCTTAAAAGCAGGTTAGAGTTTATCCAATGTCTAATTAGTTTAATCAATTTTAAAACGCATTCTGCATTATTATAATAATAATTGGTCTAAAATGGTGTGAATTATTAATGAATATTCCATATGGTCTGGAAATTGATTTTAATTAATTTTAATTGAATAAGATATCATTCTAATAATAATTGTAGTTTTGATGTTCTATTTTACCTTTGTATTCTGGCCTTTGGCCGTAATAAAAACTGAACTGAACTATTACAATCAAAATGTAAAGGAATTACCCACTCATTACTCAAAAAAGTAATGAATTACAAGTAATTTGTTACTTGTAACTAGTTACTTCCAAGCTCTGAGGGAATGCTTATCAAATTTGCAGATGATATAAAATTGGAAGGGACAGCTAATACCGTGGAAGACCCAAACAAAATTCAAAGGGATCTTGATAGGCTGGAGCATTGGGCTGGAAACAACAGAATGAAATTTAACAGGGACAAGTAGTGCAAAGTTCTACATCTAGGAAAAAGAAACCAGATGCACAGATATAAGATGGGGGATGCTTGGCTCAGCAGTACTACATGCGAGAAGGATCTTGGGATTGTTGTTGATCACAAGCTGAATATGAGCGAACAGTGTGATGTGGCTGCAAAAAAGGCAAATGCTATTTTAGGCTACATTAACAGAAGCATAGTTTCCAAATAGTGCGAAGTATTGGTTCCCCTCTATTCGGCACTAGTTAAGCCTCATCTTGAGTACTTCATCCAGTTCTGGACACCGCACTTTAAGAAGGATGCAGACAAACTGGAACGGGTTCAGAGGAGGACAACGAGGATGATCAGGGGACTAGAAATAAAGCCCTATGATGAGAGACTAAAAGAACTGAGCATGTTTAGCCTTGAGAAGAAAAGACTGAGGGGAGATATGATAGCACTTATACTTGAAAGGTTGTCATACAGAGGATTACCAGTATCTCTTCTCGATTGTCCCAGTGTGCAGGACATGAAATAATGGGCTCAAATTGAGGGAAGCCAGGTTTCGACTGAACATCAGGAAAAACCTGCTAACTGTTAGAGCGGCACGACAATGAAACATTCCCTAGGGAGATGGTGGGCTGTCCAACACTGGAGGCATTCAAGAGGTAGCTGGACAGGCACCTGTCAGATGTGCTTTAATTTGGACTCCTGCATTGATGGCGTTATTACGATCCTTCTAACTCTCTGATTCTAATACTGTTTCTCTACAGCTGCTCAAAGCTGGCTGTGCAAAAGTAATTTAGCTTGCAGTCCTATATCCACTGCAAGAGAGTAAGCCCCAATTAACTTGATGGGACTTGCTTCTGAATAGACATTTATAGAATTGAACTGCATTCTAACATAGGAAACCTAAACCATGATCTTTACTTTTCAAACAGGTGTATAGCAACATCTGTCACTTGATCTTCATCTTCACTCTCTTCTATTTGAATGTATGTATATGACACTTTCCACTGAAGCAGATCACGAGGAAATAAATGCACAGAAAGATAAAATGTAAAAAAATCCAGGCATCTTTGCTTCACACCTAAAATGTGAATGTTCAGAAAGAATACCCATTCATTTTTCAGCCCCATTTTATTATGTTTTCTGATAGCCTTTCCATTCTTTTTTTAGCTTTTAAAGTTGTAGAAGCAGGCATTACTGAGAGACACTGGCATACACCCCCCAGCCAGCTCATCCAATACATAGAGTTCTCAAATCACTCTGAATGTACATGTGTAGCCTAGTTTTCAGCATTTTAGAGTTGTCTTCCGTGAACATTTTTACCTAGTGTGGATCCACTATTTACCCTATCTGTTGAAGATAAGCAAAGGATATAAACTACTTCAAGGTGAACGTGGATCTAAGCATTAAAAAGAAATAGCTAACTATGAAAGTAGCTATAAAGGGTGGAATAAACTATCAAATATCTTTTAATTATATTTGATAGTTATTGGGCAGGGATGGGATAAAATAAAATAACAAATTAATGTGGGGTGGGACCTGAAATGTTAGGGAATCAAGTTTAGACTGTGATGATTCCATCTTTTGATTTTATAGGAGAGGATTGTTACCAAATTGGGAGCATATAAGCCAACTCTTCTTTCCCCCTGGTTTCTATGCTTGAATAATCTTAGTAACTGCTTGTGCTTAAATTCTGGGAGCAACTAAATTAAAACATGACACTTGATTCAATCATTAATGGATCCAAAATTGACTAGCAGTAATCTTCAAGAAGGAAACAAACCAACCACATTGGAGGAACGTGGGGTTCTGCAGTTCCTGTTGAACCTGTGCTCAAGAAAACTGTGTGTGTCTTGTGGATGATGATTGTGATTGCAAGTACTATGTCAGGCACCCAGAGCAATGCTGAGAGCCTTAAGCGCTATTAAAAGAACAAACAAAACAAAGATTCCCCCTGGTGTTCGGGCATATTTGGTTGCCAAAGAACCAATTTATGATATGCATGTGTTGCTATGCTAAGTTAAGAAACAATTGGAGTGATTATCCTGATATATGTGTATCACCAGAGATGACAACAAAGTCTCTTGTCTAGTGCTAAATTGGTTACAGAGGGGCTGAAACAGGAGCACAGTATCATGGATACAATCACATGTTCGATGCAAACTAATCATTTGAAAAGATACTCAGTGATTCCAACTTCTGTTTTCTATATTCAGTTTCTCCATATTATAATCCCCCATAGTCCACTATTTTCTAAAGTAAACAGTTCCAACGACTTTTCTAAATAGGATAGATGTGCCAGCCTTGTGATCATGTCTTATCCAGCTCTACAATACATTTTTTGAGATGTGATGATCAGGAGCAAGGCTGCAATGACTCGGAGGTAATAAGGTAGTTCTTAGGGATCTTGAAATAGAAAGAATCAAAGGCCAAATTACAGATCTGGACCCCTTCTCCAGGGTGCCGAAATGAATATTGCCTGCCCTGGTTAGAAACCCATACATGATTATGTATCCCACTGCATATAATAATGTACTTATTTACTTATTTTTATCTTGCTTTTTGAACAATTATTGCCCCTCAAAGTGGCTTCCATTAAGTGTGAGGGAGAAGAAAGGCCCTGCTAGTAGGCTTTATAAGCTGAACAGACAAGTCACAGAAGGATAGGGAAGTAGAAGGTAAATGTAGAGGAAGAAGATCACTTCTTCAAGACTGAACTAGCATTTTAATCTAGTTTGGGCCTTGCTGGTGTGTGTATTTGAATAGCAGTTGGTGGCTGTTATGCAGATGGGGTTAGAATGTCTATTCCTCTTGTTTCTGCAGTCCAAGAAACTGGCAGTTGGGGCAGAGTGTTCTTTCTGGCAGAGGCAGATGGAGCTAACTCCCTGCAGCTGCTCCTTCTCTAGCTCATGGATGTAGTCAGGTTGGTGTTCCTCTTGGTCCCCCAAGTGATGGCAGAAGCCACAATATGCTGCCCTTCAGCTCAGTAGTCACTGGATAGCTGGCAGTTAGAGCACAGTGTTCTTTCTGGTACAGAGGGGGAAAGCAAACTTCCTGCAGCTGTTCCTTCTCTGGCTGAGATGTCTGAGGCCAAGTTGGCCTTCCCCTTACCATGACGTCGTCATAATAATCCTGGCATTCCCCAAGATATGATGGCGATAGTTGCATTCAACTTGTGAAAAATGTAAGGATGATGGTGCACAGCAAAGAGAACTAGCATTCCTTTCACAATAGAGTGGTGTAAAGGGCATATTAGCCTGAATGGCTATGGGAGTGTAGAGACAGCAAATGTGAATCTGTTTTTAAAAAGCCAAACTTTTGTGCATTTCTTGAAGCAGCTTGATTCTAGCTGAACAATTTAGTGGTCTTAGTTCCAGTTGGGGTTTTCTTCCCCCTGGAGAACCAATTGGAGTGTAGAAGTTTGGGTCTCATGAAATTTGGGAGGCAAGACCATGAGAATGCCACAAGAGGTTGCACAGGTCTCAACTCCTATTGGAAGACCCCTTTAGAATCCATCTTGTGCCAAAGTCCTTACCAAAAACTGTCCTTATACTTTTAGACTTGCTATAACTAGTAAAATGATTTGGGAATGTTTACATTTCTTGAAATAAAGTTGAAATTCTCAGCATTTTTTAAGTGCTACTAGATTCTGCACTCTAATATCCATATTCTGTGAGCATCATGTTGCAAATTCTAGTTTAAAAGGACAGTAAATAAAGAGTGCCAGAGGACCATATGATTTATTTTAAAATGGATAGACTAGACTCAAGGGGTGTATAAGAGGTGCTTAGAGAACATCTGTGGACATATCCATCCAGAGTTACTTTTGTAGCCATAAACAGCAAGACTTTGTTGGAGCTGTAATATAAACTAAGTTATAGAAATTGCAGTTCTTCAGTGTATTGGCCCTATAATGAAATATAAGGCATACTTATAATGGCAGTAAAACTAATCAGATCTCGTAAGTGTAAACGGATTGATTACACTTCATAAAAGTATTTTTTAACAGCTTGACTGGAGTATTTTGCTCTTCTGCCATTATTAAAAATATAGGTATTCAGCCTAATCTGGGGCTCCTTTTATATGCGAGTCCTCATTCCCTCCCCACACACATATGTATATTTTAATTCCCCCCTCCCCCCAAAAAGGCAGTGTGAATACAATAGTACAATAACCACAGTACATAATAAAAATTATATCACTACATAACATTGGCCGTTAACAGTTCATTTAATCAAGGAAAATTGAGTGAACATAAAACAATATCCCAAAGTAGTCCTAAAGTTGATAGCAACTCCTCCCCCAAATTTATACATAGATTCAAGAGGTCAGCATTCACTTTAGAGTTCATCTGTCGGTAGCTCCCTCATGAAGGAGAGTGGGCCATGAAAGCGGAAGCAGCCATTCCCCAGTGCAAACAACGTCTCTTTCTCTGGTTGGTGCTCTTAAACACGTAGGGGCTCTCCTTTTGACTAAACATCATAGGGACCTTCACACCTTTGTGCATGCATTATTTTAGCTTCACCATCAAAGTCAATGAGGGAACTGCTGTGGATTTAAATCTAGTTTATTAAAAATTATTTTCCTATCGTTTTTATTTTCTAGGATGACAGCCCACGTGACAGTCTGACTGCTCCTGAACCAGCCCCAATAATGCTGCACATTGACCTACTTATGGTAGAGAGGAAAGATGATGGCTCATTTTGTATTAGAGGTCTGTCTTTGTTTTCTCAGTTCATTATTTTTAGTATTTTTAGTATTTTTGCCCACCTTGGAAATATTTGTATTGAAAGGTGGGATAAAATTCAAAGCAAATGAAAAAAGTCTAATACTAGGAAATGATGGTGTATTCTCCCCTCAAGAAGACCTCCCTGGACCCAGAAGTTGTAAACAACTGTTGCCCTGTGGCAAATATCCCTCATTTGGGCAAAGTGCTTGAGAAAGTTGGTGGCGGTACAAGGTGCTTGAGAAGGCATCCTTGCAGGAAACTGTATGTTTGGATCCATTTCAGTCTGACTTCAGCCCCAGTCATGGCACTGAAACTGCCTTGGTTGCTCTGGTTGATGACATTTATCAGGTGATGGCGGTAATATGACCCTGCTCATTCTCCTTGATCTCTTGGTGGCTTTTGATACCACTGACCATGGTATCCTATTGGAGTGGTTCAGATTGGTGAGATTTGGGGGCACTGCATTTCAGTGATTCCATTCCTACAGGGCCATTTCCAGAAAGTAGCTTTTGTGGGCACTGTTTGACACCATGGGAGCTTTCCTTGGTGTCCTACAGGGTTCCATCTTGTCTCTCATGCTGTTGTACATTAGCTGAAGCCACTGGCAGCTGTCATTAGGAGATATGGAGTGAAGTGTCATCAATATGCAAATGACATCCAGCTCGGGATTGGTGACTAAGGTGCAGAACAGGTGTATGGAGGCAGTGATGGGCTGGATGTGGGCCAATAAATTGAAACTGAATCCTAAATACTGGTGTTATATGTTCCAAGTTCTCATGTCAATGAGGTGGACAGATAGACTGTTCTGTGTGGGGCTGAACTCCCCTGGAAAGAGAAGGTTTGTAGCTTGGGGATATTCTTGGATCTGACATTGGAGTTATGGCTGGTTCCCCAGCTACAGACCCATTTGGACAGAGATGACTTGGCCATGGTAGTCCATGCCCTGGTAACCTTCAGACTGGATTATTTCAATAGCTCTATGTGGGGCTGTCTTTGAAGACACCTTGGAAACTAAAGTGCAGCAGCCAGATCCCTGCTGAAATATCCTTATAGTCAAGGTATGAGTGTATGGTGATGCACTTTTTGAAGGATTAATTATTTATGGAAGCTTATGCAACACTTCTCAGATCCATGATACTTGCTGCCTCTTAGCTGGAGTTTTTTTATATTGACACTGTACAATTTAAGTTACTGATATCAGTTGTGGTGGTGGTGCAATCATTGGATAATATTCAGTGATTTCAATTGATCTCCTCAGTATGACTGATGTTGGATATTGTCCATTTTAATTACTACTTATTTTTAACAGATAACCGGACACTTAGCAATAATGTTCCAAAGACTAAGACAAGTAATGATACAAGGGATCAAACTGCTGAAGTTGAAGCACACAAAAAACCGAATTGTCTTTCTCAAGCCACACAAACATCTCCAGAAATTATGAGATCTTCTTCTGATTCAATCAAAGAGCAGGTAACCATTATGGGTTTTTTGGTAACATTGCCTTTTGTAGTGACAAGTAAGCAAAACTATAATTTGAAGTTGTTAAAAAGAGCAAACTTCTTTGGAGAAGCAGTTGCTTGGCTGGCTTTAGCCTTGTTTCTCTCGAGCATCTGAAACAGTACTATGATTTGTGAAGGCCACCAAATGCTGTTTAGAACTTGCAGCTGAAGATTACAGATACACCACTCAGAGGGGAAGGTCTTCTTTCTGTGATAGAAAATGGTGACTCGCTGCCCCTCTCCTGGTATACAGACCATTGAACAAGGTACCATACTTGATACCAGGTTGAAATAGGACAAATGCAAAGTATTTTGGGTTTTAGTGTATATTTGTAAGCTGTGTGTTATTTGAAGAGGTAAGTTGTTTTTAAACAAATATAAATAGGGCCTTTTACTGGACAAAGCTGTATTCTCAGTTGGAGAGAAGCAAAGACAGTTGTTACGCTAGATACCATTGCCTGTCAGTAAGAAAGCAAACCAGAAGATAATGAATATAAGTATCAGAGATAACAGACTCTCAACCAGGCTGACACATTAACAAATCAAGTAAAACCAACTGCATTCCAAAACATTTACACAAAGAGAAACTTTTCATGTTTTTTTTAAGTAAGGGCTTGTTGTTGACCACTTACAATTCCATCTCTAAGTTGAGGTCCAGATGCTTTTCAATTATAACTGCACCTCCCATAAGCTGCTGGGATTTTGGCAGTTCCTTTGTTACAGGGTAATCCATGCATACATACTTAGCCCTTTAGACGAGATTGTCAAGGCTGAAGCCAGACCAGAAGCATACTACCAAAAGCAGCAGCAGCAACAGATTATGCAAGAAACAGTCTGGTGAATTGTTACAAACTCTATCTCTCCTGGTGTTTTGTTTTGTTTGGTCTTATCCAAGAGCTACAGAGCAACTGTGCTTCACTTTTATACATCCTATTTTCACAGTTAACAGGGTGGCCCTGGGCCTTGCAGGTGGAATAGGGCAAGGGATAAATGGCAAGACATACCTGGGAATGGGAATGGGAGCAGCAATATTTCATTGAAGGTTACTGTAGCCTGATGTGAAAGTGCCAGGAATGGAGAACAGTAAACATGTACATCTTAGCAGTTTAGGCAATTAAAAAAAAGAAATGTTTTTAACTTTGTTTGAAAGATGTCCTGGGTACATAAGCAAAATGCAGTGCTGTAATGATAGGAATGCATAATAAAAACGTGTAAGAATTTTTACAGTACTTTTCATTGTGTAGGTCATTTGACAATATTTGCAAGATTTAGCATGATTTATTTCCCTTGTACCCTAGGCACATTTCTTTTCAATCTAGTTCCCCCACAAAATGAATTTTACAAAACATTGTGAAAAATAGAGTAAGCAAGGACATGAAGTCCTTTTAGATAATTGATAGCTTTGGTTAAAACTCATGAGAGTTTGTTCTTTTTGTTGGGAATGCATTGTTTTTAAATACTTTTTGTCAAAATGAATCTAGCAATATATAACACTAAAAATATCTTATTTTCTACTTAGTTGTTCCAGCTGACTGAAGAAAATGAATGTCTTAAACAAGAATTAGCCGAAGCTAAGATGGCTCTTGCTGAAGCTCACCTGGAGAAAGATAACCTGGTTCACCATATGAAAATGATGAATACTGAAAATAAAGGGTAGTAGACTCCATATATTGCACTGGAACAAGAAGGGATGCACATCAGATTGTTTTTGGAACCTGAGCCCAGAACAAAATTTCTACAGAATATGCACTCCTGTGAATGTCTTCAAAGAATTAGGATGCGTTTCTCTTTAGCCCTGATTTAAGCTGCAGTGTTGCAGGAAAAGTCAATTTCTATTATATGTTATTAATTTGTTTAATAGGTGGTGGCATGAGTAAAATGTACCATGTGTCATTGATAGGCTATCTTCTTTTGTGAAGATAACATTCTTTTATTGATAGAAGAAAAATATTATTCAAGGGAAATTACATTTGCACTGTAACTGTATGGGGACATAAAATAGTCCAAAATAGCTACTAAAAGCTGATGTGATCATCTAGTGACTGGACCTAACCTCAGCAGGATTTGCCTGGAAATAAGCACCCCACTATGTCCAAATCCTCAAAATGTGTTAATGCTCTCTGAAACCACTCTTGGTAGGTGTGACTGCAGAAAATGTGGAAAACTTTAGCTGTGCAGGAATGATGCTAATGTTTAACTCCTTTTTTTCTAGTATTTGTGACCATTGTACAATGAACATTTGAGTGGTACTTGGGCACCTGATCTGTCATTGGCTTGTAGAAAGGTAATAATTGGGGCTCTTCAGTGATGATCACTGGTCATTTGTAGGCACATTCTTTACTTTCACTTAGTGAAACTCGGTGCTCTCATTCTGGTACCAGTGAAATTTAAACCTTTAATAGTTTGATTTTTGTAAAAATGTAATTTAACTGTATATTAATGCATTTGGAATGGAAAAGGTCAAATAATTGCCCTGTTGAACTTGTGAAATTCCATAAAAATGTAAAGCTTGCATTATAAACCATGGGTTAACTTGTAAAAACAAATTCTAATTTTCAGCTGAAAATTGTTGCAAATGTATAAATAAAAAGCACAGAGATGTGCAGAACATTCTAAGTTTTTAAAATAATGAACAAAACCAATAGAAACATTTACTTTCTGAATAATTTCATTGAAAATGTTCTATTTGGTATTTGTTTTGTCTGAATTATACAATATTTTAGGGAATGAAGACTTTTTTTTTTAAGTACAAATAAGAATATTAATATCTAAAATGCTGTGACTAGAGTTTAACTGTGTGGGAAACTGAAAAAGTGGCTTGAATGGAAGTTTTTTTTTTAAATTAAAGCTTTCTGCTGATATAACTCTCATTCCCTGGATAAAAAAAAAGAAATTTAATTGAAGACTAGGCATAAAGAAGTAAACAACTCTGAGATATTTTGATTTAATTACAATTGTATAACTAGTCTAAGTGGTCTTATTTTAAACACATTTAACCTTGGTTTTGTAGGCTTGCTTTACACAAGGCCCACTCCTGCCTCCAGCTCCTCTGCAGGGACTTACTTTCCTCTAGCTAAGCTATCATAGCTATTCCACAGGCCTTAATCTTGGCACTTACTCACTAAACCGTATCCATTCTCTGATGTGATACAAGCAAACCACTAGTGGCAGGTTTGCTAGCACATTTGTTGAGCAACTCTTTTTATAAAGTGCCCTGTGCTACATAAACCCAGTGACAGAATATACTGAGACCAGCACCACATTCACACCAGACATTTATTGCACCTTAAACAGCCATAGCTTGCTCCAAAGAATCCTGGAAAGTATTGTTTGTGAAGGGCACTGAGAGTTGTTAGGAGACCCCTATTCCCCTCACAGAGCTACAGTTACCAGACCAGAGTGGTTTAACAGTCAGTCCCTCTTCCCAGAAAACTCTGGGAATGTTGCTTTATTAGGGGAACAGGGTTCTCCTAACAACTCAGCACCCTTCACAAACTACACTTCCCAGGATTCTTTGGAGGAAGCCATAAATAAATGGAATAAATGTATAATGTGAATGTGGTCTAAGTCTTCCTGGCCACCCTGTCTTCTCCCCCTCACTTTATGAATGGAAACAGTTGAGTTCTCATCGATGCCATGCTTTTCTGCACACTACTGCCACTTAAAGGAAAATGAATTTAATATCTGACAGTTTTTAAAGCTATAGATTGCCCGGTTAAATTATAGATTTGGTCTCTGATTAAATGGAAAAGTTCCAGTACTTGTGCTGTATAACCCGTTAATAAACCTCTCAGATTCTAGGATTTACAAATTATATCAGCGTAGTCTTTGCAGTGAATTATGGCTTCTTGTTTAAATATCCTTTATAATTAGAGGCAATCATAAATTATACTGAAAGACTCTAAAAATCTTAGTTTTGAAGTGTGGCCATTTATTATGGGCTTTTCCTCTGTGTATACGATTGCCAAAACCAATTGAACAGAATTCCATTGATCTTTAGAAAATGAGCTAGATGTTGAATACCACACAAGCAAACAGTTTCATTCTGCTGATATCTTTAAAATTATCAAAACCTCTTATGAGAGAAGAGGTCAGAAATGTCAGGTGTGCCAGAAGTATAAAAATTAAGTATATTTGAATGTTCTGCTTAGTACATGCATCTTTAGTATGGAAAACCAGCATGTCACAAAGGTCTTTGATCATCCCACCCACCCCCAGCACACAATGCTGTTTTCCTATATCATTCCCAGTAGATGATTCTGCATTTGATAGCAAAAGTCTCCAAACAGATGATCTTGCAGTTTTTATTATTACATTTTACCCAATCCCTGTTACTCCAGACAGTGAGATCATTGACCTATCATGCTATTTCCCAGTATTTAATCTGTACAGAAATGTACTTCTTACCATTACATATCTAAATTCTAGCTAAACAAAAAATTGGTTCAACTACAGAATTCCACTTTCTCCTAAATATGAAGCTTTCCCCCTCAGAAATACTTTGGTGTTCTCCCGGTTTTGGAAATGGACTGCCTTCAAGTCGATCCCGACCTATGGCGACCCTATGAATAGGATTTTCATGGTAAGCGGTATCCAGAGGGGGTTTACCATTGCCTTCCTCTGAGGCTGAGAGGCAGTGACTGGCCCAAGGTCACCCAGTGAGCTTCATGGCTGTGAGGGGATTCGAACCCTGGTCTCCCAGGTCATTGTCCAACACTCTAACCACTACACCACATGGGTGCATAAAACAAATTCATATATTTGCTGTTTCAGTTACAGCAAACTGGAGGAATTAGAGGGAACACCAGCTCCATCTAGTGAGCAATCTGTGAACCTTTTCCTTGGAAACTGAAGGCATGCTAGTAAAGTCTCAAGGGTAAACTGCTATAGGTAGTCTTTATGAGTATTTTAGGGATGTAAGATCATCATTGACCAGAATGTCAGCCTCGTTACAAATCTTTATGTGCATAAGTGATCAGATGTTAACATCAATAACACAAGAGGCTCAAAGGCAATTTAAATATCAAATGTTTTCTCCCCTATGAAATGTGAGATCAGCAGAGGCATTTTCATAAGGATCTCTTGTCAGTGTTTTCATTCCAAAACATGTCCTTTTTTAATGTGAGAACAGAAGAGAGCCATTTAGTAGAACATATATATTCTACAACTGGTTTTTCAATTTATTTTGAAATGCAAAAATTGATTTAAGCATCATTTGGAAAAATGTATCTTCTGGACTATTAAATCTTTGTTACGTACACATGACCAAAAAAGTAAAGAACGGTATATATAACCTCTTGGAATAACCCCAAATTCCAAACCTAAACATTTCATGCTTGAAAGAACCAACGCCAAACAATTGGGATGAGGAAGGTAAAAATGTGGTGGTTTTATTTAAGTAGCACTACACATTAGAGATTTGTGGAACTTAGAAAAAAAAAGGTTTACTTTGTTAACAATAATTAAGTCTCCATGGCTGAATAAAAGGGATTGGGGGCCCTGGTGGCAGTTTTCCGAAAGGGCCCTCCTCCCCCAGAAAGTAATACATGAGTGTTTTTTTAAAAAAATACTGAATTCTATTTATTTTGTCAGATGCATACTCATAAATGGTGTACAGTTCTGAAAAAACACTAATAAGACAGCAATAATAAAACAATAGCAGATTATACACTAGAAAAGGCCAAAATCAATATTGTAAGTAAGGTGCCTAAAAATTAAAACTGTAGGTATGTGTCTAATATTTGATGAAATGACAATGAGTTCTACAAAGCAGGAGCCTTTCCTTTACAATTGATCTTTTCTTGCCTTTGCTGCTGCAAAGTCATTGATTATGTCCTCAAAACCTATACTATGCAGAAGGCTTGTTTCTGCACTCATCGCCACCAAAGGATTCAGTCTTGTATTCAGCACACTTGCTCTCAGTTCATTTTTTATACATACCATTTTTGAAAACAATCTCTCAGCACTGCAGTTGGTGACGGGAAGGCACAAGTAAATTCTACAGGCAGCATCTACATTCGGAAAAAACCACCTTCATTTTGTTATCTCATAATTTTTAAAGATTGTAGTAGCAAACATGACTTTCACAAAGCTTTTAAATTGAAGAAATTCTTCAAGAGAAAATATTTATCAAGCTCTTTTGGGTGACATAAATATGTGATGGAGAATTTTTCTCCATTGGGATCTTTTGCTGGGGGTCCTTAAAAAAAATGTTTGAGGACACAGGCTTGAAGCAAAAAGGTAAGCCATTATTATTTGCGAGCACATTCAGGGTCAGCCTCCCAGAAACATCCAGGAGAGACTGCCCTGAGGTACTGTGTGCAAGCTTTTTTATACAGTACAATTACAGCATGTGACAGGAGTTAACCAATCCCACAAGTTCCTTCCCACATAACATCACAGTTCCTCCTCCCTGCAATCGTTCCAAACCAATCAGAAAGCATTAGGTAAGTCTACTGATTCCAAGATTCTGTCCATCTTGTTAATATCACCATTGTTCTGTTGTCCACTTTGACTAATGGTCTCCTAGGTCAGTTGAAACCAGTTACTATTGTGAATGTGCCTTCAAGCAAACTTGGTACATCCATTGTTTCATTGTTTCTGATGGGTCAGGCTGACTCAGGTACACCTGCTTGGTTTTTCCCTCAACTCAGGAGGACTGAATTTCCATGAGCCCCACAGTATCTTAATAGGGTTTCTTATTATATTTTGCTTAGAAGTTCCATCTCTAACTGTAAAAATACTTAGCTATAGAGGAAAAGTTATAATTAGGGAGCTTACTGTGCTGGAAGTTCACTTAGTTAAGAAATACAGTGGGCAATTCTAAACCTTCTTGTTTCTCAGCCTCAGAGAAAATAGAAAAGGCAAGCTACCTCAGAATACTTTTTTTTAATGAAAAACACACTTTCTGATGCTGTATTATAATATAACACACTGGCTTATTTTAAAATCATTATAAAATCACACCGTTTATCTCATTAAATCCTTTGATTATGCTGTAAAGCTTTTTCTCCTAGATGGGGCTATTGCTCTACACAAAAAATCATCTCCTACGATCAAAATAATATAATTATTTTTTTTATTATTAATTTTTATTCAAATTTTCAAAGACAAAAAAAAACACAAAACAAAAATAATTAAACAATAAAATAAAATGTTGACTTCCGATTTGTCGCAGATCAGTTATAAGTCTACAATATATAACAATCCTGTCTCCTAAATTATATTATAAAATCACTTTCCTCCAGTAGTTATCTTAATTAATCATCAAATCTCATAAACATTACTTTATTCTTCCCACAAAAAGTCAAAGAGAGGTTTCAGTTCCTTGAGAGATATATCTTTCAATTTTTCTCCAAATAAACATGTCGATTAATCCATCTCATTCAAATCTGTTAGGTCCAATAACTTCAATAGCCATTCTCATTATCAATGTTAATTCCATCTTCTATCTTCAATAATCCTATTAAGTCCAATAATTTCAGTAACCATTCTTCCATTATCAATAATCCTATTGAATCCAATAATTTCAGTAGCCATTCTTCCATTATCAGTATCCCATAATAATCTTGTTGTCATAGTCATAATCCAAATAAATATATAGATTAATCCATCTCGCCAAACCTGTTTGAGCCAATAATTTCAATAGCCATTCTTCCATTGTCAATATTAATTCCATCTTCCGTCTTCAATAGTCCTGTTCAGTCCAGTAATTTCAGTATCCATTCTTCCATTATCAGTATCCCATATTAATCTTGCTGTCATAGCCATAGTCATATAGTAAGAGTCTGATGGGAATTTCCTTTATCACAAATATTTTCTTGCCATCAATTCTGAATATGTTGCTAAAATATTGTTGTAAAGTCATATCTCTGTTCTTTTTTACAAAATGCACTGGCTCATCTCTTAAGAATTTTTCCATTGTCACAGATCTGTAGTCCATTCCATAGATTTTTTCTGTGTCAAGCTCCATCACATCATTCCAGTCCAAAAAATTATCCAAGACATTAATAACTTTATCTCTATTATCTTCATTAATTTCTACAGAGACAACGTTGATTTCCAAACAGTAAACTTTATTTCTAGTATCCATAAACTCCAGATCTTTTTCCAATTTCACATTTGTTCCAATCTCCAGAGCTTGCATCTTTCCTTTAGTTTTTCTTTTTTCATCTCTAATCTCATCAACTATTTCTTTAAACTCCTGCATCATTTTACTAAATTCATTTTTCATCTCCTGTCTACCCTGTCTCAGGGTTTGTTTCGTTATCTCAATCTCATCCATTATTTTCTGAAACATAATTTCTTCCATGGTCTCAGCCACTTTCCTGATTGCCATTCTTAAAACCACAAAAACAAAAATTATTTCAGTCACAATTGGGTTAATATTCCAGGCTTGATGAAGTCACAGTGTAGACAGTACAGCCTGCCTTATCTCTTATATTCAGGAATACAAAACAAATTTAGTTCCCAGCTTCAAAAGAGTTAGTAGCTTCGTGAACAAGCCGATTCGTCAAAATGAAATAGACCAAAAAAAAATAGTCCCAGACGTATAATGCTCCAAAGTTCATAAATCAAATTTATTTATTTCTTTTCCCTCCTCGAAATAGAAATCCCTCTTCCGTTTATATCTTTAGAATGCACTTCCCGGCCAGCTTTTTGCAATAAAAACTAAGATAGGCTTTTTCAGTTTCTTTCCTCCTTAGTTTCGTGAATAACAGAGAAAAATTTTAACTCACCCAGCAGTTCTTATATAGCTGATTCATTGACAAATCTCTTTTTTGCTGCAACGATTTAAACCAAATGAAAAAAAAAATATAGAAAGAAGGATGCTTGCTTGTTTAAGTTCGTTTTCTTTGAAAAAAAGATAAACGTGTCACTTAGTCAGTTAGAGCTTGATGGACGTCCTCTGGCATTGCTGGCTGAACCTTCTCTCATAAATTAATGAGATCCAGTCCTCCCAAACAAAAACAGGCTTTAATGGTTAATCTCTATGTTTTTCCCTGCCCGGGAAAAAATCATCACCAGTCAAAAAAGAACGTTCTGACTGATTTATACTGAAAAAGTTTCTTCTGAGACGAGAGCTCGTCTCAAAAAGCAGGCACAAGCGAAGTCATCATACCTTCACAGGTTAAATGCTTGTTTGAGTTAATAGACTAATTAATATCTGTCAGTCACGAACCAGCCGATTTGGCAAGAACACAAGAGTTCAAACTAAGTTTACTTTGCCTGCTTTTTCTAGGCCTACACACAGGTCTGCTTCTAATATTTGGTTTTCTGAGGTCCCATGGGATGATCTTAGGGTCCCTAAACAGGCCAGTGGGCCGTTTGCTTAGTTCTGTATGATTCTAAAACATTTCTTCTAATATCTATGGTTATATATGTATGGATATATAAAATTCCCCATTAGAGTAGGGCCCCGCTTTCCAGCGCTTTGCTTCTCAGTGCTTCACTAATGCGGTGGTTTTGAATTGTGTCCACGTCCCATATGTTTGGCGCGTGTTCCGTTTTTGCGGCGATGTTGCGATTTTGTGGTATGACACGAAGAGCTTGGAAAAGAGAGACACTGAGTGCATAAATTGATGGTGCCCGACGCCCTGAGTTGGGCTGATGGGAGTTGTAGTTCAAAAAAGAAACGTTTCCAATCTCTGACAATGTGCTCAGCAGCTGAGTCTGAGAAGGTCGTCCAGCGCCATTTTATTGTTGAGGGAGGTGGTGGAGGGCGAGTGAGCGTGCAAACAGGTAGGGGGGAGAGTGAGCAGGCCAGGGGGGTATGAGCAAGGGAGGCAGCAGAGAGCAAGTGAGTACGCGGACAGGCAGGGGGAGGGGAAGCGGGCAAGGGGGGACAAGCGAGGGAGGTGGTGGAGAGCGAGCAAGTGTGCGAACAGGCAGGGGGAGGGGAAGCGGGCAAGGGGGGTGAGCAGGCAAGGGGGGACGAGCAAGGGAGCGGGCGGAGGGTGAGCCAGCAAGCCAGCAGGCAAGGGGGGGGACGAGACAGGGAGGCAGTGGTAGGGAGTGAGAAGGCAGGGGGAGGGCAAGTGGGCAAGGGGGGACGAGTGAGGGAGCTGGCGGAGGGCAAGCGAGCGAGCCAGCGGGCAAGGGGGGACGAGCCAGGGAGGCAGTGGAGGGCGAGCGAGAGTCCGGTTCAGAGCAGGAACCACGAGTCAGAGATGAGGGTGCAAGGAACTCTTGCTTTATTAACATAATGGATACATCAAAGGCTGAGCGCCTCATAGAAAAACCCTATGCTAACTCACTACAAGTCCCTAACTACCCTCTAGACATGCTCTGCAACGTGTGATGAAAGTTGACTCAGCACCCCATTCACAGCACGGCAGTCTTAAATAGGAGAGGTCTTGGAGCGTAACCTCTCACTCCTTCGCACTCACGCCCTCTGCCCTGTCCGCTTCTCCCTATGTTGTGAGTGCGGTGAAGGGGGGTGAGCCTCCACGGGCTCATCTGACAGAAGAGGGTCCTCATCTGCAGGTGGGGATGCAGAGGCCTGGGAAGCATCGGGCGTCTCTAGGATACTGCTTGGCACAGGAGGAGTTACTGCTCTTTTGGAATCCTCCCCTAACGGCTACGTGGGGGTGCTAGATGGCTGAGCGCTGTCCCATTGAGGGGCAGGGCTATCCGTGGGAACTGGTGGAGTGGCTAGCTCGCTCTCTTCCTCAAGGTCTGGGCTAGACTCAACAACAGCTGGATCGTCCATGCCTGCTGACAGCTGAGGCGCCTGCAACTCATGCCTTCCCCCTCCTTGATCCTCAGGAGAGAGGCTGGGCTCAACACCCCTGGGCTCAACAGCAAGTGAGTGAGCGAGCAAGGGGGGGCCGAGCCAGGGAGGTGGTGGTAGCGAGCGAGCGAGCAAGCAGGCAGAGGGAAGGGAGGGTGGGCAAGGGGGGATGAGTGCGGGAGCTGGCAGAGGGCAAGAGAGCGAACCAGCGGGCAAGGGGGGGATGAGCCAGGGAGGTGGCGGAGGGTGAGCGAGCAGGCATGGGCGGATGGTCAGTTCCCTCTGCGATCTGTAGCAGGGAGCCTGCCGTGGAAGGGGAGCACTACTCCCCCACCATAACAAGGATGAGCAAGCGCCCCCCCAGTGATGCATGGAAAAGCGGAACATTGATCAGCTGTTGCAGGGGGAGCTTCAGGGGCCAAGTGCTGTCAGCTGGAGCTCCCCACACTACAGCTGATCAATGTTGCGGTTTTTGCTTTATGGCAGGGGTCTGGTCCCTAACCTGCCATATAAGTGGGGCCCTACTGTATATGCAGCAGCACTGAGGATATTTTCACTTGGCATCTTAATAAAATTGCTGAGGAATCCAAATATCCAGTGCAGTTTTGTCAGTATTATGGACTTACACAAGTGGATAACTTATCAATAATTGGATAAAATAATTCTGCTCTGAACATTTGAAAACCTTCCAAGACAACTTCATTCTCCTGTGTTTCATCAGACATGAGTTTGCAGAAGTTGTTTTTTTTTTGCTTTTGAAGACTCTACCACATCACTAAGGTCAAGTGCTTGTTGCTCAAAGTTTTCAAAGCATCCACTCAAAGCAGCAATATAGCAAAGACAAAATAAATTAGTTACAGTTTTTGGTGACTGTTATAGAGAGGATTTCTTCATACAGCCCATCATTTGTTGTGGGCCATTGCCCATCTTTTTTAAAGGCAATTAGACTAAGTAGAGCGTGAGACCAAGACCCCTTTCTTATTGTTAGCCTCTACAACTTCAGTTTGTTCACAGATTGACTGGCTCTGAACATGGAGGTTCCATACAGCAATCTGGTCTAAATATCAATTGATGGACATCCTTCTCCAGGTTCAGAGGTAGTCTACCTCTGACTATGCTGAGGGTAGACAAACAACAAGAAAAGGTTGTTGGCTTCAGATGCTGCCTATGGACTTCCTGATGCATCAGGCTGGCATTATGGGAAGCAGGATGCTAGACCAGGGGGACCTTTGGTTTCATCCAGTCTGGTTGCTCTTACATCCACAGGGAATCCTGTCCCTCCACCGCTGACATTTCTAAAAAATGATTGTTTCTTGTTTAATGAGTCTTTTTTTACTAACCTGTGAATACATCTCATTTCTTCTAGAACTCAAGCAAAATTCACTGTTCTAAAGCAGCAGTATTTTTATTTTGCATAGTATGTGTGAGAGGGGTGTATTTTGTCACCCTATTTGTTTAATCTATATGCAGAACATATCATACGGAAAGCAGAATTGGACCAAGATGGAGGAGGTGTGAAAATTGGAGGGAGAAGTATCAATAATTTAAGATATGCAGACAATACCATACTACTAGCAGAAACTAATAATGATTCGAAACGAATGTTGATGAAAGTTAAAGAGGAAAGCACAAAAGCAGGACTACAGCTGAACGTCAAGAAGACTAAAGTAATAACAGAAGATTTATATGTAACTTTAAAGTTGACGAGGACATTGAACTTGTCAAGGATTATCAATACCTTGGCATAGTCATTAATCAAAAGGGAGATGATAGTCAAGAAATCAGAAGAAGGCTAGGTCTGGGGAGGGCAGCTACGACAGAACTAGAAAAGGTCCTCAAATGCAAAGATGTATCACTGAACACTAAAGTCAGAAACATTCAGACCATGCTATTCCCAATCTCTATGTACGAATGTGAAAGTTGGACAGTGAAAAAAGCAGTTAAGAGAAAAATCAACTCCTTTGAAATGTGGTGTTGAAGGAGTTTTGCGCATACCATGGACCGCAAAAAAGACAAATATTTCGGTGTTAGAACAAATTAAACCAGAACTATCACTAGAAGCTAAAATGATGAAACTGAGGTTATCATACTTTGGACACATAATGAGAAGACACGATTCACTAGAAAAGACAATAATGCTGTGGAAAACAGAAGGGAGTAGAAAAAGAGGAAGGCCTAACAAGAGATGGATTGATTCCATAAAGGAAGCCACATACCTGAACTATCTGAACAGGGTGGTTCATGACAGATGCTATTGGAGGTCACTGATTCATAGGGTTGCCATAAGTCATAATCGACTTGAAGGCACATAACAACAACACTTCAGATTGAAAAAAACAAAGCATTGTTAACTCTTCAGGCAAGAAAGGCTTCCGCAGTGGCTTACAAAGATCAGTAATAAGACAAAATCATCATAATAAAACCTTAAATCTTGTAAAAATCAGCCATCTCTTTCCCCCATTTCTCCCATTGTTGCTTTGTGCAGAAGTCAAACACAAGCCTCAATGTGCAAAGCCTAACCCTATTCAGATTAAATTTAGCCAAGCTCTTAACTTTGTTCACACAGAACACTATAAATCTCTTTCTATCCCCAAATCTCCAAACTTTCTCCTTATTTATTACATTGCACTTGTTTTGGCAGGGCGGGGGAGAGATAACGAAAACATTTAGGATAAACAAGTCTGTACTATATTAATTACAAATGTACATAATGTTCTGTGACCTGACTGCTGCTGGGCCTGGACTATCTACATAGACTAGCAAACAGAAAGTAAAGGGAATGGGCAAACGCTGCTCTTTGGGACCCAGGGATCATTGACTAAAAATATTGAAAAGGTGGGAAAAGCAGGGCTGGCTTGCCTGTCTTTATGTTTTGCTTCCTAACTTCATTAATGTAAGGCTGATTTACTTACTTTTTTAAATGAAAGTTACGAGTCTGGGGCCTCTTTCGGGCAGGGCTCTTGTGTAATTGCTCTAATTGCACAATGGACGATCCAACTGAGCTTCTCCCCTTACCTGCTTACAATCCACAAAGCTACACAATAAAGTTAAACACCTTACGTGTCTTAAATCTCCACTAGGCTCTAGGACAAGTTGCCTTTCTTCTTACCTGTCTTCCTGTACCATCAACTGACAACTACATCTTGTTTGCATAATAAGCAGTCTCATCAAGCCATTTGAGTCTGTTTACATATTGCTTTATGGGATAGTGGCACATTTTGATGATAAACTGAAATAAGTGACATCTCTTTTTTCCCTATTCAAATATTAATGTAAGGATAGCAAAGGGCTTAAAAATAAGTTAGTCGAAGCCCATTCTTTAGATGTGGATCCTCCAGTCCGTCTCAAATCAATCATGATGTAACAGCTACTAGGCACAATGTATGCATTCTACCTTCACTGTCAGCAGCAGTATGTCTCTAAATACCAGTTCCTGGGATTCACAAATGGGGAGAGTGCCTAGAGTGGCTTCAGCCAGATAGGCGACCTAAAAATTAAATTTACATTTACATTTTATTTACATTTACATATCACTCAGATCTTGCTTGTGTGCTTCACATAGGCCTCTGGCCACTGTAAGAACAGGATGCTGGACTAGATGTGCCACTGGCCTGATCCAGCAGGGCTCTTGTTATGTTCTTAGGATGATTCAAGAATCAGTTTAGTAAAAACTTTGATATGGTTTGGGCAAGTGAGTCAAATCCCACACTGTAAGGAAATACATCGGTATTTCTACATATCATGATAGTGCTTGTATAGTGCATGATAGTTTTATTTATTTATTTATTTATTAAATTTCTATACCGCCCCATAGCCGAAGCTCTCTGGGCGGTTCACAACAAGCAAGACATCAAAATACAATTAAAACCACTTATAGAACAATTTAAACACACTAAAATACAAATATACTAGCATACTAAAATGCTAAAAATAAATTGAGATGTTAAAATATTGTTAAAAATTAGAATTAAAATTATTAAAATGCCTGGGAGAAAAGGAATGTTTTTACCTGGCGTCGAAAAGATAATAATGTTGGCACCAGGCGTACCTCCATAGGGAGATCGTTCCATAATTCCATAGTTATCAAATTAAAGTTCTCATTAATTTCACAAAAATGGAAATTAAAAAGTCCTCAACTTTATCCCCGTTTCCAAACAGCAGGTTCCAGCCACAGGGAAAAAAATAGTGATATCTCTTCATGAAAATAGTTTTGAAGCCAATGGAAAAATTACCACCTCTTCAAAACTAATGTCATTTTATGCATTACAAGTGCATCTTGGAAGTCTCCAGAGTGGCTGTAGATATGACCAAGAAGTATATTTACACACCTAAAATTGTACTAAGTTCTTACCATAGCTCAATCACAATGAAGGCTATACTCTATTCAGCTAATTTATCTCTTTCCAAGAAAGATTTCATTTTTTCCCTAAGTATTCTTAGAACCAATTGGCACAGGCTTCTATAGAGATTGCAGTATGATCAGCTAAGCTCCAAATGCCTCTCTGCACTCATACAGTGTTTTGTGGAGGATGTATTTGAACAAGAAGTACTAGAGCACAAGTGTCGAAAGACATGCTGTCAGGCTGATCGGGCATGAGTAAAACATCATAACTGTGCCTACTGTGTGGTGGTGAGGGCAGCGAAGAAGGCCCACTTCTGTCACTATCGCATCCTTCAGTAGCTGTCCAGTGGAGCTTTTCTGTACTGTCAGGAGTCTGCTGACATCAACTCCAGGAAATGGAGTTTTAGATCCTTCAGAGGCCCACTGAATTGTTTGCAAGGCACTTTGAGGGTAAAGTTGCCTGCCTCTGTAGCAATCTTGATGCCCCATCCACATCTATTGTAGCCCCCTGAGAGATGTCCAGTGCAACATCTCCTGCAACTTCTTGGGACTGATTTCAGTTGATGCGGCCTGATGATGTGGACAAGGTGCTTGTGATGATGTGGCCAGCAATGTGTCCTCTTGACTCTTGCCCTTCTTGGTTTATTAAAGCTTGCCGAGGGGATTTGACTGAGTGGATCCAGGGTGTGGTCAGTGAGTTGCTGCAGGAGGGAGTGAAAGAGGAGGCGATCCGACCACTCCTGAAAAAGCCCACCCTGGACCCAACTGTTTGTGACAACTACCAGCAGCAAATACCCCCTTTTGGGGAAGGTAATTGAGAGGGTTGTAGTTCAGCAATTGCAAGTACTCTTGGATGAAACAGATTATCTCGACCCATTTCAATCTGGGTTCAGGCCTGGCTGTTGTTGTTATTTGAATTATATTCCTGCCTTCCTCCTGGCAGGAGCCAGCAGGTTATGGAACTGAATTGGCCTTGGTCACCCAATGAATGACCTTTATTGGGACAAGGATGGGGTACTGCAACCCGGTTATTCTTGCTTGATCTCTCAGTGGCTTTTAATACCATTGGGGTGACAGTGAGATGGGTACTCGAGGCACTGTTTTACAGTGGTTCCAATCCTATCTCCAGGGTTGTTTGCATAGAATAGCATTAGGTGATTGTCTTTCAGCCCCATGGCAGTTGTGCTGTGGAGTGCCGCTGGGTACCATCTTATCTCCCATGCTGTTTAACATCTATATGAAGCCCTTGGAAGCGGTCATCAGGATGTTTGGGGCAAAGTGTCAGCAGTACACTGATGACACCCAGCTCTATTTCTCTGTTAACATCTGAATCAGGAGACCAGTGCCAGGATTAGGTGGTGGGCTGGATGAGGGCCAATAATGTGAGTCTGAATCCTAGCAAGATGGAGGTACTGTGGGTTGGTGGTTC
The DNA here is from genome assembly GCF_030035675.1 of Rhineura floridana. NCBI lineage: Eukaryota > Metazoa > Chordata > Lepidosauria > Squamata > Rhineuridae > Rhineura > Rhineura floridana. Next base: position 52,573,456 of record NC_084487.1, read on the forward strand.
CGCAGTTCGGATAATTGGTCAGTTGTCTGCTTTGGATGGAGTCGTACTCCATCTAAAAGAGCAGATTTGTAGTCTGGGGCTGCTCCTGGATCCATCTTTGTCACTAGAGGGTCAGGTGACCTCAGTGGCTAGGAGTGCCTTTTACTAGCTTTGGCTGGTAAGACATTTGTGGCTGTTTCTGGACCGGGATAGCCTGACCAGTAATGTCCATGCACTGGTCACCTCCAGGCTGGATTACGGTATTTATTTATTTTATTTATTTTATTTTGTTCAATTTTTATACCGCCCAAAGCCCGAAGGCTCTCTGGGCGGTGCACAGCATAAAATTATTACAACTATAAAGTACAATAAAATCACAATAAAAACATCAAAACATACATTTCAAACATTCAACATCCTAAAACATTATTAGCTACAAGTGAAATAAGTTAAAATAAGTTCAAGTATTAAAAATATTAAGAATATTAAAATGCCTGGGAGAATAAAAAAGTTTTGACCTGGCGCCGGAAAGATAAAAGAGTGGGCGCCAGGCGCACCTCGTCGGGGACACTGTTCCATAATTCGGGGGCCACCACTGAAAAGGCCCTAGATCTCGTTGCAACCCTCCGAGCCTCTGTGGGTCGGAACTCGGAGGAGGGCCTTTGATGTTGAACGTAGTGAGCGGGTAGGTTCGTATCGGGAGAGGCGTTCCGCCAGGTACTGTGGTCCCGCACCGTGTAAGGCTTTATAAGTCAAAACTAGCACTTTGAATCTAGCCTGGAAACAAATAGGCAGCCAGTGCAAACGTGCCAGAACAGGTGTAATATGCGCGGACCGCCTGGTCTTCGTCAGCAGTCTGGCTGCAGCGTTTTGCACTAGCTGAAGTTTCCGGACTGTCTTCAAAGGCAGCCCCACGTAGAGCGCATTGCAGTAATCCAGTCTAGAGGTTACCAGAGCGTGCACAACTGAAGCGAGGTCGTTGCCGTCCAGATATGGGCATAGCTGGGCTACCAACCGAAGATGGTAGAACGCATTCCGTGCCACCGAAGCTACCTGAGCCTCAAGAGACAGGAACGGATCGAAAAGAACCCCCAAGCTACGGACCTGTTCCTTCAGGGGGAGTGTAACCCCATCCAGAACAGGCTGAACATCCATCATCTGGGCCGAGAAGGTACTTACCAACAGCGTCTCAGTCTTGTCAGGATTGAGCCTCAGTTTGTTAGCTCTCATCCAGTCCGTTATCGCGGCCAGGCAACGGTTCAGCACATCAACAGCCTCACCTGAAGAAGATGAAAAGGAGAAATAGAGTTGCGTGTCATCAGCGTACTGGTGACAACGCACTCCAAAACTCCTGATGACCGCGCCCAGCGGCTTCATATAGATGTTAAAAAGCATAGGGGACAAAACCGATCCCTGTGGGACTCCACAATGGAGAGTCCAGGGTATCGAGTAATGCTCCCCAAGGCCTACCTTCTGGAGACGACCCGCCAAGTAGGAGCGGAGCCACTGCCAAGCAGTACCTCCAACTCCCAACTCCGCGAGTCTTCCCAGAAGGATACCATGGTCGATGGTATCAAAAGCAGCTGAGAGATCAAGGAGAATCAACAGAGTTACACTCCCCCTGTCCCTCTCCCGACATAGGTCATCATACAGGGCGACCAAGGCTGTTTCGGTGCCGAAACCAGGCCTGAAACAGGATTGAAACGGATCAAGATAATCGGCTTCATCCAAGAGCACCTGGAGCTGGCTGGCAACCACCCGTTCCAAGACCTTGCCCAAAAATGGAACGTTTGCAACTGGTCTGTAGTTGTTCAAATCATCTGGGTCCAAGGAGGGTTTCTTCAGGAGTGGTCTCACTACCACCTCTTTTAAGCAGCTAGGGACCACTCCCTCTCTCAAGGAGGCATTTATAACCTCCCTGGCGCAGCCGGCTGTTCCATCCCTGGCAGCTTTCACAAGCCAAGAGGGGCAAGGATCTAGTGCAGAAGTGGTTGCACGCACTAGTCCAAGTACCTTGTCAACGTCCTCAAGCTGTACCAACTGAAATTCATCCAATAAATGAGGACAAGACTGTGCTCCGGATACCTCATTAGGTTCAACTGCCATAACATTGGAGTCTAAGTCCCGGCGGATGCATAAAATTTTCTCTTGGAAGTGCCCAGCGAACTCATTACAGCGGGTTACCGATGAATCTTTAATATACTGAGGGCTAGAATGTAGAAGCCCTTGGACAATTTTAAAGATTTAAATATGCTCTATGTGGGGTTGCCCTTGAGGTTGGTCCGGAAGCTGCAGCTGGTGCAAATGTGGTGGTTTGACTGCTTACTGGGCCAGGTTATTGCCAACATGTAACCCCGGTGCTGAAAGAATTGCACTGGCTGCCCCTTAGCTACTGTTGCACCCCGGGCGCAAGGGGAGTTAGATCAGAGAGAGAAGTCAGATGAGGGCGAGGTCCCCAGAGACATTGAAGGAAGGGGGAGCACTGCCAGCCCACAGACTTCTTCAGCCAGCTCTCCCATTGAGGCAAATTTCACTACACCTTTGAGCTCCCCGCCTGAGCCGTTGGCAAGCGACCCCTCGTGTGTGCCACCTCCACAGGAATCCCTGCCTGGCACTTCAAACGCTTCCCCACCAACCAGTTTCCAGCTCCCTGAAGCCGAGCCATTACCTAGTGAAGCCCCACTGTCGGATGGGCTGTCAGAGGCTTGCCCCCATCACCCTGTGTGAGATGGCACAAGAAAAGGAACTTTCAGAAGGTGGAACTTTGGAGGACCTGGTGTTTATGGGTGAAGACTTTTTTTACTTAAGCAGGTGCCCACCCAGACTCTTAGTGCTGAGTCAACTCTCCCCACATGCTGTAGAGATTGTTTGGGTAGCTTAGGTAGGGAAAGTAGTAAGCCAGAGTAGACAGGTTTATGAAGCGCACTGCTTTGGATGTAACCATCACAGTAATAAAACAAGAATTAAACCAAGCCTCACCTCTGTCTTGTGTCTTGGGCTCTGGGCAGGACAGCTACCTGGCTAAGTTCAAGGTTCTGGTTTTGGAGTACAAAGCCCTATACAGCTTGGGACCAGGACACCTGAAAGATTGCCTTACCCCTTATATACCCAGTCAATCAATATGCTCTACAGGTGAGGACCTCCTGCAGATACCACCTTATCAGGAGGAATGCACAACATAGGAAGCAGACCTTTAGTGTAGTAGGACTAGAGATGTAAAATTTCTGGGGAAAAAATTGAAAAAATGCAATATTAACACTTTTTACAGATTGAAAGTCACTTTCTTACTTCAGGAACATCAAATGTAATTATGTACAAGTTGGTTTGGCATAAAATTATCACATTTAGTATATTAAAAGTACATTTTATTCAAACAATTATTACAAACTGAATTTACTTTTTTAAATTATTACTTTTCTTTTGTAACAAATGGATCTGCAAGATCCTGAACTGCAAGGAACACCTGAAATGTAAGGAACCTCAACGTTAATAACAAAGAAAATTATTTATGTCTCCACTAGTCCTCCACAGTGTCAAGTGGACATAAAGCATCCATTCCTATAAAAAGAACTGAGAAAAAGGGGGGACCAAGATTCAATGAAACATTTTATTCATAATGCTAAAATAAAACATTCCATAATCCATAATCCATATTTTCTTCATTTTTTTCAATTTTTCAGAAAAAAACACAAAAAAGGTTTCAGGAAAAAATGTTTTTTTCCTGAAATTTCCTGGTTTTTTTCCGGGCCTTCACATCTCCAAGTAGGACCTACCCTTTGGAATTCCCTCCCCTTAAATATTAGACAGGAGCCATCTGTGTTATCTTTTCACTGCCTACTGAAGACCTTCCTCTTTCAACAAGCTTTTTAAATCGAGCCCTTTCCCAGTCTGCGTCTTTTAAAAAAAATGTTTTAAAAGATGTTTTAATATATTTTAAAGTCTTGATGATGTTTTAGAGTGATTTTAGTGTTTTTGTTTGCCACCCTGGGCTCCTATTGGGAGGAAGGGTGGGATATAAATTTAATAAATAAATAAATAAATAAATAGTGTATGCCAGTCTATGTCAGTGGTACAATGGGGTAGGAAAGTATAAAAATCTATGTTTATTGTAGCAACCATGGTAATCATATGTAAAGCATGTCCTCCATGCAAGGCATGTTTTGTTACTTAAGACTTCCACTGAAGGGGTAGAGAGTGGTGGTGCTATCATAACTGATGACAACAACAGAGTAGTACTATTAATTTGATATTGTTATGCTCCATACTGCTGATGCCTCAGGTTTATTCCTGATTAGTCTGTACAATACCACACTGCTCCTAAACAGAGATTTACTGGAGGGAGTTTGTCTATCAGCTTGGCTAGGAAATAACCCAAAGTTGGAAATATAACATCTTATTTTTTTAGGTCAATCTGACCAGATTTTTCCCCACTTCCTTCTATTTAGCCACCCCAGTTGTCAAATCACCCTTTCCCTTCCTTTCAAATCAACTTACTGGGCATGTCAGCAGCTGCAGTGGCACCATAGCTAAGATTGTACGGAAAGATAGATCAGATCTCTCCCTTCCCTCTCACAAATGGCAATAACCCATGAAAACACAATTGGCAAAGGCCAATGGGCCTTCTGTCCCATGCTAGTTGTGTGCCTGAGAGGAAGAAAGGGTTCTTTCTGCAATACAGCTGGAATGGAAGGGAGGTGAGGTTTGTGAGATCAAGGGAAATAAAGGGTGGGAGAAAGTTGGAGGGAAGCTGGAAATTCTTTCCAAACTTGGATTTTTATCAGAGCTGGAGAAGAAATGTGGGTCTTGTGAAGGATGTAGCTTAGCTTGTGAAGCATAAAGCTCAGCTTTAAAAGACTAGTGCAAACTAGTAGGAACAATTTTATACATAATGATAGAAAAGTTATAATAAGAAGTACCCATTATATAGACTGATTTTATTCTGAGCCACCCTGTTAGAAACACAAATCATGCAAACAGAAAAGTGCTGCTGTCCTTGTACGGTGTGGACAAACAAGCCCTACAGGTGTTCTCCAGCCACTGGCTAAAAGAAGAGGGCGAGTCAGGGGGCATCAGTAACTACTAGTAACTGGGATTCGTCATCAAGAGAGCAATTGTGTAGCAAAGTCAGAACCTCTCAGAAACAGGCTCTGCTGAACCATGGACAGCTCCATGATAGATGACACTCTTTGCCAAGCTGCCGAGCTCAAGTATTTTTATGCAGTCTTTCATTACTTTTCTGAGCTCCAATTTTTAGTGAAGAGTGAACAGGATTAAAAGGATCATGTTCTATCCCAAAGACGTGTACTTATACAGGCTTCTGTAGCTTTGTAGCAAAGAGTTACTGGGAAGTATGAGATCTTAGGCAGTTGGTGCTTGCTTATCTGATGAGTTCTGGTTCAGGTGATCTGAGCTACTGGTTTCTAAGTCTTAGGTTGTTTCTCACAAAGGGTGCACTGTCATGTATGCTCAGATGGAGGCTACTGTTCCACTTGGGCCATGTGAACTTCCCAATATCAATTCCTCAGGTTAGTATACAAGTCAGTAAAATGAAAACTCACTTTTGAAGTTCATAATATGATGACTAGAATATGAGGGAAGGGGAAGATAAAATTTGCATTTTAAAGAAACAAACACATGTTAAACAGTGTTACAATGTCACTTAAGCATTTTAGTCAATCCTGTGTTTTCATCTTGCTCACTAACTGCTTGGTCTGGACAATGAAACCTTGGAGATAGATTCAGAACCATACCTGAAGGGAGAAAACAGCAGAGACAATGACAGATTTAACACAAAGAGTCACTGCTGTTATTCTGTGAACCTAGAAACAGAAGAGAATATTAGGAATGAACCCAAGGAATTCCTGATTCCAACTGAATGCAGAAATAGTGATCCACATGATCAGTGACAGAAATGGTGATCCTGTTACTCAAATTACATATGGATAGTATGTTGATTAACCTTGGGTTGAAAGAGATCAAACATATGAACATCTGGGAGACAGTTCCCAAGTAGGGAAACAGGAATCAGTATGAAGAGACTAAGAGGGGCTGTGGACAGAAGCCCAGCGAAACACAAATCCTCAAGACAGTTGTGTGGAGCAAAATAAACCTTCTCGATCAACAGCCATGTTTAACTCATTTTAGCATACCCTCATTAGAGGTCTGGTGGCAGAATACACAGAAGTCATTCAAAGTGAATTATAACGATTATACCCCAAACCCCTACTTTCTCATGCTTAAGATATAACTGTATTCAAACTGTTCACACTAGTTCTGAAGCAGATTATAAAGTGGTCAGTCTGCAAGCACCTTGAAAACAATGCAGTGCTTACTAGAAGCCAACATGGATTTATCAAGAACAAATCTTGCCAGACTAATCTATCTTTATTTATTTATTTATTTATATCCTGCCCTTCCTCCCAGCAGGAGCTTATCTCATTTTTGATCGAGTAACCTCCCTGGTAGACTGTGGGAATGCTATGGACATAATATATCTCAACTTCAGCAAACCTTTTGACAAAGCATCCCATGATATTCTGATTAGGAAGCTAGCTAAATGTGGGCTGGATGGAACAACTATCAGGTGGATCCCCAGTTCGCTACAGAATCTTAGAGTGCTTATTAATGGTTACTTCTCAAACTAGGGGTAAGTAATGAGTAGGGTACCGCAGGGCTCAGTCCTAGGCCCAGTGCTCTTCAACATTGTTATTAATGACTTGGATGAGGAGGTGCAGGGAATTAAATTTAACAGGGATAAGTGCAAAATTCTACACCTAGGAAAAAAGAAACCAAATGCATAGTTATAAGATGCAGGATGCTTGGCTCAGCAAGCATGTGAGAAGGATCCTGGGATTGTCATTGATCACAAGCTGAATTTGAGCAAACAGTGTGATGCGGCTGCAAAAAAGGCAAAGGGTATTTTAGGTTGCATTAACAGAAGTATAGTTTCCAAATCATGTGAAATATTGGTTCCCTTCTATTCGGCATTAGTAAGCCTCATTTTGAGTACTGCATTCAGTTCTGGACACTGTTCTTTAAGAAGGATGCAGATGAACTGGAACGGGTTTAGAGGAGGACGAGGATGATCAGGGGACTGGAAACAAAGCCTTATGAGGAGAGACTAAAAGAACTGGGCTTGTTTAGCCTTGAGAAGACTGAGTGGAGATATGATAGCATTCTTCAAGTACTTGAAAGGTTGTCACACAGAGGAGGGCCAGGATCTCTTCTTAAACATTCCAGAGTGCAGGACACAGAATAATGGGCTCAAGTTGCAGGAAGCCAGATTTTGACTGAACATCAGAAAAAATTTCCTAACTGTAACAGTGGTATGACAATGGAACCAATTACTTAGAGAGGTGGTGGGCTGTCCAACATTGGAGGCATTCAAAAGGCAGTTGGACAGGCACCTGTTGGGTATGCTTTAATTTGGATTCCTGCATTGAGTAGGGGGTTGGACTCAAAGTCCTTATAGGCCCTTTCCAACTCTACGATCCAATGATTCTATGACTACATTAGACTGATTCCTGTCTCTGAAATCTTAATTTAGTTCAAAATTCTGTTGAACCCTTTTCAGTAATGTCTGCAGATACGGAGAGCTAAGTTGAAAGCTTCCAAATACTTTCAATTTAAAGAAATATCAAAAAGTAGCGGTAAGCTATGGAATGAAGTGAGCTGCTTTAATTCTTCTTATAAATGCAGTTTCCAAAAGCATTTAAGCCTATTTGACACCAGAAGTTTTGCCAGTCATTATAGTGTTTCTTGATATAAAGCTTGAGAAAAGCTTTCTGTTGATATAAAGACAGGAACTTTAAGAGGGCCTTCATAAATTACATATTACTGTCATGGGATCATGGATCAGTGGCTGAGTTACTACATTTAAGTGCCAATTAAGGGGCAACGTGAAAGGATTAAGATTTGTATATAACTCTCATGATCTTCTGTGCCAGGAATTGCCAGCTGCTGCATGTTCAGCTGTTCTAAGAGGGAAGGAGACAGTGCAATGAACCATGTTGTTTACAATGGAAGAGTTAAAAAGGATAACAGACAAGAGTTGCCTTGACTTCTAATATGTCATTCTGCTGTGAAACAGCAAGAGATTTTTTGTTACCTAGCTTATTTTAAGTGTACAATTTGTTTTTTAAAAAATGGTAGGTTTGTGGAGTTTGGAAAGACACACCCACACACCATTCATTTTTCAAAAAGCAAGGGAATAGAACTTGATATAATCTCAAAACATGCTACATAATTTATGGATTGCCCCTAAAGCCTTGTTTATTCTGCAATACTGTTGGCCAGTCCTTTGTTTAGTAAAAAAAAAAGACCTGTCTGAAAAAAAAAGCACTGCTGTTGGCAAACATGTAACTAAATTTGTTCTGATCCACCACAACAGTCCTCCAGCATCTTGTTATTTATTGTAAGACAGATATAATGTGCAAGGATAATTTCAGGTTTTTGACATTAGAGTGGCAGCTCTTACTGAAACCATATTGGAGGAAGCACTTACTAGACAGGTTGTACAAGCAGATTGCAAACAACCTAGCTTAAACAAAATGACTAAATATATTTGGTAAATCAGATGGAAAAATTAGTATCAAAATCAGAGGTGATTAGCTAATACCAGCATTGTGTATGGAGCATGCATAATCTGAACAGATCCTAAAACAAATATGATTTATTATTTTTGAGAAAAATAGATTAAAACAGAACAGTTCATCATGCACCCAGGGCCTTAGCACATTTTTTAGACCCAGTACAACTTGTAACACACACCCCACTTCCACACACATAGTACAATCCCATCCCATACATACAATATTACGAGTTATGAAAGAAAACATTCTGCTTTAATTCTGAAGTTACTTTTTGCACATTCTTTTGAAAATTGCATGGGGCTTTTCTACCATAAGGGCTGAAGCATGAGATCTCAATTTTTCCTCATGTGAATAGAGCTGTCCCCCAACAATTTCTAGGCCCTGGTGAAATGTATCTTCCCCACTCCCCATGTAGGCTGAGTATCTGACTCATCTAGCTGCAAAAACAACATATAGTAGAAAGTCAGAAACTCATGTTCACACAGCTCACTTTGTACCCTCTCTCCAGTATGTCCTCTGTTTGTATGGAATTCTGAGAATGGGTTGTATTACTATCCACATGCTTTCTGAACATCAGGCATGGCAGAAGAGGCTTCAAAACTACATTACTATCACACATGCTCTCAGAGAGATCAGGACCCACCACCAGCCCACATCAACTTATCCTTAGCAACTGCAGGCATCTTTTTAAGTAACCACTTGTCCTTTGCTTCAGCAGCAACACCTTATCCTACTTAGGTATAATCAGCTGCTGGTATAGAAAACACAGACAGACACATCTGCTGAAGAGAGCTGGTTAATGTGGGACAGCAACACTTCTCCTGTTTCCCCTCTGAGAAACCCAAATGGTATCCATTCCTTGGTGCCTCTCATCCTTGCCTACTGTTCAGGTGCTGGTAATCCTGATTCCTCCTTAGAATTTAAAACTAGCAGAAGACAACCCCCATCAATGCATTGGAGAGGATATGTGAAGAGAATGCATGTGAAGCGCTGCAAGAATTTGGGAACAGCACAATCTAAAGAGCATTTATTTTGAGATTTGATAGGGCAGGGTGAAAAGGGATCTCCAAAACGTTTTGGGAAAAGTGAATATTTTCAAAGGGGTCTTGGGGCTTACCACTGCTGTTAGCAAAGGCAGACTTTTTAAAATGTTGCTAGAAGCATATAAAGCTACCTTATACTGAGTCAGAATGAATCAGTATACTAAGGCTGTGCAACTGCTTCATCCAAATCTTGAGGCAAAGTGGGTGTACTCAGACCAAAGCGAGGACCCTCCAAGGCCAGTCCCTCCAAAGTGATCTGAAGTGAATAGCACCACCCCATAGCTCTTCAGAGATATTTGGAGTTAAAAAAACCAACTTAAGCCAGGCAGCCCAAAATAATAGAAAAACGTAAACACCGCTATATAAGGGAAACACCAAGATGAGGAGAGAAGAGCTGCTAATCTCATTCAGAGAGGTCTATCTTTCAATCCAGGGCTAGAATCTCACCCATCACCCTCCAATCACAGTCCTTGGGGAGGGATGTTAATTCTATAAAATCTTTCTCCCAGTGCTTCTTTTCTCACTCTTTGGCTAGTTCTCTGAACGTTACAAAGAGTTTGTTGTGGCATTTTGATTCATTTAGTTTCTTACTTATTCTTAACCCAGCCTTTCTCCCTTTTTGTTTTTCTCAATCCTTTTCCATCCTTCCCAATCTGTTCCAGTCCTCTCTGTGTGTTTTTATACTATTAGTCTTTAATTAGAATAGTTACTTAGGCAGTGGCACCTCATAGAAGCTTTGAATCATAGAATAGTAGAGTTGGAAGGGGCCTGTAAGGCCATCAAGTCCAACCCCCTGCGCAATGCATTTCCTCCACTCCCAGTTTTAGCCATAGTGTTAGGTTTTGCATTTTATTTACAGCTGCATGCTCTCTCAATCAAACCTATTAATTTATCCTGGTCTGGCAACCAAAAGGTCTTCTGTATCTTTAAAAGTTGTGCAGGGGGAAGGGAGAATTCCACCTTGTGGTTTTTCCCATTACAGAGTTGCAAGAACACCTGCATTTGGCTGACTTTCTCTTCTCCTAAAGACACAGGATCAGTCTCAGGCCATGAACCTGGCAACCCTACTGTGTGGGGATTTGAACTCTGGTCTCCCAGGTTGTAGTCCAACACTCTAACCACTAAGCCACACTGGCTCTCTGATATCATTTGTAAGAATCCTATAAAACCTTTGAAAATATTCACCCCACCAAAACAATTACTAAAATGGTCTCCTCATTTTTACCATCTGCAAATGGAGGGGTGAAATTGGGGGTGGGTGGGTGTTTTGCACCAGATCTACTAAGTAGGGATATATTTACTTACAAAGCCAAGCCTGGTTTGGAAAAAAAAATTAAGATACTAAACTTGAAAAAAGGTTTCACCAATTAATTAAAAAAAAAACAGACAAAAAAAAGGAAACACCTAAAGTACAAAAACTTTAGGTCCTGTTATCTCAGTTTCTTTTGGCTATAAAAACTCTGTCTTCAGTATATTGACCTCCTTATCCAGTGTCTCAGCTACTGAGATATATTCGAATTATTATTATTGTTCAGTTTTTAATGTATTGCTCTTCATTAAAAAATCGCAGATGAACATTCCAATTGGTCAGAAGTTTAAAAAACTGTCAGCATACAAGATCTATGGAGAGATGGGGCAGTCTCTGTTAGTGAGGAGGGATTTGGCAAATAATAGTAAGGAAGAACTACCAATGTGAGTGATACATGAACAGTATGTTTTCAAGTATGTGTTGTATAAAAGGGTCATATTTATTTGCTGAATTGATATACTTCCTTTTTCTGCTAAAGTACTCAGGCAATTTACACTATTTTATAATGATAGAGACAGGAAAAGGGAAGAGGAAAATAATTAAATCCATCCTTTTCATACTGTTACATACAGCATGCAAATAATCAAACTGCCCTCCCTCTCCCTCCTGCTCTCCTTCCCCTCCCCCACTGCCCTCTTTCTTCCTCCCCTCTCCCCCCCTTCCCCCCAGTTAGTTTCACCCATCCTAAGCATAATCGCAGGGGAGTAAATCCCATTGAACTCAATAAGCATGCAAATGATCAATCCATTCTCAGAAAACTTGTACAGGATTCCATTTTTTACCTCCTGGATTAAAAAGCAGAGAAATTCAATAATAGGGGGAAAAAACCTTGGGGACTAGATATTTCTATTAAACTTTAAAAAGCAGGGATATTGGGCAGCAGCTATAGTGAATGCACCGGAGGAGCAGGAGACCAGATCTTCTCTCTGAAATATTGTGCTGCCCTACAAATTTGTAAAAATGCAAACACAATTTGCAAACAAATTCTTCCAAGCTATACAGGAAGTGGATTAGGCTGTGAAAGACCCAAACTGTGTTTGCATTACAAATTTGTAAGGCACTACAATATCTCAGAGAGGTCAGGTCTCCTGCTCCCCTGGTGCATTCATTATAGGAGGGGGAGGGGAGCAATTTCTCCACTTTTTAAAGTTTGATAGAAATATCTGTTGGCTATACTATGTTCTTAAACCGCAAGGTTGTTTTTTTTGCCTATTAGTGAATACGCATCTTCAGGCATGCTGGCATGCCGGGGCCCTTGGCCATCAGCTTTCCCTGGGCCCTGGCATGTGTGTGTGTAAGTATAGTCTTGTGTCCCCAGACATAGAATAATTTAGCTGGTGTTAAACAGAATGCAGCATAGTTCTGTGCACTGTTAACAACTTTTTGATTTAGCCAGCTTCCCAAAAACTAAGAGGCTAGATTGCCTGTCATAAATATTAAGTTCCAGTCAAATATATATGGTAAATATAAATCAAACTAATCAGCTGAACTGGATGAAAATATTTATGGTGGTTTCAAGCCAAATCCTCCTCTCACACCTAAAAACAAATAGTTTGTGTTTATTTTCCTAATTTACCTAAATTATACATATCGACATAGAAGTTAGTCTGTCTCATCAGAGGGGAGGCCAGCTCCTACAGAGAGAGAGAGGTGCTTCTCTGCAGCAGCACTCCAGTTGTGGAATGCTCTCCCCAGAAAGGTTCACCTGCCATCTTCTTTGCTGTCTTTTTGGTGTCAGGCAACCCCTGTTTAATTTCCCAGTTATTTTAGATACCATTTTAAGCTAGCTAATTGTTCTTAAGCTGGTGCTGAGACTTTACTGCCTTTTTCATGTATTATGCCATTTGTATGTTTATTTTAACTGTTTTTTTTAAATGTAAAGTTATATTGTCCTGGGAACATGATCAAAGGGAAGCAAACACCACCACCACAATGGGACTTAATATACATAAGGCAGTGCTGAAGACAGCAGTCCTAGGTAACATCCTTTGAATACAGTGGCATCTTCTGAATAGTGATTCATAGGACTGCAGTGTTCTTTATTTAATTTCCCCAACGTTACCTTACCTGTTAATTTTCATGTTTTATATGACCTTTCACATGAGATAAAAGCCACTTCTGGAAATTAGCAGAATCAAGTAGAAGTTTAGTGTTACTTAGTGGAACTTTAGCATGTTCTTTGCTTCCAGAAAATATACATTTGCAACTCTGTCAACCTGGGAAATTGTGGAAGTTTGGTCTTTTATTTCCCCCCGTAGTTTTCTTGGGATCACTCCACTAATGCTCACATAATGAAATTTGAGTTAGTATTCTGGCACACAGACATGTGCATGTGCACAAAGCGTGGTGGTGGGGAAACACGTCCTATGATGTCTGCTGTTGTGTCACACCATGCCCACTGGGGTGAATGAAATTTAGCATGACATGGTGGTATAATGATGAAAAAACACAGTTCTGTAACACAACAGGTACTACAGTGTGAAAGGAACATTAGAAATTGGGACAGAAGCATTAGCATTATAATCAAGAAAAATAATGCAATAAATCCCTCTTCTGAATGCAACCATAGTCAGTTTCAGACATAATTTTTAACTTTCTTCTTGATATAGCAGGAAATCCACACATGTAATTTGTTTTTTTTACATTTCAGTGAATAAAAACATTAACAGCACAGTCCCTTCTCCCCGCAGGCCAACTACCACCAATTCCCTTGAGTGAATGAAAGCAGAGAAGAGTATGACAAGAAGCCACCACAACCTGCTCCAGCTGGACTGCTCCCCCCCTCCCGGCCAACTACCATCAACTGCCCTGTTGAAAGGTTCCGAGAAAGCATCAGGAGTTGAACTGTTCATTCCCTCCTCCTCACTTGCCTTGTGTGGAGATCCTTTATGACTTGATAATATCCTGATATCGAATTCTCTTCAACCCCAGCCAGCTGGGGTTTTTCTTAAGGATCTGCCTTATTTGCAGTTGCTATTTTACTGGCCAAATATCTTCATATGATATCTTCATCTTACTCAGGCCAAATAATGTGAGCCATACTACATATATATTAGCCAAATAATATTTCTGCAATTCAAATGCATATTTTACAGGAATTAAAGTTTTACATCAAAATCTTCCCATTCAGGTAAAATGAGTTAATGTGGCAGAATCTGTGAATAAATTTGCCTGGAACAACCAAAAAGCAGAGATCTTCAAAAGAACAATGCAAGGACCAAGTTCTAAAGGAGAATTTGCTATGCCAGGTTTGGTTATGATGATTCCCAACATATTTTTTTTTAATTTGGAAGATTAAAAGTCCCATACCCAATAATTCCTTTACATATTAAAATGAAAGAAAAAATATGGAAAATTAAGAATAATATTGTAACAAATTTTTTCATCATAACTCTAAAAAATGTGGAGCAAGAGGTGTAAATTCACCTGAGGCATTTAATTAAAAAGTTTCTTCCCTATGAGGAGGTAATAAGATGAAATGAAAGTATATCAGCTACAATACATACAGATTAGATAATTCTGTCTTACTGGTTGAGAAGAAATTACCCACAATAGGATAGTTATTTAAAAATAACTCTTTTAATACTTACGCACCAGTTCACTGCACTAAGCTGTAGTAGTGGAAGTGCTCTGAGATCCTGTACCTCTAAAAATAGGAAGGGGAAGGGACACACATACACACCAGACAATCCATATTCTAGAATAGTGAAACTATGGGTTCCATAGTATACCCACAATGGATTCTAAGGTGCCATATTCATAATGACTTAAATGGATTTTGAGCTAAATCTGCATTGGTTTCCGGGTGGGGTGAACAGTATTAGGAGAACACCCTTTTAAAAGTGTGGACGCACCTATCTTAGACGACAATAGGTTGACTGCTGGCTACTAAGGGTCCCTTCCATTCCGGAGTACCTGAACTATCCCCACTTCTCCTCTCTCTCTCCCCCACCCGTTTCCCCAAATGGGCAACCCGAGCCTGCCTCGTCACTCCCTTCACAATGGGTGTTGGAGGGAGCGACCCATCTTTCTCCTGTGAAATTTTGTTCTTTGCTTCCCTTCCTCTGGGTTTTTCCTTCCTTACAGGTCGACGTGAGAAGCCCACTCAACCCACCCTGACTGCCACTTCCTCCCAGTTTCTCCCTTCCACATCATCATCATCATCCCACTCCTCCGTCGCGCTGTGCCTTGCGTGAGGTGGATGAGTGAGCGCGCGCGGCTCCTCATCCTTTCAGGCAGCCGTTAATCGATCAGCCGCGCGCGCGGGTTTGTGTGAGCGCGCGCGACACCGCAGTGGAGCGGTAGACGAGCTACTGTTGCTGTCGCTGCTGCTAGTTGGGCGGGCTGGAGAGCTGGGGGAGAGCAGCAGAATCCCCAACGCAGCAGGAGCGAGAGACAGGGCACGCGACTGGGAGCCAAATAGGGGAGGGAGACCAATACCTTGTCAGCCATTCGGAAGCAGAGAACTCTAGTCTCCTCAGCAACGGGCCTGGATGGCCAAGACTGCGTCTCCCCTTTCGCGCCCTGCTGGTCGTTAATATCTTTCTCACTCTTAACCCGCTTCAGCCTGGCGCAGGAGCTGAGCCCTCCCGTCTCTCCTTTCACCAAACCAGAATTTTGGCTAAGGGTGGGGAAGATTATTTCTTCCTCCCCCCCCCCCGGCTCCTTTTTCTTCCACACTCCACCCAGAAATGCTGTACGGAAAATAGGAGGAGGTTATTTTTTTCCTCCTTCTACTGCTTCTGCTGTTCCTTTTTCTGCTGGTCTGTGAAGGCTGCAGGAATATCCCAATCGCTCTGTTTGATGGGTGAGCAGGGAAGATTATTTTTGTGGGAAGGAGGGGATATAGTAATTTACACAGCATTTTTGGGGTGGTAGTGTGAAGGCTCTCTGATAATTCCCGACCATGGGAAAGGACCAGGAACTGCTGGAAGCTGCTCGTACTGGGAATGTGGCTTTGGTGGAGAAACTCTTGGCTGGCAGGAAAGGAGGGCTCCTGGGCAGTGGATCTGGACCTATTCCTTTATCCAACTTGCTGAGGTAGGGATATAATTCCCCACCAGCTGCTAAGGATAGTAACCTCCTCATTTTCATCATCATCACCACCCTCCTCCTCCTCATTCTAGCAAGTATTATTCATAGTAACTGTAAATTCTGTCTTCTAAATATGCACAGTGGGTGGGGGGAGGTTTGTGTCCTCTATTTATGAGTTTAAAGCAACTGGCTCAGAAATATCGACAGTAATGTTTGCATTTATCTTCAATGCGTCAGCAAGAACTTGCATTTGCTCTGTTACTTGTACTGATGTAGAACTTTAGCATCCTTGGGGTACATTTGTATTCCTCTCTGGTTTTCTTTTTTCATCTAGATAACAAAAATAGTTCATTTGATAGTTAAAGGCACACTTGTAATGTACAGCAAATAGCTTTCCTCTGTTGCCTATGCTCACTGCCCTCATTTGCAGCAGAAATTAACCATGTCTAATTAGTAAGGCTGTATTGTGAAGAAATCTGAACTTCCTAATGAGAGGTCAGCTACAGGGAATAGGTGTAAAATGTATGCAGCAGGTGATCAACAGATATATGGGACTGGGTTATTAAGCATTTCTGGATGAGGGCAGCCGACTTCTAATCCAGAGAAACCTCGTGCGATATGTAGGACAGTATTGAATGTAAAACATTAATAGTATCATTCTGCAGGTGAGAACATTTTTCACAGGTATTTGATTTTAGTCAAATAAAAGAAGGTCTGTAGCACACAGTTTTCTGTTCAGACAGACACGAGCACAGCAAAGGAAAATGAGTTGACATGCTATTGACCTAAAACTTGAACTAATCATTAAATGTGTTCTACTGGAAGAAAATAAGCAGGCCTGAAGTGATGAAAATTGTTTCAGTGACAAGCAAAAAATCCTGTAGTTTCCAGGATGCTCCACAGTAATATGTTTAATATCTTGTCAAGCTGTCACATTATCTTTTTGCAAATGTAGTTTTTTTTAAAAGATCCTTAATTTTTACCCCATTTTTGTTATAATCTGCAGTGGTACAGATGGCCATGGAGTTTATCAAAGTGATAATGACAAAAATTCTGTTAGCATGTTGGTTGTCACAGTGAATTTATAGGATGTCTTTTAGTATGATAATGATATAACTTGTGTAAAAAGGAAGATGTCAGTTAATTGGATAAATTTTAATGTAAGCATCATTCATTAAATGTGATGTTTATTTAGATCTACACTGTTATACCAAAATTTCACATTGACGCAATTAACATTTATCTCTACAGATCAATCTGTTCTGTTCTTAAATATTTTCTTAATATATTAATGTATTAATTGCTATATACATCTCTTTAAGATAATTTGACTGGTTACTTTTAAAAATAGAGAATAGATTGAAGAAAGATGTTTGTAATGTAGATTGAAGAATATAACAGTATGGGCCCATAGTAAAGGGGGCTGGATGTGTCTGTCCCCCTAAAAAATTTCTGCCCCCTAATATTTTTCTAAAAATATATTAAATTTATTACAGAACATTGTTTTCCACCCCTCTACTGTTTTTGGTCTCCCGCTGAACTTTTAGGCTGACCACAGGCCTGTAACAGTGAAAACTGTTGATTACTAAAAGTAGAAAGTTACATTAGGTGTTACCAAGCACTGTTTTTAATAGAAAGCATGTTATTTTTGTTCCACAGTACAGTTGGATATTGCTTCACTCTCACTCCCCTCGTCCCACTTTTGGGACTTTTTTAAAACAAGGCAATATATGAGAAGTGTTGCTCAAGTTACTCAACAGAGCTAAATTTAAGGACCCATTTTCAACAAGTACAAAAGCAATAAGTAGACTGTTGTTTTTTAAGGCTGGGGAAAAAAATCTGATTTCTAAGAGCCAATCAGCATGAAGGGTTGAATCTTAATAATTTGTAAAGTAGACCTACTGAAATCAACTTGTCCATAGATTTTATTGGGTCTACTCTGAGTTAGATACAAGACAGATATTTGCATGGCAGTGTAGAAAACAGATAAATTAACAGTGCAATCCAATACATGTTTACTCAGAAGTAAGCTCAGTTGGGTTTAATAGAACTTACTCCCGGGTGTGTATTGGATTGTAGTCTAAAGTTTTTTAAAAAACTCCTCCCTGCATTTTACGGGGAGGTTGTAGGAGGGCAGGGGGAGGGAGAAAGGGTAAATTTCCCCTTTCTCTTTAAGAATCTCACCCCAATATAGTATTATAAAGTGCTGTTGACTCTGAACCCTAACCCTTGGGTACTTTCACATGGCGCTTGATTGTGGTCAGTGCTGATCATGTATGCAATTTTTTTGCAGTATTCACACAATATCATCTTCATCAAAATACTATCCCATCCCCCAGCCTCATTTAATCCAGAATTAGTTTTTTCATTATTATTATTTTTTTACTTACCAGATTTTCAGCAGAAATGGTAAAATGAGAAAAGAGTATGGAATGGCATTTTGATGAGGACAGTGTTGTGTGGATGCTGCACAAAATTTGCGTGCTTGACTAGCACTGAGTCCACAATAAACTGCAGTGTGCAAGTGCCCCTTTAGTACTGTATAAGCAAAGTTTGGTTTCGGAAAGAAATTCCCCTCCTGAAACTTATTAGGGCAGGGGATGTCAACATGCAGCCACACATGGCCCTCAGCCTAATTTCAAAGCCAGGCCTCGGGCAAGATCAAACTGTTTCTTTTCTGGAAGCCAGTTGGGCAGGGAGGAAGAGAAAAAAGAGGGTGGCAGAAAGAGAGGACTTGACTTACAGTAATTTTAACCCCTATAATGGGAGCATTGAACAATCTAATTTGAGAAAGGGGTTTAACTGGTTAAACTAGCTGTAAACATCTGGGCTGTACAAGTCTGAATCAATAGGAAACCTGGGTTATTTTATTTTTTTGGCCTCACACTTCCAGTGGGAACAATCTTGATTTTTGCTCCTTTCTTGGTTTGAGATTTCAAGAATACAGCAGACAATTGATGTTTTAGAACAGGCTGTGGAGATGGAGTGATGATTTGTCAACTCAGACAGCACCCCAAATCATAGCACAAACTATGGCTTGCAAACCAATGTCAAGCTATGTTTTTTCATTATGGTTTGCTTCAAAAACTGGTTTGTCAGTGCGGACATAATGCAAGACCATTGTTAATCTCACTGAATAATTGTTTAGTCTAATGTTTGAATTGAGCTATTGAGTTTGAAGGGAGATACTGAGAACATTTGGATAAATTGGCAAACTATGATTTGCTGCTAACTAGAAGTGGAAGCCTTACTTGCTCTTTGATGATTACTGTTGTTGTTTTAAAAAAAACACTTGACCTGCCAACTTGCTAAATTTTAATCTCCCTGGCATGTTATTTTGAACTGTGTTTTTCTGCTGTTTTTGTGTTTATATTTTGTATTTTTAGTAACTTTGTGTTTTTATTCTATTCTATTTTTATTATTTAGAGCAGTTTTATCCTGCTCTTCAACCAAAAGCCCCCCCGAGCATTTTGGAAAAATTAGTAATAAGACAATTCATGCCCTCAGACCTATCATCTGTCCCCTTCTCCAACTCAAAAGAAAAAGAGATTGGAAAGGAGGAAGAAGAAAAAAGCAAATTCAGGCACTAGTTCTTAATTATGAAGTTCTTCCAACTACTAACTGTCATGGAAACATTTCAAGGAGAGGAGCCAAAAGTTGCTGGTTTCTCAGCTTCTGACCCTTCTTTCTATCTTTCCCTCAGCCTGATGGAAAGGCTGCTGCCAGGTGACAGTTGATGAAGAGGGGGCTGATCATAAAGCAGAGCTGATGGAGTGAACCTCGTTCTCTTCTGTCCTGCTGCTGCAGACAGATGGAATGACTGTTGCTGAAAAAGTGATGGAGCTCATGGAGATGTGTTCTTATCTTACTTTTATGTTGTTAGCCACCTTCAACATTTATAACAGAAAGGTTTTTTGCTTGAGGGCCACATCCAGGTACTGAAATTGCATGATGGATTATAAACCTTAAGAAAAAAAAGTGCCAACCCCTGCTTTAAAAAGGTAAAGGTGTCCCCGCACTTGTGCGAGTCATTTCCGACTCTTAGGGTGATGTCTTGCGATGTTTACTAGGCAGACCATATATATGGGGTGGGATTGCCAGTTCCGTCCCTGGCCTTTCTTTACCCCCCAGCATATGCCGGATACTCATTTTACCGACCATGGATGGATGGAAGGCTGAGTAGACCTCGACCCCTTTTACTGGAGATTCGACTTCCTCCTTCCTTTGGAATCAAACTCCGGCCGTGAGCAGAGCTTCGGCTGCGTTTATTTATCACCTATTCTATATTTGCCTAAGGCTCTAGTTACACACCAGTTTGCTTTGCTGCTGACAGGTGGTGCAGCAAACTATAGCGTCACATCAGCCTTCTGAGAAAACTTCTTTATCTTTTTTTGTATCATGAAAACACAAATTTTGGCAAAACAAATGCAATAAGACATGCAAAAAAGGAGAATTAGAGAAGCACATTGTTAAAAACAAACAAATACATTGGAAATGGACTGCCTTCAAGTCGATCCTGACTTATGGCGACCCTATGAATAGGGTTTTCATGGTAAGCGGTATTCAGAGGTGGTTTTGCCTTGCCTTCCTCTGGGGCTGAGAGGCAGTGACTGGCCCAAGGTCACCCAGTGAGCTTCATGGCTGTGTGGGGATTTGAACCCTGGTCTCCCAGGTCGTAATCCAACACTCTAACCCAGCCTTTCCCAACCAGTGTGCCTCCAGATGTTGTTGGACCACATCTCCCATCAGCCTCAGCCAGCATTGCCAATGGTCAGGAAGATGGGAGTTGTGGTCCAACAACATCTGGAGGCACACTGGTTGGGAAACACTGCTGTAACCCACTACGCCACACTAGCTCTCATTAGAAGCATGAAATTGACTAGGAAAGTGACTGGACCTTTCCACATGAGGAAATCAGAGGTATGCTAAGGAAGAAAGGGAGATTGCAGAGAAGCTGAATGAATTATTTGCATCTGTCTTTCCAGAAGAAGTAGGGCAGATGCCTCTACCTGAACTAACTTTCTCAGGATGAGAGTCTGAGAACTAAGGTAAACAGTGGTGGCAAGAGACAATGCAGGAAGCTAGAGTAGGAGTAAACAGACAGTTCTCCCAATGGAGGGATGCAGGAATTGGAGACCCCAAGGATTAGCATTGGGACTTGTGCTTTTAAACTGCTACATAAATGACCTGGAGTTAGGGGTGGGTAGCGAGATGTCTAAGTTTGCTGCTGATACCAAATTGTTCAGAATGGTAAAAAGGGGGGTTGTGAGGAGCTCTGAAAGAATCTCTCCAAACGGAGTGAATGGGCATTTAAAGGGCAAGTGCGATTCAACATAAGTAAGTGTAAAGTAATGCTCATAGAGGCAAAAAAATCTGAATTGAAGTTAGTCTGAACTGGTGATGACGCTTAGGGTCATGATGGATAGCTCAATGGATAGCTCAATGTAGATGTCTATCCAGTGTGTGACAGTTGTGAAAAAGGCAAATTCCATGTTGGGGATTATTAGGAAAGGGATTGAAATTAAAACTTCTAATATCCTGATGCCATTATACAAATATGCTATATGGTGTGGCTGCAGTTGGAATACCCGATACAGTTCTGGTTACTGCATCTCACAAAGGATATTGTGGAGCTGAAAAAGATTCAGAAAGGGCAACCAAACTGATAAAGGAACTAGAGCAACACTCTGTCAGGATTCAGCTCTGCCTAGACCTTGAACCTATCTTCTTAGATAAAGAGCAAAGGGAGCAGGACTTTCCAGCATATCTCCACACAGCCAATGATTTTGAGTAGCCATTGGACCTGGACATCCCTGCTGTGGGACTGAAGGTCCCCATACCAGCTGCCTGGGCTCCTGGTTGGCTCTGAGCACTCCTCTCTCCTGGCATCTCTCTCAGAAACCTACAGGAGCAAAGGAGGAATTTCAGAGCTACCACTGAAGTGTTTAGTTAGCTGTGAGACTACCTGGGTAAAGAGAAAGCACATGGAAACACCTTTGTGGATTGGGACCTGACTGAGAGCGAGGAATGGGTGGAATCTCCACCTTCTGTATAAGTTCCCAGTCTGAGTTGCTTCTTTGTTAAAGCAACAGCTCTCATCCAAGCTCCAACTTCCTGATCTGGAAAAATGAATACACCCCTATGAGGAAAGGTTACAATAGCTAGGGCTGTTTAGTTTTGAAAAAAGGTGAATGGGTGGGGAGACATAATATATTTATTTCCACAGGGTGGGGGCCACAATTGAAAAAGCCCTCTCCCTAGTCCTCACCAGTCTGGCTGTTTTGACTGATGGGATGGAGAGAAGGTCTTTTGAGGCTGATCTTGTTGGGCAGCATAGCTGATGATGCTGGAGGCGCTCCTTCAGATAGACTGGGTCGAAACTGTGTAGGGATTTAAAGGTCAAAACCAACACCTTGTATTGGGCCCGGCAAGCAACTGGTAACCAGTGCAACCCTTTTAGCACTGGAGTGATGTGATCTCACCGGCGGCTGCCTTTAATCAGGCGAGCAGCCACATTCTGTACCAGTTGCAGCTGCCGGACCATTTTCAAGGGTAGCCCCACGTAGAGCGCATTACAGTACTCTAGGCGAGAGGAGACCAGGGCATGTACCACCGATGGGAGCAGATGATTGGGAAGGTAGGGGCATAGCCTCCATATCAGATGGAGTTGATATAGCGCTGCCCGGTTCACAGCCGACACCTGAGCTTCCATGGACAGTTGGGAATCAAGAATGACCCCCAGGCTGCGGACTTGGACTCTCAGGGGCAATTGTACCCCATTGAGCACCAGGTCCAAATCCCCTAACCTTCCCTTGTCTCCCACGAACAGTACCTCGGTTTTGTCAGGGTTCAGCTTCAGTTTATTCCTTCCCATCCAGCCACTCACCGACTCCAGGCACTTGGACAGGGTTTCTACAGCCAACCTCAGTGAAGATTTGAATGAGAGATAGAGCTGCGTGTCATCCACATGCTGGTGACACTGCAGCCCAAATCTCCTGATGATAGCCCCCAGCGGCTTTATATAGATGTTAAATAGCATCGGGGAGAGGATGGAGCCCTGTGGCACCCCACAAGTGAGAGGCCAAGGGTCTGAAACCTCATGCCCCAATGCTACTCTTTGGTGCCTACCAGAGAGGAAGGAATGGAACCACTGCAGTACAGTGCCTCCTATGCCTTACCTCTCCAGGCGGTCCAGAAGGATACCATGGTCAACGGTATCAAAAGCTGCTGAGAGATCCAGGAGGACGAGGAAGGTGCATTCACCCCTATCGAACGCTTTCCTCATATCATCCACCAAGGCAACCAAGGCTGTTTCAGTCCCATGTCCAGGCCTGAAGCCTGACTGAAATGGATCCAGATAATCCACTTCGTCCAAATGCACTTCCAACTGCTTCGCCACCACCCGCTCAACCGCCTTGCCCAAGAATGGTAGGTTTGAGATTGGGCGAAAGTTGTTCACATCTTGGGGATCCAAGGAGGGCTTCTTTAAAATTGGTTTTATTATTGCCTCCTTGAGGGCTGATGGCATTATGCCCTCTTCCAAGGATGCATTTACCACCGCCTTGATCCCCTCGCCCAGTCTGTCCTTGCAGCTCATAATGAGCCATGATGGGCAAGGGTCGAGTAAGCAGGTGGTTGTCCTTAAGGTTGAAAGCATCTTGTCCACTTCATCAGAAGGAAGAAGCTGGAACCGATCCCACACCACTGGGGAACCACTGGCCGACTCTGGCTCGCTCACTGTATCCATAGCGTGCGGAATCGCAGTGTATAGGTGTATAATATAGGTGTATCATATTATGCATGGTGTGGAGAAAATGGATAGAAAGAAGTCCCTCCGCCATAATACTGGAACCCAGAGCCATCCAATGAAGCTTAATGCTGGAAGATTTAGGATAGACAAAAGAAAGTACTTTTTAACACAGTTCTAATCCGGGTGTCCCGTTTTTATATCTCCTTTATGTGAAAATGCCAAAACCTGATGATGCCACTCTGTAACATTCTGGCAATTTAAGATATTGCCTCCAATATTTCAGTAACTAAGAAAGCCGGAATTGCTAATGCAGTAAAACACATATGGAACACATAATGGAGTAAAACACATGTGGTATATGTAACAAATACATTCTATCTTTCTGGCACCAGATTACAATTTTTCTTTTGCCTAGGTATTGTGTGGCCTCTTTTCTGCTTCAATAGTATTTTTGTTGTTTCTCAATCTTATTTTTTTTTTGAAGAATAACGTGTTGTTTTCTAATATTGCATTCTTATCATTTGGCATTGCACTGGAATCCACTGGATAAGGGGTCATCTAGATTTTTAAGAAGTAAATACAAATAATTAAAATAAATGACAGTCTGTTGAAAGCTTTTGAAGAAATGAATATTAAGAGGAACAATGCTTGTTGTTAACAAGGTTACTAAGTAACTAAGTTACTAAGATATGTCCTCCATTGTGATAGGTCTTACTGCAGAGGTCTGTAAGGGAAGAGAGACGGAGTTGAGTTACAGAGAGAGTTATTGTGTTAGATACAGGGCTATAGCTTTAGGGCACAATGCAACTGCTATTCCTGCTGTTCATGCTGAGCTGAGGGGAGTTGGATGGGTCCCGACTCCGCCAGGCTGTGCCAGCATAACCTCAGTCAGAGGTCCACCAGAGAAACCCAGCATAAGTGGAGCCTGTGGAAGCTGGTGGAAGGCCTGCAAAAGCAGTGTTCTGGGGGCATGTTAGGGGGGCCAAGGGGGGACTTACACAATACCCAAATCCCATTCAGTTACCTCCCGTGGTCCTCCATCCTGGCAACCAGTTCATAGGGAATAGCGGTGGCTGAAGAAAACATGTATTCTGTTTCCTTCCACTGCGCCCTGCTGGCACAGTCAGTGTCCTCCCCTCCAAGAGGCCTCTGAGTGGCAGTTGGATGTGGCAGCCACTTCTGCCAGCTCTGCCAGCTTTGTCCCACTGGCCTCCCATAAGTTGGATTGCTCTGCCCATTAGAGTTATATTATTAGCTAGAGAGTTATAGTGTTAGAGAGTGTGGGAAAGTGATACAGAAAATTATTACATGTTTTAAAATATAAGTGGAATTTCTTAGTGGCTTCTGTATCCTGATTCTATCACTATCCATGAAAATGCAGAATCATAGGGGACCACCAGTTATGGCTGGATTGTTTTGAAAACATTATCTTTGTGACCAGTTTAAATGATTCTTTTGGGGGGCATATTCAAAACAAAGCCATCTCCAAGTTTGGAGGGTTTTTGACAAAATATTCTCAGTGGGCCTAACTCCTTGTTGCACTCTCCACAAGTTGCTAATGACAGTAAATTCATGTCAGACATGGATGTATCAGGTGCCTCAAGTTAAGTGCAGTGATCTAAATAATGAAGACACTACAACCCCAGTTTCTCCCTTTCTCCCCACTCTGTCCTAAGTTGCAAAATTTTCAGAATCTCTTAACAAAGAGATGCGCTATCCTCCAAACCATGAAAGTTTTCTTTCTTTTTTCTTTTTTTACAAAAAGTGCTCTACATAGATTGAGGAGAAGAAAAACCATTTCTGGCATTGCTACCAAAAGTGTAAAGTCCATGCCCTGGCCAGGAAGAATGACCCCAAAAGTCATGTTGTTTTTGAGCAGCCTAATGTTCTGGGGATGGATAGGACTGGTTCTGAATCTTCAGGTGAGGAAATTACCTATGCTAATGGGGAATTATGAGGCCAGCAAGAATCTGGCTAATTGGATAAGAAGGAGGCATATCTCTGATTCAAGGGGACTTCAGGGAAGAACAATGGCATCCCATTTAAAGAAGGGAAATAATCATTTCTCTTCTGTCCTTTCCTATTGTTTAATGAAGAAAGGTTTCTTGCTTGATTCATCTGTTCATTTGCCACTGTCGGGGCAGAGATCAAACCAGCCATCCAAGGCATTGAGCATCTTGAAGCCTGGAGAAAACTATTACCACCTTCTTTGTTGCTTTTGAGGTGAAGCTTGTAACTTAGAGTAACAGCAGTGCAGTAGTTAGAGCAGGAACCACCAATGTGGCACTAAGAGATGCACATATGCCTGTAGAAGCCTCTTCTGGTAACTTCAGGGTCCCTTTCCCACCTCTTCTCCTAAAATTAGGATTGAAACAAGCATTCTATTGTAGCTAACAGGATAGATTGCAGTGTGGTGAAATGCCCAAAAAGTTGGCAACCCCTGAGTATCATACTAGGACCTTAGAACGATCCAAGAATGTCCTCAACGGCAGAACAGGCGGAGGATAACAATGTGTATGTTACAATGGCTGTGAAGGCGGATGAAGGCTGCAGCAGATAAAAGGCTTCCAATCGAATAGGAAGATGGCCGCGAGACAGTAAGGACGCTGTAATTGGCACTCTGGTGCTATTAATAGAAGCCCTAATAACTCTTTTCAGAAGAAGTCAAGTAAGTCCAACAGCTTTCTCATTCTGTTATCTTTGATGAAAATACAGTAGAAGATTACCAGAGCTGGAATGTAAATCCCACGAACTTGTTGCAAACAGAGAGCGGATTGTTTGTTATACAGCTGCCCGGAAATCAGCCTGGAATGTAAACTAAGAGATGATATGCAGCTTATCCTCTTGTAGCTTGTAACATACAGATAAACTTAAAATTAAGCTATTAAGCTGCTTTGGATTTCTGTGTATCAAAAGGAAAAGGAAATGGCTATTAATATGGTTCTAACAAGACAAAGTTACAAAGACTTAGGTATCCCGCTGAAAATGGAAGAACTGCCGCTTACCAAAAGAGGGAAGCAAGCTAAAATAACACAGTATTACCATCCAAATGAGTTTGGCAATGAGTCTAACAAGTCAGAGATAAAAGGTAGCCAGCAATGTGATAAACTAACTAACAATGGGACGCGAAATAACCTTCCTCCCTGGTTGCTAATCAATGAAGAATTTGATTCATTAAGTTTAGCCCAAGAAGCCGAAGAGGCTACGGAGGGAAGAGATCTACTACAACTTATGCTAGAGTTTAATATCTCAGCAATAAGCACAGCCAGTTCTATGCCACCACTTGAATCTTTTGACTCATCTGAGGCAACCCGATATAGCTCACCGTTATCCCTCTTGCACCAAAAGGTGGCAAAAGCCACTGTGTCATCTAATACACGAACAGCAATGATGAACGAAAGCTGGTGTCAGGCAATGTCCAATTCATTAATTCAAATTTCTTCATTTGTGGCTGAATCGAATATGCTGCTCACAACACTGACTAAACTCATTGCAACCAAAGAATTTCATCCTGTTGCTGAGTCTGTGACAACAGAGACAACCTCAAAGGCTTGCCAAACCTCACTGCTGATAACTCGCCCTTCAACGATTAATAATAAGAAGCTTAGTAAATCATCAGCTCAATGCATTAAAAAGAGCAAAAACATCAAAGTGAGTGGATCCCACCGTAGATGCCATATGAACTTAAAAAGTTATTTAAGTTATTAGATAATCCTAAGTCGTCTATCAAGAAAAAGACCAAGAAGAAGAAGAAAAAGAAAAAGAAAAAGAAGACAAAGTGTAAACTTTCTATTGGACAAGAACGTAACCATCCAAATTCAGCTGAGACCATTCAAGATCCAATAATTCCATTAACTCCAGAAGCTCAAATTGAAGAGTTAAAATCTCCGTTGTGTGATGTGGCTGTATTACAACTGGAAAAAACTACCAAGAATATAAACAATATAAACTCTTCACTTTCCATGCTAAATGTCAGAAATTGGAAACTAGTATTAAACACCAAAAAGTTGGCTCTAATAAACTACCCCAAAATGAAAGGATATTTAACACAGGAAGAAAGGACACATCATCTTATAAAGATTGTCAATGAAATATCCCCCGGTGTTATATGTAAGAAAGATGTTGTAAATATTGAATATCTTTTTTATAATTATTCTAATGCCAGAGCCATGATAACTTTCCATGGGGTAGATAAGGCTAAACGTTTCTATGATAAGAAAGATTTATTTTTAAAAAATAATCTAGGCATTTCTCGGGTTTATGATAATTTGGTTAAACCTCAGAGCATTATTGCATTTAACCATAGTAATTCAAATGTGTCGCTTGTAATGCAAAACTTATCTGTAATGCAAAATCTATGTACTGTTAATAATGAAAAGGAAGGATCACCAGTAGTGCTACAGCCAAATACATCAGAGGAAGGTATATTAACACATCCCCCTGTTACACTGTACATGGAGCCAAATCAGACGTTGGAAACACATGGTCCTTCTAAATCACCATCTAGACAACCTGTCTTGGTCTTGAGCGGTGCCCAGATACAGAGGGACGCAAATGATCCGCCAACTGTATATGAAAATTTTACCCCAGAAGAATTAATACTTCTGGAATCTTATGCTACCTTACCACTAGAGGCTAAATTTGATATTATGAATAGCCTTGAAAATCTTATGCTGGCACTAAAGAGATTAAGTCCCACTGAGTGCCATGTTTCTCCAAATAATGCTCAATTAACTACTGTTAACAACGGAGTAAAGGACCCCGCTCCTAGAACATTAAATTGACTAAGTGAGGGGAAGTCCACCCACAATTTAAAAATTATATCTTGGAATATTGCTGGGTGGACTAATAAAGTCCAACTCCCGACGTTCTTGAGTACTATTTCACAACATGATGTTATTTTAGTCCAAGAAACATGGATGGCTGATGTCTTGCACCTCGACGGTTACTCAACAGCCATATTGGATGCTGCCCCAAGTAAAAAAGGGGGGAGACATAAAGGGGGTATTTGTGTATTTGTTACAACCAAAATTAAGGCTAAGTTTATTCATTTAAAACCCCTGCCTGACTTAGCATTAGCCGTAATATTAAAGTTTCCACATATTTCTTTGCTTCTTATTAATGCCTATATTCCACCTAGTCAAGATAAAAGCTCTGTCGATAAAAAACTCAAAAAATTAGAAGCCTATTTAAATGATTTAATAAAATCCCATCCTCAAGCCATGCTAATTTTAGCTGGTGATTTTAATGCTAGGATGGGTATATCCGACCATGCATTGTTTGCTAAATTTAAATCGGAGGTTCCAATATTTGATGGCCCTATGTCTATCCCTCCTAGACAATCTATAGATAAGGGTATAAGTTATGCTGGACTTTGTTTAATGCAATTAACATCAAAACAACTTAGTGCTTCTAAATGGACGTGCGCGAGGCGACTCGGTAGGTGAAACGACCTATCTATCAACTAGAGGAGCGTCTCTAATAGATATGATATTTGTCTCTCAAGAACTGTTCCCTCTGGTTGATAGTTTTAAGGTCATGCCTCGACCCGAAAGTGACCATTACCCACTTATTCTAACGCTTGCTTTGAATCAGGGGCCTTTACTCTTAGATCAACAAGCCTTTGATATAGATGATGTAATAATACATCCAGCACGGATAAAGTGGCTACCTAAATTGGAGGAAAAGATTTTGAATAGACTAACTTCTACAGAATTACTAACCATAAAAACTCAATTAATGTCTACATCTCAAACTTTGGAGGTTTATAATTGCTTTAACCTTTTGTTGACCAAAGTTCGTGAACTGCTTGTTGTTAAATCTACGTTCAAACTGAGTGGCAGATTCCCTAAGTCGAAGCCCTGGTTTGATCAACAATGCTTGACATATAAAAGACAACTAAATGCCAAACATCTAATCTATAAGAATTCTAGAACTCAGCAAAACTTGGTCAATTTTTGTGAAACTAGAAGGCAATTTAAATCTTTAACAAAAAAGAAAAAACGCCTAGCTTTAAAACAATCCTGGCAAAGCCTCTTGCAAGCTTCCAAATTAAAAAATTCGGCTATTTTTTGGCGGCAATTAGCCCTTCAATGGCCTAAATCATCTTTTAAATTTGAGTGTACAATTGCCCCAACTGTATGGGAAGATTACTATGGTAATCTGTTCCAAGCGACTAGTTCTGGATTATCGCAACCATCGCAATTACCACCTGAAATTCCTCTTTGGCCGCCTGTTACAATTGTCGAAGTAATGGAACTTATAGAAGATCTGAAGCCAAATAAGGCCCCTGGTCCGGACAGTATACCTCCGGAAGTCTTTAAGGCCAATGCTGAGTGGTGGGCCCCAATCCTAGCAGTATTGTTTACTACAATAAACTCTACATTACAAATTCCTGAGGGTTGGGGAACTGCAATTATTGTACCCATTTATAAGAAAGGTTCCACTTTAAATCCGGCAAATTACAGGCCTATAAGCTTACTTAATATAATAAGTAAATTATACTCAAGTTATCTGTATAAAAAATTATCACATTGGATAAATCAAAATGAAATTTTAGCCCCAGAACAGGCTGGGTTTCGTTTAGGGCGTTCAACTCTTGATCACGCCCTCGTTTTGCAACATTTGGCAACTAAGTATGCTTGTAAAAAAAGAGGAGCCTTGTTTGCTGCTTTTATCGACCTTAAATCGGCATTTGACCTGATATCGAGAACAAGATTATGGTCCAAGCTATTAGACCTGGACATAGATAGGCGCCTATTGATATTAATACAGGGTCTTTATGATGATACGTACCTACAAATTCGTTGTAATAACAAGGGGCACCTAACAAATCCAATTCCTACCTTTAAAGGGGTAAAGCAGGGATGTATATTGGCACCCCTACTGTTTAATATTTATATTAATGCAGTGGTGGAAAACCTTGCTTTTATTCCCTCTCATCCTCCGAATTTAGTGGGCTCACCGAGATTCTGCCTCTTATATGCGGACGACATAGTATTGTTATCCCAATCACCGATTGGTTTGAAAAGACTTTTGAGGGCTTTTGCTTCTTTTTGTTTGAAAGAAGAACTTATTATAAACTATGAGAAAACGAAAGTCCTAATTTTCACAAGGAGAAAAATAAATCACGTATGGAGAATTAATAACTATTGTATAGACCAAGTTAAATCCTTCAGATATTTAGGAATTGTTCTTCAATCAACAGGCTCATTGCAATTGCACCTTAAATACTCTATGCTAAATGCCAAGCATACAACTAAGGCTCTATTATCATTCTTTTATAATAAGGGTGGACAACTTGTTCCACCCATTATAAAAATATTTGTAGCAAAAGTTGTCCCTCAATTACTTTATGGCTCACAAATAACTACAAGTGAGAACATTGTAGTTTTAGAATCTATCCAAAACTCATTTCTCAGAGCTATTCTTGGAGTACCTACATGTGTGCCTAGTTTTATACTGAGGTTGGAAGTTGGTTTACAATCCATTGAATCCCTTGTTTGGAAAATGAAACTATTGTTCTGGCTCAAATTGCTATTCAATCCGATAGGTCTGGCCCCGCAAGTATTATTGGATTCTTTTGGTTCCCCTTGGGTTAAAACTGTCCTCGCTAAAATATCTAATTTGGGATTTTCCCTTCCCAATATTTTACAGATGGGTTTTAATTTGGCTAGCGCAACGATTAAAAAGCGTCTTAGTGATATTGATTTCCAAGAGCATTTAATGCAAATTAGGAATCAAAGACATAACCCTAAATTTTGCACTTTAATGTCTTATTTATCAGCTTTGGACTTACCTAATTATAGGAGAGCTTTTACATTAATTAGACTAAATATACTCCCCTCTGCTCTCCTCGAGGGCAGGTATAATAAAATACCTTACTTAAAAAGGCTATGTCCTTGTGGATACGACGAGATAGAAACTAGCGAGCATGTGCTTTTTCGTTGCTCCTTTTATCAAGACTTAAGACAACAACTAATCATGCCCATTTTAAAGTCATTACCCGGTAGACCAGAAAGATTTTATGTGGGTTATTTACTTGGGGATTGTTCTCCCCAAGTTACTCTTGTAGTTGCCAAATACACAGTTGCTGCAATCCGTTGGAGAAAAATATGTACCCCTGATTGTTAAATGTGTGCCTTTTAATTTTTAAATTTAAAAAAAACTTTTATACCTCTTCGTGAATTAATCTTTTGATATTGTTGCTAATATTTTATTGTATCTGGTTTTTGACTGTAATAAAGTATATCTAAGTATATCTATCTAGGCTTCCAATCGTCATGGTATCCATGCCATTGGATCAAAGCCTTTTTCTGTCAAGATTGTGTGTTGATCGTCATGCACCGATCTCCTCACATAAAACAAATTCACGCACAGGCATCTTCCAACCAAAACAAAACAAAAGCCCCATGGCAATCGGCGAATGGCAACGGGGGAAGGACTGTGAAATCCGGAAGCCCCTAGTCATGGACCGACACATGGGGGGTGGATACCAACTCAGTCATCCTGGCTCAAGGACCGAGGCAGCTGAGTAGTTCGGCAGCTATATCCACAACTGAGCAGTCCTATTCAGGATCCACTCTGCTCACCCCGTATGGGGAGGGGGCTAGAAAAGATGCCCTAAACATAGTCTGCCTCATCTCTCTCCCTGACTGGATCACCGCATCCAGTGGGGCCACCACTTAGCGGTCACAAAAGACAAATGAACTTTGGAACGTGGAATATACAGACATTGCTGGACAATACAGACAGTCAACATCCTGAACGCAGGACTGCCATCATCGCGAGGGAGTTGAGACATTTTAATATTGACATAGCAGCACTCCAAGAAACTCGAAGAGCAAGAGAGGGACAATTGAAGGAAGAAAAAGGAGGTTACACCTTCTTCTGGAAAGGACTGCTTGAACAAGAACAATGAATACATGGAGTAGGCTTTGCTATTAAAAATGATCTTGTGAAGCTCTTGTCAGAAGTTTCTACTGGCATTAATGAATGACTCTCAATTCTCCGATTAAAACTCGCCAAAAACCAGCAGGCAACTATTCTAAGTGCCTGTGTACCAACATTAGATGCTGATGAAGACATCAAGGAAAATTTTTATGCCAAGCTGGACAGCATCTTATCAGAGATACCTAAGGAGGATAAAATTATCCTCCTGGGCGATTTCAATGCAAGAGCTGGGTGTGATTTTGATTTATGGCCAGAAACCAGAGGGATTGGTTCACACTTGCTGATGAAGCACTTTGGGTTTTTTTATGTTAAGCGAGAGGCCAGGCTTTTCATATGCTTCTGCAAAGACATTTAGGATAGTTTGAAGATCTTCCTCTGAATGTTTGGAGACTACATTATCATCGGCATATTGAAGTTCTACGTTGTCATGGAGGAGTCACAAAATATTCACAAATTTATCAGGGCATCCAATTTTCAGAAGGATGATCCAGAGAGCAGTTGTCAATCCAGCTTAATGGTGCGACACTGGAGAATGTTGATCACTTTTCTCATCTTGGCAGCCATCTCTCTGTAAAAGCTGACATCGATGCTGAAATTCAGCATCATCTGAGCTCTGTGAGTGCCGAATTCTCCTGAATGAAGCTTAGAGTGTTCGAGGATTGAGATATTTGCAGGGAGACCAAAATGCTTATTTACAAAGCCATTGTACTACCGACCCTACTGTACGCCTGTGAAACATGGACCATTTATAAACGCCACTCCCAACTTCTTGAAAGATTCCACCAACGCTGCCTCCGGAAAATTCTGCAAATTACTTGGGAAGATAGGCGGACTAATGTTAGCATATTGGAAGAAGCAAAGACTACCAGTGTTGAAACAGTGATCCTCCAGCATCAACTTTGCTGGACTGGCCATGTTGTTCGAATGCCTAATCACCGTCTTCCAAAGCAGCTACTTTACTCCCAACTTAAGGATGGAAAACAGAATATTGGTGGACAGCAAAAGAGGTTTAAAGATGTTCTCAAAACTATCTAAAATAATGTAACATGAACATTGACAACTGGGAAGCCTTGGCCCATGAACATCCCAATTGGGATGCTATGGACTTTGAAGAAGCACGAGTAAAGGGCGAAAGACGAGCTAAGTGAAAGGCATGTCAAGCAAATCCTCATCGTGACCATCTTCCATCTGGAAACCTATGTCCTCACTGTGTAATGCTGTGTGGCTCCAGAATTGGCCTCCACAGTCACTTACTGACCCACTGTTAAAGACCTTACCCTGGAAGACAATCTTACTTGGCCACGAGTGATCACCAATGAATGAATGACTAGGACCTGGGATTCAAATCCCCACTCACCCATTTGGTTGACAGGGTGATCTTGAGCAGTTACTGTATCTTAGCTTAACCTACCTCACAGGGTTGTCATGAGGATAAATTGAGTGGGGAGTATCATGTCTGCTGTGTCATCTTAAGAAAATTGAAGGAAAAGTGAAGTGTAAATGAAGTAGTAGTAGTAGTAACAACACAGCCAGGATTTATGGCATGTTGGGGAAGGACTGGGAGCATTCCCTTCCACCTGGATGCAACACCCATCCACCCCCTTCCCCTCTGTCCTAGTCTGTTCCCCTCTTCTCTTGCTTTCTGTCTCTTCTGCCTTCTCTCTCCACATTTCTATTTCCAGGTGTGTCCATGTGAGAGTTTAGTGTGAATTCAGAGCTACTTGTGCTTACATATTTTCCCCAGCACCACATGATACCCTCTTCATTCAGTTGCCACCCTGCACTTTTTTACCATTGAATCTGGGTTTTTCCAATCTAGGGATCATCTGGTTGTGGAAAAAAATCACACATTGCTTAGGTGTGGACACATTGAAGGGCATTGTGACATCACATTGTAGGTGGCTCTTTATGTTTATTATGATGTTTTGTTGAGTGCTCTCTATTGCCACACCCACTGCTTCTGTTTGTTCCTTGTTTCCATCAGCCCAAAGCATGCTGGTTGCCTGTTTTCACTTACTGCTGCTGAAGGCACATTCTAGGTACAGGTATATATTTTTGAATTTTAGTGCAGCTCTTTTGCACAGAACTCATGTGCAAAATAATGACATTAAAAATAAAATGGCCCTTTAGGATATAAACAGGAATCAGCAGGTGCAGGAGACTGGGAAGGAGAAAGAATACTGTTGCATGCCACCCCTATCTTCAAGTGGTGCAAGACTTGCAGGGGCTCCTCTGCTTACCCAGGATTTGTTTTCCGTGAAAAGTCAGCAATGTCTGTTTGAAATATAGTTTATTTGCACATATTCACAACCTGAGTTTAAGATGGAAGGGTTCTCAGCATTAACAGTCTATTAGATCTTGCCTTTCCATCTGGCTTGTAGGGGGGCATCCAAAGCCATGGTGTAGAGAGCAGGCCTCTCTGTGTGTCTCCCTAGTTGCCAGCTTCTCCAGACTAGACTAAAAGCACAAACCTCTCTCTGGCTTCAAGATGGTTGGGGGGAGGAGGGCCCCTCTCCTGAAAACAGTTCCAGTAGCCACAGGATCTTTCTTGGCCACATTCCTTTGCATATGCAGATTTATAATTCAATAAATCCATTTACTCAGCTAGCTTAACAAAGGAAACTAGTCTGACCAGTAGAGCATATCTTGCTTGCACATCCCAACTTCAGATACAAGATCACAGGCTTGAAGGGGACCCAAAGAAATAATATATCTGAACCCTCAATCTCAAAACAATACTTGCATTCTCCAAATCCTTCCCCCATTCACACTCTATCCCCATTCTGTCAATTTGGCCAGGTGTGTGTGAGAGAAATTTAGGGTGATATTCTGTGCTTGTCCCACTCAAGGGAAACCCATTAAAGTTAACAGATATGAGTAACTTAGGTTCATTGATTTCAGTGGGTCTACTCTGAGTAAGACTTAATTGAATACATCTCATACAGTTTGTTTTATATTTAATGAAATTAGGGTTAGGGTTAGGGTCAGTTTTGAGCAAATCTGGTCCATGGATTATATCAGTACTTTGATGATACCCAAATCTATTTCTCTGTAATATCTGAATTAGGAATGGCTGAGAAGGCCCTGGACTGTTGCCTGGTTGCAGTGGTTGGTCTGGATGAGGGCTAATAAACCAAGTCTGAATCCTGGAAAGATGGAGGCTCTGTGGGGGAGAGGTTCAGGGTCCAGGAAGTCAGTAAGATGACTACCCTGGATGGGGTCGCACTCTTCCTGAAGGAGGAGGTGCATATGCAGTTTTGGGGTGCTCCTGGATCCAGCTCTATGTCCTCAGTGGCTAGGAGTACCTTTTTACCAACTTTGAAAGGTAAGAAAGCTATGGTCATTCTGGATTGTGATAGCTTGACTACAGTTGTCCATGCATTGGTAACCTCATCTCTGGATTACTGCACTCTGAGCATGAGTGATTCCCAGGTCCAGGAAGTTGAAAAGTTGCTTGCCCTGAATGGACTCACACTTTGTAAAGAGGAGGTATATAGTTAGGGGATGCTCCTAGATCCAGCTCAGTCTCAGTGGCTAGAAGTATCTTTTACTAGCTTCAGTTGGTAAGAGAGCTAACGGCATTGCTGGATCCAAATAGCTTGACCACAATTGTGTATGCATTGGGAACCTCAAATTTTGGTTACTGTAATGCACTCTATGTGGGGCTACCTTTGAGGTTGGTCTGGAGGCTGCAACTAGTGCAGAACACAACAGCTAGGATGCTTTGTAGGGCAAACTACTCCCAGCATATAACAATTCCCAGGCCAAGTTCAAGGTTCTGGTACTAATATATAAGGCTGCATATAGCTCGGGACCAGCTTATACACCGGAGCTTGGAAAAGTTACTTTTTTGAACTACAGCTCCTATCAGCCTAATCCAGTGGCCATGTTGCCTAGGGCTGATGGGAGTTGTAGTTCAAAAAAGTAACTTTTCCAAGCTCTGTTATACACCCAGTAGATCTCTGCATTTTGCAGGAGAGTGTCTTCTTAAAGTCCCAAAAATATCAGACGCCTGCTCTACCATAATTTGGAGCAAGGCTTTCAGCATGTCTGCCACTGTTCTGTGGAACAGCGTTCCTGTTGTGATAGTAACAGATACCACTATCTATACTTTCTGGAAACAGTTGAAACCATTTTGATGAGATTGTCCAACTAGACGAAAAGGTCTCTGCTGTTGGTGTGCATTTTGTATTGTTTTAAAATCTCTTTCAGTTGTTTTTGTACTGTTTTTTAAATTGCTTAAGCTGTTTTATATGACTGTAAATCATGTTGAGACATATATGTAGAAAGCAATAAATAAATTTACATTATCTCATAAAATGCATAAGTAACATAATCAGCAATGTCATAATTAAAAAAATAACGTATCAGCCTCTAATAGCCTGACAGAAAAGGTGAGCTTTTATTTGGCAACTAAATGAATATAAAGTTGGGGCGATATGCACTTCATTGGGGAGGTCATTCTACAGAATTGGAGCCAACACTGAAAAGGATCTTCCGTGGGCACCTCATTTAACTCAGATACCACCAAGGAAACTTCACCAGCTGATCTTAATGCATGGGCAGGTTGGTATGGAGAATGTATTCTCTCAGATAATCCCTTTGCTATCCTCACAACCAGTATTTTGGAGCACAGCACATGTTAAGGGGAGGAAGAATACAACACAGGATCTCCTTCTTTCCCTGAGCAGGGGTCCTGACAGAACACACACAACTTTACTTGGACACGGATTCAAGGCCTACCAAGGACAGGAGAAAGTATTTTTCCAAGCAGCCAGGGTTGGGACAAGAGCCAGACACACTGACAGAAGCAACTCAGTTGGGACTGGGGTTGCCAGGTTCTTGGCCTGAGACCGACCCTGTATCTTTAGGAGGAGAGAAAGTCAGCCAAGTGCAGGTGTTCTTCCAACTCTGTAAACACAAGGTAGAATTCTCCCTTTGCCCTGCACAACTTTTAAAGATACAGAAGACATCTTGGTTGCCAGGCCCTGCCTCCAAGAGGTCTTCTGTATCTTTAAAAGTTGTGGAGGGGGACGGAAGAATTCCACCTTGTGGTTTTTCTCATTACAGAGTTGCAAGAACACCTGCACTTGGCTGACCTTCTGTTCTCCTAAAGACACAGGATCGGTCTCAGGCCATGGACCTGGCAACCCTAGTTGGGACATAGAATATGGGAGTTCAAGCTCCATCGGAGGAAGGGGGGGGAGGAACAGCCCCAACTTATCTTTTGCATGGCTGACAAAAACATGACGGGCAAGAATTCTTGGATTTCAAACCTACACAAGAAGATCTACAGAGCAGTTCTCTAACCACTCAATCACAGCACCAAACAGAAATGAGAAATACCATGTCACATTTCTCTCTCGTCACTCCCCCCCCCCATAACAGTCATGGGTGCAAGAGTCTGTCTGAGTAAATGTGTTGGCCTGCCTGTGGAGAAACAATTGGGAGCAATTTAGCTGCTGGTGGGGTGGGAATCCCTCATGGTTAATTGAGAAGGGCAGGAGGAGATAGATCCCCTACTTGTGGGAGAGCAGCCTGTGGTCTCTGTGTGTCTCTCTCTCTCGCGCGCGCGCACGCACAGAGAGAGAGAGAGAGAGAGAGAGAGAGAGATCCACCACACACACAAATGAGTAATAGGCAGCAGGTGGAGCACTTAGTCTTTGAACCTATATGCACAATAGATGTTTGTGTAGAGGTGAGAGGAAAGAGTGGTGTCACCTGAGTGTTCTTGGAGAGGGGAAAACTGCAATGACTGTGAGTGTGTTTCCTCCTTCTGGGTTGTAGTGATCAGTGACTGCTTGTCCTGTTCCCTGCATATGACTTGTGATCCTGTAAGGCAAAAGTGCTCATGAGGTTTGGCCAACAGTTATTATGGTTACAGGAGTGTTGGCCTTTGCCAACAGAGAACTTACTATTATGCGAGGATGAATGCTTTCTCTGTGTGGAGACTACTACTCCCTACTGTTGGGGGGCAGCAATACAGATAAGATGCGGTGCTCAGATATTCCAAAGGGATGGGGGAGTGGAGAGACACTTGCAGTTATATATTTCAGCAGGGGTGGCTAGCCCAGGGGCTCTATAAGGTCTGCCAAACAATTTTTTCTCTTCTCTCCACCCAAGACTCCACCAATTTTAGCAGTGGCAAAAAGAAAAACAAAGTAGATCTAGCACTGTGTGTTGCCCAGCTCAGCACCTGATGGGAATGCAAAGTGCCCACTCCTTGATCATCAGATTAATCATTTAATGAGTGAGGAACAAATGGTAACTCCCTCCTCAGCTGATATGTATGCAACAGTTTGGAGTGGTTGTGTGTCCTGGGTGTGTGCATGCAAGTAAAAGTGCCTTTTGAGCACAACCACTGCTGGCATATGGCCCCCAGAGTGTTTGTTGTTGTTATGTGTCTTCAAGTCGATTATGACTTATGGCGATCCTAAGAATCAGTGACATCCAAGAGCATCTGTCATGAACCACCCTGGTCAGAGCTTGTAAGTTCAGGTCTGTGGCTTCCTTTATGGAATCAATTCATCTCTTCTTTGGCCTTCCTCTTTTTCTACTCCCTTCTGTTTTTCCCAGCATTATTATCTTTTCTGGTGAATCATGTCTTCTCATTATGTGTCCAAATATGATATCCTCAGTTTCATCATTTTAGCTTCTAGTGACAGTTCTGGTTTCGTTTGTTCTAACACCCAATTATTTGTCTTTTTCACTGTCCATTATATGCACAAAGCTCTCCTCTGACACCACATTTCAATGGAGATGATTTTTCTCTTATCCACTTTTTTCACTGTCCAACTTTCACAGAGCGTTGGCAAAGGATAAATACAGCCTTTGGGCAATAAAAGTTTAGCCACCCCATTTTCCGTTCAGTTGCTTACCTCTATCTAGTGCTCTGTCCTGGCACCCCAGTTGTTGGAGTGGAGTTTCATGTTTGTATTTGGGTTCCCAAGGCAAAGTATCTGTTAGGGTTCTTGACAGAGAAACAATGTGTACTCACTGTTCGTGTGTGTTGTGAGGCCAGGCTGTTTTGTTCAAAATACCATTTTCCAGTAGTTTCCCATTACCAAAATTTCCCCTTGTGAACTTGTGAATGTGCACGACATAAGGCCAGAGAAACATGGACCTATGCCATTTACCCTATAATCTGAGTTAGGATTTTCTTCTGTAGAGTTGATATACTGCTGGTGTGCTGTGACATGGTTCTGGTTACACCATATTCTGTCCTCT
Organism: Rhineura floridana; assembly: GCF_030035675.1. Taxonomy (NCBI): domain Eukaryota; kingdom Metazoa; phylum Chordata; class Lepidosauria; order Squamata; family Rhineuridae; genus Rhineura; species Rhineura floridana. The sequence continues at coordinate 52,613,341 of NC_084487.1, forward strand.
ATGGTGAAGTGGGTGGGATGTAGTAGTGTGGTAGTGGCTATTTTTAATATTCCCCTTCCCAATCAATGAGAGTGATATTTCTTGCATCAGATCTAGGTTTGGTGGAAAGTTCCACTGTCAACAGGGTGTAATTGTGAACTGAAGGGGTAGATGATTTGGTATGTGTACTCTTCTCCACATCCTTCCCATGTGTCAACATTATTTTGGCTGTTCTGGTTTATGTTTGATAGTGGATATTTCCTTTGGCAGAGGATTATATTGAAATTTTTGAAGAATTCCACTGTGTATCAGTCATGCTGCTCGCATATCTTAGGTTCTTTTCGCATTACAGTAGGGTCTCACTTATACGACAGGTTAGGGACTAGACCCCCGCCAAAAAGCGAAAGCCACCGAAAAGTGGAACATCAATCAGCTGTAGTGCGGGGAGCTCCAGCTAACAGTGCTTGGCCCCTGAAGTTCCCCACGCAACAGCTGATCGATGTTTCACATTTCCGTGCATGGTCCTCTCCCCCTGCCCCCCACTTGCTCTCTCACTTGCCCTTGTTATGGTGTGGAAGCCTGCCACGGATTGCAGGGAGGTAGCTGCCCGCTCACCTGCCTGTGCCTGCTCGCTCACCCTCCGCCGCCTTCCTCGCTCATCCCTCCTTGCCTGCTCGCCCTCCCCCCTGCCTGTTCGCTCGCTCGCTTGCCCTCCGCCGCCTCCCTTGCTCATCCCCCCTTGCCCACTCACCCTCCCCCCTGCCTGCTCACTCAGATTCAGAATCTTTATTCGACCAATGGTCAGCTTAAAACATAGTAAAATAAAACATACATGTAGCAATGTGCTATATGGCATTTTAGTTAATACACTGTTTTAAATTTGAACATTAATTATTAAAATGGTATAAAACATTAAAAGACTTTGATTTGTTAATTAGTTTCTATAAAATCAAAGTTAAACCTTAAGTAACTATATTAATAACCTTTTATTAATTTGTTTATTAATCATTAAATAACATAACATAACATCCAAGGATTAACTATACCCTATTATGTGGAGCTCTATTATTTCTTGAGGAATCACCATATTTAGCACTAAATATCAACCAATATGTCAGATTATGATTTTTCATTTTCAGTGAGAAAGGTTTTTATGATATCAGATCGTAAGTTTTGTACGTCTACACTAAATTTTGCTACTTGGTTCGTTATTTTAGAGGTCGTATCCCCAAGGAGATATTCCATCTGATCAGATTCCGATTTATAAGGAATGATTGCTAACAGAGGAGTAATTATTTAAGTATGTGTACATTGTTCTCCACTGCATCTTCGCCGCAAAGACATACACGCTCTTTATAAGGTATTTTAAGTAGTCGACCATCCATAACTGCTGAAGGCAATACATCTAATCGTATCTTAGAAAAGGCTTTTCGATATTTAGGTGTTTCTAAAGTCAACAAGTATGACATTGGCTTGAAATGCCTGCTCACTCGCTTCTGCCACCTCCCTCGACAATAAAATGGTACTGGACATCCTTCTTGGACTCAGCTGCTGAGCGCGTCGTCAGAGCTTGGAAATGTTCCTTTTTTGAACTACAGCTCCCATCAGCCCAACTGTAGTTTAAAAAAGGAACGTTTCCAAACTCTGACGACCAAGAAGGACGTCGGGTGCCATCAGTTTGTGCACTCAGCGGCTCTCTATTCTGGTGATTTTCTGCCGCAAAAGCAGAACAAGCGCCGAACATATGGAACATGGATACAATTCAAAACTGCTGCATTAGTGAAGCACCGAGAAGTGAAGCGCCGGAAAGCAGGACCTTACTGTATGAGGCTTCTGCTAGATCCTAGACCCTGCCATCCAGCAATACACACACACACTGTCTCTTCATAGACTTTTGGCCCAGCCAGTCTGTGAGTTCTCTATTTCTGCAATATAAAAAGTTTATTTGATTAATAAATTGCGCTTAATCTCAACATTTGTATTATGAACTGTGAAAGATACCTTCAGATAGGTTGCTTTTACAGTCATGGTCATTGCAGCCACAGTCTATTAAGGCACTTATATGTAGTAATTAAAGACATAATGGCAATTACACTTTCAAATAAGCATGTCCTTGCATTACATCTTGGAGCTATGTATGCAGTAATTATAACTTCACTTGTAAGCAGTTTGCAGTGTTATTCATTCAGATGAATAGTGATTACTGCTACTGTGTTAATTTAACAATGAGTTTATTTTTAAACCATTTGTAATTTTGTTTTGATATGCAGTGTGAGGTTAATGTCAGATATGTATTAGTAGTAGTTCCAAACACAAAGTTTGGCTGTTATGCCTATATTTGTTTTAACAGCAAAGTAAATTTAGGCCAAAATGAATTTGAAGAAAACCTTTGAACATAAACTTGCTATAAAGCAGATTCCAAATGTTTCCCCTGTGGTAATTACAGCATTTTGGTTTTCAAGTTATATACTGAGCTATCATTTTAATCAATTAATTAGAACAGGAAGATATTGTTTCCTAAGAGTTAAACTCTATTAAGAGGAAGATATGGTTTCAGTAAACAATATTGGTCCAACTGTAGGAAGCACTACAATTTAAGTATCTTCCATTGATAGGCACTAACTACTCTAAAAGTAGTTTAATCACAGTTACTACCTAAAATAGTTTTAACTACTAGTTAACTACATTTTAGTAAAAGTAACTGGAACTACTTTTGAAATAGTTAAGTAGTTTCAACTCCTTTTTTTTTAAAGAACATAATTACTTCCCCCTTTCTTAGGATTGAAAATTAAAGATCTAAAAACATGTTTAATTAGATCAAACAAAGCAGTTCACTGGAACGTAGGTACTTTAAACATTTACTTTGCTCATCCTAAATTGGACTTTAAAGAAAAAATATATGAAATAAAAGCTAAAAACATAACAATATTATACTGTGGTTTCAGGCTGAGACTCATTTCTACTTTTTCTTGACACTATTATTTAAAGTAGAATACAAAATCTGGTACCCTACAGATGATGTTGGACTGCAATTTCCATCACATCTCTCCATTAGGTATGTAGGTTGGGCTGATCGGAGTTGGAGTCCAATAACATCTGAAGGACCCACAAGTTTCCCATTCTTTGTTTAAGGTATCAGAGACAGATAGGAAGTTCTAGGAATTGAAAGTATGACAGTGATCTTAGCACTCATGAGGTAAGAGGACAGGTCTTCTTATGGATCAATAACTAGTTCAAGAACAGGAAAAAAAAAGAACAAACAGGCAGTTCTCACAGTGGAGGGATTTAAGAAGTGGGGGTACCTAACAATCAGTATTTGGACCTCAGCTTTTAAACATTTTCATAAATGACCTGGAGTTAGCAGTGAGCTGTGAAGTAGCCAATTTTGCCGATGACACCAAACTGTCTTGAGTGGTAAGACCAAGGATCCATCTAGTCCAGCATCCTGTTTCCCCAGTGATCAACCAGAAGCTTATGGGAACCCTTCAAGCAACTTGTGATACCCAGATCCCACCATCAATTTGTTTTGGATCCCCACCAGGCTACCATCAACATTGGGGAGATCTGGTGTATCTGCAACCACACTGGGGTGAACCATTCCACCTCCAACAGCATTACTTATTTTGGAGGTGTCATGTTTGTTTTTTCTTCTTTAAGTTATTTTACTTATTTATCCAACCTTGTTACTGCCACCACCATGTATCTAAATACTAAGTCATATCCCACCAGTAGCTATGGATAAGCATAGTACAAAACAGCATTGACACTACTGTACTTTAAAGTGAAAAAGTACATTATAATTTAGTTTAAATAACTGTTAATATAAACAGATGGTGATGTCATCTGGTATGGTTGCTATATGTTAAACTTTACTTGTTTACCATTTCTTTAACTTGGAATGGTTATACTCTAGGGTTACTGTTTCTTTAAGAAGACAGTTCTGGGGGATTTCAGTTTCTCCCCCTATTCAAACCTATAGCCAATTTCTCTATAAGGCTATCAATGGCAACTCTGTCTCCATGGTCTGCCTGCATGGTCGGAAGCAGTATGCTTCTGAATATCAATTGCTGGAAACCACAGGAGGGGAGAAAGATTGTGTGTCCAGGTCCTGCTTGTGGATTTCCATTGGGAGCTTGGTAGTACCGATATTGATTATTTGCAGCAGGGTAAATTGTATTAATTCATGTTGAGGTGAATTACTATCACCAAAGAAGGAGATTATAAAAATTCTCTTTTAGATTCATACTAAGAGTTAACTGGAAGACCATTTTCCAAATCCATGTCCATACATCATCAGGTACCACTTGGATAAATCTGCTTCCTATTTAACTAGTTATTGACTCATTGAAACATCTAGCAATAATTCTATAAATTATACCGAGTACACCATGGACTTTGGAGGTGTCAGAGATCAGTTTTTCAAAACTTGTGCAGTTTCTTACATATTGCCTTTATTGTGGAGGAATCTACCCCATTTTTGATTTCTAGTTTGTTGGACTGTTATGCCATCTTTCACGTACAGAGCAACTCCACTTCCAGTATGCCCTTCCATCTCCTTCCTATAGAGTTTGTATCCAGAAATAACCTTGTCCCACTGGTTCTCTCCATTCCACCCAGAGATCAGTTTGCTCTGCCTCTGACATCTAAAAATCCAGACAATGGGATGATTATTTCTACATTTTTATATTTATGTGTCTCTTTCTGTCTTCCTGTTCCTTCCACTTCACTCCATTCTCTCTCCCACCTGGTTTTCACTTTCCCCCTCTCAACAGTCAGTCACCACTTCATGAGCAATAAGTATGCTCAGTCCTCATTAGGAGCTGCCCCTTAGGGATTCTACCACTGCCATCTTGGGTGATAGTAAGCATGTGCGCACAGCACACTAATATGCTGTTGTGGTGATGCTGGAGGCAGGCAGGGTGGGTGGGCCTATTTAAGCCCATGCTGCCCCTGCGTCTGGAGGGCTATTTCCTGGGATGGTTGAGCTCCTGCTCCACAATCCTCGGCATGTCTGGGTAGGCTTTCTTAAATCAACAAGGTTTTTTTTAGCAGACATAGAGAACAGTACAATCATGGCATCCGCCTGATATTAATTTTTATACAAAATGTAATTAAAATATGTGTTTACATTTTGATCTGGACTAATGCAGTTACAGCATAATGTCCTTTCAATGACGTTATTTGCATTCATTTAATACCTGCTTTTACTCTCTCTCTCTCTCTCCATTCATTAATTGGCGATCACTCGTGGCCGAGTAAGATTGTCTTCCAAGATAAGGTCTTTAACAGTGGGTCCATAAGTGACTTTGGAGGCCAATTCTGGATCCACACAGCCTCCCACAGTGTGGACATAGGTTTCCAGATGGAAGATGGTTGTGATGAGGATTTGTTTGATGTGTCTTCAGCTTAGCTCGTTTGTCCCTTTCATCCTGTATTCATGCTTCTTCAAAGTCCACAGCACCTTTGATAATAGCTGACCTCCATTTGGGATGTTCATGGGCCAAGGCTTCCCAGTTGTCAATGTTCATGTTACATTATTTTAGATTAGTTTTGAGAACATCTTTAAACCTCTTTTGCTGTCCACCAATGTTCCATTTTCCATCCTTAAGTTGGGAGTAAAGTAGCTGCTTTGGAAGACGGTGATTAGGCATTCGAACAACATGGCCAGTCCAGTGAAGTTGATGTTGAAGGATCATTGTTTCAACACTGGTAGTCTTTGCTTCTTCCAAAACGCTAACATTAGTCCGTCTGTCTTCCCAAGTAATTTGCAGAATTTTCCGGAGGCAGCGTTGGTGGAATCTTTCAAGAAGTTGGGAGTGGCGTTTATAAATGGTCCATGTTTCACAGGCGTACAGTAGGGTCGGTAGTACAGTGGCTTTGTAAATAAGCATTTTGGTCTCCCTGCGAATATCTCAATCCTCGAACACTCTACACTTCATTCGGTAGAATGCAGCACTTGTAGAGCTCAGACGATGTTGAATTTCAGCATCGATGTCAGCTTTTACAGAGAGATGGCTGCCGAGATAGGGGAAGTGATCAATGTTCTCCAACGTCACACCATTAAGCTGGATTGATGGTGCTACAGAGGGACTAGTTCGCACCTGTTGATGAAGCACTTTGGTTTTATTAATATTAAGTGAGAGCCCAAGCTTTTCATATGCTTCTGTGCAGGAGAATTCTTTCTCCATTGGGATCTTTTGCTGGGGGTCCTTAAATAAATTTGAAGACATAGGCTTGAAGCAAAAAGGTAGGCCTTTATTCTTTACAAGCATATGCATGGCCATATGCAGGGTCAGCCCCCCAGAAACATCCAGGAGAGACTGCAAAGAGATATGGTGTGCACAGATCTTTTATACCTTAAAATTACAGCATGTGACAAGCATTTAACCAATCCCGTGAGTCCTTGCCCACATAATATTCCAAACCAATCAGAAAGCATTAGCTAACTCCCTTGGTGATTCCAAGATTCTGTCCATATCATAAATGTTACCATTGTCCTACTGTCTCTTCAAGACTAATGAATGTTGGTGCTAGTTACAACAGTTTCTACTGTGAATATGTTTCAAGCATATGCCATTGTTTCATTGTTTTCTGATCAGTCAGGCTGAGCCTGGTACATCTGGAAATATTTTGGACAAGTTCCCTTGAGTTAAGTTTGGGAACTTAACTCAGGGTGTTTGTGAATGTATGAGCACCCCCAGTTCTATTTCTTTGCCATAGGGGTTCTTATGTCCTTATACTTTCTCAGAAATCTCAGTTCCTTACTTATAAAATACATAGCTCATGAAGGAGGATTTTATTTAAAACCCCTGAGCTACATTGTGAACCCACACAGACTAAGGAAAAGGCTGGATAACTGGTTAACTAGTATCTCCTCAAAAATATAGAGGCAGGTAGGCAGGCCCCACCAGATGTACCCTTTTCTTAATGAAAACACACTTATAAAGTTATAAATTTAATACACTTTGTTTTAAAATCATTACTGTTTCTTTTCATTAAAACATTAGGTTATGCTATAAAACTTTTCTCCTTTAGATGGCATTCAAGAATCAAACATTGGAAATCCCTACTCATTTCATCAATCACAGCTTCTCTCGCTCCTTACGCATCTTGATTCCAAACAATAAAGTAATTAATCTCAGCCTTGTCAAGTACCAGTGATTTGGCAAGAAAACAGGAGACCGCTGTGACCTGTTGCCATCGCAACAGGTTTTTGCTATTAGCCTGAATAAAATGCTAAGATTCTGTTTTCTCTGTAAGCATGAACTCAGGGCCCCACTAGGCCTGCAATTCAATACTTAATTCTTTATAATTATAATTTATAATTATAAAACATGTACCCTTTTTTAATAGTTATGATCATACATGTATGGATATTTAAAATTCCTAATTATCTGCAAAGACATTTAGGATAGTTTGAAGATCTTTCTCTGAATGTGCAGAGACTACATTATCATTGTCATATTGAAGTTGTACGACAGATGTGGACATTACCTTACTTTTTGCTTTCAGCCTACTGAGATTAAAAAGCTTTCCATCTGTTCGATGTATGATTTCCCCGGCAGTAGGAAGTTTCCCCTCAATAAGGTGTTTAATCAAAACAATGAAGATAGCAAATAAGGTAGGAGCAATGCCGCATCCCTGTTTTACCCCTGTTCCGACTCGAAATGGATCGCTCTGAAAGCCATTGTTGTCCAAAATTGTTGCTGTCATGTCATGAAGGAGTCGCAAAATATTCACAAATTTATCAGGGCATCCAGTTTTCAGAAGGATGGTCCAAAGAGTGGTTTGATTCACAGTGTCAAAGGCCTTAGTCAGATCAATAAACGCCATATATAAAGGTCGATTCTGCTCCCGGCATTTTTCTTGAAGCTGTTGTACAGTGAAGATCATGTCCATTGTCCCCCTGAAAGGGCAGAAACCATTTTGAGATTTGGGGAGGACATTCTCTGAGATAGGCAGGAGGCAATTTGCGAGGATTGTTGCAAGGATTTTACCTACGGTAGCAAGAAGAGAGATACCTCGATAGTTCCCACAATCTGTTCTATCACCCTTCTTAAAAAGGGCGATAATTATGGCGTCACTAAAGTCTTCCGGGAACTCCTCCCTCATCCAGATTTTTTCAATGAGCTTATGAATTTGTTGTGTAAGTTCAGGCCCACCTTTTTTAAAGACTTCAGCAGGAATCCCATCAGATCCACTAGCTTTGTTGTTCTTTGTTTAATTGATGGCTTTACTGACTTCATCCAAATTAGGGGATACTGCAAACTCGTTTCTAGTTTGTTGTTGTGGAATTTGCGAGAAGACCTCATCAGCCATGATAGAGTTACGATTAAGGAAGTTGTGGTAATGCTCTTTCCAGCGCAGTGCAATAGACTCTTTATCCTTAAGATGTTTGCTACGTTCCATTGAATGTAAGGGATTTGTACTGTAATTTGTTGGCCCATAGATGGCCTTTGTGGCATTAAAAAAGCCCCATGCATCGTGAACATCTGCAAAGTGCTGGATTTCTGGTCTGGAGATGGGGGAGTGGATGTCACCCCGTTGTCATGGTCAGACCACTTCCTTGTAAAGTTTAGACCTCCAGGCTGGATTATTGTACAGGCATATCCTGCTTTAACATACGCAATGGGACCAGAACGTGTGTGTAAAGTGAAAATGTACTTAATGTGAAGCAATTATCTATGCATGTTAAAGTGTTTTTAGTGCTTTTGCTTGCTGCCTGGGCTCCTACTGGGAGAATGGGAGGGGTATAAATCTAATAAATAATAATAATAAATAATGGATTTTGGACTTTTAAATGGACTTTTAAATGGACCTTCAGAGTCAAGAGACTCAATGATAATTGGATCATTCATACACACATTGGATGTTTCTTTTTCTTCTTGACATACTTCAGCCTATTTGTTTTTCTAGCAAGAATGACAGCTGCAATTGATGTAAGGATACAACAGAATTAGCAAATGTTAACCCTGTATTCTGGCAAAAGCAATTGGTCTACAGCTATATGTAGTGACTACATTTACAGTTATTTCGAAAGTGATTGCTTAAGCACTGATGAACTATTTTAATTAAAAAATTTTTTTTTAAAAAATAACAGAATTATTTTACTTTACACATTTTAAAAGCTCGTTAAACAGAAGAGTTAAACTTGGCATTTTTAATTAGAGAGCTACACAGCTATTTAAATTCAGTCCACTTAAGTAACAGTTGACATTTAACAATCTGTAATGCAGTGCTTAAATAATTGAGAGGCAAAATGCAGAAAAGATGAAGTTAAGTGTTACAATATTATACTGAAGTAATTTCCCCCTGATCTATATATTTTTACTTTGGAGTGTTCTGATACTATTTTGGTTTCCATTTTTGAGAGTATATAAAGATGTTACATTTCAGATAATATAAAAAATCCTTTTTACTATCAGAATGCCCAGTTTTTGGTATAATCCTCAAAACCCATTTTGGAGGACTTTGCAGTAAAATTAACTCATTTTTAAATGATTAAAGATTCCTTTCTGTCATTGTTTGATAAAGTTTGTTTTGAAATCAAATAGGATAATTATACTGGACATAAGATATTGCATGATGATCATTATATTGCGGGTGCACTCTTACAAGGTGTTTTATTCTAGGCCAGCCTTTCCCAACCTTTTGGGTCTCCCAAGGCTCTAGGCTTTTTCTACTGTAACACACCTTCCAAAGAAGGAAATATAATTCATATTTGGTTGCAGGTACAGAAAAGCAAAATTCTTGCTTTGCCATGACTAACTAGCACATCTTCTTTGCCAGCCTAGTACAGTTGTCATTTCCTTTGGGGAAACAGAAATGATTGCACAAATAATGGCACACACTTGATTCATATATGTAATAGACTGAACACTTGCATTAATGCAATATGATGTCTGAAAACATTCTTTATTGTGCTCCCAAAATGAAGGTTTCCAATGGATTTGCAACATGTTCAAGGGCTGGGGAAGGTAAAAAAGGAAAGAACCTTGGAGAATGGAGATAGGTAGATTGTAGGGGATGATAATAGTGGCCAAGATGTGTAGGAGAAACTGTATAATTCTACTGCCATTCAGTAGATGCTGCCCAATCATGAAAAAACTCTAGAAAATTAGTTTTATTTGAAATGACAACTGAGATATTCAGCATGCCAAATTCTATATTACCAGCATTTATGCTCGCTCTGTCTGTCTGTCATGTTTCTAAACCACCCTATATCTAGAAGGATCTCAGATGGATGTGGAGTAAGCAATAAAACACATTATTTTTATATGAAAATCATAATCCATGAAACAATCTGACTTCCCAATACACAGTCATGATAAATTCTGAGCTTCCTAAATGCCACATGAAACAAGAATGTCTTCATTTGGTAATGAAAACCTTGTAATGAGTGGAGTAATATTTTTAATGGGAGTGAGTTCCATATTTGAGGTGCCATAAGAGTGAAGGCCCTATCTTGGGTTGTCATATAATGTATCACACTCATAGGTGGGACCACAAGTAGTACACACAGACATGTTTACGCTTGGGTGGCAGGTACTGGGAATGATGTTCCTTCACATACTTGAGTTCAGATATTCAGTTTCATACAAGTATATCTGAAGTTATCCAGCAACCACTCTCTCAATCAGCTTACCCAAGAAGGGAATATTAGTCACTGGGAGATGATTATCTATAACGTCAGGGAGGCTCTCTTAAGAAGAGGCCATACTATCACCACATTTAAGGCTGTGGCCATTACCCTTTCCAATGAGGCATTAAGTACCACCTGACCCACCTCATCAACCCTTTCCGGCTTTCTTTTGAAGGGTCAGGAGAGGAAACAGTTGGCCAGACTTCTGCAAGTGTATTTCCATGTCCTCAGGCTTCAAAAACTGGATCTCAACTAAATCAACCCAAGAGTGCTCCAGATACCTCTCTAAAATCTGCATTAACTGTAGTCTCAAGATAGGCACAGATGTGATAGCTATGTGGGAACAAGTGATAGGATCCTATCCCTTAGTTTTAAAACCTATTTTAACTTTGGGGTTAAGGTGGGTTTTTTCTTATTCTGTTTATGTTTTTTTTATTTGATTATATTTTATTTTTTGTTTTAAATTGTCTTGATATTTATTGTAGGCCACCCAGAGAAGTTCACGTTATGCCATAAATAAATAGTTAGTTGATGCTAAGGACCACAGTTCTATCAAATAGGCTCAAGTTCCTACACAAAAGCTGGAAATAACATCACTGGATTCTGAGAAAGGGTATTTATCACTTGCAATGTACTATGACCCAACTTATGTAATGTTATGATAAAATTAGCTCTTTCTGTTACTGTGAATGGGCCCATCAAGCAAACTAATGGGTAGTTGTGAACCAAGCAAAATCCCTTGCCAGTTGAAAGTCTTCCTGCTCTGCAAGTAAAACCTTTACTAATGATAAGAGCAGAACGTTTTAGACAGAGAGAGTCGGACAGAGGCTGAATTCTAAGAGTCTTGATCTGTGAGTTTAAACTAGATTGGAAATAATTTGGAGAGCTGTAGGGATCTGCACATGTTTGAGGTTGAAGGAGTAGATTGTATGAACTAGCACTTAGTTTATTAGTTTTTCTGGATGTATGGTCTTGAATTGATCAGCTATTTCATTTTCTGTTCATTGTTATAAGGGTCTGTGAAATGACTGGTTTGAGTCAGATTCATTTCTTTAAAATATTGAGTCAGGTTCATTTCTTTAAAATATAAACAACCTTTATATAATAATTAAAATATAAGTAACCCAAACCTTTAAAAATATATACACAAATATACATATTGAGTTGCTATAGTGATAAGCAAGTATTTGGATTGGGACATACCAATTACTGAACAAGGTGTTGACCATTGAACCGCACTGTCACTGAGTCTGTTTTTCCATCAAGTCTGAAAAACTGTAACTAGGGGGAGTTATGTCTTTGCCCAGTCTGGGAATGGACTGCCAAGGCCGTTGCTATGGTAACCATCGCGATAGACTGGGAAAAGTTCTAGCAGCTATCTGTGTTAAGCTGTGTCTTCTGTGTATTGCCTCTGAACGGAGAGGTTCTCTTCTGTGTTTACCTTTGGAGAGAGATGTACCAGAAGGGGGGTGACTGAAGAAACTCTACATGTATTTACTCTTAAGCCTTTGGCCGTAATGTCTTAATAAAGACTCTTAACATGATCTAATGCTCTGAAGAAGTTTCTTGCTCAACTTAACTCCAACGTAATGTATGCTGTTTCACGCAACAATGCTCACACGTCAACAGGGGTTATGGGCCCAGATCCACAGCGCATTACACGGAAGTAAGTTGCTGGTCTGAACGGCAGACGGAGTTCCAGAGGGCAGCTTGATTGATTGTACCAGACGGAGGTGAGCAACATGGCTGTAAACCTGTCTGGGGGAGGCTTGCCAATGGAAAGATTGACGGAAAAGAATTATGGCAGCTGGAAGCCAAGGATGCGGGCTTTGCTGATAACAGAGGATTTATGGGACATTATAGATGGACCACCACCGGCGGTATTGACCGCGGCCTGGAAGCGCAAAGATCAGAGGGCGCAGGCGTTTATAATCTTGACTCTATCGGATTCTCAACTGATGTGTGTGAGAGATGAGCCGTCGGCCAAACAGATGTGGGACGCGTTGCAGGATTTGTCCCAGGAATGGCAGCGGAGGCAGGAGGCGCAGAGAGCCGAGCTGATGGAAGCTGTCAGAAGCAAGGAGGAGAAAAGTGCCGAACCGGAGGAGGCAGCCGAAAGCAAACAGGATTACAAGCAGCAGCTGTTAAAGTCTTGTTATGCCTGTGGGGCTCGTGGGCATCTCCGAAAAGACTGTGCAGTCAAGCGAAACTCCAGGGATGGAGGCTTGAAGCAGGGAAGTGTGAACTTTGTTTGTAAACAGAAGTCTCAAGATTTAGGACCTGTTAACTGGATTGTCGACAGCGGGGCGAGCCATATATTAATTAAAGACAGAAGTTTGTTTTATGCTTCAGAAGAAGTGCAAGATTTTGTGCAACTTGCGGATGGATCACAGAAAAGGGTGAAAGCCCGAGGACTGGTGAGATTTAATAAACTTGGGATAATGTCAGAATGTTTGTTTGTTCCGGAATTGGCTCATAATATTTTATCAGTTCAAAAACTGGTGAATTCTGGGTATTGTGTAACATTTGATAGAGGAAAATGTTTTGTGCAGAGAAGAGGCAAAGTTGTCTGTCAGGGTTTTATGACACAAGGACTGTTTAGAATGTCCATGGGTGTGAAGTGTGCTGATGCCTTGAGTTTAATGGGGCGGAAAGAGAATGACAGTCAGGGCTGTAAACAGACTGCTGTTGTGACACCGTCGGCATTACCCATTCAAATGAAGCACGTGGAATGTGCGGAACCAACCTCATTTAATGAAATTAGGCTGATGCCTGAGGCAGAGAAAAATAAGTGGCAACAGGCCATGCAGGAAGAATTGAAAGCCATGGAACAGAATGGCACGTGGACATTAGTAAATTTACCTATGGGGAAAAAGGCCATAGGTTGCAGATGGGTGTTTAAGAAGAAGAAAGCAAGTTCCGGGGAAGTACAGAGGTACAGGGCACATTTGGTTGCCAAGGGATTCACCCAGCAGCATGGGACAGATTATGATGCTGTTTTCGCCCCGGTTGTGAAACATGAGTCCATTCGTGTGCTGCTGAAGCTGGCAGCGATGCAGAACATGAGTGTAAATCACTACGATATAGGGACGGCATTCCTACATGGTGATTTAAGAGAGGAGATATATATGGAACTGCCTCCGGGTTCTGTGTCAAAGGAAGGGTTCGTGTGTAAACTGCATAAATCAATATATGGACTGTGGCAAAGTGCACGCTGCTGGAATGAGAAATTGGACAGAGTGTTGCATGGAATGGGATTCCAAAGATGCAAGGCAGATCCATGTGTGTATATTATTTATTTATTTATTTATTTATTTATTTATTTTTAAAACTTATATACCGCCCGACTAGCAATAGCTCTCTGGGCGGTGAACATAGATACAATAAAATACAATATAATACAAAAACATCAGTCTAAAATCAAATTTCACAATCTAAAAACAGCAAAGGCTAAAATCAAATTACAAACATTACAATCATTAACAAAAAATTTAAATGCCTCGGAATAGAGAAAGGTTTTAACCTGGCGCCGAAAGGATGATAGTGTCGGCGCCAGGCGAACCTCCTCGGGGAGACTATTCCATAGTTCCGGGGTCACCACTGACAAGGCCCTTGATCTTGTCACTGCCCTCCGGGCCTCCCTATGAGTTGGGACCCGGAGGAGGGCCTTCGTAGCAGACCGTAGTGTACGAGCCGGTTCATAGCGGGAGAGGCGTTCCGACAGATATCGAGGTCCCGCGCCGTATAAGGCTTTATAGGTTAATACCAACACTTTGAATTTGGCCCGGAAGCGTATTGGAAGCCAGTGCAAGCGGGCCAAAACAGGTGTTATATGGTCAGACCACTTCGTTCTTGTTAGCAGTCTGGCCGCCGCATTTTCCACCAGCTGTAGCTTCCGAACCGTCTTCAGAGGTAGCCCTACGTAGAGCGCATTACAGTAATCCAAACGTGAGGTTACCAGAGCATGTACTACTGATGTAAGATCCTCCTTACTCAGGTAGGGACGTAGCTGGGCTACCAATCAAAGTTGGTAGAACGCATTCCGTGCCACCGAGGCTACATGAGCCTCAAGTGACAGGGAAGAGTCTAGAACGACTCCCAGACTACGAACCTGTTCCTTTAGGGGGAGTGTAACCCCATCCAGGACAGGATATGTATCCACCATCAGATTGGAAAAACCATCCACCAACAGCATCTCAGTCTTATCAGGATTGAGTCTCAGTTTGTTAGTTCTCATCCAGTCCATTGTCGCGTCCAGGCAACGGTTCAGCACATTGACCGCCTCACCTGAGGAAGATGAAAAGGAGAAGTAGAGCTGCATGTCATCAGCGTACTGGTGACAACGCACTCCAAAACTCCTGATGACCGCACCCAACGGCTTCATATAGATGTTAAAAAGCATGGGAGACAAAACCGAACCCTGCGGGACCCCACACTGGAGTACCCACGGTGTCCAGCAATGTTCCCCAAGCACTATCTTCTGGAGACGGCCTGCCAAGTAGGAGCGGAACCACTGCCACGCAGTGCCTCCAACTCCCAACTCCGCAAGCCTCTCCAGAAGGATACCATGGTCGATGGTATCAAAAGCCGCTGAGAGATCAAGGAGAATCAACAGAGTTACACACCCTCTGTCTCTCTCCCGACATAGATCATCAAACAGGGCGACCAAGGCCGTCTCAGTGCTGAAACCGGGCCTGAAACCTGATTGAAATGGATCTATATAATCGGTTTCATCCAATAGCGCCTGGAGCTGGTCAGCAACCACTCGTTCCAAGATCTTGCCAAGATATGGAACATTTGCCACTGGTCTGTAGCTGCTGAAATCCTCTGGGTCCAGGGAAAGCTTTTTCAGGAGTGGTGTCACTGCTTCCTCCTTCAGACAGCCAGGGACCACTCCCTCTCGCAAGGAGGCATTTATCACTTCCCTGGCCCAGCCAACTGTTCCCTCCTTGCCAGTTTTTATTAGCCAAGAGGGGCAAGGATCTAGTACCGAAGTGGTTGCACGTACCTGTCCAAGCACCTTGTCCACGTCATGAGCATATTCTATTAAATTTCAATACATTTTCCAGGGTCATTTGAGATTGTATTTTGTTCCTTGGTTAACATTGATTTTCTTTTGAACCATTGTCACCTTAATTATGTGAAACTACTATGTCCTTTAATGAAAGCCAAATACACTAAATCAGTTGTATTTTCATTGCCTAGATTTTTTATTATTTGCCAACTCCACCTGACATCAAATGTAGTGTATGGGGGGGGGGGACGCAAGATAAAAAGGTGATTCTGTGGGTGTATTGGCCACATTGAATTCCCTGACAGGTGTTAATCCTTACATGTTCACAAGGTCCACAAACTAAATGGTTCAGAAGAGTCCATGAAGGAGGACCATCAGGAAAGGAAATAGTCAGTGAGAAAGGAAGTTAAGGGCAAGAAAACAACAATTGAGGCAAGAAAGAACCAAAGCTAGCATCAAGGTAATCCTTGGAACAACAAGGACAACAGAAGTGGATTCCAGACTCAGCTGTGAAGTGCATCCATCAGTGAAGATAGTTAAATAATAAGGCCAGAGACAGATACAGGGTAAAATAAGTCCACAAAGCTTTACAGCAACTGGAGGGTTTGGCTTGGCATAGGCAGGATCTTCCATCACACAGCCTGCCTGCTGTGAGAAGTGTAAGTGCCTGCCCCCCAGTCCTGCATGCTGGGGGGAGAGTCTGGGGAATTGGGTTTCCTCCATAGGGAGAAAAAGGGGGGAATTGGGGCCTTCCTCAGCATGGACCAGTGTTGGAGGCCCCTAACCAACTAGGGTTGCCTCCACCCATCTCATCCCTCTAAGCCGGGGTAATGGATATCAAGGATGCACTCCACATCCCTTAAGGGGATTTTGTGGAGTGGTTGATGCTGCCGCTGCTGAGGCCTCTGCCATACTACTGCAACTGGCTCCTGGCTGTTCAGACTGTGAGGTCTGTAGTCTTTGCCGCTTGCCAATATTTGCCCTTGCTCTTCACTCTCCAGAGTCTTCACTGGAATGGCTGTGGAGGAGGTGGAGGCAGACCCTCTTTAAATAGCTCGCAAGCGGACCTGAAGAAGGCATGTTTTCCTTCACATCTGCTTGCAGTCTGGGCTCTCATGACAGCCAAGCAGCTAGCCAATTGGCCCTTACAGTGGCATCTCACCCCCTCCTCCCCAGCGCAGGCACTATAACACGCTTTGAGCACAATGCCCTCCTCCTTCCCCCCAGATGTCCACCGAGCTGCAATTCAGGCTCATGGTAAGCCAGGAACTGTGATTTTTGCAAGCCCTTATGGTCACTAAGAGACATACTTTGAGCCTGAAAGGATAAACACCTACTGTCTATTACAGTGGTTCTCAAACGTTTTTGGTTTGCGGCGCACTGTAAAACATACAAAAATTTTCTGGCGCACTTAGTGTACAAAATTAAAAATAATATATTTTAAATATGAATAAAAATAACAAACTATAGAAAACTATTACCCTATACAAATGGGTTTCTTCTCATTTTTAAAATATACTTTCATAATATTTGAGGCACTCCTAGCCACCTCTTAGGGCGCACCAGTGTGCCTGGGCGCACCATTTGAGAATCACTGGTCTATTACAATGGTCTGAAGACCTCACCGGCCTTGCTGTATTTGCATACACTTCCTATAAATGTCAGTGTTGTGTAGGTAGCCTGTTTGGACATTGGAGGGCTTATATTAATTTATATGTTTAATTTCAGATGGATGTACTGATATTGTATCCTTCATTTAAGCTGGGGGTGGTTGTGCTTTTTTCTCCTTCCCTTTTTTCTTTCTTTATTAAATTTAATATTAAAACATAAAAAAAAAGGCTTGGAAAGCAAGGTTGTCCATGGAAACGGATCAGAGAGCAGTTAAAAAAACAAGGTTGGAGGTAATCAAACTAGGAATACAAGCTGGAAAGTTCCAAGAAAAAGCTGAAGATAGACTTGTGCAGAGGCTAAAGCCTAGGTCTGACCTGGAAGCTTTTGTACTCAGAAAGGTCACCTGTGTTCATTTTATGGGAGACAGTGGCATGGCTTGCCATGCAGACCTATTGAAAGAACAAGACCTCAAGTTAATTCTTGAATGACCCATTATCTCAGTCTAGAAAGCTGTTACCTGCATCTGGTAGTACCAAAAATGCTGGTTTATGGCCCCCAGAGACTGCTTGTGGAGCCAGTCACAAAAATGACATTGCTCACATGTTAAATTAGATCATTTATACTAGTATAGAAGCCCTTAGGTTATTGTTCTATTGAAATAGGTGGCATGTTTGTATTTACGCATAATTTCTGTACAAGCAGCTCACATATGTGTCAGGTGCCAGCCGGCTCATGGGCAGTCTGCACTCATTCATGTGATTTTTTCTGATGTTTGTGATTTGAAGTTTAATTGTTTTTAATGATATATTTTAAACTGTTGTAACCTGCCCTGAGACCTCAGGGTGAATGATGGGTAATTAATATAATGATAATAATGATATGTTGTTGGCAAGACATGCACATTCACATGGAAATTATATGACTACAGTTTCTGTGATTCCACCAGCACTTTTTTTAGTTGCTGCAATTTTACAAATCACTGGCCACAAGCTTGCCTCACATGCTCCCAAGTTGCTGATATGGGGGTCACTATCAATTTGTGAGCTAGTCCTTATTTCTACCATTCTACTCCCAGAGCCTCATGAAGTTAACTGGATCCCAGGATTTTGGAGGACCATACCTTGGTCTATGATTCTATGATACCTTGGGTATGATTCTGTTGATATTCTGATTAGTCTGTGACACATAAGGTTGATTTTGGCTATTGAAACACAGTTGGTTTCAGACATCCTTTCTCACAATTTTGTTGGCATACGTTTCCCTAACTTATGAATATGCTGAAATAGATAACATTCGAAGGGGGGTTATTGAGAGAGCAGGTGGTACTCAATTTATGCCAAATCTGCATAGATAATTTATAAAAGACTTTTCAGTGGCACGGGCAACTGTAAAGAAAACTTTTTCTGAGTTATTTTGCCTGCAAAGATCCATTTGTTGAGCTTGTCCACCTACTGAATGACCTACTGAACTAAGGTTGTTTCTGCCTGAAATTTGAGAAATCATCATATACTGAACAAAATCACTTGCGTTCTATTCAGGTTGAACCAAAACTTTAAATAAAGATCAAACATTGAGATGTTGGAAGCTCAATATTCTTCTGTTGATTACATTCAGTTTCAGTATGTTTATCTATTGATGCAGACTGTATCCTTGGGGAAGAGAGCACATATCTTTAAACTGAACCCAGATCTATCTTGGCTCATCAAAAATAGTCATAGAAGGTTCTTTGCTGGGTAGGTGGTGTTAGCATCTCACTGTTTTCCTCCCCATGTCCTTGGGCTCACTCAGATGCTTCTTCCCTCGGCTTCTGCTGCTGCTGCTGATGGCAGTTTATGTCGGAGGGCAGCTGCGGAAGCTCGGGCTTGGGAATCTGGGCCCTGCCTAGAGCAGGAGGGGGAGAAGGATGTGGAGGCGGTGGCTGTTGTCAAGCAGGAGGCCCTGCACCAGGAGGCCCTGCACAAGAGGCCCCACGCCAGGCTGTTGTTGGGTAGGAGGCACCAGGCTGTTGTTGGGTAGGAGGCACCAGGCTGTTGTTGAGCAGGAGTCTCCCAAGCTGGGAGGCACCGTGCAGGAGGCCCCGCACCGGGCTGTTGTTGAGGAAGCGGCGGCAAGGACCTGGGTCCTGCTTAGAGCAGGAGGAGGAGAAGAATGCAATGGCGGTGGCTCTTGGCGAGCAGAAGGCCCCGTGCCGGAAAACGGCGGCAAGGAGCGCTCCCCCTCCCCCACACCTTCTGAAGTTGTTCTGGTGTTCCAGTTGTTGATGCTGGTCGAACAGTTGCTTCCATGTTTTTGGCATGATGCTGGCGGGCTCAAGTGGTTCTGCAGGCTCCTTTCGGGGTGGCGGTGGCAGCTGCTGGGCGCTTTCTTCTTCTGCTTCTAGAAGTGCTACCTCTTTGTAGTGACTGGTTGTGCCATTGTTCAAGGAATATGTCCTTTTCTATTAGATTTAGACCTAGCAACCAGGATTCAACTATGCTACTGTGGAGCAGTCCTTACTGATAATTGGAACCCTTAAGTCAGAGATGAGGAACCTTTTTCAGCTCATGGACCACATTCCTTGATGACAATCTTCCTTGGGCCACATACTAGTGATAGGTGGAATCAGAGGCAAAGATAGAGGCTCTTGGCAAGTGGGTGTGGCCCGAGGCAAAAGTGCCTGGATCACTGTGTGTGATTCTTATCTCTGTACAATAGGCTACATTATCCAGGCAACCAAGAGGCATTGGGACAGTTCAAGGACATGTTCCAGCTAGACGAAAGTGCTTGAGGAAAGTTTAGGGCTGGTAAGGAGTGTGGCCTGGGGAGAGACCCATGTGCCAGGTAAATAGGCCTCAGCCCTGGGCCTGAGGTTCCCTGCCTCTGCCCTAGGCTTAGTGGGTGAGAAACACCATAGGCAGAATCAGTCTTCCAGGATCTATACTGGCTCTTTTACCCCTGGACTCAGTATAAGGTGCTACTTATAACCTATAAACAGTTTATGCCCAGCATGCCTCAGAGAACAGCCCTGCTCATATGTTCTATTGTGATAGTTAATATTATGTCTTCATTTTTATATTTTGTGAAAGAAACGTATAGTTTAAAATACAGTGCTTAGAGATGGGCTACCTTTCCAAGGTGGTAAACCTTTCATATGAGGGTGCTTTAAAAGCTGACTTCCTACATGAAAACTGAAGTCATATAGTCCCCACATAAAGAGTATTCTATCTCTGATTTTCTTGTTTAAATTGACCTTTCCTTGTGGGCCAGTGTTTACATTCCAATGTCCCTCTGCCCATATATAATAATTATGCCTAATATCATTGAAATAAATAAACCCACAAATCAATTTATATATTACAATGGAGTTTGTGCTTTATTTTCAGCATCTGGCGAGGACCAAATATAAACTGCACAGATAGTTCGGGGTACACTGCTTTACACCATGCAGCTTTAAATGGTCACAAGTAAGTGCCAAATAGCTATTGATATGTTGGTATAACTTTGTGTTAACATTTTTGTTAGTATAAACCTGCATTAAGTTAAGACATAATCATATTTTATGTGTGCACCAAGATTTTAGTAAACTTACCTGCTTGTGCTACCTGTGCTGTTTTAGCAGCCATCTTATTTTCATGTGCACAAATAATTTTCTTCTGCCTTTCTCTTGCAAGAAAATTTGAGGTGGTTAACAGCATTTTGAAACATAGCTTAGGGTCTAATCTGGCAAAGAAGTCATCATTGTGTCAAGTGTGGTCCATTGAGCTTTTCCCCAAAGGCCTTTGAAGGTGAAGTTGCATTAGCATAGTCCTGCTCTGACCAAATGTCAAGCCACTCAGAATGAAATCCGTGCATCTGCTTCAGGTTAGATACTGTAATTGCAGAATTCATTCTGCTGATAACTAGAGGTATTTTATGGATATCTCTTGTCTATATCCACAGGTGGTATAAATTAAGTTCCTTGGAGACATGAGGATTATCAGGAATTTCTTGGATCCACGCCCATTATGGCTGATTAGATCTGCCAAGGCAGAGCTAAGAAACTAGGTCAAAGAAGTCATCACTGCCTCTGGTGAAGAAAAAATGGCCATAAGACCCGTAAAGAAACAGTAATAAGATACTTCCCTTTTTTTAAAAAAATGAATTTCTTTGATCTCAACTATTATCCTCCAATTTACATATTCTAGGCAAAGTCCTTGAGTGCATGATAGCCCAGGTATTCATGGATAACCCAGGTATTCATGGATAACCCAGGTATTCATGGATAACCCAGGTATTCATGGATAAAATGATGTGTTAGAGCATTCCAATCTGGTTTCTGAACCAAGTATCCAACTTTTAACTGTCTTGGTCACCCAAGGACATAGACAGGTGGGGTGTGACCTTGTGTGTGACTTCTGGAATGCAACTTCTGAGAAACTTTCAATACAATCAACCATCTGAGTGAACTTGCTGGGATAGATTTGCAGAGCACTCTTTTATGGCTGCGATTCAGAAGCACATTTCCAGAAGGTGATGCTGGCAGACTACTGCTCTAACCTATGGGCTTCATGCATGAGATTCCGCAGGGTTTCATCCTGTCCTCCATACTTTTTAACATCATATGCTCATTTATTATTCACCCTTCATCCAGAGGTCCCAGCATGGCAGTAGAAACAATTAAAAAATAACCTAGAATCACAAAATAGAGTGAGTCCTAAAAATATACTTTCTCAGATGTCAAAGGCCAGAGTAAAGAAGGCCAGGGGTAGCTAACACTTTTCAGCCTGAGGGCTGCATTCAAGGTTAGCCAACCCTCCAAGAACTGCATGGTGCATACATATGTATGCAGACAGAAACATTACATATGCATACTCACCACACATGCAGAACACACAAACACAGACACACAGTACACACTATCTTGCCACACACACACAACATGAGCAGGAAAAGGGGGAGATCGATTCCACTGTTGCATTGCTCTAGGTGAAGAAGTTGAAACTTCCCAACTTATACCTGCATGATTATTAGTCTCAGCAGTGCTACCTATTGACTGGCAAATTTAAAAAACAAGCAAGAACCTTGACACAACAGCCAAATTGATGGGAGGTTTGGAGGACTTCACACAGGCCACAGGTTAGCCATCCCTAATCTACATGAAATGTCTGGGTGAGGTCAGCCAGAGAATTGGACTACAGTGTCCTCAAGAAGTGAATGTCGCTGAGTTCTGTCTCTTTTTTCCATCATCTAATCCTGGGGCAGCAGGAGACATTCTGAGCTGATGTTCAGAAATTTGTTTTGGAATGCATGGGGGTGAACAAACTAAATCTAAGAAAGATAGACTACTGGTTGTCAGGAGTTCTGGTAATCCTGGTGGAGGTGGTCAGTGTGTTTTGGACAAGGTTGTATCAGGTTTACATGGGGTATTCCTGGATCCATCACTGCCTATGGATATCTAGATGGTAATGGTGGCCAGTAGTGCCTTCATCTGTTATGCCATCTGCCTTTTCAAGGAGAAAACCTACCTGGTCAGAGTAAGGGGATCTAGAAACCTCTAAGTTGGGTTATTATAATGCACTCTATGTGGTGTGACCTTGAAAAGAGTCAGGAAACATCCGTTCATCCAGAATGTGGCATCTGTACTGTTTGATGGAGCTAACAGGAGAGACCATATTATGACACTCTTTTGTCACTTTCACTGGCTGTGAGTTTGTTTCTGAGCTCAATTCAAGGTGCTGAATTTGGCTTTTAAAGTCCTGAATTGCCCTGAGACCAGGCTATTTCAGGAATTGCCACCTTCAATATGAATCTGTTTGGGTACTTTGCTCTCACCAGTGACACAGATTCACAAGAGAGAGGGCCTTTTCAGTTGTGATGCCCAGAGTATGAAATAGTCTTCCCAGAGAGGTGTGTTTGGCTGCATCTTTGCCTACTTTCAAATGAGCACTAAAGACAGTATTATTTTAACAGGGATTTTCTTCATTGAAGACTTCAGGTTTGGTTGTTCTATATATTTTCTCTGACTTGTATTATTTTAATCATCTGTTTTTATTGAATTTTGTTTTTAAAAAAAATATATTATAAATTCAATATATGCAGAACATGTATAAATGTATATAAAACATATCATTAACCAACCATTCTAGATTTAAAATAAATAGTTAAAACATTACAAAAATATGTGCAACATAAATATGAAACCAATGGAAAAAGGACTTACAAATTGACATCAAGGAAAAACTGTTGTTATTCATATCTAAATTGTGTCTAATTTTCATAAAGTGAATAAAGGGTTACCAATTACTAAAAATAAAATCTGCTTTTTGTCTGCCATCTCTAAGACATATATTATAGAATCATAGAATAGTAGAGTTGGAAGGGGCCTACAAGGCCATCTAGTCCAACCCCTGCTCAATGCAGGAATCCAAATCAAAGCATTCCTGACAGATGACTGTCCAGCTGCCTCTTGAATGCCTCCAGCGTTGGAGAGCCCACTACCTCTCTAGGTAATTGGTTCCATTGTCGTATGGCTTTGTTAGGAAGTTTTTCCTGATGTTCAGTCGAAATCTGGCTTCCTGCAACTTGAGCCCATTATTCCGTGTCCTGCACTCTGGGAAGATCAAGAAGAGATCCTGGCCCTCTCTGTGTGACAACCTTTCATGTACTTATAATATCTCCCCTCAGTCTTCTCCAGGCTAAACATGTCCAGTTCTTTCAGTCTCTCCTCATAGGGCTTTGTTTCCAGTCCCCTGATCATCCTTGTTGCCCTCATCTGAACCTGTTCCAGTTTGTCTGCATCCTTCTTGAAGAGCGGAGACCAGAACTGGACGCAGTACTCAAGATGAGGCCTAACCAGTGCTGAATAGAGGGGAACTAATACTTCACGTGATTTGGAAACTATACTTCTGTTAATGCGGCCTAATATAGCATTTGCCTTTTTTGCGGCCACATTGTACTGCTGGCTCATATTCGGCTTGGGATCAACGACAATTCCAAGATAGATCTCACATGTCATATTGCTGAGCCAAGTATCCCCTATGTTATAACTGTGGATTTGGTTTTTTTTCCCTAAGTGTAGAACTTTGCATTTATCCCTGTTGAATTTCATTCTGTTGTTTTCATCCAATGCTCCAGCCTATCAAGATCCCTTTGAATTTTGTTTCTGTCTTCCACGGTATTAGCTGTGTCCCCCAATTTTGTATCATCTGCATATTTGATAAGCATGCTCTGTACCTCCTCATCCATTTATTTATTTATTTTATTCGATTTCTATACCGCCCACAGCCCGAAGGCTCTCAGGGCGGTGCACAACATAGGACAAAATACAATAGAATCACAAAAACAGTAAAAGCATACAATTAAACAATTAAACAACCTGATATACATTAAAAGCTAAAAGATAGATTAAAATGCCTGGGAGAATAAAAAGGTTTTAACCTGGCGCCAAAAAGATAAAAGTGTAGGTGCCAGGCGCACCTCATCGGGGAGACTGTTCCATAATTCGGGGGCAACCACCAAAAAGGCCCTAGATCTTGTTACAACCCTCCGAGCTTCTCTGTGAGTTGGAACTCAGAGGAGGGCCTTAGATGTTGAACGTAGTGAACGGGTAGGTTCATATCGGGAGAGGCGTTCCCCTAGGTATTGTGGTCCTGCGCCATGTAAGGCTTTATAAGTCAAAACTAGCACTTTGAATTTGGCCCGGAAACAGATAGGTAGCCAGTGCAAACGAGCCACAACAGGTGTTATATGTGCGGACCGCCTAGTCCTCGTCAACAGTCTAGCTGCTGCGTTTTGCACTAGCTGTAGTTTCCGAACTGTCTTCAAAGGCAGCCCCACGTAGAGCGCATTGCAGTAATCCAATCTAGAGGTTACCAGAGCATGCACAACTGAAGCGAGGTCATTGCCGTCCAGATAGGGACGTAGCTGGGCTACCAACCGAAGGTGGTAGAACACATTCCGTGCCACCGAGGCCACCTGTTCCTCAAGAGACAGGAATGGATCGAAAAGAACCCCGAAGCTACGAACCTGTTCTTTCAGGGGGAGTGTAACCCCATCTAGAACAGGTTGAACATCCACCATCTGGTCTGAGAAGGCGCTCACCAACAGCGTCTCAGTCTTGTCAGGATTGAGCCTCAGTTTATTAGCTCTCATCCAGTCCATTATCGTGGCCAGGCAACGGTTCAGCACATTAACAGCCTCACCTGAAGAAGATGAAAAGGAGAAGTAGAGTTGCGTGTCATCAGCATACTGGTGACAACGCACTCCAAAGCTCCTGATGACCGCACCCAGCGGCTTCATGTAGATGTTAAAAAGCATAGGGGACAGGACCGATCCCTGCGGGACTCCACAATGGAGAGTCCAGGGTGTTGAACAATGCTCCCCAAGCCCTACCCTCTGGAGACGGTCCACCAAGTAGGAGCGGAGCCACTGCCAAGCAGTACCTCCAACTCCCAACTCCGTGAGTCTCCCCAGAAGGATACCATGGTCGATGGTATCAAAAGCAGCTGACAGATCAAGGAGAATCAACAGAGTAACACTCCCTCTGTCCCTCTCCCGACATAGGTCATCGTACAGGGCGACCAAGGCTGTTTCAGTGCCAAAACCGGGCCTAAAACCGGATTGAAACGGATCTAGATAATCGGTTTCATCCAAGAGCACCTGGAGCTGGCTGGCGACCACCCGTTCTAAGGCCTTGCCCAGGAATGGAACATTCGCTACCGGTCTATAGTTGTTCAAATTATCTGGGTTCAGGGAAGGTTTCTTCAGGAGTGATCTCACTACTGCCTCTTTTAAGCAACTAGGGACCACTCCATCTCTCAAGGAGGCATTTATCACTTCCCTGGCCCAGCCGGCTGTTCCATCCCTGCCAGCTTTCACTAGCCAAGAGGGGCAAGGATCCAGTACAGAGGTGGTTGCACGCACCAGTCCAAGCACCTTGTCAACGTCCTCAAGCTGCACCAACTGAAACTCATCCAATAAATGAGGACAAGACCGTGCTCCAGATACCTCATTAGGTTCAACTGCCATAATACTGGAGTCTAAGTCCCGGCGGATGCATGAGATTTTATCTTGGAAGTGCCCAGCGAACTCGTTACAGCGGGTTTCTGAAGGTTCTATAATATCCTGAGGACTAGAATGTAAAAGCCCTCGGACAATTTTAAAGAGCTCCGCTGGGCGGTTGAGAGATGATTTAATGGTGGCAGCAAAGTATCGCTTTTTCGCTGCCCTCACCGCTTCTGTATACAACTTAGTGGAGGCACTTACCAAGGCATAATTGCATCCGTCAGGAGTACGCCTCCATCTGCACTCAAGCCTTCTCCTTTCTTGCTTCATCGCTCTCAGCTCCGGGGTATACCACGGGGCTGCCTGAGCTCTGCATGGGATAGGGCGCGCAGGAGCGATCGTGTCCACGGCCCGGGTCATTTCCGTATTCCACAGTTCGACCAGGGCTTCGACAGGAGCGCCTGTCTTATCAGCCGGAAAATTCCCCAGAGCCCTTTGGAAACCCAGAGGATCCATTAGCCTCCGAGGTCGGACCAGCTTAATAGGTCCTCCACCCTTGCGGTTGTTAATAAAAATGTTGAAGAGCACTGGGCCCAGGACCAAGCCCTGTGGTATCCCACTCATTACTTCTGCCCTGTTTGAGAAGGAACCATTGATAAGCACTCTTTGAGTATGATTCTGGAGCCAACTGTGGATCCACCTGATAGTTGTTCCATCCAGCCCACATTTAGCTAGTTTGCTAATCAGAATATCATGGGGCACTTTGTCAAAAGCTTTTCTGAAGTCGAGATATATTACGTCCTCAGCATTCCCACAGTCTACAAGGGAGGTTACCTGATCAAAAAATGAGATAATATTAGTTTGGCAGGATTTGTTCTTCATAAATCCATGTTGGCTTCTAGTAATCACTGCATTATTTTCAAGGTGCTTACAGACTGACTGCTTTATAATCTGCTCCAGAATTTTCCCAGGGATTGATGTTAGGATGACTGGTCTGTAGTTCCTCAGTTCCTCCTTTTTGCCCTTTTTGAAGATAAGGACAACATTAATTCTCATCCAGTCATCCGGCACTTCACCAGTCCTCCATGGTTTCGCAAAGATAATAGACAGCGGTTCTGAGAGTTCTTCAGCCAGTTCCTTTAATACTCTAAGATGCAGTTTATTGGGCCCTGCCAATTTGAACTCATTCAAAGTGATTATGTATTCCTTGACTGTTTGTCTATCAATCTCAAGCTCCAATCCTGCCCCTTCTACTTCATGGTTCCTGGGAGGGTCATAGACCCTTTTTTGGGAGAAGACTGAGCCAATGTAGGAATTGAGCACTTCTGTCTTTTCTTTGTTATCATTTTGCCATCTTCACTGAGTAGCTGTGCCACCATTTCTTTTCTCTGTCTTTTACTATGGACATACCTGACGAAAGCTTTTTTGTTGCTTTTAGCATCTCTCGCTAACCTCAACTCATTCTCAGCTTTCGCCTTCCTGACACCATCTCTGTAATTCCGTGATACCTGCCTGTATTGTTCCTTTGTGGCCTGGCCTTCTTTCCACTTCCTGTATGTGACCTTTTTTGTTTTCAGGTCATCTTTAAGCTTTTTATGAAGCCACATTGGCTTCTTCTGTTGTTCCCCCCCCCCTTTTTTTCCTTGTTGGAATTGCTTGCCATTGCGCTTTTAGAATTTCCTTTTTTAGAAACTCCCACCCATCTTGGACTCCTTTTCTTCTAAATCAGGGATGGGGAACCTTGTTTGGGTCATGAACTAACTACCTTATTTATTTATTAGATTTATATCCTGCCCTTCCTCCCAGTAGGAACCCAGGGCAGCAAACAAAAGCATTAAAAACACTTGAAAACATAATAAAAATGGACTTTAAAATATATTAAAACACAACATCATTAAAACATTTTTAAAAGCTTTGAAAGCATTTTTTTTAAACAAGCTTAAAAACATATTAAAAAGCAATTCCAACACAGACAAAGATTGGGATAATGTCTCTACTTAACACTTTTGTTGAAAGAGGAAGGTCTTCAGTAGGCGCCGAAAAGATTACAGAGATGGCGCCTGTCTGATATTTAAGGGGGGGGAATTCCAAAGGATAGGTGCTGCTACACTCATTAAGGTATATCTAGACAAAAGCAACAGTTTATTAACAATTGCTGAAATTACAGTGAAAATTTTAGTCCAATTACCTGATGAGAATTTGGTAACTCAATCTAGTGAGGATAAGACTAAAGCAACTGTCACTGTGACAGCCTGTCCTAATGACATCAGGCCACGTGCCCCTAAAGTCCGGGCAAAGGAATGCAAGAAAAACAACAATAGTAAAAACCCAGAAGTAAAGAAAAGCAAAAATATTAAAAATTCAAAGCCTCTAAAATATAAAAAAATGCAATATGGCAAACTGTTTAGGCATCTTAATGAGAGCTCTGATGAAGTGCCCCAAAAGAAGACTAGCACCGATAGAAAGGAAGTGATTCAGAATCTGGATCAAATTAAAATGGATTCATCAGACCTGTCCCCCCTTCCAACTATGGATATTATTTCTGAAAATGAAACCTTAACTCCGCCCATTCCCCCAGTGGGGTTTGTGGCTAAGGCAAAGGAGTTTAAAGCTAAATTTTGGAATCTGATTCTTAATAACAAAACTCTGATTCTAACCAATCTCCCTAAACCTAGAAGTTCTAGCTCACAGTTGCAATGCAAACTCCTCCTAACCAATTTTTTGAGGAACATTTCTATAAAAAAATTGTTGGTGGAGGATTTAGAACATGTAAATTATTTGCCCAACTTCGGTGCCACGTCCTGAGTAAAGGTATGTTTCAAGGAGGCTCAAATAGCTAAGAAATTGCTTGCTTGCAGAGGCGTCTTGAATTTTAACTTCAAAAGCCTTAGCCTTCAAGAATTACTCTGTAGACATTGCTTTTTTCATTGCTTCTGACCAGTCGAGAAGGGGGTCATTAGATATCATTTTGTGGGTTACCCACTTGACAGTCTCTCCCTCCAGCAGGCTGATGATGAAGGCTACTCTGCCTCCATCCAGAGGAAAGTTCTTATGACAGCCCCTCATTTACATTTCACACTGGACTAGGAAGGTGTTGAACTTTTCTCAATCTCCAATTAACTTGTTCGGCATCTCCATGGGCAAAACATTATTGTTGCAGAACAGCCACAGTGGTCGAAAGACGCTGCACCTCCATGCTCAGGGCTTGGTTCTTTGTAACTAGGGTCTGCATGAGAGCCACCAGGCCCTTCATTGTTGGTGGTGTGACTGCACAGGTGTTCGTGGGGTTGCTCATTTCTCCATGCCACATGTCTGGCAGGGATGGTTTGGGTTGTGACAATCTGTCCTGGCTGCTGACCAGAGAAGCAGACTCAAAGACTGGATTTTTCATGAAGCTTTATACCAGCAGTCAGTACAGGCACACAACATCAAAACATACAAGCCATATCAGGATACAGAACAGATGCAAACTAGTCATGGAAGCAGCAATGGAGAGTTGTCGCAATGGCCTTATCGGACCCAGACACTCTAACTAAATGAGAAGTGGGCAGGCACTTTACTTACTCGAGCTAACTCTAGCACTTTCTAACCTTTGCAGCAAGGTGGGGGCTCCTTCTAGGACTAGGGGAGAATTTCTGAAGCCTCTTTTTTTCCAGTCTGCATGATTTTGGAGAAATGGTTATCTCTGGCTCTGATGGACTACTCTTATTCTTATCTCTCAGGAAGAGTCCAGTCGGTTCATTAGAATCTATCTGTTCAATGTCTAAGTCTGGGCTGGGTGCCAGTGAGGGTTCTTCTCTCTCAGGCATAGGCGAAGGGGGGCTACTGACATCAGTAGACTCACTAGACATGGAGCTGCCAGAGGTTTCTGGAAGCATTTCTTCTGTGCTTTCCCCAGCAACATTTTCCCACAACATCTGTAACCTATTCTTCATTCTCCTAGTCCTGACAAAGGTTCTCCATGACACTAATTTCCAGTAAATCAGTTTATTAATCTCCCATTGTGGGATTGCAAAAGAGTAACAATCAAGAAAACAAGAGTGGCCCTTACCCATAAGTGGTGTTCTTTGAATTACTCTTTGTTGTCACATAGCCCTCTCACTTTCCTCACTATAAAAGTCCTCATGAGATGTTGGTAGCTCAATGAAAGATATGAGAAAAGGCATGCTCCCCATACCCTTAATTAATGGGAATATGAGTAACATTGATAGATGAAGGGGGGGATACTCTCTGAAGGCACTGTGGAAGATTTCACACTACCTTACACGTGTTCCTATTGTGGTTGCACAGAGTGTCACACAAAGAAGAGGAGTAAGTTTCACCCAATGCTTGTTTGCCAAAGGAGGTCTCATTCATTTAGCAGCATGTATGCTGGCACAATGCTTTAAATATTGGTCTACAAAGTGAAAAATTCATTTATTATTTCTATATGCATTGTATGTGCATGTTTAATAAAGCATTTAATTTATATTTGTGTTTTATAGAAAAGTGTCCCTTTCCTGTCTTTATCAGAATTGTTATACCTGATTGATTTTATGACATTCCCAGAACAGAATCCCCAAAGAAGCTGTCAAAGTAATCTTTTGTATTTTGTCAAATAACAGCATGAGAAAATTGGAACTAAGAACCTTAAAAATTAAATACATTTCATTATACAGAATAATAGCTTAGATGTGATTATATTGTGGTTTTGATTTATAGATTTTATTGTGGTTTCAGACCAATACACGTTGATAAATGCAGGATAATTAGTGAACATAATAAAAAAATATAAGAGATTCATAGAGGAGCCAAAGGAAAGTTCTTTCTTTACCATCTGCTTTTTAATTTGTGTTGAAGATTAAAAAAATTAAGTACTAGTCACATGAAGAGTGAGATAACAGAATTTCAGTGAGGCTTCCTGGTAAAGTTCTTAATAAAGGAAGAGTCAGCCTCTCTCTGGGCATCTTATACAAATGGTAGTATAAAAGAAAATATTCTTTCTGTCCAGTTCCTTACCAGATGACCATATGGGAATGCCAACTGTAAGTTGAACCAAAGCCTTAGCTTTAATAACTTAAATTAATAATAAATAATGCTATTAAAATATTGGTATTGGTATATTGTTTTTCAAAAACATGACAACAGATGGAGAGACCATCATAATCTTCATGTCCAGTTTACTATTAATATTGTTTTGGATACTTTCTATGTGAAAGTCACTCTATTCAATTTAGTTTTTATTTTTGTCAGTTTTGCTTTTAAGCAGATTTTTCTAACTGCACAAATTCCCCATCGGACATCCCACATTAAAAAAAGAAAGGGAAAAAAAGGAGCCAAACAAACAACTTGTTTTGCTTCTTGCTTATACCCTGTATCAGTTGTGGTTTTTTCCATAGGAGTCAATCATAATTATCTGTTATACAGCAGAGTCTGTTAATTCACGACTCTGCCTTAGTTCAGTAACTAAGAGGTGCAATAAGAGTAGTACTTTACAACGATGCAGGGAAGGGTTATCTGTCTGAAGATGAATGTGAAGAAGAGGAGCTTCTGGCTAAATAAAGAAGGTTTTAATATGGTTTGAGGAGTTAGAATCATAGAATTGCAGAGTTGGATGGGGCCTATAAGGCCATTGAGTCCAACCTTCTGCTCAATACAGGAATTCAAATTAAAGCATAACTGACAGGTGGCTGTCCAGCTGCCTCTTGAATGTCTCCAGTGTTGGAGAGCCCAACATCTCCATTGTCGTACTGCTCTAACAGTTAGGAAGTTTTTCCTGATGTTCAGTTGAAATCTGGCTTCCTGTAACCTGAGCCTATTATTCTGTGTCCTGCACTCTGGACGATCGAGAAGAGATCCTAGCCCTCCTCTGTGTGGCAACCTTTCAAGTACTTGAAGAGTGCTATCATATCTCCCCTCAGTCTTCTCTTCTCAAGGCTAAACATGCCCAGTTCTTTCAGTCCCTCCACATAGGGCTTTGTTTCCATTCCCCTGATCATCCTTGTTGCCCTCCACTGAACCTGTTCCAGTTTGTCTGCATCCTTCTTGAAGTGCAGTGTCCAGAATTGGATGCAGTACTCAAGACGAGGCCTAAACAGTGCCAAATAGAGAGGAACCAGTACTTTATGCGATTTGGACTTCTGTTAATGCAGCCTAAAATAGCATTTGCCTTTTTTGCAACTACATCACACTGTTGGCTCATATTCAGCTTGTGATCAACAACAATCCTAAGATCCTTCTCGAATGTAGTATTGCTGAGCCATACATCCCCCATCTCATATCTGTGCATTTGGTTTCTTTTTCCTAGGTGTAGAAATTTACACTTATACCGGTTAAATTTCATTCTGTTGTTTTCAGCCCAATGTTCCAGCCTATCGAGATCACTTTGAATTTTGTTTCTGTCTTCCAGGGTATTAGCTGTCCCTCCCAATTTTGTATCATCTGCAAATTGGATAAGCATTCCCTGCACTTCCTCATCCAAGTCATTAATAAAAATGACAAAGAGCACTGGGCCCAGGACCGAGCGATACTGTACCCCACTCATTACCTCATCCCAGTTTGAGAGGGAACCATTGATAAGCACTCTTTGAGTATGATTCTGGAGCCAACTGTGGATCCATCTGATAGTTGTTCCATCCAGCCCACATTTAGCTAGCTTGCTAATCAGAATATCATGAAACATTTTTTCAAAAGCTTTGCTTTGCTCAAATCGAGATATGTCCACAGCATTCCCATAGTCTATGAGGGAGGTTACCCGATCAAAAAATGAGCTAAGATTAGTCTGGCAGGATTTGTTCTTGATAATCTATGTTGGCTTTTAGTAATCACTGTATTGTTTGGTTGGGCAAGGTTTGTCAGCCTTATCTGTGATTGCCTCTATGCCTTCACAAGCCTCAACTGGGCCCTGTGGCCAAGACTAAGAGACTCGTCCCTCTTCTGAGTGAGGCTACTGGTTATAAAATTAAGAAGGCAAAAAAGACTAAGCATACAGCGACTCATAGTCACATGGCTATTGAAAATCCCTTTACGGAAGGGACAGCATCGCAAGCTTCTAAAAGGCCTAAATATACTGGACAGGTACTTGTTTGGCATTCTAAATCACACACTACAATTATTCAATCACTCAGTTCCTGCCCCAACTCCTCAGGGGAGGATTATATTATTATTATTATTATTGTTATTATTATTATTTATACCCCGCCAGTTTTCCAAAACTGGAACTCATGGCGGCTTCCAGATAAAAAATACATATAATTAAAAACATACAAAATCTACATTAAAATAAGATTAAACTATTTCCAATATTTCCAGGATTTGGATATTGTCTCCAGTCTCTATGGACCTGGTTCACCTTCCCACAGGGCTCAATCTATCTCAAAGGCTGCCTCTGACTTTCAACCGCTCCAGCAAGTGCAGCAGCCTTTCTAATTGTCTGCTGAGGTAGATCAGAGATGCCCTGTTGGGGATGCTGGCATCTGAGGTCCACACCTCTTCTTCTGCTATGGTTCAAGGACATAAGACAATTGCCCAGATGTGTCATCTTCAGCAGCGAGGTCACTCCTCTGAGGAGAAAGGAACTTCATCTCCAAATCCTTTCAATCTTTCTAGTGGCAGGGCTCCTGGGTCCTAGGTGGATCCTACTTCAGATATGAATGTGTGTGATGCTGTTCTGGATCCACATCTCTCAGGTGATGAGTTATCTGGCAAGTCTGAGGTGGAAGAGGTTTAATCTCATCAGCTTTTTCAAACCTAGATACTTTATGCTCCTGCTTTGCAAAACCTTGGATGTGTTGGGGTTAACCCCTCCTGCTGAGCAGCCTCCATCAGCACCCTCCAAAGGAGACAAAAACTTATGGAATCCAAAATTCGGTGTGTCTTCTGTTCCTGTCCTGCTTCTGTTTCAAGAGGTCTTACAGTCCGAGTGGGATCAACCTCTTAATTCCCAATGGATAGCTTCCGAGGCCAACAAGTATTACTCTTTGAATCTTGGCCGCATATGTGTTCCAGTCACAACAAAGAAGCAAAATTTCTAGATATTCTAGATGACTATTCCCTAGACCAGTTGGTCATGGAACCGACCAGAGGGACGACAACCCTGGACTTAATCCTCAGTGGGGACCGGGACCTGGTGTGAGATGTAAGTGTTGTCAAACCGATTGGGAGCAGTGACCATAGTGCTATTAAATTAAACATACATGTAAATGGCCAGTTGCCAAGAAAATCCAACACAGTCACATGTGACTTCAAAAGAGGAAACTTCACAAAAATGAGGGGATTGGTAAAAAAAAAAAGCTGAAAAACAAAGTCCAGAGGGTCACATCACTCGAAAATGCTTGGAAGTTATTTAAAAACACTATATTAGAAGCTCAACTGGAGTGCATACCACAGATCAGAAAAGGTACCGCCAGGGCCAAGAAGATGCCAGCATGGTTAATGAGCAAAGTCAAGGAAGCTCTTAGAGGCAAAAAGTCTTCCTTCAGAAAATGGAAGTCTTGTCTGAATGAAGAAAATAAAAAGGAACACAAACTCTGGCAAAAGAAATGCAAGAAGACAATAAGGAATGCTAAAAAAGAATTTGAGGAGCACATTGCTAAGAACATAAAAACCAACAACAACAAATTCCATAAATACTTTCAAAGCAGGAGACCATCTAGGGAGGCGATTGGACCCTTGGATGATAAGGGAGTCAAAGGTGTACTAAAGAACGATAAGGAGATTGCAGAGAAGCTAAATGAATTCTTTGCATCTGTCTTCACAGTGGAAGATATAGGGCAGATCCTTGAACCTGAACTAACATTTGCAGGAAGGGATTCTGAGGAACTGAGACAAATAGTGGTAACGAGAGAGGAAGTTCTAGGCTTAATGGACAATATAAATACTGACAAATCACCGGGCCCAGATGGCATCCACCCGAGAGTTCTCAAAGAACTCAAATGTGAAATTGCTGATCTGCTAACTAAAATATGTAACTTGTCCCTCAGGTCCTCCTCCGTGCCTGACGACTGGAAAGTGGCAAATGTAACGCCAATCTTCAAAAAGGGATCCGGGGGGATCCCGGAAATTACAGGCCAGTTAGTTTAACTTCTGTCCCTGGAAAACTGGTAGAAAGTATTATTAAAGCTAGATTAACTAAGCACATAGAAGAACAAGCCTTGCTGAAGCAGAGCCAGCACGGCTTCTGTAAGGGAAAGTCCTGTCTCAGTAACCTATTAGAATTCTTTGAGAGTGTCAACAAGCGGGACTTCTGGGAAGGGTTGCTTTGTCTGTGCTGCTTCTGAGTCAGCTCTCGTCTCAGAAGAAGCTTTTTCAGCTTTAAAATCAGTCAGAACGCTCTTTTTGACTGATAAAGATCTTCTTCCAGTCAGGGAGAAACGTAAGAGATTAACCACAAAGCCTGTTTTTGTGGGGAGGACTGGATTTCATTTATTTATGAGAGAAGGTTCAAACTGCAATGCCGGATGGACTTTCATCAAGCTCTAGCTGATTATAGCGACACGTTTTATCTTTTCTTCAAAGAAAAACGCACTTTAACAGGCAAATAAGCATCCTTCTTTCTATTTTCTTTTTTCATTTGGTTTTAATTGGTGCAGCTAAAAAGAGATTTGTCAATGAATCAGCTGTGAAGAACTCCTAGGAGAGGTATGGCTTTTCTCTTTCACTTTCGAAATTAAGGTGGAAAGAAATCAAAAAAGCTTATCTTTGTTTTTATAGCAAAAAGCTGTCCTGGAGGTGCATTCTAAAGATATCAACGGAAGAGGGATTTCTATTTCGAGGAGGGGGGGGGATTTTTTTTTGGTTTATTTCATTTTGACGAATCTGCTTGTTCACGACGCCACTAATTGTTTTGATGTTGGGAACTAAGTTTGTTTTGTATTCCTGAACTCATAGAGATAAGGCAGGCTGTACTGTCTACACTGATATT
Organism: Rhineura floridana; assembly: GCF_030035675.1. Taxonomy (NCBI): domain Eukaryota; kingdom Metazoa; phylum Chordata; class Lepidosauria; order Squamata; family Rhineuridae; genus Rhineura; species Rhineura floridana. Next base: position 52,649,449 of record NC_084487.1, read on the forward strand.
AGCAAGCCTCGAATATTAACCCAATTGTGGCTGAAATAATTTTTGTTTCTGTGGTTTTAAGAATGACAACCAGGAAAGTGAATGAGACCATGGAAGAAATTATGTTTCAGAAAATAATGGGTGAGATTGAGATAATGAAACAAACCCTGCGACAGGGAAGACAGGAGATGAAAATTGAATTTAACAAAATGACGCAGGAGCTTAAAGAAATAGGGGATTCTCTGAGAGAGGAGTTTGATGGGATTGGAGATGAGAAAAGAAAAATTAAAGGGAAGCTACAAGCCCTGGAGATCGGAACTAATGTGAAATTGGAAAAAGATTTGGAGATTATGGATGTTAGAAATAAAGTTTACTGTTTGGAATTCAACGTTGTCTCTGAAGAAATTAATGAAGATTTTGGTGGTAAAGTTATCAATGTCTTGGATAACTTTCTGGACTGGAATGATGTGATAGAGTTTGATATAGAAAAAATCTATGGTGTTGGCTATAGATATGTGACAGTGGAGAAACTCTTAAGAGATGAGCCAGTGCATTTTGTAAAAAAGAAGAACAGAGATATGACTTTGCAGCAATATTTCAGCAACATATTCAGAATTCTTGACTGGAATGATGTGATGGAGCTTGACATAGAAAAAACTTATGGAATTAACTACAAATGTGTGATAGAGCAGAGATGCACCCAGAGCAGAGATGTGACTTTACAACAATATTTCAGCAACATATTCAGAAGTGATGGTAAGGACATATTTGTGATGGGGGAAATTCCCATCAGACTCTTGTTATATGACTATGGCTATGACAGCAAGATCATCATGGGATACGGATAATGGATGAATGGATACTGAAACCACTGGATTTAACAGGACTATTGAAGATGGAAGATGGAATTAATATTGATAATGGAAGAATGGTTATAGAAATTATTGGACCTAACAGATTTGACGAGATGGATTAATCGATATGTTTATTTGGATTATGGCTATGACAACAAGATTATTATGGGATACTGATAATAGAAGAATGGCTACTGAAATTACTGGACTTAACAGGATTATTGAAGATGGAAGATGGAATTAATATAGATAATGGAAGAATGGCTATTGAAATTATTGGGCCTAACAGATTTGAATCAGATGGATTAAGCGACATATCTATTTGGAGAAAAGTTGAAAGATATATCTCTCAAGGAATTGAAACCTCTCTTTGACTTTTTGTGGAAAGAATAAAGTAATGTTTATGAGGTTTGATGATTAATTAAGATAACTACTGGAGGAAAGTGATTTTATAATATAATTTTAGAGATAGGACTGTTATACATTGTAGACCTATAACTGATCTGCGACAAATCGGAAGTCAACATTTTATTTTATTGTTTAATTGTTTTTGTTTTGTTTTGTTTTTTGTCCTTGATTTTATTGTATAATTGTTTTTGTTTTGTTTTGTTTTTTGTCCTTGATTTTATTGTATAATTGTTTTTGTTTTGTTTTGTTTTTTGTCTTTGAAAATCTGAATAAATATTAATGAAAAAAAGGAGAGTGTCAACAAGCATATATATAGAGGTGATCCAGTGGACATAGTGTACTTAGACTTTCAAAAAGCTTTTGACAAGGTACCTCACCAAAGACTTCTGAGGAAGCTTAGCAGTCATGGAATAAGAGGAGAGGTCCTCTTGTGGATAAGGAATTGGTTAAGAAGCAGAAAGCAGAGAGTAGGAATAAATGGACAGGTCTCCTAATGGAGGGCTGTAGAAAGTGAAGTCCCTCAAGGATCGGTATTGGGACCTGTACTTTTCAACTTGTTCATTAATGACCTAGAATTAGGAGTGAGCAGTGAAGTGGCCAAGTTTGCTGACGATACTAAATTGTTCAGGGTTGTTAAAACAAAAAGGGATTGCGAAGAGCTCCAAAAAGACCTCTCCAAACTGAGTGAATGGGCGGAAAAATGGCAAATGCAATTCAATATAAACAAGTGTAAAATTATGCATATTGGGGCAAAAAATCTTAATTTCACATATACGCTCATGGGGTCTGAACTGGCGGTGACCGACCAGGAGAGAGACCTCGGGGTTGTAGTGGACAGCACGATGAAAATGTCGACCCAGTGTGCGGCAGCTGTGAAAAAAGCAAATTCCATGCTAGGGATAATTACAGCCGATATCATAATGCCGTTGTATAAATCTATGGTGCGGCTGCATTTGGAATACTGTGTACAGTTCTGGTCGCCTCATCTCCAAAAGGATATTATAGAGTTGGAAAAGGTCCAGAAGAGGGCAACCAGAATGATCAAGGGGATGGAGCGACTCCCTTACGAGGAAAGGTTGCAGCATTTGGGGCTTTTTAGTTTAGAGAAAAGACGGGTCAAAGGAGACATGATAGAAGTGTATAAAATTATGCATGGCATTGAGAAAGTGGATAGAGAAAAGTTTTTCTCCCTTTCTCATATTACTAGAACTCGTGGACATTCAAAGAAGCTGAATGTTGGAAGATTCAGGACAGACAAAAGGAAGTACTTCTTTACTCAGCGCATAGTTAAACTATGGAATTTGCTCCCACAAGACGCAGTAATGGCCACCAGCTTGGATGGCTTTAAAAGAAGATTAGACAAATTCATGGAGGACAGGGCTATCAATGGCTACTAGCCATGATGGCTGTGCTGTGCCACCCTAGTCAGAGGCAGTATGTTTCTGAAAACCAGATGCCGGAAGCCTCAGGAGGGGAGAGTGTTCTTGCACTCAGGTCCTGCTTGCGGGCTTCCCCCAGGCACCTGGTTGGCCACTATGAGAACAGGATGCTGGACTAGATGGGCCACTGGCCTGATTCAGCAGGCTCTTCTTATGTTCTTATGTTATAGTTATAGTTGTTATGTTATACTTACATTGGTTTCTAAATCTCTCCTTCCCAAAATAAGGGGATTCTCACCTCAAAGATGTCTCTGAACACAGAATTGACTATGCTCTTTGTAAGATTCATGATGATTCAGCATATTCAGGTAGAGCTTCCTGTATGGTCTTCCTGTTTGCTTGGGCTGCGTGGTCTGGCTAGATGATCTGCTGGATAGCCGTGATCCTGATCCTGAATGGCTACGAAAGTCTCATTTGAAGCCTCACCACCAGATTGCTTTTGTGGCAGATGCCACCCTTGATGCTACATAAGTTTCAGCCAGGGCCATGTCTGCAGCTATTGTCGGCCATCGCACTCTCTGTCTCCGACACTGGAATGCAAACAATACTGCTTGGGTGAATTTGGTTACTGCTCTGTATATTGGCTCCAAATTGTCTGGTGAGGTGGTTCTGAAAGACATTTTGGTGGATCCTTGTGAGAAATGCAAACCTTTCTTAGCCACTCTCCAGAGGGAGGATGGAAGACCTTTCCATCAAATTATGACTTACCAGAAAAACTAGTCTTTTTGTTCCTTTCCTCAGGGGCACTCCTTTGGCAGAGAGAGATATTTTGTCAATCTTGGCACAAACCTCATTTTCAGGGTCAGTCTGGCAACAAGCTGGCTGCTATTTTTGCTGAATGGGGAGACCAGGCAAATCTGCAGTACTGATGCCATTCCCATTGGTGGCCATCTGCTACTTTTTGCCAAAGCATGGACAGATCCTGGCTCATCATCATGTACAAATCACCCTTGATGTATTGGGCCAGCACGGCTTCTTAATCAAGAAAAGAGCCACTTGGTTCCATCACAAAGGCTCCAGCATCTGGAAGCCATGTTGGACACCATTCATGGGATTGTCACCCATGGAATGAGTAGACACAGTTCATCAGATGACGGAGCATCTTTGAGGCCTTCAGTTGGTAGATCTGATGATATTGACCAAGGCCTTTTTGTGTCTACAGTTCAGATTGTACCATAGTCAAGGCACCACACACGTTTACTTCAATTGATGATTCTTCCATTTCGGGCAGACATTGCAAGGTTCAGCCATCAGAGTACTACAGATCTCAGAAGCTCTCAACCTCTCCCTGGTATGGTGGACTTGTTGGGACAATTTGGTGAACAGTACACCCTTCCCAGACCCTCTTCAAATGTCTGTCACCACTGACACCAGTCTGCCAATTGGGGGCCCTATTGCAGTGGTCAATTCATGCAGGGGACTTTGTCACAGGAAGGCCATGCACAGCATAAACTGGTTGGAGCTGCAAGCAACACAGCTGGTGCTCCTTCATTTCCACAATCTGTTTGATTGAACATTGGATCATGTTCTTCTGCAGACAGATAATACCTGTATGAAAGCACATGTGAACCATCGGGGCAATCATTCTTGGAGTCTACAAGCAGAATAAACTCTTCTGTTCAATTGGGCAGAAGTCAACTTACATTCCTTCCTGGTAGAGCACATGAGTGGGGAGCTGAATGTACAGGTGGACTGGTTGAGTCGGCAACAAGTTGCTCTGTGGGAGTGAAAGCTGCATCCCAGAGTATTTCTTCAGCTACAACACAGGTTCAGGGCAATCCAGATCTACTTGTTTGAATCCCTGATTAACTCTCAGCTGCCCCAATATATCTTGAGGTTTCAGGACCGCATAGCGGTGGTGATGGATACATTGATGACTCTGTGGCCATGCAGCCTTCTTTATGCATTTTCACCAGTGCCGTTGATCACCAAGGTTCTTCACAAGCTATGGCTAGAACAAGCACAACTGTTGTTCGTGGCACCCCACTGGCCATGCCGCCCATAGTTCTTTGATCTCCAGTGCCTTTCAGTGGAACCTCCCTGGGAGTTGTCCCTCCAGCCAGGCCTAATGTCTCAGGGTCCCCTTTGGCATCCAGACCAGGGATAGTTGAAGTTAATGGCCTGGCATTTGAGCAGCGACATCTGAGTCATGTGCATCTAGATGCTGCTGTCATTGACACTATCTTGGCTTTTCATCACTCTTCTATGACAAGGATTTATCAGAGCATTTGCTGTCTGGTGTTTGGGTTGCAAAGTTCTTCCCTCTGAGGCTACTGTCCAGCATCTTCTTGGGTTTCTCCACTCTGGATTACAGATGGGTCTGAGGCCTAATACCTTACGGCACCAGGCATCCACTATTTCATCTATCTTGTCATCAAATACGTTTTTCCCTTGGGTACTCATCCGCTAGTTACTCATTTCCTCAGAGGGGCGGTACAATCTTGTCCTCCTGTTCTGCATCGTTTTCCCAAATAGAATTTACAGTGCATTTTGCAGGTGTTGCAGCAACCGCCATTTGAACCCCTATGGTCTGTTCGCCTCTGCCTCATATCTTATAACATTCTTTTTTTGGTTGCTGTCACCTTGGCATGGAGAGTTACTGAGTTGGGGGCTCTCTCCGTAGCTAGGAACTACTGCATTTTTCATAAGGACTCAGTTTTGCTCTGAGTGGATCTGACATTCATCCCAAAGATGTATAGTGCATATCACCGAATGCTACCATATTTCTGTCCCAATCCAGTCCATCTATGAGAAAAGGCCTGGCATTCTTTGGATGTTCACTGTGCACTGAACGTTTAGATTTCTCTAACGTGGGATTTTAGGCTGGCAGACTCTTAATTTGTATATTTTCACCCCCGTTAGGGAAGATGGTTTCCTCATCTACCTTGGCTCATTGGTGTGTGCTTGCATAGTGCTAGCTTATGATTCTTTGCACTTACCAGCTCCATAGGGGATTTCTGCTCATTCTACCAGGTTGGCTTCGGCCACGGCAGCTTTTGTAGCTAATGCCCCATTGCTGGATATCTGCCAAGCTGCGGCCTGGTCCTCAACTTCTGCTTTCGTCAAACGTTATAAAATTGACTTGTATGCTTCTGCTGATGCCTCTTTTGGCAGACAAGTTTTGCAACAGGTGGTTTCATAATTGCCTCTTTGTGCCCACCCTACTTGGTCTGCTTAGGTACATCCCATGTGATGAGCTCAGACCCAGGAAAATTGACCATTAGTCTTACTTGAAAGGTGGTTTTCCGGGGTCTGAGACCATCATGGCCCTTCATGTTCTTGTCAGTGATCGCCTAACTCTTGCTCTGTTTTCTCTCGTGGTAGATGGATTGTTGGGAAGTGTCTGTTCGGTTGATGCTTTAGTTATGATACTTTTTAACCTTTTTTTGGCTCTTGATATTTGTATTAAATTGTTGGTTTGTTTTCATCTTTGGTTTTCTGGTTCATGATTTCTTCTATATCTGTATACTGTTGCTGTTTGTCCTTCAGTCTTGTCATGAAATGGACTGGAGTGGGACTGGAAGGGGTGTTGCACTACTCAACTTCTTGCATTTCCTGCCTTCAGACAATAGGTGGCACTAATAATTCTAAAGAAGCAGTTACATAGCTTGGGGTACATCTTTGTCATTAGAGGCCTAAGTCACCTCGGTGGCTAGGAGTACCTTTTACCAGTTTCATCTAGTATGCTACAGCCATAACTGGATCTGGATAACTTGGCCATTGTAGTCCATGCATGGGTAACTTTGAGACTGGATTACTGCAATGCACTCTATGTAGGGCTGACCTTGGGCCTGGTCCGGAAGCTCTAGTTGGTGCAGAATGCAGTGGCCAGACTGCTGGTGGGAGCAGACGGCCAATAGCTTTTACACCTAAAACATCTGCACTGACTGCCTATATTCTACCAGACCAGGTTCAAGCCCTGAACAGCTTGGGTCCATGATACCTTAAGGACTACCTGAGCTCTTATTTCCTAGCCCAGTCACTAAGATCATCCAGATAAGTGCCATTAGTTGTCACCTGTGTTACAGTGGCCTGACTGGCCTCAACCAGAAGTCAGGCATTTAGCATCACTGATACCATACTGTTGAACACTGTTATAGCAGAGATTCGGCAGGTATCTTCATGTTTGACTTTCAAGTGTCTCTTGAAGACCTGTTTGTGCCAACACTCCTATGCAGCTGTTAAAAATGTTTTTGGATAGACAGTCATTTTAATGATTGTTTTGTATTGCTTTTAAAGATGTTTATGTTGCTGTACACTGCCTTTACGTTTTGCAAGAGAGTATTATATAAATAAATGCAAATAAATAAAATGTTCCCATACAGTGCATTTGCTACTCCTCATTCATCTTGTAATAATTATTTTCCTAGAGAAAAGTGTAAGGAGTTATAATTACGTTCTGCAGTTGGAGTCAACTAGGTTGGACCTCAGGCCTACGTGCAGGGACTCAGAGGTTAGACTCTCCCCCCAAAAAACTACCCAGAGAACAACAAATAATATAGGCAGTGACAAACTGGCTCCATGTCTATAAGCCAAGTGTAGGGAACCTTTGGCTTTCCAGATGTTGCTGAACTACAACTCCCATCAGCCCCAGCAAGCACTGCCAATGGCCAGAGATGGTGAGAGCTAGCAATATCTGGAAAGCCAAAGATTATCCACACCTGCTGTAAACACTGACACAGGCCAGTGTGAGGGTGTATCAGAGTTGGAAATCAAGATCATAAAAATACAACTAATTTTTATTGAGTACAAAGCAATGCATATGCCCACAAGGCTACCATAAAATTCAGAATAACTGTCCACAAGTCATTGGAAGGCCTGTGGACCAGACCAGTTGGTCGTTACGTAGAAAAAGGGGGTCAAAGACCAGAATGCTGAAGTATTTTATAGAAAACTGGTTTTATTGCAAGATTTTTTTCAAAGAAGCCCAAACTGGTTTTATTGCAGAATATTTTTCAAAGAAGCCCAACACATTTCAGCCTGTAATCACAGGCCTTCATCAGGGGATAATGAACTTTTACAATGGTTAACTGAACAATTTTGGTCCTGTATTGTACTGATAACAATCCTCTTCGCAATAAAACCAGTTTTCTATAAAATACTTCGCATTCTGGTCTTTGACCCCCTTTTTCTACATATTGAATTGGATGCTCACCACTCTTTATCTACAGACCAGTTGGTCGGCCTGCAAGGTATCCTGGGCCAGGGCATGCAGATGGAGACCCCTAGCGTTAAGCTGCACTACTCCTGGCCAGAGCTGCAGGCCGTTGCTGTTTCGGACTGGTGTACCGCCCTTTGAAATAGTTGTAAGTTCAGACAAGATGGATTGCCTTTCCTGGATATATTTTCTTAATTAATGTTAGTTGCTATTTAATTTAATTTTTTGTACAATGTATTGCTTTATTGATGTATTGCCTTGTTGATGTATTTTTATATTTGTGTTTACTTTTTCTGTAAGCCGCCTTGAGGGCCGTTTGGCCAAAAGGCGGGGTATAAATAAACATTAACATAACATAACATAATATCGTCCACAAGAGAGGAATATAATGACCAACCCAAGATGGCTTGTTGCAGCCAGTAGTGCACCTTACTTACTTACTTATTTAATGAAAATATTTGTATACTGCTATTTCGGTAAAAACATCAAAGCTGTTTACAACACATTAAAAACAACAGCCATAGAATAAAAAACATTAAAAATACAATAAAACAAACCACAGCTGTTGCCTTCAGCAAAAGGTGATTGCCAATCCTCTGATCTTGAGGCAGAAGCAAGCCATGGACCTTTTTGGGTCAATCATGGGAAAACTTTCCCAATGGAACAGATACACCATGCTGCAGACTGTTGTCCAGGGAATTCTTATTCAAAGTCTGTCAACTTCAGTTGACACAGCTGAGGCTAATTGTATCAGATGTTTTCACTCACTTCCTGCTTTTCTTTTCCCTTTCTACAACCTCCCTTTCTCTGCTTGTGCTTGAATCTTCCATTCCCCGCACTTGAAAAAATTGGTTGATGACCTCATGGAACTCTTGTATTAATTCTTCAGCTTTCTGGGTAACACCTGTGTAAAATGACTTTGTAAGTATCTGGGTGAAAGAAGAAGTCTCCGTGGTAGATGGAACAAAGTCATTACCTTTATCCTACTTTTCTAATACCCATGACCATCCAGCTTTAATATCTCTCAATTGTTCTCTTGTCCTCTGCCCCTGACATACACAGTGCTCCTTTTGCTCCTTCCAAATTCCGCCTAGTCTGCATGACCTTTCTTAATTTAGTTCAAATTTTAGCTTGTTAGCTATCCAAACTTTTTTGTGTATCCTATCCCTCTCTATGTTTTTGTTAACTGCAAGCATAAGCAAAAAGCTTCACACAGATACAGAGCAAAGTTTTGCTCAGATCAAGCCAGCTTTGGTCAGTCAGTCCAAATTAACCATACCTTCACATCAGCACCTTTGCTGGCATGGGCATGCTGGGGCTCATCAGAGCTAATTCTTCTACAGCATCCTTTCTTCTTTTTAAAAATGTTCCAAGTCAGGGAGTGGATGGCTAGGCATGTACCTGGTTATAAATGTTCATTTTATTATTTCTACTTTAAAAATATTTCTTTATACAAAAAAAGTGCTTATTGCCAAGTAAAAGTGTTTAGCATCAGGGCATCAGAAGCACACTCTGTTTTTTTCCTGTAGTAATGATAATGCTACAATTTAAGTGAGTCGTAAAATGTGAAACTGCACATGCTTAAAGTATTATTGTATCATCATCATCACCAGAGCTGGTGCACTGATTTTTGTTTGTTTCTCTAACATAGGAATCAGGGCCAGCATCAGACAGCAACCAGGTTGGGCTGAAGAGCCCCTCCTTAGGGTGGGTGAGTCAGCTCCTGACCCTGCCATAGATTGTGAGAGGGAGCTCCCAGGCACCCCTCTACCGCACAGGCCCGTGACACCTACCTGCATGCCCCTCCTACCTCTCCCTTGACATAAATGGTGATTGCACTGTGGGCGCAAGCATGCCATCAACCAAGATGGTGGCTGAGGTTTCCCTAAGGGGCTGATGCCCCTGCTGCCATCTTGGTTGATGACGGGGATGGCAGTGGAGGCATCGGCCCCTTAGAGAAGCCTCGGCCGCCATCTTGGTTATTATTATTATTATTGTTGTTGTTGTTGTTGTTTTTGTTGTTAATTAAATTTCTATACTGCCCCATAGCCAAAGCTTTCTGGGCGGTTTACAACATAGAAATCAATATACAATATATAATACACAATTCACAATTAAAAGGGAAAAGAATGCATCACATTTTAAATAAACATAAGTAAACAATAAATCTCAACAATATACATAACATAATAACAGAATAAATAAAACAAACCAAACATAGCAATTATAACAGTATCTACAACATATTCTCCAATGTCCCATTGTGCTTCTCCCCACCTAGCCCCATCTTCCATAACCTATAGCACTATAAACATTTCTTCCATTGTCTTCTTTCTCCGAAACAACCCCAAGATGAAGCCAAGTGCGATGCTAGGTGCGCACTTGGTGTCGCACTTGGTGTCGCACTTGGCGCAACGCCGAGGCGCTGCCTCAGGCAGCTCTTCCCCTTCATATACCTGGAGCAGAAGACACAAAATGAAGGCAGGGTAGGTAAGTGGCAACAGCTGCAGCAGCACCCAGAGGCCTTCCTGCCACCACCCGGAGTCCTGGTTGATGGCAGGCATGCATGCACAGTGCGGGCAGCATTCACCAAGGGAAAGGTAGGTAGGTAGGTGTGGCGTGTGTGTGCTGGGGCCCGGGGCAGGCTGAGGCCCAAGGGCTCTGGCATGCTTGGCGCCAGCCCTGCCAGGAATGTAGAAGCATTTTTAAATGGAATGGTGAAAGGAGTGGGGGAAGGTGGGAAGAGAAGAGAAATGCTAATAATAATATTAAGTCCAATGTCTAAAATTACCTACTACACTATTGATTGGAAGGGGAACTGGAAAGTAAGAGAGGGAAGCGGGGTAAGGGAGAAAAGAAAAGACATGAAATATGATATTTGGATGAGTGTTGTGGAAGAAAAGCAAAAGGACAGCCAAAAAGGCAGTAGAGCTGGTGTCAAGGCTGGGCCGTGGGCAGCAGCCCAAGATGAGCTGGGAATCGGGGCAGGAATTTTGCCAGGAGATCAGAGTCAGGAGACAAGCCCAGTCAGGACTAAAGGATAAATAAGGAGGTATGATCGAAGAGCAAGCCAGAAGCCAAGATTAAAGAGCAAGTCAGGATTGAAAGACAAAACAGGAGACAAGCTGGAAGTCAAAACCAACCAAAGGATATGGCTCAGGAAGACCATGTTTCTCAGACAAGGCTCAACTGGAACTAGAAGGCTTCATATTCCTTCCTATCCAGGAAGATACCGTGGTCTTTCTGATGGCATGCAAGGAATCTTTGCAGCTTATGGATAGCTGACAGAGAGTCAAGGCAAATAAGAGACTGCAAATTGTTAACCTTCCAGGCCTTTAGCTGCAAGTCTCTGGTATGATGTATGTAGTCTTAAAATATGGATGTGAACTTTGCTCTTTTAATGTCATTAGGAATCTAGCCATTAATATATCTGTGGAATACCAAGGAGAACAAATCTACTATGATTATGTAATATTCACTCTCTTATCCTGTGATAAATTTCAAGGACACAATTGATATAATTGTTAAAATCATCTGTAAAGGTCTCAGCAATGCTAGCTGCTTAGCACTGATGTTGGTGCCATTTGATTAAAGACTGAATGCTGTGGTTGTCTGCTTCCAGTATATCATGACAATATGTGTTATGATGCGCCAGCTTTACAAAAGAACCATTTTGTCAATTCTTAGTTAATTTTTTAATGTTTTTCAGGGATGTAGTTATCAAATTACTTCAATTTGAAGCATCCACTAATGTGGCAGATAATAAAGGGTATTTTCCTATACACTTGGCTGCTTGGAAAGGAGATGTAGAGATTGTGAAGATTCTTATCCATCATGGGCCATCACATTCCAGAGTGAATGAACAGGTGACGTTATTAAATATCTTTGTTTATGCCTTCAGGAAATGCAAGTAAGTATCTTTTTGTTCTTGCATATATGGACTGATTCATGAAATTCCTTAATGCTTAAAAATTTCCATGGTAGGGAATAAGGATGGTTGTTTCTGTGGAGCTATATGGATAGGCAATTGATTTTAAAAGCATTTAAAATTGGCAGACATCAGCATCTAAAACAGTTCTTACCCTTATTAGTATTGTATTGTATTAAGCATAGCCTTGTTTCTTGACAGCTGTCATGACTATTGAGACAATAGTACTATTCAGTAGCAGATGACCTCCTGACAGTTGAGTCACTGCTGCTTACCAGGAAGGCGAGGGGCAAAGCAGTGGGGAATCTGGCATGTGCAAATGCACTGGCAAAGGTAATCTGGCATTTCCTGCTGGTGTGTTTCCATTGCATCCACCTCCCTGCCACTTTGCTCCTCTTGTTCCCAGTAAACATAGAAACTCAGCTGTCAAGAGGCTAGGAGAGCTCTGCTGCCCCACCTTGCCATCCATTACTGGTACTATCACTGTATTATGGAATAGTAGTAAGGTCTGCTACTTCTGAATTCTGTAGATTGCTTTGCTACAGAGAAGCAGTGTAGTCCTATTGTTCTGTTAAAGGTTTTGTATCCCTTGCATGATTTCAGCCTAGGAAATATGATGTCATGTTGTTGCTATCCCCATAAGCTTTTAAAACCAAGAATTCTAAAAACAAAGAACACATTGGTGATTTTGTACATCTTTAAAGGCCTCTGGGCTCCGCTGTATATTTTAAACTACTTCACAGCCTAGTGGCTGCCTTTCTTGAAATGAGATATGATGTCCCAAATCTATATTGTACTCTTGTGTTTTTAGAAGATATTTATTAACAGAATATGTGATTAGAGTATTGCCATTATCTATCTTGTATGTACATGATTTCCTGGTCAATATAATCTACTTTTGCAAGAACAAATACAGTAAGGCCCCACTCATATGGTGGGTTACATTCCAGACCCCCTCCAAAAAGTGAAAATCACCAAAAAACAGAACTCCATCAATAAAATGGCGCCCAACGCTTAGCTGCTGAGTGCGTTATGTCAAAAAACACCATAAAAGCGAAACAAGCACTGTATGAGTGAGACCTTACTCTAATTGAAAACCGCTGTATTAGTGGAACGTCAAAAAGCGGGGCCCTACTGTATCTTGATTACTGCATTCAATCTAATAGAAAGTCTGCTGTACAGCCTATCCAGTGCAATCCCACAAAGTATGAAGACAGACTTAGTAAACCACGAATTCTTACTGGCTTCTTCTTGTTCCATTATTTTGGATCCTTATATGGAAAATGTTCCAGAAACACTCATCATCATCATCATCATCATCATCATCATCATCATCAATACTATCTTTAGAGATTTCCAGAAAGGCAGGAATTATGCTTATATAAAATCTTATCAGACTTGATAGGATAGATGAAAGAGATTAAAGTTTGTTCACAAAAAAACAATACCAAAATACACATTAAGAAATAGCAGTGTATTACACAGAAAATGTCTGTGTGAACACTGAATGCACTCTATATAGCTTTTTGTCACAGAACTGATGTAAGGTATGTACAAAGATTTTAATATACTGGTTTATAAATCTTTTTTTTCTTTTACATTTACATACTGTTACAGTAAATAAATGTTTCCTTTCATCACCAAAGTGGAGGGTTTTTTAGTTTTGTTTAGGAGGGAGAGCTATGAAGGCAAGGAAGCAGATCTAATCTTCCCTCTCAAATCAGGATCTGTTCAGGAAGACTTAGTCAAAATTTGAAATAAATGAAAAGGTGCTGAGAAAAGGAATAAATAACATAAAAATGGGTTATCTCCAATGGTGTCCCCCCCCTCATGGAAGACACTTTGATCCAGTGGAGGCATCCATCAGTGGAACAGGGAAGGAGGTGCTTTTTGCAGGTTCCCTCCTCTCTTCAGCCTCCAACCTCCCCCCACCCAGGATTGGGGGATCCTTCAGAACAATGTGGGAGGTGGCATAGGTTGCAAAGGGGGAGGGGGGACTGGCAAAACTGCCTCCCTCACCACTCGTGACATAATCCTCTGCTACAGGTGTGGGGAACCTTTGTTCCTCCAGATGATGCTGTGCTACAACTCCCATCAGCCACAGCAAGCAGAGCCAATGACTAGGGATGATAAGAGTTGTCATTCAGCAACATCTGGAGGACCAAAGGCTCCCCACACCTGCTCTACTGGATCAAAGAGCCCTCCATCAGCAAAGGACACCACTAGATACAACCAATATACTGAAATAAAAGACTTTAAAAAAATGAAAAAAGTTTGAATATGGTTACAGCTTGTCCAGGCTTGTTGATAAAAAGAAGAAAAAAGTGTGGAAAGTGTGGAATTTCCCTTTCAATTATATGCATCAATTATATGTAAAAAAAATAAATGCACGTGTTTCTCTTACTTTTCTTGATGTAGAAGAATATTCATTAGGTATGAACTGATAATTTAACGTTCCCAAACAAGGAAAAGCAAGGTGTGTACCTTCCTTTTGGAATCATCCGTACAGAACTTACATTTTGTTAACAACAAAAATCACAGTAAAATATCAACATAGATCAATATATTTTTATTTAATTGAAACTGTTTGGAGTCTTACTCTAAGTCTCCTTGGCACATAGTTTCAATGCTTCCTTCAGAGATTTTCTTCTACTGCCACATATTTTTAAACTATTAAAAGTAGAATAGCAAGACCATGCTTTTCTGAGCAAGGAACATCTAGGCAATAATATTCCTACCTGAATGAAAAATAAGGAGAAATTATGTGTGAGTTGTGCCTATAGCTGCCCATATCTTGAAACATACTACTTTTTTAGTCTTCTCATTCTTGTTGTATATTCTAGTGGTATTTATTAGTCTCTTTCATACGGAACCTGATAAGAAGGCTACAAGATTTTGCAGATGTTTGATTGTCAAATCATGTGTTGTGGAATTTCAGAATGATGAAATTAGCTCTTATTCCCAGGAATGGCAGAAGAATAAAGCTGCTGTCTTTGCTTTTATGCCTGTAAATGACAATGGAGGCTTCTTCCCTTGAATTATGGCTCACCATGAAGCATATTATCTGAGGCTGCTGGACTGCAGATTCTAACAGCAGAGACATACTGTTGTGCTGGTTCCAGTGCATCTCTACCTCTCTTTTCTGAAAATGCGGGCACCCGACTCTAATCAGACTCCGCCCCTTTTTATTCTTAAAACATTGTCAGATCAGCTCCAGTGCATTTTTAAAACTCATGTTCACTGAGATTTTGCAATTGATTGGTAGAGCGACCCCTTTGACTTCCAGGTGTGGCCAATGGAAACACTTTGCTGTAGGCTCAGGCAGAGATGGTGATTGGCCCAGTGCTTTGCTGTGGACAGTCCTGAATGTCTGAAGGCAGCAATGGAGAAGGGAGGTGTGGCGAGCAGAGGTCAGTGTCACTTCAAAATGCAGCCAGAAAAAACATTGTGGCTGCTTTTGAAGTGACTAGTGTGCCCACAGCCTAAAGGAGCTACAATATGTAAACAAGGAGAGGGAGCCGTGGATCAACTGTGTAGAGGTGATGGTGTTTAGTGATGTCTAGGAGTGTGAAATTAGAAAGGAAATATAAGAATATATTCAGGAGGAACCATCAGACCAGTAACTAGGAGGGTACCTTGGGCAGAATAAGAGGATTATGATAGAAATAGTTAAGGGAAGAAATAAAGGAGAAAGAATATATAAATGAAGTTGAAAGATGGCAGGTAATAGGATCTCTTATCGTTGTACAAAAAAATATTTCCACAGAAACAATATTTATTATAGTATTTCAAGACAACATTGTAGCTATTTATATTGGTGTTACCATTATGTACTTTTAATAGAAAGTAAATATCTAGATTATTTATGTAGAAGCTATGTACGATGAACATTGTGTCTAGCGTATGTAATCATTATGAGTGCTATTACAGTGTATTTTGTTTCATCTTGCTTTTATTTTATTTAAGAATTTGAGTAATTATTTTCCTTATGTGATGACATCTTAAATATGTCTATTCATTGACAGAGGTGGCAGTAGTTTTCATTTATTGTCATTTACCTTGAAGGCCTGTTGTCAGGCAGAATGGCGGGAAACACATTTTGTAATTAAATAATAAATAGTAGCTTTTTGTTCTTTTTTAAACATAGAAACATAGGAAGCTGCCTTACACTAAGTCAGACCATTGGCCCATCTAGTTCAATATTGTCAACACTGACTGGCAGTGTTTTTCTAGAATTTCAGACTGGGTTCTCTCCCATCCCTACCTGGAAATGTTAGGGATTGAACCTGGGACCTTCTGCGTGAAAAGCAGATGTTCTAGCACTGAACTATGGCCCTTCCAGAAAGATTAAAATTCTTGATCAGTTAAAGTTATGTGACTTTATAATTAATATAGCAAAATGATGTTGCATTAAACTGAGCTGCCAGCTATCTTAGTTCATATAAATTATATTGATGAAGAGGTCATTTTTTTAAGCAGTAGAAGACATCTGGCTTTGAAAAACTGTCCAATATTAATTTACGAGCAACATAGCTTTTCCAGGTAACAGAGAAACCTCATTGTCACCGTTTATAATTTATTTACATTTTTAAATTATATATAGTTTATTCAGATTTTTAAAATAATCAGAGCATGTATTTTCTTATTCTTTTGGGTACTTTGTCTCTAGCAAACAATATAAAAATCCCATGGACTTCCTTAAGGGAGTTAATTCTTCCATTGGGTCTTAAACTGTTTATCTTTTAATCATATGTAACACATTAGTAATGAAATCTTTACACAAATTTAGGTTCTGACATTAAAGCATATGTAATCCTTACAGTATACAAAGATGGAAATGAGTTTGGGTGCACATCACAGTAAACCTTTCTGATATGCTAACATATGCCTAGAAGGTTTATTTTAAACTGATACGAGAAAGTAGAGGAGGTTTCAACAGTTTCCCTGTTCTCCATCTTTTCTTACTCCTTGTGTGTCTTACTCTGTGCATCTGTTATTTCCTACCTTCCTTATCTCTCTCTCTCTCTCTCTCTCTCTCTCTCTCTCTCCTCCTTGCTCTCTACTTTCCCTTCCTCTTTTTTTCCTTTTCTGTTTCTTAGGGTCAACTCAGCAGTTGCAGTAGAACTGCAACAGAGGTGTTTTACCAATGACACTGAAACTAGATTGAAATTGACTAGACACTCACAGTTTTAGTCAGTTTCAATCTGCATCTTGAGTCCCAGGTAATGTCTTTCCCAATTTTCTTGCAACATGCTATTCCATTACTTCTGCACTAGTTTTTTTCCCATGTACATTGAATTAGGTAAAATATATTGCCTAATTTCAATGTGTGCTTTTTCAGGTGCATCTTATGTCCCTTCTAATTACACACATCTTACAAGCCCCTGTATCTACATAAGGCAGTAAAGTAGCTCACTGACTGTTTGAAGCATATGGTTATGCACGCATGGCTTATGGTATACTCATTGTGCTTGTGGCTGAAACTATGTTCCATTATGTTTTGGACAGGTGGATTACTTGTTTGTTTGGTAGTGACCTCTGTGTCAAAATATATATTCATTTAAAATACAGCTAGGTTGAGAAATGTGGAGTCAAGCTAATTCCTGGTAATTCTATTACAGGTAATACCCATTCTGTTTAGGCAAGTAAGTAATGATAACCAGGTGGAAATGACAGAACTTAAAAATAACATTTGCTAGCATATAATTTACTAGCATATTATTTGCCATGAATTTCCACTGCTATATGAAGAAAAAGATAGGTTGACATTTTTGTTCATAGAGCTGCTCTGATGAATTTAAAATGTGGTCCATGTATAGAATATGGCATTGGATTCATCCATTTTCTGCATTCTGTTGGTCCTAGGAAATAGTAACTGATCACTTTGGTTGCCTTATAACTGTTCACTATTGCTCCCACTGTTCAGTTTCACTGCACTCTGCCTAGGCTACTAGCAGTGGTATCTTAGTGGTAGACTTTGTAGGGAGAAAAAGTAATTATATAAAGGACAATTATGTTCAGTCCCACATACCTGCCTCTGCCAATTTATGTCCATCCCTTAAAATACACGTTTGTCAACAAAACTGATTAGTACAAATATTTTCTCATTCTTTGGCAGTCCACCCATCCAAATATGTTGTAGTTAAAATATAATTTTCTCTTACTGTGTACTGAAAGGAAGGGTGCATCTGATTCCTCTTCCCTTGAAGTTTTAGCTAAATTCACAATATTAGCTTGATATTCCCCGAAGATACTATCAGCACCTGCAATGTGATATTTCAAGCAAACATTAATTTGTCAGCAATTTTAAACAAATACTGTAGACAGTAATACAGTATTTGGGGGGTGGGGAAGTATGCAGTTGCCAAGCTTTATCATGCACGGCTAGTTCTTACAGTCATTTTGTTTTGAATAAACATTGCTTGTAGTTAAATTGTGTACATGAGTGTTGGTACTATTTTGATAATAGCTTAAATGTTTGAAACTCTATTTTCCAACTTACTTATGTGATTGTTTGTAGTTTAATTTGGTAATGCAAACCACAATAACACTGCATGGAATACATCTGTTCAAATGTATCATTTTTACAGTAGATTTTCAATTTCCATTGCAATATCTGATGTTCTCATATCAAAATCAACTTTGCTTCTCTTTAACAAAAATGAAGTTTTTACATTTGAGAAGGGACACACAGAATAAAATAATTAAAATAAATTTGGTTTACAACAATGCCGTGTGTGAATCTCTCTCTCTCTGTCTATGTATATATTTCATTCATTCTACATTTCTCCACATATAATCCTTTTATCATATACAATATTGGAGCCGAGTTGATTATCCAAGTCTTTTTCAACTTGCCAGGGAAATAAAGAGACAAGACACAAAAGGTTAGATGAACTGGGGCACTTTTATTTATTTATTTATTAAACCTAAAACAGATCTCCACAGAGGAACTAAGGTGCTGGAACTATCTAATAACCAAACTGTGGGTAAGCCAACCCTGCCAAGGACAGGGTAGCCCTCCTTCTATACCCTTCCTAAAGCCTCACCCTTTCAGGTGAGTAGGGAGGCCTTCCTGCTCCACCTCTTCCTGAGTCCCCACAACCCCAAGCAGGTGTTGCAGGTTGGCCCCAAAGGTTAACCCCAAATGACGTTTTGGGACTATATCCTTCACCTTTCAAGGTGTCTAATAGCTAAATTACTTAATAACTTCCCATACGTACCTGCCAATGTGGCCAATTAATCTATCTAATGAATAACCCCCTGCTAAGTACACCCACCACCACATCAGTACAGAGTAGGTGAAAAAAACCTGCTGGCAAGGCCAGTCAGCTGACAAGCAAATAGAACCCTGTAGGAGAATTCTTTCTCCATTGGGATCTTTTGCTGGGGGTCCTTGAATAAATTTGAAGACACAGGCTTGAAGCAAAAAGGTAGGCCTTTATTCTTTACAAGCATATGAACATGCACATGCAGGGTCAGCCTCTAGAAACATCCAGGAGAGACTGCACTGAGGCACTGCGTGCAAGCTTTTTTATAGAGTACAGTTACAGCATGTGACAATGATCTCACCAATCTCATGAGTCCTTGCCCACATAACATCATTCCAAACCAATCAGAAAGCATTAGCTAACTCTAGTGGTGATTCCAAAATTCTGTCCATTTCATAAATGTTACCATTGTCCTACTGTCTCTTCAAGACTAATGAATTTTGGTACTAGTTGGAACAGTTACTACTGTGAATGTTTTCAAGCATACCCAGTACATTCCATATGCCATTGTTTCATTGTTTCTGATCATTCAGGCTGACCCAGGTACATCGGGGAAATTTGGACAAGTTCCCTTGACTTAAGTTTGGGAACTTAACTCAGGGTGTTTGTGAATGTATGAGTACCCCCAGTTCTATTCCTTTGCCATATGGGTTCTTATGTCTTTATACTTTCTCAGAAATCCCTTTTCCTTACTTATAAAATACACAACTCATGAAAGAGGATTTTGTTTAAAACCCCGAGCTACATTGTGAAACCACACAGACTAAGGAAAAAGGTGGATGACTCTGGCTAACTAATATTTTTCAGTCTCAGAAATATAGAGGTAGGCAGGCCACCTCAGATGTACCTTTTTTTTTATGAAAACACACTTATAAAGTTGTAAATTTAATACACTTAATACTGCATTATTAAAATCTCATTATTTTCCCTTCATTAAAACATTTGATTATGCTATAAAACTTTTCTCCTTTAGATGGCATTCAAGAATCAAACATTGGCAGTCCCTACTTCTTTTCACAATATGAATGCTCCTTGATTCCGAACAATAAAGTAATTAATCTCAGCCTAGTCATGTACCGGCCGATTTGGAAAGAAAATAGGGGATCGCTGTGACCTGTTGCCAATGGCAACAGGTTTTTACCTACAAGTCTGAATTAAATATTAAGATTCTGGGCTCTCTGTTAGCCTGAATCTCAGGTCTCCATGATTGTAAAACATATACCCCTTTTAATAATTATGATCATACATGTATGGATATATAAAATTTCCCATTAACCCTATGCAGTCATTCACAAAGTGACCAGCCACTACCTGTAGGGTGAGTAGCCCACAGAATGAAGATGCCAAGAGGGGGCAGGGCAGGGTTAAATAGCCCTTGCATCACCTCCGCCTACCCCCAGTATCAGTGAAGCATGTGTTTGCATGCTGAAGCTGCTTGCTATGCCTCTCCACTCTGAGTGGCCACAAAGGCTGCTTGCCACCACAGCCGCTTCAGATGTCTATTTTACATTTTTAAAGAATATGAAATAATTATCAAGAGTTCTCTATTTAGAAAAATATACTTGTAAAGCAATACTGTTCCTCCAATCCACACTGCTGGAGGGGGTTAGGATGAGGCAGAGGTGACCCTATACCAGGCTGTGCCAGGAGGGGGAGCTTTGCTACTGTGCAGGCCCCTGCCTCACCCACTGAAAGCACAGCTGAGACAGCTGAGGTCCCTGGTAAGTGCTGTAAGGATTGGGACCCCCTGCCTAGCCCTGAATCCAAAGAGAGACTGCAGTCAATCTTGCAATCTTTCTATTTTTTAAAAAAAATATTAGAGGAGATTGGTAGTGGGAAGGGCGTAACGTGCATGTGTAGTTCCTGCTCAGGATGGGAACCTGTGCAGTGAACTGCATGATAGGAGAAAGTTGCCAGATGCCTTCAGAGTGAGAGTCTGCAACTGGCAGAAGGCTGGCCCTCCTTGCGTGTAAGATGGGGGGAATAAATGTGCCATGTGTGAAAGGTATTGAGTGTTCCCAATTCTCTCAGAGACCTACTGGGTAAGTGGTTCAGGTAGGTTTTCTTGTTGGGTCCATATCAGGTGTTCAGAAGGAGTCTTGGTAAGGAGTGTTATGAAAATATGTATATGCAGAGTGATTTAGCAGTCTGAGCTGTGTGTGTGCCAGTGTGTGTATTTACCTTAGAAGCATGCTTTTACTCTGCATTTAGATCACTGAGACTTAGTAAAATAAGAAAAGCTACTTTATTTATAAAAATACATAGTTAATAGGAAAGGCATACCTAGTTCTAACTAACTAACTAAGTATGAGGTGCCATGCCCAGACTTGGATATTGCCCTTATGGCTCAGGAGAGAGAGCAAAGATAAAGATGTCTTCTCTCTCCTTGGACAGTTGAAGAAGACGAAGGAGAGGCAGGTCAGTTTCATATGAACATAAGAACATAAGAAGAGCCTGCTGGATCAGGCCAGTGGCCCATCTAGTCCAGCATCCTGTTCTCACAGTGGCCAACCAGGTGCCTGGGGGAAGCCCGCAAGCAGGACCCGAGTGCAAGAACACTCTCCCCTCCTGAGGCTTCCGGCAACTGGTTTTCAGAAGCATGCTGCCTCTGACTAGGGTGGCAGAGCACAGCCATCATGGCTAGTAGCCATTGATAGCCCTGTCCTCCATGAATTTGTCTAATCTTCTTTTAAAGCCGTCCAAGCTGGTGGCCATTACTGCGTCTTGTGGGAGCAAATTCCATAGTTTAACTATGCGCTGAGTAAAGAAGTACTTCCTTTTGTCTGTCCTGAATCTTCCAACATTCAGCTTCTTTGAATGTCCACGAGTTCTAGTATTATGAGAGAGGGAGAAGAACTTTTCTCTATCCACTTTCTCAATGCCATGCATAATTTTATACACTTCTATCATGTCTCCTCTGACCCGCCTTTTCTCTAAACTAAAAAGCCCCAAATGCTGCAACCTTTCCTCGTAAGGGAGTCGCTCCATCCCCTTGATCATTCTGGTTGCCCTCTTCTGAACCTTTTCCAACTCTAGAATATCCTTTTTGAGATGAGGCGACCAGAACTGTACACAGTATTCCAAATGCGGCCGCACCATAGATTTATACAATGGCATTATGATATCGGCTGTTTTATTTTCAATACCTTTCCTAATTATCGCTAGCATGGAATTTGCCTTTTTCACAGCTGCCGCACACTGGGTCGACATTTTCCTCGTGCTGTCCACTACAACCCCGAGGTCTCTCTCCTGGTCGGTCACCGCCAGTTCAGACCCCATGAGCGTATATGTGAAATTAACATTTTTTGCTCCAATATGCATAATTTTACACTTGTTTATATTGAATTGCATTTGCCATTTTTCTGCCCATTCACTCAGTTTGGAGAGGTCTTTTTGGAGCTCTTCGCAATCCCTTTTTGTTTTAACAACCCTGAACAATTTAGTGTCATCAGCAAACTTGGCCACTTCACTGCTCACTCCTAATTCTAGGTCATTAATGAACAAGTTGAAAAGTACAGGTCCCAATACCGATCCTTGAGGGACTCCACTTTCTACAACCCTCCATTGGGAGAACTGTCCGTTTATTCCTACTCTCTGCTTTCTGCTTCTTAACCAATTTCTTATCCACAAGATAATTTCTTATCCAATTTCTTATTCCATGACTGCTAAGCTTCCTCAGAAGCCTTTGGTGAGGTACCTTGTCAAACACTTTTTGAAAGTCTAAGTACACTATGTCCACTGGATCACCTCTATCTATATGCTTGTTGACACTCTCAAAGAATTCTAATAGGTTACTGAGACAGGACTTTCCCTTGCAGAAGCCATGCTGGCTCTGCTTCAGCAAGGCTTGTTCTTCTATGTGCTTAGTTAATCTAGCTTTAATAATACTTTCTACCAGTTTTCCAGGGACAGAAGTTAAGCTAACTGGCCTGTAATTTCCGGGATCCCCTCTGGATCCCTTTTTGAAGATTGGCGTTACATTTGCCACTTTCCAGTCCTCAGGCACGGAGGAGGACCCAAGGGACAAGTTACATATTTTAGTTAGCAGATCAGCAATTTCACATTTGAGTTCTTTGAGAACTCTCGGGTGGATGCCATCCGGGCCCGGTGATTTGTCAGTTTTTATATTGTCCATTAAGCTTAGAACTTCCTCTCTCGTTACCACTATTTGTCTCAGTTCCTCAGAATCCCTTCCTGCAAATG
The DNA here is from genome assembly GCF_030035675.1 of Rhineura floridana. Taxonomy (NCBI): domain Eukaryota; kingdom Metazoa; phylum Chordata; class Lepidosauria; order Squamata; family Rhineuridae; genus Rhineura; species Rhineura floridana. Next base: position 52,672,689 of record NC_084487.1, read on the forward strand.
TTAGTTCAGGTTCAGGGATCTGCCCTATATCTTCCACTGTGAAGACAGATGCAAAGAATTCATTTAGCTTCTCTGCAATCTCCTTATCGTTCTTTAGTACACCTTTGACTCCCTTATCATCCAAGGGTCCAATTGTCTCCCTAGATGGTCTTCTGCTTTTAATGTATTTATGGAATTTGTTGTTGTTGGTTTTTATGTTCTTAGCAATGTGCTCCTCAAATTCTTTTTTAGCATCCCTTATTGTCTTCTTGCATTTCTTTTGCCAGAGTTTGTGTTCTTTTTTATTTTCTTCATTTGGACAAGACTTCCATTTTTTGAAGGAAGACTTTTTGCCTCTAAGAGCTTCCTTGACTTTGCTCGTTAACCATGCTGGCATCTTCTTGGCCCTGGCGGTACCTTTTCTGATCTGCGGTATGCACTCCAGTTGAGCTTCTAATATAGTGTTTTTAAACAACTTCCAAGCATTTTCGAGTGATGTGACCCTCTGGACTTTGTTTTTCAGCTTTCTTTTTACCAATCCCCTCATTTTTGTGAAGTTTCCTCTTTTGAAGTCAAATGTGACTGTGTTGGATTTTCTTGGCAATTGGCCATTTACATGTATGTTTAATTTAATAGCACTGTGGTCACTGCTCCCAATCGGTTCAACAACACTTACATCTCGCACCAGGTCCCGGTCCCCACTGAGGATTAAGTCCAGGGTTGTCGTCCCTCTGGTCAGTTCCATGACCAACTGGTCTAGGGAATAGTCATTTAGAATATCTAGAAACTTTGCTTCTTTGTCATGACTGGAACACATATGCAGCCAGTCTATGTCCGAGTAGTTGAAGTCACCCATTACTACCACATTTCCTAGTTTGGATGCTTCCTCAATTTCATATCTCATCTCCAGGTCTACCTGAGCATTTTGATCAGGGGGACGATAGATCGTTCCCAGTATTAAGTCCCTCCTGGGGCATGGTATCACCACCCACAACGATTCTGTGGAGGAGTCTGCCTCTTTGGGGGTTTCGAGCTTGCTGGATTCAATGCCTTCTTTCACGTATAGAGCGACTCCGCCACCAATACGTCCTTCCCTGTCCTTCCGATAGAGTTTATATCCAGGGATAACTGTATCCCATTGGTTTTCTCCATTCCACCAGGTCTCGGTTATGCTCACTATATCAATGCTCTCCTCTAAGACCAAGCACTCCAGTTCTCCCATCTTGGTTCGCAGGCTCCTAGCATTAGCGTACAGGCACTTGTAAGCAGTGTCTCTCTTCAAGTGTCTTTGGCACTTGTGGTTAGGCCTGTGGTAATTATTTATTTATTATTTATTTTATTACATTTTTAGACCGCCCTATAGCAATAAGCTCCCAGGGCGGTGTACAGCATGATAAAACAGGTTAAAATACAAAAACACAATAAAACATAATTAAAAATTTTCAATTTTAAATTCAAATTTTTAAATTTTTAAAATGCCTGGGCGAAGAGGTAGGTCTTTACCTGGCGCCGAAAAGATAGCAAAGAAGGCGCCAGGCGTATCTCATCAGGGAGGGCGTTCCATAGTTCGGGGGCCACCACTGAATTTTGCTCTTCTGAATTTATATCCTGTGCCCCTGCTCTCACAATGCCTACTTCTAGGCCTACCCCTTTTAAAATTTCATCATTTCTTTGGTTTTTATCCCAGGGGGGAGGTTTATTCCGAACCGGACCTTTCTCAGCTCCTGTCGGGTTTCCCCCCTCAGTCAGTTTAAAAGCTGCTCTGCCACCTTTTTAATTTTAAGTGCCAGCAGTCTGGTTCCATTCTGGTTCAAGTGGAGCCCGTCCCTTTTGTACAGGCCCGGCTTGTCCCAAAATGTTCCCCAGTGCCTAACAAATCCAAACCCTTCCACCCGACACCATTGTCTCATCCACGCATTGAGACTGCAAAGCTGGGCCTGTCTGGCTGGTCCTGCGCGTGGAACCAGTAGCATTTCAGAGAAAGCCACCTTGGAGGTCCTGGCTTTCAGCATCCTACCTAGCAACCTAAATTTTGCTTCCAGGACCTCACGGCTGCATTTCCCCATGTCGTTGGTGCCAACGTGCACCACGACCACTGACTCCTTCCCAGCACTGTCTACCAAACTATCTAAACGACGGGCGATATCCGCAACCTTCGCACCAGGCAGGCAAAACACCTTGTGGTCTACACACCCATCACACACCCCACTGTCTATGTTCCTAATGATCGAATCACCCACTACAAGGATCCCTCCAGCCCCTGGAGATATATCCTCGGCACGAGAGAATAGCTGTTCATCCCCCAAGGAATGGGTCCCTTCTAAGGGATCGTTTCCCTCTTCCTCAGCTGGATGCTCTCCTTCCCCGAGACCATCGTTGTCCATGATAGCAGGAGAGCTATCATCGTTGGAGTGGGATACAGCTATAACGTCCCTGAAGGCCTCCTCCACACACCTCTCTGCCTCTCTCAGCTTTTCCAGGTCTGCCACCTTGGCCTCAAGGAAATGAAGTCGTTCCCGGAGAGCCAGGAGCTCATTGCACCGAGAGCATACCCACGACTTCTGTCCAACAGGCAGATAGTCGTACATGCTGCAGGTGGTGCAAAACACTGGAAAGCCCCCACACCCCTGCTGGCTTCTTACCTGCATAGTTTTGTTTAAGGTTTATTACGTCAATGGGTTGGAGACTGCGGTTTAGTTGAGGTCAGGGAACAGACGGGCAGAGTGGGGGGCCCTGCTGCCTAACTCGCCCTGCTGCCTAACTCGCCCTGCTGCCTAACTCGCCCTGCTGCCTAACTCGCCCTGCTGCCTAACTCGCTCTGCTGCCTAACTCGCCTTGACGCTTTGTCAGCTGGGGCTCCCTCTAGCTCGTGGAGCAGGCTCCCTCGCTAGGGTGCTCTGACTTTATATGTGTGGCTGGTTCCTCCCAGCTACTGCTGCCAGCCAATGATGTGTTACTTGAGGCTGATGGCTATCAGCTGGGGCTTAACTCTTTAGTATTCTCTCAGGCTTCCTTCCTGAGCAAGGGGCGGGGCTGTTTAAGCTTTTGGCTGCTTTTAATCTAATCAAGGGGCTGCGCCTTCCAGGCAAGTCTTTTGTGTTTGTTGTTTTCCCACCTAGAACAGCCTGACCTTTCTTTAACCTAGGGAAACAGAGCTTGTGGTTGTGTTTCAGGAAGGCTGAAGCTGCCCTTTTTAGCAAGGACTGAGCTGACTCCCTGTATGTATCGGTGGAGTTTCCTTTTCCCCCTTCTCTCCGACTGGAATTTAGCCTTGTTTACAGTGTCCCCTGAAGCTTTCCTGCTAGGGTGGTGTTGAAAACTAGCTTTCTATACGCTTCCTTCTCCTAGGATCTGTCTCCTAAGATATAGGTTCTTTCAGGATTTGGCTCCTAGCTCAGGGTGACCTTGGGCTGCCCTTATTAGTTATTTCTCTGAGCTGTTTTATTTCAATTTAAATAATGGAATAAATGGGAGCTACTTACCCTCTTTTCGCTCTGCTGCTTAACTCGCCTTGATGCTTTGTCAGCTAGGGCCTTGACGCTTCGTCAGCTGGGGCTCCCTCTAGCTCGTTTCCCTGAGCATATCAGTTTACAACGGAAGGAAGCTAGGTAGAGAACAGCACAGATAAAGGTAAGCAAGCCTAGCCAGCTGGAGGAACCTAACTTTATCTTCCTTCTGGAATACAAACAAAAGAACCCAAACAGGAATTGCTCTTGCCCCACTTCCAACACCCCTTCTCAATGAGTGTTTGGTTCAGCCCATGAGGTTCATCTTGTCTCACAGCTTGCAGTATCTGACTTTGCCCAACGCCTTTGTCAGAGCATCTGCAGTCATGTCTTTCTTTGGGCAATACTCCATCTTAAGTAGTCCTCTGCAGTAGTTATCTCTAATGAAATGGTGCTTCACGTCTATGTCCTTGGTTTGTGAGCTCACCCCTTCTGACTCCATGAGTCTGATGCATCCTTGGTTGTCCTCATGCATCACAACAGGCCCAGGTATAGAGATGCCTAAATCTTTGAACAGTTCAAGTAGCCATGTCAGCTGTCTGCTTGCTTCAGAAGCTGACATATACTCTGCTTCTGTGGAAGAGAGTGCTACAGTCTCTTGTTTCTTACTAGCCCAGCTGATCACTAAATCTCCATAGTAGAAGATGTTTCCACTGGATTTTTGATTTGTAGTGTAGCTAGATTTTATTATTCTTGTTTCCAGATTTTTAATGCTTATTGTATTTGTATGTTTAGTTTGTACGTTGCCCAGAGTGGCTGGATAGCCAGCCAGATGGGCGACTAAGAAATTCAATAAATAAATAAATAAATAAATTCAGCCCAATCAGCATCTGCATGTCTGACTAGTTTGGAATCTTGGTTAGCCGCTAACTTCAGTTTCATGGTTGCAGTGCCCTTCAGATATCTCACCACTCTCTTGATTGCTTCCCAGTCCTTCTTGGTTGGCAGGCTGGTTTTTCTGCACAAGTATCCCACTGCTGTAGCCACATCTGGCCTGGTAACAGTGCTGATATACAGAAGCTTTCCAATGGCTTGTCTTGTATCTTTCAACATTTCCTTCAGCTGACTTTTTCTTGAATATCCTCTTGCAGCCTACATCTCTTCTTTCTTGAGGAAGCTTGATCACTGTCCAAGTTTTATTCTTGTGTAGAGCTTCCAGCTCTTCCTTGGGTGGCTGCCTCAGCCTCTCAACTTCAGCTTTGGCTAAGGCTTCAATCTCTTTCCAGGTCTCTAGCTCTGGAAATTCATCTCTCACAAGGTAAGCAAGTCTGTCTGGTGGTACCCCTTTGTTGGTGTATTCAGACCATCTGGGTGCTGGCGCTTCAGCTGCCCCTTCTGACTCTGATGCCTCTTCTGGCCCAGACTCCTCATCTTCCTATACTGGTGTATTATTGTGATTCCTTCTATTGTGGAAGAATAGCTCAGTGTCTTCTTCCATTTCGCTGTCATCTGTTTGGTTGGTGCTCCTTCTGGTTGGTGTGCACACTTTACTTCATCAAAGTGGACAGCTCTGTATACAACTTCACCAGTTTTGGGATCTATGACTCAGTATCCCTTCTGTGTTGAAGAATATCCAGTGAATATGACTTCTTGTCAGTGCTGTCAAATTTTGACCTCTTTTGTTTTGTCATGTGTACAAAGGCCTTGCAGCTGAATACACAAAGGTGAGACACGACTGGTGTCCAATCATGCCATAGTTCAAAAGGTGTTTTGTTGGTTGCAGCTGCCGGAAGTGGATTCTGCAGATAGGTGGCAGTAACCACTGCTTCCCCCCAGTATTTCTGTGGTAACTCTGCATCTTGCAACAAGGAACTAATCTGTCCAAGAGTTCGGTTCATGTGTTCCGCAACCCCATTTTGTTCTGGTGTATAAGCAACAGTAGTCTGGTGCTCTATGCCTTCCTCACGTAGAAAGTCTTGCATAGCCCTGGAGGGTCACATCACTCAAAAATGCTTGGAAGTTGTTTAAAAACACTATATTAGAAGCTCAACTGGAGTGCATACCACAGATCAGAAAAGGTACCACCAGGGCCAAGAAGATGCCAGCATGGTTAACGAGCAAAGTCAAGGAAGCTCTTAGAGACAAAAAGTCTTCCTTCAGAAAATGGAAGTTTTGTCCGAATGAAGAAAATAAAAAGGAACACAAACTCTGGCAAAAAAAATGCAAGAAGAAATAAGGGATGCTAAAAAAGAATTTGAGGAGCACATTGCTAAGAACATAAAAACCAACAACAACAAATTCTATAAATACATTCAAAGCAGGAGACCATCTAGGGAGGCGATTGGACCCTTGGATGATAAGGGAGTCAAAGGTGTACTAAAGAACGAGAGAACGTAAATGAATTTTTCTGTCTTCACAGTGGAAGATATAGGGCAGATCCCTGAACCTGAACTAACATTTGCAGGAAAGGATTCTAAGGAACTGAGACAAATTGTGGTAATGAGAGAGGAAGTTCTAGGCTTAATAGACAATATAAAAACTGACAAATCACCGGGCCCGGATGGTATCCACCTGAGAGTTCTCAAAGAACTCAAATGTGAAATTGCTGATCTGCTAACTAAAATATGTAACTTGTCCCTCGGGTCCTCCTCCGTGCCTGAGGACTGGAAAGTGGCAAATGTAACTAAATCTTCAAAAAGGGATCCGGGGGGGGGGATCCTAGAAATTACAGGCCAGTTAGCTTAACTTCTGTCCCTGGAAAACTGGTAGAAAGTATTATTAAAGCTAGATTAACTAAGCACATAGAAGAACAAGCCTTGCTGAAGCAGAGCCAGCACGGCTTCTGCAAGGGAAAGTCCTGTCTCAGTAACCTATTAGAATTCTTTGAGAGTGTCAACAAGCATATAGATAGAGGTGATCCAATGGACATAGTGTACTTAGACTTTCAAAAAGCTTTTGACAAGGTACCTCACCAAAAACTTCTGAGGAAGCTTAGCAGTCATGGAATAAGAGGAGAGGTCCTCTTGTGGATAAGGAATTGGTTAAAAAGCAGAAAGCAGAGAGTAAATAAATGGACAGGTCTCCTAATGGAGGGCTGTAGAAAGTGAAGTCCCTCAAGGATCGGTATTGGGACCTGTACTTTTCATTAATGACCTAGAATTAAGAGTGAGCAGTGAAGTGGCCAAGTTTGCTAACGATACTAAATTGTTCAGGGTTGTTAAAACAAAAAGGGATTGCGAAGAGCTCCAAAAAGACCTCTCCAAACTGAGTGAATGGGCGGAAAAATGGCAAATGCAATTCAATATAAACAAGTGTGTAGTTATGCATACTGGGGCAAAAAATCTGAATTTCACATATACGCTCATGGGGTCTGAACTGGCGGTGACCGACCAGGAGAGAGACCTCGGGGTTGTAGTGGACAGCACGAGGAAAATGTCGACCCAGTGTGCGGCAGCTGTGAAAAAAGCAAATTCCATGCTAGGGATAATTACAGCCGATATCATAATGCCGTTGTATAAATCTATGGTGCGGCTGCATTTGGAATACTGTGTACAGTTCTGGTCGCCTCATCTCAAAAAGGATATTATAGAGTTGGAAAAGGTTCAGAAGAGGGCAACCAGAATGATCAAGGGGATGGAGCGACTCCCTTACGAGGAAAGGTTGCAGCATTTGGGGCTTTTTAGTTTAGAGAAAAGGCGGGTCAGAGGAGACATGATAGAAGTGTATAAAATTATGCATGGCATTGAGAAAGTGGATAGAGAAAAGTTCTTCTCCCTCTCTCATAATACTAGAACTCGTGGACATTCAAAGAAGCTGAATGTTGGAATATTCAGGACAGACAAAAGGAAGTACTTCTTTACTCAGCGCATAGTTAAACTATGGAATTTGCTCCCACAAGACGCAGTAATGGCCACCAGCTTGGACGGCTTTAAAAGAAGATTAGACAAATTCATGGAGGACAGGGCTGTCAGTGGCTACTAGCCATGATGGCTGTGCTCTGCCACCCTAGTCAGAGGGTGTATGTTTCTGAAAACCAGTTGCCGGAAGCCTCAGGAGGGGAGAGTGTTCTTGCACTCAGGTCCTGCTTGCGGGCTTCCCCCAGGCACCTGGTTGGCCACTGTGAGAACAGGATGCTGGACTAGATGGGCCACTGGCCTGATCCAGCAGGCTCTTCTTATGTGCTTATGTTCTGGACACACATGCTCCTCCATTGTCAGATCTTATAATCTGTGGCTTTCTGCCAAATTTGTTGGATACAATTCTGATATAGTCCTTCAGTTTTTGAAATAGTTAATTTTTATCTCTCAGTAGGTACGTTGTAGTATACTTCGAGTAATCATCTATGAAAGTGAGCAAGTGTACATTTCGGCCCTGTGATGGCATTCTAATGGGTCCATAAAGGTCTGTGTGAATTAATTCTAGAGGGTTTGTAGTTTTCCTTTCACTTTCCTTCAGAAAGTTTGGTTTTACACTTTTTGTCATTATACAACATTCACATTTTCCTGTGGATTTACATTGTCCAATTTTAATGCATATAGCCAAAATTTCCTTCTCTAGAGCACTGATTCTGGCTAAACTGACATGCCCCATTCTTCTATGCCAAACATGTAAACATCCAGAATCACAGGGTTTTTGGCTGTATTTGCATGCAGTCTCCAAATATTCCAAATGCAAAAGTCCATTTTTCAATTTTGCAGTACAACGCACTTCTCCTTCATCTAAAACTTGGCAAATTTTGTCACTTAAATAAAGTTGACCTCCAAGCTCCATTATTTTAGTGATGCTTATTAAATTATCTTTAAATGCTGGAACAAATAGGCAGTTTTTCAGTTGAAGCTCTCTGTCGCCCTCTGGCATTTTGCAAAGTAGCTCCACCATGCATATTCCTTGAAAACAGAAAATGTCTCCTGATGCAGTAATTACATTCTGTGTATGGGGGGCTAAAGTTCTTAAACAAATTTTTACCATTTATATATGGTAGCCCCAGTATCTATTACAAAAGCTGGTTTTATAATAATTATTCTTTCCATCAGATACATAGTGACCAAATCGCATAATTGCCCTTCTCCAGACTTGGGATGCTTGTCTTAAGTGTTGATTCTTCAGCCATTGTTTCCTATCTTTTGTTCTGCTTTTCTTTCTATAACCTAGTCTCCTTTTGATCTCTTTTGTAAATCACACACAGTACGTAGCCTTTTTAGCTTTCAGGCACAACTTGCAATTCAATTTAGCTTATTGGGCCAGCATAACCCTTTGTTATGGAAATATGTATATGCAGAGTGATTCAGTCTGAGCTGCGTGTGTGCCAGTGTGCGTATTTATCTTAGAAGCAGGCTTTTACCCTGCATTTAGATCACTGAGACTTAAGACTTAGTAAAGAAAGGCTATTTTATTTATAGAAATACATAGTAAATAGGAAAGGCATACCTAGTTCTAATTAACTAACTAACTAAGTTGGAGGCACAATGCCCAGACTTGGGTATTGCCCTCATGGCTCAGGAGAGAGAGCAAATACAAAGATGTCTCCTCTCTCCTTGGACAGTCAAAGAAGAACACAAAGGAAGCAATGCACTGTACGTAGGGCTGCCTCTGAAGACAGTTCGGAAGCTACAGCTTGTGCAAACGCGGCGGCCAGATTGATAACGAGGACCAAGCGGTCCAAACATATAACACCTGTTCTGGCTCGCCTGCACTGGCTTCCAATTTGCTTCCGGGCCAGATTCAAAGCGCTGGTTTTGACCTATAAAGCCTTATACGGCGCAGGACCACAGTATCTGTTGGAACGCCTCTCCCGATACGAACCTGCCCGTACACTGCGTTCTACATCGAAGGCCCTCCTCCGAGTTCCGACTCATAGAGAAGCTCGGAGGGTGGTAACAAGAACTAGGGCCTTCTCAGTGGTGGCCCCCGAACTGTGGAACAGTCTCCCTGATGAGGTGTGCTTGGCGCCGACATTGTTATCCTTTCGGCGCCAAGTTAAAACCTTCCTCTTTTCTGAGGCTTTTTAATCTAACTTAATTCAGTTTTAAAATGTGTTGTAATTGTTTTTAGCTTTTTGTATTTTTTGTTGTATGTTATTATTGGATTTTGTTGTATATATTTGTATTGCTTTGTTGTACACCGCCCAGAGAGCTATGCTAGTGGGGCGGTATAACAATGTAATAAATAAATAAATAAAATAAATAAATAAGGAGGGGCAGGTCAGCTTCTCTGAGCATATCAGTTTACAACGTAAGGAAGTTAGGTAGAGAACAGCACAGGTAAAGGTAAGCAAGCCTAGCCAGCTGGAGGACCCTAACACTATCTTCCTTCTGAAATACAAACAAAAGAACCCAAACAGGAGTTGCTCTTGCCCCAATTCCAACAAGGAGGGACATGGGTTATGCCACCCCAATTTCACTGATCACAGGTAGAGGGAGGTATAGGCATGTGGAGGTGGTGAGCTACCATAGAAGATGAGGACAAGGCTACCTACGCCTTGTGCCTCCCTCCCATTCGACCCATGGACATGTTCCTCGTTGCTCATCTGCTATGCCCACTGGCCTGTGTGTGCTGTTGTTTAACTCCAGATTGGTATACAATAAGACCACCACACTGATCCATGATTTGATTGTGGATGAAGATGCCAATTTGGTGTGCATTACTGAGACCTGGGTGGATGAGCTGGGAGGAGTTGATCTGACCCAGCTTTGTCCACCTGGATACTAGGTGTAACACCAGCACAGGTTGCAGGGACAGGGCAGGGGTTGCTGTGGTCTATAGAACTTCAATCTCTGTCACTGGGAAATCACTCTGTCTTGGAGCTGTGAGGGCCTGCACCTGTTGTTGGGCCAAGGCCAAGGAGACAGTAAACTAGGGTTGCTGCTGGTGTACTGTCTTGCAGCTACTCTGACAGAGCTGGTGGACGCCATGTCAGCTTTGATGTTGGAGGAGCCCAGAATGATAGTCTTGGGTGATTTCAGTGTCCATGCTGAGGCTGCCTCCAGTGTTTCAGCTCAAGACTTCATGGCCTCCATAACAACCATGGGCTGTCTCAAGCTATCACTGTCCCGATGTGTAGAGCAGGGCACATCCTCAACTTGGTTTTTGTTCCAGATGGAGGAAGGGGTGGTCTGGAGATGGGGTGGTGGTGGATCTCACTCCATTGTCATGGTCAGACCACTTCCTGGTGAAGTTAACACTTGCGGCTCTGATCTTGCCCTGCAGGGATGGTGGACTGATTAAGATGGTCCACCCCCAAAGACTAATGGAATCCACAGGATTCTTGAATGCCCTTTGGGAGTTCCCAGTATATAGAGCAGGTGACCCTGTTGAAGCCCTTGTCATGCTGTGGAACAGCAAGGGACATCAGGTTCTTAACACGGTTGTCCCTGAGCGCCCTCTCTGGCAATTTGAAGCCCAGTTTGCACCTTGGTACACCAGTAACCTAAGTGCAATAAAACAGGCTGGATGATGGCTAGAGCGCAAGTGGCAAAAGACATGCTGTGAGCTGATCAGGCACGAGTAAAACATCATAACCGTGTGGCAGTGAGAGTGGTGAAGAAGACCCACTTCTTTGTCACCATTTTATTTTCAAGTAGCCCTCCTGTGGAGCTTTTCCATATTGTCAGGGGTCTGTTGACATCAACTCCAGGAAACTGAGTTTTAGACCCTTAAGACCCACTGTGAATTGTTTGCAAGGCACTTTGAGGGTAAAGTTGCTCACCTTCATAGCAATCTTTTTTTTTTTACCTCTGTAGCAATCTTGATGCCCCATCCACATCTACTGTAGTCCGCAGTGAGCTGTCCAGTGCAATGTCTATTGCAACTTATTAGGATCGGTTTCAGTTGATGCTGCCTGATGACATGGACAAGGTGCTTGGGATGATGCAACCAGCAACATGTCCTCTTGACCCTTGCCCTTCTTGGCTAATTAAAGCTTGCTGAGGGGATTTGACCAAGTGGATCCAGGGTGTGGTCAATTCCTCATTGCAGGAGGGAGTGGTTCTAGCTGCCCTGAAAGAAGCAGTGCTCTAACCACTACTGAAAAAGCCCACCCTGGACCCCTTTGTTTGATCACAAATCACAATCACAAATACCCCCTTTTTAGGGAAGATGATTGAGAGGGTTGTAGTGCAGCAATTGAATAATAGAATCATAGAGCCGGAAGGAGCTTATAAGGCCATTGAGCCCAATCCCTGCTCCATGCAAGAATCCAAATTAAAGCATACCCAACAGGTGGCTGTCCAGCTGCAAACAAACAATGAGGCATTGAGGCAATTGCATGTACTCTTGCATGTCTTGATCAATTCCAATCTGGGTTCAGGCTCTGTAACTTCTGAATTGGTAGAGGCCATGCAAGCCCTGGACTGGTGCCTGGACTCGGTAGTAGGCTGGATGAGGGCCAACAAAGTGAGTCTGAATCCTAGCAAGATGGAGGTGCTGAGGGTTGGTGGTTCCTGAGTTCAGATAATTGGTCAGTTGCCTGCTTTGGATGGGGTCATACTCCATAGTCTGGGGGTGCTCTTGGATCCATCTTTGCCACTAGATGCCCAGGTGACCTCAGTGGCTAGGACTACCGTTTACCAGCTTCGGCTAGTAAGACAGTTGTGGCCATTTCTGGGCCAGGATAGCCTGATCACTGTTGTTCATGCACTGGTAACCTCCAGGCTGGATTACTGTAATGCGCTCTATGTGGGGCTGCCCTTGAGGATGGTCTGGAAGCTGCAACTCATCCAAAATGCAGTGGCGCAACTGCTGTCTGGAGGAGGGCATTGGCAACATGTCACCCCACTGCTGAAAGAATTGCACTGGCTGCACATTAGCTTCTGGTCTAAGTTCAAGTTTCTGGTTTTGATGTACAAAGCCCTATACAGCTCGGGACCAGGATATCTGAAAGATCTTCATACCTCTTGTATACCCAGCCCATCACTGAGCTCTGCAGGTGAGGGCCTCCTGCAGATACAATCTTATCAGGAGGTCCATTTCACACAACATAAGATGCAGACCATTAGTGTAATGGCATCTATCCTTTGGAATTCCGTCCCGTTAAATATTAGACAGGCGCTATCTCTTATCTTTTTGGTGCCTACTGGAGACCTTCCTCTTTCAACAAGTCTTTTAAGCAGAGACCTTATGCCTTTCTGCATCTGTGTTGGAATTGCTTTTTAAGATGTTTTTAAAGATTTCTTGTTTTAATATGTTTTTAAATATGTTTTGTTTTAATACAAAGTCTGTTTTTATAGTGTTTTTGTTTGCTGCCCTGGGCTCCTACTGGGCAATAGCCGTTGGAAGGCACAAATGAGGCATGCCCCCCCCCAGCAAGGTCAATGATGGATCTGTTGGAGCTAGTCCATCTCCCACAGAAGGGCCCTGGATCTGATGCAGGAAAAAGTAAAAAACAACCGTCCACCACCTTCTGCCTTGGTCATCAGGGCTTCAGATTCACTGGTAGATTTGCCACATTGTTCTACCTTGCTACTTCCAGCCAGAGCTTTGAATTGCTCCTTATACACGTTTATCTTGGAGTAAGACCCTTGAAGCCAATGGGGCTTCCCTCTAAGTAGACATACATAGACTTGTGCTGTTAAATGGGTATTTTATCCCTATGGAAATGGACTGCCTTCAAGTCAATCCTGACTTATGGTGACCCTATGAATAGGGTTTTCATGGTAAGCGGTATTCAGAGGTGGTTTACCATTCCTTCCTCTGAGGCTGACAGGCAGTGACTGGCCCAGGGTCACCCAGTGAGCTTCATGGCTGTGTGGGGATTCAAACCCTGGTCTCCCAGGTCGAAGTCCAGCACTCTAACCACTACACCACACTGGCTCTCATTTTTTAAAGGATATAATTAAAGTATAAATGTGAATTAAAATAAATGTGAATTGTAATGGTTAGGTATGTGTTATTACTTTATATAAAACAATTGTGCTTAATTTCTAAATGTTGTATTTTTAAAACATGGGAACATTTGCTTATCCAATTGTGAAATATTTGCATGAAGTTTTGTAGTGATTTTTTGCAGTTCTGCATGCAAATAAATGTGAAGTGCTATGTTTATTTCTACTATTATTACTATTTCTACAATTCATATGTATTTGATTTGGGTAGCTGTACAATGTCGAATAGTTATTACATAGAGAATAGAATTGTTAAATATATTGGCTTGAAGCCCTAGATCCCATTGTGCTAGAGACAACATTTTTATTTATTTATTTATAAAATATTTTAGGCTCCCAAATATTTTAAAAATATTTTAGGATATCTGAAGTAGCTTACAATAAAAAAGATTAAAAGAACAATAATATAAAATGTTAAGATTTAAAACTACCACTCAACAATACTCTACATATTTTTTAAAAAAACAGAACCAGAAAGAAATTTAGCTAGAACATCACACATGGAAGGCCAATTGAAAAAGAAAAGAAAAAGGTCTTCAGTGCTTTTCCAAAAGCATGTCATGAAGAATTTTGATGCAGGTTCAATGGAAGGGAATCACAGCTGAAGTACACTGCACTAGGGTAACTAAAGCTGTTTCTGTCCCATAACCAGCTTGATCCCAGACTGGAATAGATCCAAGTAATTACTATCATCCAAAAGTGCCTGGAATTGAGAGGTTACCACCTGCTGTTATCACCTCACCCCAAAAAAACCAAGGCAGTGGTTGTTCATGGCCAAAGGATCTAAATTTGTCTTTATGCAAGAGAAGGGGTATGATGTCATCTACCTGTCAAAAATGCTGTCAGAGGGTTGAATGACCCTCCATAGTGACTTGGGTAATGGAGAGAAATCAGAGCCTTATACCCTGGAATCCTAAAATCTAAGCCAAAGCTTTTAATTTTAGAGACATCAAAAATCAAAAATAGCGTAACCCAGGTTTTTATCAGTCAATAGGTACTTAAGTCATATATAAAAATAATTAATTATGTATATAAAACTGAGTGGAGTGTTAGTTCCAATATTAAAACACTTTTAGTCTTAAGAGTTCAAATATGCACAAAATCCTATTCTCATATTAGCAATTATAACTGTTATTTTGCTGTGATTTTCTATGTTTTCATATGTTGACAAATTTGGAACCTGTTTAAAGAAAATAAGTTGGACAAGAAAATGTTTTCATTTGGGTTAGCTTCAGTAAGCCCCGTGAGCAACATATACAGAGCCATGTTCAGATGATACTTTGCATGTTGCCAAGGTTTATTTCCTCATGCTGCTATAAGACAGGGGGGGAGTAAGACTGTCTCAGTTGCAATAGAAGGAAGGTAGAGCTGTCATAGCTATTTCAGCAATAGAAGGAAGGCAATTGGCAAAACTGATTATTAAAAGAGTATCTTGATCTATTTCAGTATGCTCAAATCACATATATAAAAATACTATGCTAAGTGTTGTACAGTTGTTGACAAGACTTTTTTCCCCCCTCTTGTAACAGAACAATGAAAATGAAACAGCTTTACACTGTGCAGCCCAGTATGGACACTCAGAAGTAGCAGCTATTTTGCTTGAAGAACTTACAGATCCTACGATAAGAAACAACAAGTTAGAGACTCCACTGGATTTGGCAGCCTTATATGGCCGTCTACAAGTGGTGAAGATGATCATTAATGCATATCCAAATTTGATGAGCTGTAACACAAGAAAACATACTCCTTTGCATCTTGCTGCACGCAATGGCCACAAAGCGGTTGTACAGGTGCTACTAGAAGCTGGAATGGATGTCAGCTGCCACGTTAGTATACAGTTTTAAAAATTATTATTTCAATAAAGCTTTATTTTGTTCCATTTAGATAAAGAGATGACATAGTAGCTGTATTTGCAACACTGTAATTAAACACCACAAAGTAGTATATGAAAAATAAAGTACAACTTAGACTTTGCAAATTGAGCCCAACAGAATGGCTCTATACCTGACTACCAGAGGTATATTACACCAGTATTCCATGCCTGCATTGGCTTATTATTGCCTCCCTGACATATTTCAAGGAGCTGGATCTGACATATAAAACCTGATGATATCAGATACTTTCTCCTTCCACATTCTTTACAGTTTCAAAGCTAATTTGAAAACAACTGCTTCTGTGCATTCAGCAATAGGTAAGAGCAAATAAAGGTGTTCTCAGTGTGTATTTCCCAGCTCTGTTACTTACCTTCTTTTGTTCAGTATCCTCAGTAAAGTTTTGGAGGCAACAAGAAGGCAGTTTTATTTGGGCAAGCATTTAGTGGCCAAGAATAAGCTTAGAGTTATTTTCATTGCATAAACATAGGGTATGTAAAATCATGTTAAATAGTGTTACCGACTATTGATGGGGTTAGAAGCAAAATAATGGGTTAGAAATCTTCTGCATAGTAGGATGACCTTTGAGTATTTTTCCTAGGTATGTTAATCAGAGGCCACTTCCAGCCCAGAATGTCTAGGAGTTTAGGAATTAGTTTATTCATAAGTGCAGGGCTGCTTTAGGCACAGATGCTCATAAAGCTTCACTATGTGTCCCCTTCCCGCAAAGACCTTTGGATCCCAGTTTAAATAAATAACCTTATATGAAACAGGGGAATACTTTTGCTTCAGTTGACTGCTATTTTAATATTGCATCTAATATCTGAGGAAAATTATTATTTGATAAGTGTTAAATGGCAAATATACTTCTAAAGTGTTTCTTTGCAGAATTTCTTTTGCTTTTCCAGCAAGTTAAAATGGGGAAAAGGCTGCAGTGATGAAGCTTTGCAAAAGCAAACAAACAAAAATGTTGCACTGAAAATCATCTGAGTGATAGGAACATCTTATACTCAGTCATATATTGGTCTATCTAGCTCAGTATTGTCTACTCTGACTAGCAGTTGCTCTTCAGGGTTTCCCAATCCTGCCTGGAGATACCAGGGACTGAATCCAGGATCTTATGCATCTTTTTTTAAAACAATTTTTATTATTTTAAATTATTTATCTTCCATTCATCAAGAATAGTGGCTTTACATAACCATCAGAACATCACTGTGGATGAATAAGAAGCAGATAACATATAACATTAACAAAAATAAACAACAACCAAACTTTTGTTGTGCATTTCAGTTTTGGAAGAGAAAACATAGTTAAAATAATAACTCATAAAGATTGTGAGGGATATTATCAGATTGAAAATAAAAATCTATAGAAAAACATATATTGATTTCTTTTTCATTTTTGTTGCCAAATCTGCCAAGCTTGTATAGATGGTGTCTTCATAAAACTGTATTCTGATGTAAAGTCAATGAATTTATCCCATGCCATAAAGAAGGTATCAGGTTTGTTACAACCTTGTCGGAGCTTTAGCTGGTGTGTGGTCTTTTCCATAACTGCAATGTTTCACAGTGATTGGTACCATTGGTCAATTGATAACTCCGAGGTTGATTTCCAGTTTGCGACAATGACTAATTTCGCTGCTGAAGCCATGTAAATTGTAAGTTCTTTCAATGTTATGTTTAAATGTTCATCTTCAAAAATATTTAACAGCAACAATTTAGGATCAAATAATAAATTTTCTTGTGAAATAGGTAGCATTTCTTCATAAACCAAAGCACGAACATTCGTAACATAATCACAAACTACCATAAATGAAAATAGGACCCAGGTTTATTACAATCTTTCCAACATACAGGTGAGATGAGAACATATGGGAGAGTCATACTGGGATGTAGTACCAACGATAAATTAGTTTTATCTAATAAAACTAGACATCCCAAAGTTTATTCCAGTCACTAAGCTGAATTTCAGCACTCACATCTGTTCCCCATAGAGTTTTAAGTGAGGTGGTGGAGCTGTAGGACACATTCAGTGAAATTTTATACAACTTCAATACAAGATCTTTCTCTGTTTAGTCATATTTCTTACTAATTGCTCAAATTGTGTGAGTAGTCTTGTAGCTTGTTGTACAACAAATTCCTGTTTGATAAAGCTCCCGATTTGCACAAAGAAAAGCCAATTTATCTTAGCACCTCTTAAAGCAGGTTTTAGCTGGTTTAGGGATAAAGAGTGATAGCATAAAAATCATATAGCCTATAGAAGTCCTTGGTGCTCCAAGCTTCTAATTGGGTTTCCCTGTCTGGTGTAAAGCATTTAGGGTGATGAGTAATGGGTATTAGAGGGGATATTATTGGGGCCAATTTATGTTGCCAAGTTTTCCAGGTAAGTATAGTACTTTTTGTAAGAAGATTTAGCAAAGTGTTTATAATTTGAGGTTTAAGGATTTGAAATGGTAGCACTCTAAATGAAACTGTATTAGCCATATTCATTTCCATGGTGACCCAGTGCTTGTTGCCAGAGCCCTTAATAATATGTAACAGTTGTCTTAGTTGAAAGGCACTGTAATAGAATTTTATGTTTGGGATACCCCTGCCTCCTTGTTGGATTTACAGTAAATTAAAGAATAGAATAATCTGGGTTTCTTTTGTTGGAAAATAAATGTGTTAATTACAAATTGCAAAGATTTCATATATTTATCAGGGATCACAATGGGAAGAACTTGGAAGAGAAACAGAAAATGGGGTAAAAGCAACATTTGTATGGTGGCTATTTTGCCAAGAATTGATAAGCAATTTCCTCCCCCAAGATTTCAAATATGAACAGAGCTTCTGTATGACTGGGTAAAAATTAATATGGAATAAATTATTTACATTTTTAGTTATAAGAACTCCAAGATACTTAAATGATTTGGCACGGATATTGATACCTAGCATATTTTTACCTGTGCCTGTATTATAGGACCCAAATTAATAAAAAGAGAATCAGACTTCATGTAATTAATAGCAAATCCAGATATTTTTCCATAATTCTGTGAAAAAAATTGAGTTTGTGCATAGATGGCAATAGATCACATAATAAAAGGGCTACGTCATCTGCTAATTTTATGTTCCACATCATTTATTTTATATGTCCTTATTTCAGGGTCCTTTCTCATGCCTTGTGCCAGAGGTTCCATGCTGAAAGCAAAGAGAAGCAGGGAAAGAGGACACCCTTTTTCAATTTTAATGTAACCCGACTCAAATGCATTTATTCTTGTACTAGCCATGTTCTCACAGTACAGGCCTTATAGGACTGTTATGAACCTTTTTACAAAATATAATTGTGTAAAACCTGAAACAAGAATGGCCAATGGAGTGAAGTGAATGCTTTTAAAGCATAACATTTAAAAATTGCTAACGGTTTGCAGTAATGTTTATTATGCCAACTGACATTAAGAATTTGCCTGATTGGGTCTGATATTTGCCACTCTTTAGTAAAATTTGCTTGATCTGGGTTGATTAAGTTTGGAGCCATAAGACTAATTCTGTTTGCCAGTATGGCTGTGAAAAAGTTTTAGTCCTGATTTATCAAATTAATTGGCCTATATGAATTCATGTCAGTGTTATCTTTCCCTGGTTTGGTGATCAAAATTATGTGAGACATTCTGCAAGCTGGAGGAGCCTCCCACCCTCCCAAATCATATTAAACAATTTTGTTAAATGAGAAACTAAGAGGTCACATTTTTTTTAAAAAAAAATCAGTTGAGAATCCATCTGGGCTAGGGGTTTTGTTGTTTTTATCTTTTTAATAGTTCTTATCACTTCATCATCTGTGAATCTGCTGTTTAAAATGTGTTGTTGATCTACATCTAATGGCATAGTTTTTAAGTCTGCTAAAAAAGCTGATATAGTGTTTGTCTTAGTTTCTGCTGATCTATAAAGATTTTGATAAAAATCCGTAAAAGCATCATGGATTTCTTTAGTGTCATAAGTCAATCCCCCATTAGATTTTCTTATACACCAGATTTTATTAGAAGTAACCTTATTTTTCAATAGGTTAGCTAATGATTTGGAGTTACGATTTCCCTTTTCATATTATTTTTGTTTGAGATATATCATTGATTTTGTTATTTTTGAAATTTCTAACATTTCCAGCTTGTGTCTAATGGCTTCCAGTTCATGTCTGATTTTGATAGAACTCATTTGGTTATGTTTAAATTCTAAAGATTCTAAATCCTTATCTAGAGCTTCTTTCAGCTTATCAGTAGTTTTTTTCTTTTCTGCAATGCAGGCCCCTCTGACTATTGCCTTCATAGCATCCCAAACTGTTTTCACTGACCCCAACTTCTATATTGTGTGTAAAATACTCAGTAATTGAAGTTGTGATAGCATATATTGTTACTTGGTTGGTAAGTAAAGTGTTACTGAAATGCCAGGTCAGTGTAATGTCATTATTATGTCATAAAGACAAATCTGCCCACACTGCAGTGTGGTCCGAAACCAACAATGATCCAATTCTTGCTTGTTGTATTTTGGTATGGATTGTGTCAGTTGCTAACAAGTAGTCAATCCTGTAGTGACCCTTGTGTCTGTGAAAATAAAACATATAATCTTTATCTGATTTATGCAATGTCCTCCAAATATCTATTAAGTTATATTTGTCCAAAATTTCTAAGAAGTAAGACTTAGTTTCAGAGTGTTTGGAAGTATTTGTAAGATATTAAATTTTGTCTTGCCTAGCATGTACTATCCAGTAAAAATCTCCTTCTATTAATAATTCTCCTTCAGCAAAGTCTTGTAGCTTTTTAAGTGTGACTATAAGAAAATGTAACTGCTTTTTATTTGGTGCATATATGGAAGCTAGTGTATATTTTTGAGAACCAAGATTACCTTTAACAAAAATAAAATGACCATCAGTATCTTTATAAACTTGTTTACACACAAAGGGAAAGGAATGTGCTAGAAGAATAGCAACTCCTTTGCTATTTGTAGAACCTGCTGATGAATATTGGATTTTGTAATAAGAGTGTGGTAAGATTTTATCAGTTTCTCTCCCCTTGTGTGTTTCCTGTAAAAAAAATAGCATGAGGGCAATCTTTTCTAATAATATCAGATACTCTTCTACGTTTAATTGTTGCTCCTAATCCATTAACATTTAATGTATAAATTCTAACAACATCTTCCATGAATAATGTTGGGTATGAGGGTGTGGCTTACAAATAAAAATAGGAATATTTTCATCATAGAGAACAAGAATATATATTTTACTCAGCTTTTGGTCTGCATGAAATGAAGAAAACCCTCCAGATCTTCAGCTCCTCCAGACTTCAAGGCACTTGCCTAGAAGGAAATATGGTGAGAGACATAATAAACAGAACAAGCCTTAAACAGAACCCCATGTCTCCCAAGGGATTCTGTAATACATCTAAAAAGATGTATTATCTTGTGTAGGCATTCTGTTGTGGTGTGGTAAGCAGAATATAAAAGCTTCATGTTTCCAACTTGTAGTCCTATCCCATTTATGGCATATAAATGATAAATTTATGAAACATTAAGGGTATTAGAACAACAGAATGACCTGTAAGAAATATCTCTCTTGCACAATATGGATTATAACAATATTCCATTAGGTGGTGCTGTAGAGCATACCAAATAGATTATTTAAGTCCTAAATACATTAACCAGATGAATCAATTATTAACTATCAGTATAATATGAATAATGGGTCTAAATGTTTTTAAGAAGCATATAAATAAACAGATAAAATATTTGACCCTCAGTTTCACTTTCCTTGGTGTGAAAAAGAATTGGACTGAAATGGCCTTGCACTTTTTGAAGTTTAGGCTATTTAGTGAACCTCGGCCTTCTTTTCTTGGGTAATACTGTGCTCCATTAACCAGCAGCTTGTAAGTCCAGTTCCTCTTCTTCTTTATCTAGCTCTTCATCGTCCCAGGAGGTTCCCAGATTTAGTAGATGTAAAATATGGATGGTCTCTTTCTTGTTAGTGTGCAGCACCCCGTCTACTTCCACACAAGGATGAAAGCCCTATCTATAACACACATGGGCTACTTGTAGCTTTTCAGTTGCTGGTTTCAAATCTTTACGTTTCCTCAAGGTTTCTGAAGTTAAATCTTGCAGAACCATTATCTCTTTGCCTTAAAATTTCAGCCCCCCTTTTGCCTTCATAGCTTTCAAGAATTTGTCCTTTAAATTAAAGCAATCAAATGCCATGATAATGTCAGTGGTTAGAGTTTTTTTTTGGAGTTAGAAGCCAGGCTGCTGTGGACCCTCTCAAGATCATGAGGGAATATTGGAACTTCAGGGACTTATTCTGTCCCCTTATTCTACTCCTTCAGGAACAGAACGAAAGCGAATATTTTGTCATCTAGCTCTGTTTTCCTGATTATCCAGCTTAGAGGAGAGGTCTTTGCTAACATATATAATGCAAATGTACTGCCCTCAAGTCGATTCCGACTTATGGCGACCCTATGAATAGGTTTTCATGAGGCTGACAGGCAGTGACTGGCCCAAGGTCACTCAGTGAGTGTCATGGCTATGTGGGGATTCAAACCCTGGTCTCCCAGGACCTAGTCTAACACCTTAACCACTACACTACAGATGTATAATTTATCTGAATTTTTAACACTTTCCAGTGCTTCATTTGCAGCTGTTTCTATGGAGATTATTGTCTGTTTAGTTGCTCTAGCTGTTTTTTCACAGGATCAAACTTTGGCCATTCAGCTAGGAGACAGGTTTGAAATTTCTGTGATTGTTGTCCCTGAGCATTGACAGCAGCCATTATCTCTGCAGTACTATAGGATGCCATTTCTCCTTGCCCCATTTTCTCACCTTTAACCACCATCTTAGATTGCACTGAGGGTGATTTTTAAATAAGGATTTAATGGGCAAAACAAACAAAAAAATTGATTTTGTGGATGTCCAGAGGTGCTCTGATAGCTAATGAGTTAAATCATTCATGAGTCCTACCAGGAAAAGTGCTGTTTTCATTGAGAAGGCTGCAGCAAGATACGCAGCTGGGTTTTTTTAAGCATCTATCCTGACTCACCTATTCATGCCACCCCAACTGTAATGTCTATTTAAAGTACAAGAGCTTCTGCTATGGATCAATACCATATTTCTAGCTGATATTCAGAGCTGGCGCCAGAGGGTGGCCAGGTCAGGCCTTGCCTGAGGGCCCCTCCTTAGGGTGGGTAGGTAGCGCTCCCATTCTGCAATCCACAGCAATGTTGGCTCCTGACCCTGCCACGGATTGCAGAGAGGGAGCTCCCAGGCACCCCACCTAAAACCTATTTGATCCCTACAACCATGCAGGCCTGCGACACCCGCCTGCATGCCCCACCCACCTCTTCTGTTGGGGTGAATGCTAGCCACGCCAATCAAGATGGCAGCTGAGGTTTCCCTAGGGGCTGAAGCCTCTGCTGCCATCTTGGTTTATGGTAGGCATGTGCGCACAGTGCAGCCAGCATTTATTACAGCGGGAGAGGTAGGTGCAGGTGGGTGCCATGGGCCCAGGGCAGGCTGGTGCCCAAGGGCCTAGTCATGCCTGGCGCCAACCCTGCTAATATTGCATCACTATTTAGAACTTTGCCAGCAGAACTACAGGTAAACTGGGCAGGCTTGAGTATCTCAAGCAGCAATATTAGTAGAAGTAATGCTATTTAACATTTGTTTAGGAGCTATAGCATTCTACATACATAGAGGACATCAAGTGTGAAATAAAAAGGTCAGTTGACAAATCTAGTGAAGCTTCTTTTTTATTAATATAATACTTAAAGTGGATGGGTGAAGCAACAGCATAGCATGACATTTACTGCTGTTGATGAAATGTGTTAAATAATCTTATTAACATAAAGGTTAAAAGCATTTTGTATTAAAGACAAAGCAGGCAAGTTAGTAATATAATCATTTCTCTTCTAATACTTATTTCATATGTGTTCTTTTTTTAAGCCAAGTTATAACCACTCTTTTTATAATACTTTATTTGCCAGTTATTCTTGAAATTTAGAATTGCTTTGGTCATCAGTTCTATTGGTTTTCTTTTACTAGTTTTTTTTAAAATTCTGTTTCAGGACAAGTTTTGTTTCTGCTATGTTCCCACAATGCTTTATGGTGAAACATTTAACTTTATTTTCCAAACAATATTCTGTTCTTATATTTGCTTCAGCCAGAATCACCATTATATTTAGAACCTGGTAAGGTTCCATAGCTTCAAGGTCATTTGTTCCTTCATTCTTGATGCTCTCACAACCCAGATCAAGTTCCATTTGTGCCCCTTTCTCTCTGATAGGTCACATAGCAAACCTTCATTGGGGGCAGTATTAGTTATTTCTGCAGGATTATTTCCTTCATAGAAGAGCCAGCAGAGGGAAAAAAATTAACCTACCTAGAGCTTTCCAGGTAAGAAGCCTAAGGCTCTCTGAATAATAAGTAAGCACAGAGTTGTGATGCTGCATGGCTCAAAACAAAGCCAAGATTGAAAACCTCAATTTTGAGAGCTAGGACATTTCGACTTTTCAAAACAGTTGAAGCTCTCAACTGGCCTAAAATCTATAGCAAGGTTTCTGGTAGTGTGCCTCAGGCTTGTTACATTAGTAAAGTCTATCAGATATGGTAATCTCTTCTGTCAAAGCAGCTGCTCAGTCATTCTAGCAGGCCGTGATATACCTTCATAATTCACAAGAAATTGCTCTCTTTGTTGCAGAATGAGCATCATGAAATAGAATACTTCTTCATAAAGGAATATAGGATACTATTCAACATATAATTTCCAAAAAAGAAGGGCAGAATGGCTCACTTTTGACCTCCAGAAGTCATCAGATTTATTGCTTTCCTCCCCAGGATGAGAGTATTCTTGCTTAGAACATTTTCGACAGAGTGAACTTGTGTGAACATCCAAGTGAAGCTACCTTTCATAATACATCTATCCCAAGAACACATATTCCCAAATTGTGATCTCAATACCTTGTTGATTATCTGATTGAGCTGCACAAGTTGGGAAAATTCTGAGCTTTCCTAAGGGTGCACTTTCATTAGCTATCGTGTACATACTACATTACAGTCAAGGGTAGGCCTATTTTCTTTCACTTTATCAGTTTATAGAGTGGATTAATAATTTATACAACAATCCATAGCTTCATTCTACACTCAGGCACCTCCCTAATTCTTTTGAAATTAATGAGCAAAGCATTTGAATCCATGGTCACCATTGCTTAGGGACTCCTTTTCTTAAAGATGCTTTTTCTTATGGCAATTACTGAAAAGTCTGCTCATTTATTGACTTCCGGGAAGGGTTGCTTTGCCTGTACTGCCTCTGAGCGAGCTCTCGTCTCAGAAGAAGCTTTTTCAGCTTTAAAATTAGTCAGAACGCTCTTTTTGACTGATAAAGATTTTCTCCCGGGCAGGGAGAAACATAGAGATCAACCCCAAAGCCTGTTTTTGTGGGGAGGACTGGATTTCATTTATTTATGAAAGTTCAAACTGCAATGCCAGACGGACTTTCATCAAGCTCTAGCTGATTACAGCGACACGTTTATCTTTTCTTTAAAGAAAAAACGGACTCTAACAGGCAGATAAGCATCCTTCTTTCTATCTTCCTTTTCCACTTGGCTTAAATTGGTGCAGCAAAAAGGAGATTTGTCAATGAATCAGCTGTGAAGAAATTCTAGGTGAGTTTTGGCTTTTCTCTTTCACTAATGAAATTAAGGAGGAAAGAAATCGAAAAAGCTTATCTTTGTTTTTATCGCAAAAAGCTGTCCTGGAGGTACATTCTAAAGATATCAACGGAAGAGGGATTTCTATTTCAAGGAGGGGGGGGGATTTTTTTTTTGGTCTATTTCATTTTGACGAATCTGCTTGTTCACGACGCCACTAATTGTTTTGATGTTGGGAACTAAGTTTGTTTTGTATTCCTGAACACATAGAGATAAGGCAGGCTGTATTGTCTACACTGATACAAGCAAGCCTAAAATATTAACCCAATTGTTGCTGAAATAATTTTTGTCTCTGTGGTTTTAAGAATGACAACCAGGAAAGTGAATGAGACCATGGAAGAAATTATGTTTCAGAAAATAATGGGTGAGATTGAGATAACGAAACAAACCCTGAGACAGGGTAGACAGGAGATGAAAATTGAACTTAACAAAATGACGCAGGAGCTTAAAGAAATAGTGGATTCTGTGAGAGAGGAGTTTGATGGGATAGGGAAGTTACAAGACCTGGAGATTGGAACAAATGTGAAATTTGAAAAAGAGTTGGATTTTATGGATGTTAGAAATAAAGTTGACTGTTTGGAATTCAACGTTGTCTCTGAAGAAATTAATGAAGATTTTGGTGGTAAAGTTATCAATGTCGAGAGAGGGGGCCAAGATGGCGACTGAGTCGGTTGAATGATTACTCGGCTCCTATATTAATTTTATATCTTTGGCCATTGTGAGTTATCTAAAGTGAACGGACTCAATATAGGAGTAAGACAACTCCTCTATCTTCCCTGGGCTTTTGAAAACATCTGAAAGGAAAAGTGAGAAACCGGAGAGATAAGCTACAAAGCAGTTTATGTTGAGACCTGGAGGAGGGGAACACACAGGAACAGCAAGCTGAAAACATCGACTGCTTCTTTATTGTATCGCAAGGAAGCAAGGAAGCTCCAGTTTCTTTTCAAGTACATCTCTGTAGTGGAATAGACGTAATTCCAGCGCACATACACAGGTACTCTCTATTATCTTTTTCCCAGCGGCTCGGCACCTCACTTAATTAATATAAACATCAATGTAGCTGCAATTTCAACGGAGAGAGAAGAGTTCTAAAACACTAAACTGAATTCTTACTCGTAGGAGCACGAGAGCAGAAGTAAACCTGAACTATAAACTACATAAGGGGGTAGAAACATTTTTGTGAGTTGGAAGGAGTAATTCTACATGGACCTTTAACAGCTTTGACGTCACGACCCCCCTTGCATATTACAAACTAATTAGTCTCTCACTCCTACAAAGCCTTGACTCCTTTCTTTAACATTGCAGCTGCCAAAGTATCTTTTATTGAAATCAGAACAGAGTGCTAGGAGGTGAAGAGAAATTAGTGCTGTTTAAGCATATTTCACTCTTTGAAATTCACCTGACGGGTACAAAATGGTGACCACGCGTGCTCAAAGCCGTAGTACTATAATTAACAGCTCAACTCCTAATCTAATCCAAAAATCAATATTAGACTATTGTGGGATAATTAAAAGTAATAAACCTACAGCAAAAGTAAAAGAGCAGCAGATGGACCAAAGAACTCCAGAATTAACACCTATGGAGAGTCTGGGTTTCTTTGACAGCACCAGTTTTATAACTGAGACAGGAGATCATCTAGAAGATAGAAGAAACTCAGACAAGCATTCCTATAACGAAAGTCCAACAAACTGGTCCACTGATCCTGATTTGAGAGAAGACACTTTCCAATTTTGTAGACAAACACAACTTACAGTAAGCAAAAAAACTCTAGATTCTTTAAAGGAAAACTCAGGCAATTTAGTTTTGGGAGAAAACGAGGAAGAAACTCCTTCCTCATGGGAAATTTTAAGAGATCAATGTTTTTTAACCAAGCAGACAACGGAAAAAATTTTTCATAACATGGATAAACTGCAGCAGGAAGTCTCTGGCCTGAAAGCTACCATTGGAACTTTAGTTGCCCTTGTAGAGTTGGGAATTTTGACGATAGCCCCTCAGACAAATTTTACTATTCAAGGTTTGGAGGACACCGTGCCACAGAAAGAACAAGCAGTTAGAGATATTCGGCATAAGGAGGATTTCGACCAAAACACAACAACTCAACAACTAAAAGATATACTTGAAGACTGGAACAAGTACTCAGAGACATTCCCTTATGTTGGTAACCAAGAGCAAGCTCTCAGCAATAACGATGTTTCCATTTTAAATCTCACACCCTCCGACCCAAGACTTTTAATAATTGATAAATATTCAGATAAGGCCTCTACTCCACTGATAGTGGAAAACATGAGTTGCCCACCTAATATTTTTAAGCAAACCCTGAAAACTCCATCAGAAGAAGATGGTTCAGTCAAGTTTCACCAACAGTCTCCCCGTATGGCTCAGCAACGTAGATGGGAGGCAACCGAGGAACTCAGTGAATCATCACATCCCCTAAAATACAACTATAAAGACAATAGAAGGAAAAGGAGTAAATACAACCCTTTTTATAAGAAAAGGATTAGATCAAAGGAAAGAATACCGAATGACTTTCAAGTGATCATCCACAACTGGTTAGTGAGAAAATCAGGAGGGAGATTAAGTTCGTGGAAAGAACTCCTAACTGATATTCAATCTATATTGGGAACAGCCCTTGACATAAGAAAAGGAGTTTTTTGCAAATGTCTACCCTCTTTTGGTCAATTGGGAAGCATCGAGCTCACATTTCGGAGTTCGGAGTTAGGGTACAATTTTTGGTCCCTATTACATAGGTTTTCCAACAGAGGGCTACTATTTGAACTCATAAGAACACCAAACAAGTCCTCTCAAGGGCATCATAATATTTCCACTTGGATTCCAAAGACTGGAAGTAAAAGATGGCTGGAATATAACACTGGGGAAAATAGAGGCTGGAGGAATCAGAGATACGAGCTCCCCAAATTTGTAACGTACCCAAATAACATCAGGCTGCAAACACATACCCACAACCAGAAAAATTGGAGAACACAACACATGATCCATTTTAAAGATAAATATTGGATCAAGGGTGATAATAATAAGCCCAGAGATTACTCTCCTAAAACCTCTTTGGACTATTCTAAATGACTTGATACAAAATATAAAGGGTTAAAGATAATCTCCTGGAACGTGGCAGGTTGGGAAAATAAGATGGCAGATAAAGAATTTATTGAGATGCTCCAACTATATGATATAGTCTGCTTACAGGAGACTTGGACTAATGAACTCAATTCTCCACTGCTGCGGGGTTACAAATCATTCTATCTACCAGCCACAAAGAAATTCAAGAAGGGCAGAGGTAGTGGTGGACTGGTGTCCTTATCGCTGGAATTAATCGAAGAATCCCAGTTGGTTAAATTGGAATCTCAAAACAACTATCTTCTTCCAGTACAATTAAAAACAGAGACTGGAGACCCCTTCTTCTGCATAAACACATATTTTCCACCGTCTAACAACCCTGTAACCGTTACCAAGATATGGAAGGATTTAGTATCTTTACTGGAACAGATAGATCAGAAGTTCCTGCAAGCATATATTCTAATCTGCGGGGATTTTAATGCCCGAATTGGGGCAATTTCAGAAGGTTTCTTTCATCCCTTCGGTTTAGATCTGGAAGAGATCTTTCTAACTCCCCACACCTCGATGGACAGCAAATACAATCAACAAGGTCTTAAATTCTTAGAATTTATATACCATCAAAATTTATATTCGCTGCATGGGAGTCCACTGGACATAACTGAAGGTTATTATACCTATCTGAGCAATTTGGGTGCCAGTGTTATCGATCATATAATGGTTTCAGTCTCACTTTTCCCTTTAGTAAGTGCTTTTGAAATTCTTGGAAGAACAGAAAGCGATCATCTCCCCTTAGTGGTGACTTTAAATCCCTTGTTGGAACGGATGCCAATAACAGATACAACTAATCTTACCGGGGAAATGCTGGGCGAAAGGAGACTGAAATGGTCTAACAAATTAAGTAGTAACATCCAGCAAAAACTACAAAACAATTTTCTGATGAGCAGGCGACAACAATTTGGGGATAACTCAGCGAATCATATAGATATTTTCCAGCAAATAGTTACTGAACTTAGACCTTGTTTAATAACAACTAAAGATAAAAGTAAACAGATATTCCAACACGGCTGGTTTGATGCAGAGTGTAGGAAGGCTAAGAAAGTATTAAAAAAAAAAATCAGAGAATCCTGTAAGAAACCTTCAAAAGAGAAAACGGAAGAGTTAATTAAATGTAGGACGGAATATAAAAGTTTACTTAAAAATAAGAAAGGGGTATATATAAAAACTCAGTGGCAAGAATTGGAACAAACAGTAAGGGAACACAATGAAGGTAAATTCTGGGAGCTGGTTGCACGAGGATTAAAGGAAATAAGATCTACCTCGGAGGCTGCAGTTCCTGCTTCTTCCTGGATTAAGCACTTTACTAACTTATTTGGTGGTCAACCTAATGGTTGTGCAGAGATTGAGATATCTAAAAACTTTGATAACTTACCTGAGTGGCATCCAGTAACTACACATGAGATAAAGACGCTTATTGCATCCTTGAAAACTAAAAAAGCACCAGGAGAAGATATGCTTCCCCCAGAACTCTTTACAGAAAATGTAGACTGGTGGATACCCATCCTGGTTGGATTATTCACCACAATCAACAGCTCTGGTCAAATGCCTCTCGGATGGAAAACAAGCATAATATTCCCAATCTATAAAAAAGGGGATAGAAATGACCCACAAAACTATCGTCCAATCAGTTTGTTAGACATCCCCTCAAAAATATATGCTCGATATTTACTGCAAAAACTAACTGATTGGCTGCAAGATAATTTGATTATCCAGGAAGAACAAGCAGGGTTTAGAAGAGGTTACAGCACGATTGACCAATGCTTTGTCTTAAATCATATTATAGCGAAATACACTAAGAACAGAAGACATCTGTATGCTGCCTTTATTGACCTCACTGCAGCTTTTGACTCAATCAACAGATCCAGACTATGGGAGAAATTACAAAGCATTGAGATGGATCGTAGACTTTTACAGTTGATTCAAGAGTTGTATAGCAACACAGAACTGAGGATCAGAATTGGCTTAAAGGGTGCATTAACTGAAGCTTTGAAAACTACACGAGGGGTGAAGCAGGGATGCATTTTGGCTCCCACTCTTTTTAATATTTATATCAATGATCTGGTCCCATGGTTAGCTTGAGTAGATTCGCCTGCACCAGCAATTAGCAATAGAAAGATTTTTATTTTAATGTATGCAGATGACTTGGTACTTATTTCTCTTTCTCGTTTGGGCCTTAAAAACCTCCTTGACTCATTCAGCACTTACTGTAAAAATGAGAATTTATTGATAAACTACTCTAAGTCTAAAATTATGGTCTTTGGCAAACGTAATCCAAGGTACAAATGGTGTTTGGATCAACAGGTCTTAGAACAAGTCCGCTCATTCAGATATTTAGGGATAGTTTTCAGCGAGTCCCTTTCGTGGAAACGGCATAGTGAGATGATTAAGCTGAAAGCAGAGAGAACAATTGGAGCCTTAATGAAATTTTATTATAATAAGGGTGGACAATTGATCGAACCTGCCTTAAAGATCTTTGGCAGTAAAGTAGTCACACAAATGCTCTATGGGGTAGAGGTATGGGGAGCAGATACGAATGTGATCACAACCCTGGAAATAGTGCAGAATAAATTCTTTAGAAAACTATACTCCTTACCCCCAGGAACACCTGCAGCTTTCTTGAGAACAGAAACTGGCTGGCCATCTATAAAGATAAAAGCTGTGTGGCTCCGCTTGAATTATTTTAAGCGAATTGCTTCTTTGATAACGGAACGTTTACCAACTTTGTGTTATAAGGAGTTAGAAAATAACCATAACTGGAAGTTAATGTCCCATAACCTCTTAAATAGCTACCATCTTCCCGAGCTAAAATATCTCGTGGACATAGAAAAAAGACACCTAAGGGACTGGCTCCTTTGGATAGACGCTAAAAGAGATCTGTGTCTAATCAAAAAATCCAGATTTTCTACTTATTTTGCATTAGTGAAAACAGAACATTTTAGAGCTTGTTATCTGACTAAATTAAGGCTAGCCCCCTTAAGAATTGCTTTTATGGAACTTCGGTTCCAAGTTATGCCTACAGCGGTACTGGATGGTCGTTATCAGAAAGTGCCATTTGAAAGAAGACTGTGTATTTGTGATCTAGGAGAGGTGGAGGATATTGTGCATTACATGTTAAGATGCCCTCTATACGATCACCCAAGAGAGAGATTTATTAAACCTTTGTTGTCCCAGGGAAATGGGAACTCCCTGGAGGAGACCTTATATCTCCTGAGTGATGTTAACAGCTACGTGACCCACAAGGTGGCTCTTTTTGCCCTTGCGGCAAAAAAGATCAGAAAAAAAGAATTAGACTACATAGCAATTAACTGCCAGGGAGACTCTGCTTGTTAATTTTTATTATGTATATTTTCTATGTCTTTGTTTATATTCAATATTAAAGTTTTGTACAGTATTTGTCATGGCTTATGGCTAGCACAATAAACATTTTTGACTTGACTTGACTTGACTTGTTATCAATGTCTTGGATAATTTTCTGGACTGGAATGATGTGATGGAGTTTGACATAGAAAAAATCTATGGAGTTGGCTACAGATATGTGACAGTGGAGAAACTCTTAAGAAATGAGCCAGTGCATTTTGTAAAAAAGAAGAACAGAGATATGACTTTGCAGCAATACTTCAGCAACATATTCAGAATTCTTGACTGGAATGATGTGATGGGGCTTGACATGGAAAAAATTTATGGAATTAACTACAAATATGTGACGGAGCAGAGATGCACCCAGAGCAGAGATGTGACTTTACAACAATATTTCAACAACATATTCAGAATTGATGGCAAAGACATATTTGTGATGGGGGAAATTCCCATCAGACTCTTGTTATATGACTATGGCTACGACAGCAAGATCATCATGGGATACTGATAATGGGCGAATGGATGCTGAAACCACTGGATTAACAGGACTATTGAAGATGGAAGATGGAATTAATATTGATAATGGAAGAATGGTTATGGAAATTATTGGACTTAACAGATTTGACGAGATGGATTAATTGATATGTTTACTTGGACTATGGCTATGACAACAAGATTATTATGGGATATTGATAACGGAAGTATGGCTACTGAAATTACTGGACTTAACAGGATTATTGAAGATGGAAGATGGAGTTAATATAGATAATGGAAGAATGGTTATTGAAATTATTGGGCCTAACAGATTTGAATTAGATGGATTAAGCGATATGTTTATTTGGAGAAAAATTAAAAGATATATCTTTCAAGGAATTGAAACCTCTCTTTGACTTTTTGTGGAAAGAATAAAATAATGTTTATGAGATTTGATGATTAATTAAGATAACTACTGGAGGAAAGTGATTTTATAATATAATGTTAGAGATAGGATTGTTATATATTCTAGACCTATAACTGATCTGCGACAAATCGGAAGTCGACATTTTATTTTATTATTTAATTGTTTTTGTTTTGTTTTGTTTTTTGTCTTTGAAAATTTGAATAAAAATTAATGATAAAAAAAAAGTCTGCTCATTTATCAGAGTATGGGCAAATTGAACAAGAGCCCTGTGGAAACTGTAGTCCAAGTTGCTGTAGCACCTGATGGAACTTGTAGCAAATGTGGATACTGCCTGTTAGTGTCTGATTGCTGCCTGTCAAGCAAATGGATGAAAAAATGTGGAAGACACCATTTTGTGGTTAGCATGAGGCCGGAGTAGCATAACAGAATGAACAGAGACATGAAGTGGAGCAGAAGGTGAGTCTCTTCTCACCCCACACACACCTTTGCAATGGACTATATAATAATGATAATATAATAATGATTCCCTGTGGAATGGCTGCAAGGGCTATAACTGGGATGGTGGTGATTGGTTTTTTGGATACATAGTTCTGCAGAGCATGTGAAAGCTGCTCTTCAGAAAATATTGTCTGTTCATTGCTATTTTATTAAGAAGATGTGTGCATGTGTATGCTTGTTTGACAGAACAGAATAATCAGAGAGTCATAAGGAGTGTTAAATCTGCAACTGAAAAGCATGAAGAATGTATAGGTGAATGTATCTCCACCACATAGAGTTCAGGTATACAATGTTTAAAATAGGCAAAACTAGGATTTTTTCCCTATATACAATTATGGGGCTATATTAAAAGCTCTGAACCGACTCTTAGATGAACATGTTTGGAGGGTGTGTGTTTTTTAAGCACAATGTGGTGGTCTGTGAACAGAACTAGTGTCCCGACGCTAGCAGGGAAGGCATTACAGGCACCATTCCCAGAAGAAGGAATGTGTCCACACCTGTATGTGCTATATGTATTATGTGGTCACTGCCTCTTAGATGAGTATAAGATTCCCAAGCATCCCACTTTATCATTAACTCTGTTCTAATGCCATGATACTTTTCAAGTTTGTAACTGAATAGTGTAAAATTCAAGTGGAACTAAGTGGGATATGTCCAAAGATTACTTTTAAGTCTGTGAGTAGTATATTAACAGCAGACAGTAAAATTATATCTCTGAACTGTAAACCTTCAGATTGGGGAGTGGGGGGAAATAATATGATTGAATGATGATCCATACAAAAACATTACCTGCACATATAAAACTGTCAAGGAGAGGGCTAACTACAGGTTTACCACCTCGTCTGTCATTTGTAAGAACTAGGTCTTAGTTGCCTACCATTGTTTAGTGAAATCAGTGCCATAATGTTGTTTCTTTGTCTGGGTGTATTGCAGAATATTTGACAGAAGTCATCAAAGTCATCATGTAAGAGATTGAAATGGACTTTATTTCCCACAAGGCACAACTAAGATACTTAGGACAACATTCATAATGAGAAGATGTCTACTACCTAGTTCTGCACTGGCATGTTCTTAAATTATTCAACCACCTGGATGAAGTGTGTAGGCATTTCCAAGTGAAATTGTGATATTCCTAAATGGTATTACCAGAGGTGCATTCCTGACAGTACTGGAGAGTCATGGTTTCCTTTTTAGATGTGTTTGTTACAGTTGTACTTTAAATGAAAGTGGTGTTCATAGAATCATGGAATAGTAGAGTTGGAAGGGGCCTATAAGGCCATTGAGTCCAAGTTAAAACATACCCGACAGATGGCTGTCCAGCTGCCTCTTGAATGCTTCCAGTGTTGGAGAGCCCACCACCTCCCTAGGTAATAGGTTCCATTGTTGTACTGCTCTAATGCAGCGGCATCACTAGTGGGAGTGCAGGAGGTGTGTGGACCTCCGGTGCATGCTCTCCCAGGGGCATGGACGAGGTGGCTGGGCTTGCGTGCGCGGCCAGCCACCCCGTCCATGCCCCTGGGAGGGCACGCGCCGGAGGGGCACCCAGCCAGAGAAGGCCTGGGAACGTGGGAACGCCTCCCTCGCCCCGCCGATGCTGCTCCCGGTCTCACCCGCCCGCCTCTGAGGAGGAGTTGGAGCAGCCTTGCTAGGCAATGGCGCGGGGCGGGGCGGCTCTGGATGTCACCCCCCTCATGGTGACACCCGGGTGCGGGCCGCACCCTCCACACCCCAGTAGTGATGCCCCTGCTCTAACAGTTAGGACGTTTTTCCTGATGTTCAGACAAAATCTGGCTTCCTATAAATTCAGCCTGTTATTCCATGTCCTGCACTCTGGGGTCATTGAGAAGAGATCCTGGCCTTCCTCTGTGTGACAACTTTTCAAGTGCTTTAAGAGTGCTCCCCTCAGTCTTCTCAAGGCTAAACATGCCCAGTTTGTTTAGTTTCTCCTCAAAGGGCATTGTTTCCAGTCCCCTGATCATCCTTGTTGCCCTCCCCTGAATCTCTTCCAGTTTGTCTGCATCCTTCTTAAAGTGTGGTGTCCAGAACTGGATGCAGTACTCAAGATGAGGCCTTACCTGTGGAGAATTAGAGGGGAACTAGTACTAATATTCTTAATTACAGATGTTGTTAAACTTGTCGAATTGCTAACCCTCACTCAATTCAAGAGAGACTTCAGTTTTGCTAAAGCTTCATTCATGAATGGAATTTAAAATGGCTACCTTTTCCTGCATTTCTCAAGCTTCTGAATGATGTTTCTGATGTTAAAAAGCATGGATGGCATTCACTGTTAAATCATATTTAGACTTACTGAAAACAAAGAACGTGACCATTAATTTAATTGGGTCTTCTCTGAGTATGTCTTGGTTAGATATCCCATTGTTCTTACTCTTGATTTCAGGTTTTTGTGAAAGTATTGTTTTAAATTATACCTAAGTATTGTATTTAAATTGTGTTTGTATTTACATTTATTTAATTAAATGTATATATTTACCTTTTGCTTCATTGCTGCGCAGTATTTTTATTTTATGAAAATATTACAATATTTTCTATTACATTATGCATAATTTAGAATAGCATTAATACAATGTAGTTTTGTCATTACATATTTCCATTAAGAAAATTAAAAAGCATGAAGAATGTTCTTATTAATAATACAAATATTAGTATTCCTACTTTTCCTTGTGGGATGCTATCACAAACATACATGTTACAATCAAAAACCCCATTTAATATTTTTAGTATCTTTACATTTTTTACACTATTCCCCCTTTTAAATCCTCACATCCCTTCCCTCCCCTCCCCTTCAAATAATGTCAACAAGCATTTACTACCAAGAATTAGGTGTTCAAGATATGAGGTCTGCTTGATCTCTGTAGGAATTATGTCCCATAAATTCAGGGCCATCACTATGAAGCCCCGAAAGCGCTTGCCAGCTGGATTGCTTTCACTGGCAGACACTGGAGTAGACTCTCTAACATAGACCTTCATCTACAGGCAATACAAAATGGGTGCAAGTATTCCTTTAAGTAATGTGGTCTGAAACTAATAAGAGCTTTACAGGTAATAACTGGTGCTTTGAACTGGGCCTGAAAATGCACTGGTAACTAGTGCAACTGATCCAAAATGGCCTGACCTCCTGGCTCCTACCAGTACCTATGCAGTCACATTTTGTACCTGTTGAAGCTTCTGTACCATATTCAAAGGCAGCCCCATATGGAGTGCATTTCAGTAGTCCAATCTGGATGTGTCTAATACATGGATAACTAGGGCAAGATCCAACCTCTTTAAATAGTGTCATAATTGCTTACTAGCCTAAGCTGATAAAAGGAAATCCTGGATGCTATCACCACCTAAGTTTGCCTATTCTGTGAGAAATTCAACAGCACCCCGAAGCTGCAAACTTGATCCTTCCTGGGGAGTGCAGCCCCATCAAAGACAGGTTGAACAGCACTATCTAAAATTATCAGGTCTCCCACCTATAGTCCCTGTGTCTTGTCTATATTAAACTTCAGCTGGCTCTTCATCTGTTCCAAAACATCCCCAAGCACCAGTTGAGTAGTTTCACTTCCTTCCTGGGATAAGCAGATGGAGAAAAGGGGAAGGGTCAATGTTGCCTCCATATTTTGCTTTCTAACTTTTTTTGTAGCTGTCCAATTGGCTGAAAGCTGAGAATCGAGGGCCCCTGCTGGATCAGGACCTGTACCTCCTTGTAGGTGGCCCTGGATCAGGTTGTGTTTGTGTGCTTCTCATAAGCATCTGGTTGGCCACTGTGAGAACAGAATGTGGGACTAGATGGGCCACTGGACTGATCCAGCAGGTTTTTCTTATGTTCTTAAGTCCCACTTGTTTGGTACAATGTTTAAATAGTTCAACAAAAGCCCTCAGATTTTAGCCTGTGTAAGCAACACCCTCCCTCCCCAAAGTTCAGGTTATACTGCCTGGTCGCGATAATGGTCTGGATGAGAGCTAATAAACTGAGACTCAATCCTGACAAGACTGAGATGCTGTTGGTGGGGGAGGCCCTCTGCCCAGATGGTTGATGTCCGACCTACCCTAGATGGGGTTACACTCCCCCTAAAGGAGCAGGTCCGTAGTTTGGGGGTCTTATTAGATCCGCTCCTGTCTCTGGAGGCTCAGGTAGCCTCGGTGGCATGGAATGCATTCTACCAGCTTCGGCTGGTAGCCCAACTACGACCTTATCTGGACAGGGAGAACCTTGCCTCAGTTATCCATGCTCTGGTAACCTCTAGATTGGACTACTGTAATGCACTCTACATAGGGTTACCTTTAAAGACGGTTCGGAAACTTCAGCTGGTGCAGAATGCTGTGGCCAGAGTTCTCACTTGGACTAAAAGATCTGATCATATAACACCTGTCCTGGCCCAACTGCAGTGGCTACCAATACGTTTCCGGGCCAAATTCAAAGTGTTGGTTCTTACCTATAAAGCCCTTAACGGCACCGGACCGCAATACCTGATGGAACGCCTCTCCCACTATGAACCTACCCGTTCGCTGCGCTCGACGTCGAAGGCCCTTCTCCGGGTTCCAACTCACAAGGAGGCCCGGAGAGCAATAACGAGATCTAGGGCCTTCTCAGTGGTGGCCCCCGAATTATGGAATGCCCTCCCTGACGAGATATGCCTGGCGCCTTCTTTGATATCTTTTCGGTGCCAGGTAAAGACCTACCTCTTTGCCCAGGCATTTTAATCTTAGTTTTAATTTTAATTTTATAGTTAATTAATTGTAATCTTTGTTAATTTTGTTTTAATCTGTTTTTAATGTGCTTTTATATCTATATGTTGTAATCCACATTCGCTGGTTTTTAAATGTGGTTTTATTCTGTTGTACACCGCCCTGAGAGCCTGTTGCTAAAGGGCGGTTTAAAAGTGCAATAAATAAATAAATAAAATAAATACAC
Organism: Rhineura floridana; assembly: GCF_030035675.1. Taxonomy (NCBI): domain Eukaryota; kingdom Metazoa; phylum Chordata; class Lepidosauria; order Squamata; family Rhineuridae; genus Rhineura; species Rhineura floridana. Next base: position 52,710,375 of record NC_084487.1, read on the forward strand.
TCTTTTGCAAATTTTGGCCACAGTTCAGCAACCCACAGTTTGTTGGACAAGAATGTGCAGTGTACCAGCAAACTCCATCCTCCCTTTTGCCTTTCCTCTTCTCCTTGCACACCTGGACTTTCTTATTAAATCACAGTTTTCACAAATTGGTTTTAGTGCTTCCTACAAACCAAGATTACAAACCGGAATTATGCAATGAATATAAGAATAATAAGAGTTCTGCTAGATCAGGCCAAAGACTGATCTAGTCCATCATCTTGTTCTCACTAACCAGATACCTACAGAAAGCTTACAAAGAGGACCTGAATACAACAGTCTACACAGCAGGTGATAATCCGAGGCATAGGATATTGCCAGTGAATGCATAGAGTCGAGGGTTCTTGCTTTCTCCCTTTGTCCATGTCTGCATAGAGTCCTTGTATGTTGAACGTTAGTTCACCTAAGCTCACAGGTTATCAACAGCAGTCATCTAATGTAGGCAGAGAATAGAGAAGACCCCACTCAAGAATTCTTGAGTCTTAGGAGGTACCAGAAATTTTCTATTTGGGAGTCAGTCTTCAGACAGCAGAACAGTCTTTATAATACATGCTATTTATTCATAGCTTGCACACTACAACTAATAAAATGCATTGTAGGTGACCTTAGCCATCATTGCAGAAACAGAAAAATAGAAATATATATGTAAGCAAGTAAGAAGTTGCCGGATATCCATTTAACATCAAAGTATAAGGCTCTAAAGGCACATCTTAGTTAAAACAAGTTACAATAGATGAAGGACTGAGTTAAATTCTAAGTCATATCACAGAGCCAAAGTTACAAAGTACACGGAAATACATGTCATGATACATCATTCATCAGATGTCATGAATGGAATGGATGGTTCTCCCCTGCGTTCTTCAAACTCCCCACTCCAGGAGAGCTGAAGGGTCCTGAGTGCTATACAACCTGGGTTTTTATACACTTTTTATCTAAGGAAAGGTGTGTTCCCATGGTCTTATCAGATATTGCCAGTTCACAGCTCTTTACTGTGCCTCTTTCTACAGCCTCATCAGGCTCTCCATCAGGTCGTTAGTTAGCCTGATGGGACTTTTATTCTCAACTCCCTGGAAAGTCTGCTTTGCCCTGTCTGCTAGTATCATCTGTGCCATATAATAAACTTCCTTTTGCTTCATGTTGATAGTAAACATAACACACTGGCTGTCTGCCCAGAAATTTTATCTGTATGTCTGTACTCTGCTTTAAGAAAACATTGTTAAGAAGGAAGGATTGGATAAACCCATTTTCAAAAGATAACTTTTCCTCTATGCTCTATCCCATGCTAAGCTACAGGAAAAGCCATTATAAGCTTATGTAAATGATTTCAGCACATTATATGCACATTTTAAGCCATTATCTGGGCTATCCCACTACACATAGTGCCTCCAACAGTGGAGATGGAACATAGGCATAATGGTTAATAGCCATTGACAGCTTCATCATGGCTTGCAGCCATTGACAAAAAAGTTTTTTTAAAAAAATAGCATGAGAATTCATCTAATTAGCACACCAACATGGTAGCAAGCTACTTGTGAAATTTCCCACACACTCACCTGGACAAAAGATTGAGATTTATATCGGGATTGGGGGTACTACTTTACACATTTGCAAAACTTAATTAAAAACATGGGAATTCATCCCTCTAGCACAGCACCATGGCAGGAACCTGTGTGGAAGATTCTTGCACACACCTGGGCAGAAGAGCAGGGTTTACATCTGGTTTGTGGTACAAAACAAAAATAAATACACAAATATCAGTTCCAATAAATAAAGTACCAAAAACAGTTGCTTGGTTGGGTGGTCCACCTACTGGTTGATGAGGTGTTTGAATAAGGTCCAATAAGGAATCCTTGGCAGCACACACACTAATCTTGATTTTGAATTTGAATGAGTCCAAATGAAGAACAATTAACTGCAAGTGATATCAGTGTTATCACAATGATATCAATGTTACAGGTTTTTAAACTTATCAGCAGGCAAAAGATTAATTTATTTTTACCTCACAAGATAGGCCTTGAACCACTTGGGATTTTTTTGTTTAGTATAAATTTTGTTTGTATAAATATTGTATTTAGGATTTTCAATTGGGAATGGTGTACTAAATGAGATCAGTTTATGCATTTGTGAAAAAATAGTATTGTAAACCATATGAGTTTCACAGCAATCATTGAGTTTCATTGGAAATGGGGGTTAAACAATTTCTTGCACATGCCTATAAAGAAAGTCCTTCGAATGCTTAATCTACTGAATACCACAGTGCAGAAGCTTGTTTATTATACCAAGCCAGAGAATAACTTGTTGGGAAATGGTGCTCAGATTCAGATATTAGTTAAGCTGGCCCAATTAATATTTGTAATTATGAATTTCAGCACCATGATTTCATTCAGAGGAAAGAGTATTGTTGAACTTTTGGGGGCTTGCTTCAAGGATTTTTAAAAAATCATATGATTTTGCTTTCTACCAGTTCTTCAAACACAATCAATGTCCCATACTGTAGTTCCTACTGATAAGTAATGCTGTTTCTAATAATGAGTTAAAATATTTTATGAGAATTTAGATTATCTTTAATTCATTTCTAGACAGAAAAAGGGAGCGCATTACATGAAGCTGCTTTGTTTGGAAAAGTGGATGTGGTACGCATTCTGCTAGAAACAGGTAAATCATAATTATTGTTCAATTGAGTTGTATATAGTCTCACACTTTTCTAATTTCAAAACATGCTGTTTAATCTTAATTTGGTTGCTATTTCTTGGAAAATGGACTGCCTTCGATTCTGACTTATGGTGACCCTATGAATAGGGTTTTCATGGTAAGCAGTATTCAGAGGGGGTTTACCATTGCCTTCCTCTGAGGCTGAGAGGCAGTGACTGGCCCAAGATCACCCAGTGAGCTTCATGGCTGTGTGGGGATTCGAATCCTGGTCTCCCAGGTTGTAGAGTTCTTATGGAATGAACCATATTTTCAGTGGCCCTGTGTCTAGATAAGACCATGAATGCTCCTTGTAGCAGAATGAAGACCTATTTAAAGTCTGTAGAGTATGTCTACTGATGTCATGATCCCTGTAGGGAACTCTTGGTAGGACTGGTCTAAGGAAGAGGAGGTCTGGGATCCAGGGGAGGGTTTTAGTAGTCTGGGAGCTGTGGATGAGGATGTTGCAGAGGGGCTCAGTGATTTGCCCACTGAAAGCACCTCTGAGGTGTCAGCTGATGCAGATGAGTGGGTTGAGCAATTAGTCCTTACAATCACGCTGCCCTCAGTGGCCGATCCAGCACCAGGCCATCCTCCTGCAGCTGGCCTGCCCTTAGCCCAGGAGGAAATGCTGGAGGCAGGGCCAGGGGAGGACCTGGAAGAGCTATACCAGTCTCCATCACCATGGATGTACAATTGGCTGCACAGGGATAAATAAACGGAGCAGCCTACCTGTAGGAGTGCCCATTTTCTTACCCAGTCCTGAGCTGAGAGAAAAGTCCTGTGCAAGTAGTTGTGCCCATCCTGTCCTTTATAGAAGGGATTAAAGGGGCATGTCAAATGTTGCAACAATGCCTTTGCTTGAATAGCCATGCTGAGTAGTGTCTTGTATTGTGTGATTTGTATCCTGATCTGTGTCTCAACTCTGTGCTAACCTGTGGATTAAAGCCATTGGCAATAACCAAGCTGAGGGTCCTCAGTCTGAATCTGTCAGAGGGAGCCAGGACAACTGATGTTAAGTCTGATGAATAGCTGCTGTCCTCTCAGAGTAGTCCCCAGAATTAAAAGCTATCCTGCCTGGCATTCTATAGCAAAGGGTATTTTATTTTGTGGTAAAAGAATGTAAAAAAGAAGTTTCCACATTTCTGTAGCCATTTGGCTTTTATATAGCCCATAAAGATATATATGAGATTTAGGAAACTAATTAGCACATTTTTAGCAGCTTGTATTGATACTCAAAATACCATTTGCCTTATACACTAAATTAGTGGGCTTAATGTTTTGCATTTATACTGAATAATATATTGAAGAATATTTTATCTAAGAAGTTTAATCTTTCCTTAGTACATAAAAAATTTCTATTTCAGGAATTGATGCCAACATAAAAGACAGTTTAGGTAGAACTGTTTTAGATATTCTTAAAGAACATCCATCTCAACAATCACTTCAAATTGCTGCATTACTTCAAGGTGAGTTATTTATACACAAGCCAGATGATATATGACTAAACATATGCATAACTATATCAATACAAAAATGTCAATTCACATTGTTTTCATATTACATGTTGAAGGCATTGAACACTTTCTGATGTGCCATCCTTTATAGGCTGAACCAAGGAAGAAACGTTTATGGTGTTATTTTACAATACTTGGATAAAATGCCACAAGATATTGGCCTGGTTCACATGACACAGTAAGCCAAACTATGGCTTAATGAGACTATGCGAGTGTGCAGGCTTCTGGAGAGGAGTTCACAGCAACTTTGCTCCCGGCTGGTCCTTTTTACTGCAGCACTGCATTGCACTGAATGAAAAAGTTCCAGACTGGGACTCCTCGTTGAGCTTTCTCCCCAGTAACCATGAGCTGTAGCCAAGGTTTGTATGTGTGGTCTTGGTAAGTGATAGTTTGGCTTGCCATGTCTTGTGAACCAGGCCAGTATAATAGAATAACTGGTGTTATAAGGCTGTTTGCCAAAGCAGCTAGAAAAGTATGTGCAAGTTTTGCCAGAAAAATCTTTTAATTATTTTAATGAACTGATGTATTGGTACATTGTAGTGCAGATATGTGTTTTAATCCTAGTGGATATTATAAATTTATGTGTACAAAATAATAGGAGATTTTTTGCAAAGGCCTTTGGTTATGCAGTAAAGTTCATTCTAGATCTGACATGTCTAAATATGCCTTTGCCAAAATTATATACATTATATCATGATATCAAAATGGGAATGTGTGTGTCCAGATAGCTCTATAGACAGGTTTGGTTTCTAGAACTTTTAGTTTTTCCTATTTTAAGTGGCTATTCAAACCACTAAATTTTTATCCCTTTCAGATATAACACTATACTCTTTGCATTCTTATTTATCTGTGGGAATGCTGATATGCACCATGGGATAAGCTAGAGATGTGTTGTCCAATCAACTTTACTTTTAAGAGATAATTTGACTGGTTATATGCATAACTGGGTATGGTGAAATGTTTCCATGTGATCTTGGTCCAAAAGAGCAGTCAAGATATGTAAGATTTGAAAAAATCAAGTAGCTTACTGATGTAATCTTGGATGAAATAATGTTACCACTTAATCTGCAGTTCTGTCAAAGTACACCCAAATACAGATGAGCATGGAACTTGCAAAACATGGAAGGATGAGTCAGAGAACACTAACATATATATAATTTGTTATATTTTGTTTCTTTTTCAAGAGAGTCCATGTATTGCCACATAGTGTGATCAATTCCTGATCCAGAAGTACGAAGAATCCTCCTCATAGCAATGACAATTAAATTCATGGAATTTTTTCCATCACATAATATTTGCATGCCCTACATATGAGGGATACGCTTGATGCCATAAGATTTATTTTATGTACCCATCACTTTGGTAATTTGCATATAAATGTCTGTCTGACTGAGTATCACTTTAGTGTAAACAATTAAACTGAAAGATTTTGGCAAGGCTTACTAGAGCCAAAGACTGTCAACAGTGTTTCCCAAAGACTCTTTATTAGCAAACAGTGCTTTCTGTAGTTTACAGACCTCACTTTTATATGTGACTCATTAAGCACTTAATTAAAATACACAGAAAAATATTGCTTGTTTGGAAAGTGTATATATATTATACAGCCATGAGAGTCAGCGGGAATTTTTCACATTCCGCAATGTTAAATGGAAAATATCCCCCCATGCCATTCTGAGGCTTCCTTTTTTTTTTTTTTTCAATAATTTTTATTCAGATTTTCATAAAACATACAAGACGAAATCATAAAACATTCAAAGACAAAAAACAAAATCAAAAATAGTTAAACAAAAAAAAAAAAAGAAAAAAAAAAACAAAAATAAAAAATAAAGAGTAAAATATTGACTTCCCATTTGTCAAAGATCAAATCAGTTATAAGTCTATAATATATAACAATCCTGTCTCTTAAGTCATATTATAAAATCACTTTCCTCCAGTAGTTATCTTACTTAATCATCAAATCTCATAAACATTACTTTATTCTTTCCACAAAAAGTCAAAGAGAGGTTTCAATTCTTTAAGAAATATATCTATCAATTTTTTTTTCCAGATAAGCATATCGATTAATCCATCTCATTACTAATTATGATAATCTTATTGTCATAACCATAGTCAAAATAAACATTTCAATTAATCCATCACATCAGAATCTGTTAGGTTCAGTAATTTCAGTAGCCATTGTTCTATTATCCCTATTAGTTCCATTTTCCATCTTCCATCTTCAGTAGTCTTGTTAAGTCCAGTAATTTCAGTATCCAATCTTCCATTATCAGTATTCCATAATAATCTTGCTGTCAAAGCCATAGTCATATAGTAAGAGTCTGATGGGAATTACCTCTATCCCAAATATTTTCTTGCCATCCATTCTGAATAGGTTGCTGAAATACTGCTGTAAAATCATATCTCTGTTCTTTTTTTCAAAATACACTGGGTCATCTCTTGAAAGTTTTTCCATTGTCACATGGCTGCAGTTAATTCCATAGATTTTCTCTATATTGGGCTCCATCACATCAGTCCAGTCCAGAAGATTATCCATGCCATTGATAACTTTATCTCTAGAATCTTCATTAATTTCTTCAGAGATAACATTGAGTTCCAAACAATAGATTTTATTTCTAAAGTCCATAGACTCCAAATCTTGTTCCTGTTCCACGTTTGTTCCAATCTCCGGGATCTCCTCTCTCACAGGGACCCCTGTTCCAGTCTCCAGGGTCTCCTCTCTCACAGGGACCCCTGTTCCAGTCTCCAGGGTCTCCTCTCTCACAAGGACCCCTATGTCTTTAATCTCCTGTGTCTCCAAACAATAGATTTTGTTTCTAAAGTCCATAGACTCCAAATCTTTTTCCTGTTCCACGTTTGTTCCAATCTCCGGGGTCTCCTCTCTCACAGGGACCCCTTCCAGGGTCACCTCTCTCACAGGGACCCCTATATCTTTAATCTCCTGCTTCATTTTACTCAATTCAATTTTCAGCTCCTTACAACCCTGTCGCAGGTTTTGTTTCGTTATCTCAATCTCATCCATTATTTTCTGAAACATAGTTATTTCCAGATTCTCAGCCACTTTCTTAATTGCCATTTTAAAAGAAAAATATAGGAAAACCACTTCTTATTTCAGCAACAATTGGGTTAATACTCCAAACTTGGTGACATCACAGCATAAACAGAGCAGACAGCCTTATCTCTCCATGCTTAAGTAAACAAAATGCAGTTCCCAGGATCAAAACAATTAATGGCGGTCGTCAGGAAACAGATTCGTCAAAATAAAATAGACCAAAAAGAGAGTAGTCTCAGACAATATAATATTCTTCAAAATAAAAATCTGGAATAGAAATCCCTCTTCTGTGTATATCTTTAGAATGCAAATCCAGGACAGCTTTTTGCAACAAAAACAGAGATAAGCTATTAATTAGTGAGTAGCAGAGAGAAGTTATGGCTCCCCAGTGAGATGTCAAAAACCGATCAATCTGGCAAATCTCTTTTAAACAGCAACAATTTAAGTCAAGTAAAAGAAAAATATAGAAAGAAGGGTGCTTGCCTGTTAGTGCGTTCTCTCTTAGAAGATAAGATGAACGTTCGCTTTATCAGATAGAGCTTGTTGTTGAAAATCCGTCCCACCTTCGTCGGCTGGACCTCGTCCCATAAATTAATGAGATCTGGTCGTCCCAACAAAAATAGGCTTTGAGGTTAATCTCTTCGTTTCTCCCTACCCGGGAGAAGTTTAATCAGTCAAAAAAAAAAAAAAATCTGACTGATATATCTGAATAAGCTTCTTTTGAGGCAGGAGCCCGTCTCAAAAGCAGGCACAGGCTAAGTCACCCTTCCCGGAAGTGCCATTCTGAGGCTTCCCATAAGCTCATTTCAAAACAAAACCTTACAAAACTTATAGTTCTGAACTCAGAAACGCTTGCTTAACAACCCTGTCAATTTTCATGGCGATACACAAAACAGTCAGAGAGTCGAGAGTTCAAAGTCTAAAAAGAGAGAAAAAACTCAGCCCTTTTGGACTTTTTTCTACGAGTTCTCATAATCTGTTGAAATTCATTAAAAATCAGCCATGTTCACAGAGTACCTGTAATCCTAATACTGACCTTGCCCCATACTCTGACCTTCATCTACTGCAGTTTAAAAGTTAAAAAAAATGCCTGGTTGATTTTTAATTAATTTAAGAAATTTTGGCTGGAAGCCTATTATAACGCAGGGCATGCTCAGTAAGGACCAACTGTCAGTGTTCTAAAAGCCTCACAGCTGCTGGGCTTGCCTAATCAGAGGGCCACACCCACACCAGACTTGATTTCACTTGAGACAGTCATGGCTTCCCTCAAAGAATCCTGGGAAGTGTAGTTTGTGAAGGGTGCTGAGAGGAGACTCCTATTCCCCTGAGAGAATGGGTAACAGTCAGCCACTCTGATTGAAGGTCTGTGAGAGGAACAGGGCATCTCCTAGCAACTCTCAGCACCCTTCACTAACTACACTTCCCAGGATTCTTTGAGAGAAGCCATGATTGGCTTTGAGCCATGGCTTTGAGAGAAGCCATGATAAATTCTTTTAAATTGTTTTTAAAAGATGTGTTTTTAAATTTGTATATTTGTTTTTAATGTTTTTAGTTATTGTAAACCGCCCAGAGAGCTTCGGCTGTGGGGCAGTATATAAATACACTAAATAAATAGATAAATAAATAATGATTGTCCAAAGTGTAATAGAGGCCTGGTGTGGATGTGGCCAGGGACAGCTTTGTTTTAAATTTGGGTGGGAGGTAGGGTTGCCAGGTTCAGGGCCTGAGACTGATCCTGTATCTTTAGTAGAAGAGAAAGTCAGCCAAGTGCAGGTGTTCTTGCAACACTGTAATGGGAAAAACCACAAGGTAGAATTGTCCCTTCCCCCTGCCCAACTGTGAAAGATACAGAAGACATCTTGGTTGCCAGGCCCAGCCTGTTCAGTTTTACCTATCCTAATCATGATTGCATAGGAGTATATCCGATTCAACTCAATAATCATACAAATGATCAGACCTGCCTTTTCCCTCCTTCCCCTTTCCTCTCCCTTTCTCCTCCCCTCTTCCTTCTTCCGCCTTCCCTGCCCACTCCATCCCTCCATCCCTCCCCCCCGTCAGTTTTACCTATCCTAAGCATGATTGCACGGGAGTAAATCCCACTGAACTCAATAAACATGCAAACGACCACATCTGTCCTTCTTCTGCCCTCCCCCTCCTGCCTGCTCCCATCCCAGTCCTCCCCTCTGCCTTTCCACCCCTCCCTCCTCCCCCTCCTCCCTTCCCCATCCGCTGTGGTCAATTTCACCTATCCTAAGCATGATTGCCTGGTGTGTGTGTGTGTAAATCCCACTTCTCAATAAGCATGCAAATGGTCAATCCATTCTCAGCAAACCTGCACAGGATCCCATTTCTTACCTCCCAGATTAAAAAGCAGGGAAATTCACTAATAGGCAAAAAACCTTGCGGTTTAAGAATGTACCTATAGCCCACAGATATTTCTACCAAACTTTAAAAAGCAGGGAAATTGGGCAGCAATAGTGAATGCACCAGGGGAGCAGGAGACCTGAACTCCTCTCTGAGATATTGTACTGCCCTACAAAGTTGTCAAAATGCAAACACCATTTGGGTTGGTCTTTCATAGTCCAATCCACTTGCTGTGTAGCTTGGAAGAATTTGGTAACATGTGCCTCTGAGCATATGGTGAGTGGTGGCAACACCTGAAATCAGCCCAAATAATAGAAAGAAGACATGTGCTGTGCTGATCTTGTTTTAGCAAGGAGGAAGCAACATTATTAAGACAGTTGATATAGTTCAGATGGTCACTTTAAATATGTCTGATTTACTTTGCAATTTTAGTGAAGTTTTCTATAGGAAATCATTTTCTTTTGCTTTTGTTTCTATGAATATGTGAAGTACAGCAACACTTTGCAAAATTTATACTAAAAAAACTCCAAACATAATTGTGGAATAATGGCACTGACTTCTGCAAAATAGTCTCCAGTGGACCTCAGAAGTGTCTCAATTTGCACAAGATAAAACAGTGGGAGGTGAAATATATTCTAGCAAAATTCTAGGTGTGAACACCTTGCCTTAAATAAAGTGGTTTAAACATAGCAGGCTGAAAACATGCATCCTCTTTTTTCAACAACTAGAGTCATTCCTAAAGTAGCAGCATATTGTAATCAGTCTGATTTTACATTAAACTGCAGTTTCAGGTCCAACTGTTAATGCACCCAAAATAGAAATAGACCATAACATCCAGTTTGAAACAAAAAAGGCTGTCTTCACCATCATATGACATTGACCAATAAAAAGGCTTTGAAATTAATAAAAATAAATTTGACACAGATTCTAGGATGAATAATGAGGGAAATAAAATTTTCTAGTTTAGATTCTCTGTAGAAACATTAGTAACACAGGAAAGAAGCAAAGTAAGAAGAACACCAACAAACATACAAAAATATAATTCTCCATCTTTGGAGATAGCAGGTGTTGCCACCACTCACCATATGCTCAGAGGCACATTACCAAATTCTTCCAAGCTACACAGCAAGTGGATTGGACTGTGAAAGACCAACCCAAATGGTGTTTGCATTTTGACAACTTTATAGGGCAGTACAATATCTCAGAGAGGAGTTCAGGTCTCCTGCTCCCCTGGTGCATTCACTATAGCTGCCCAATTTCCCTGCTTTTTAAAGTTTGGTAGAAATATCTGTGGGCTATAGGTACATTCTTAAACCGCAAGGTTTTTTGCCTATTAGTGAATATATATTTAAACTGAGGTAGTCTTTTGCCTTAATCTAGAGTAGTGTTTTTGCAGTTGAGGTTGCACATGCACAGCCCATTCAAAAATGTTAAAATATCACTGATCGTAGGTTTGTATATCTATTCTTCATCCCCTCTTGAACAGGTAATTAAGGAAATTTTAACATTTTTGAATCGTCTCCACCGTGTAACCCAAGCTGTTGGATTCAGGAAAGGAACTGGTGTGACTATCTGTATGCATACATGGTTGCCCATCCAACTGGAGATATATGCACAAATGACTTCTATTAGTACATAGCACCCCTGACTATACTGAGGAAATTTTGAATTGATCAATTTAATGTGTATATATATTGTGTTACTTCTTATAGGTAAGTTTAGAATTGTAGCTTAACAAAGCTTATATTTTGTATATTCCTTATGTTCTTTATGGTCTCTGTGCAGTCCCACATATGGGTTTTGCATGTGTACAGAGCAAAGTTTGGAATCTTTTAGAACTAGGCAATAAACATTTTTGGCAGGAGTCCCACTCTCAACTCTTAGGGTACATGATAATGCCAAGGAAGTCTCCTCTCACAAAACTAATTTACTGTCTGACATGGGAGTTGGTCTGTCTTGGCAGATATCATGGTAGTCTCTTTTAGTCAAAGTAGGACATTTCTGAATGTGGGTATCTGCCTGTCTTCTCATCAAGCATGACTGGCCACCTTGGTCCTGTCAGTTTTGGTATAATGTCTTTTTCAGAGCTCATTGTGGAGTCAATACACCCTTGAATTGACTCACCTGGTGTGAAACCCAAACCAGCTCCGTCAGATGGGACGTTGATTCCATAGGTGGTCCAATCTGTATTTAGCATCTGAGAATTGCTGGAAATTCTTCTTGGCGGACTTTGACTTCCAACAATAAATAGTACTGCTGGTTCTGCAGCTGAGTGGACATGGACTCTGGGTCATTTTAGGATGTATTCTTCTTCCAATGGGATGAATATTTTCCTGTGTCTCCAATACTGCTGACAAAAAGGACAGATAAGGCAGGACAAAATGGGTTGCATTTTTGCCATCCTGTGCTAGTTGAAACAGCTTTGGATCATGGCTCTTCCAATATTATTACTATCACCCAGGGCTGCCAACAGATGGGTAAAAAGGGCCCATTTCACCTGGGGCCACCAGGGGCCCCAGACTCTTGGAAATGGTCTGCCTTCAAGTTGATTCTGACTTATGGTGACCCTATGAATAGGGTTTTCATGGTAAGCAGTATTCAGAGGTGGTTTTACCATTGCCTTCCTCTGAGGATGAGAGGCAGTGGCTGGCCCAAGGTCACCCAGTGAGCTTCATGGCTATGTGGGGATTCAAACCTTGGTCTCCCGGTCATAGTCCAACACCTTAACCACTAACTGTCATTTTAAAAATAAGTTCCTAAGTGCTCTGGATCAACAGATGTATACCAAAATGTCAGCTGCTCCTCACCTGTGACTTCTGTTAAAAGAAATGAGCCAATAAGGTTTTTAGCCAGTATGTGTTGTGATTGAGGAGGGAACAAGTTCTGAAAACAGCTGCCTTTTTCCTGTTTGTCTGCACATCACATGAGTTGAGTAAGCATAAAAAATAGCATATTATACATTTTATATACGAAATAATTTTTGAACAGAAATAAAAAAAGTGTACATTCAGTTTATCATGCCGTTTGTTATAGTTTTCTAAATATAAAGAGTTGAAAAATGGGAAATGGTCTGCCTTCAAGTTGATTCCGACTTATAGCGACCCTATGAATAGTGTTTTCATGGTAAGCGGTATTCAGAGGTGGTTTACCATTGCCCTCCTCTGAGGCTGAGAGGCAGTGACTGGCCCAAGATCATCCAGTGAGCTTCATGGCTATGTGAGGATTTGAACCCTGGTCTTCCAGGTCGTAGTCTGAAACTCTAACTACTGTGCTTTAAACAAGTTTAAATTTTCCTGGACTGCTGAAGAAGACAGTTTATTTGTCTAATGCATAGCCTGCTGTGAAAACCTTCCCAATATGAAGCTTTAACCCTGTACTCACTTTTCTGGGACTAAAACTGTAATGTTAATCCTACATATCTGGGAGTAAACCCCATGAAATTCAATATGACTTACTTTTGAGTAGACATGGTTAGGATTGTGCTATAAATCAACGGGACTTTTGAGTAGACATAGCAAAGGATTGTGTTGTAAATCTTTCTCACTCCAATCGTATTTTTGTAAGCAATTAGGGAGGCTTACTGCTGTTACGTGGCAGGAGACTAATACTGATGTTTTTTTAATGTTTAAATTTTGTTGAATAATTATATGATTATGGTTTTTGAACTATTTATTACTGTTGCAAAATGCCTTGTGAGGGCAGGAACTCTGAAAGCAAGGTTAAAAATCTGTTAAATAAATACATCTTAAATCAAGACTGTGGGTTCAAAATAATGTTGATAATATCTCTAATTATATAATATTTTTGTATGCCATCATGCATGAAAGTGGGGTGTGGCAGCAGGACGGCAGGCATGTGAGGTGAGGGAATGAGGAAAGCAAGCATAGCATGTGGGGTGGTAATGGCAGGTGAGGGCATGCAAGTGGGGGTTGAGCAGGCAGCTTCAGACAAGTGGTTGGGGCAGGTGAGTGGTGAGCAGGTGTGAGCAGGTAAGTGAAAGAGTGGGGGCAGGTGCGTGAACAAGCAGCAGGGGGTCAGCGAACAGCGGTGTAAGAGAGTGGGGGTGGGTGAGTGAGTGGCAGTGGGCGAAAGGTCAGTAGTGACAACGCAGGAGGCAGAGAAATGGTTGAGGTGGGGTGGTGGCAGAAGCAGCAGCAGCAGCATTCTGGGCAGGTGGGAAGCTGGTAAGGTGCCTAAACAGGGTGGCAGCAAGTGCCTGGGGACCATTTTCGGAATTGCTTGGGGTGGGTGGCTGTTTGGGGAGTTGCCGGGGGGGAGTGCTTTTGGGAGTTGCCTGTGCATGTGTGTTTGTATTTGGGAGTCCATGTGTTGTGTGTTTGGGAGTCAAGTGGTTGGGAGCCCCTGAGTGTGTGTGTGTGTATTTGGGAGTCCCTGGCTGGTGAGCGGAGCAAGTGTGGGGTTCGCGACTGATGCGAGCAGGAGGGCAGCGCCATCCTAGTTCATACATAAGCAGCAGTTCTTGCCAATAGATTGTGGGGAGATGGGTGGTGTAGATGGGAATGTAGGGGGTCCAATCTACACAGAGTGTACCAGGCCAATGTTAGCATTCCTGCTGCCACCTGCCAGAAGCTTCAGGCCTTCCCTGTCAGGACTGAGAGCATATTTTCCATCCCCAAATTCTTAATTTCAGGCTGACAGCCTGAAGCTTCATATCTCTAATCAACTACTCCCTAATATCTCTATTCTAGAGCATTATAAAGTAAACCCCAAGCCCTTCAATGTGTAGTTTCTCGTTAATATAGTGTATTACTAGGTTCTAATGATGAACAAATTCTATATATTTTTCCTGATTTCTTAACATTAGCAATTTAATAGCAATTTAACCAGTCCTGTGACTTCTTAATTTACTCTATTTTATTAGGGCACTGATTTCATTCCAAGAATGTCTCAGTTTGATTAACCACATGCTGGATTCTTTCTTGGGTATTAAAATTTTATAAATCCTAGAAAACATTCTTCCTATTCATCAATACCCATTTTTCAAACTTAGTTTTTTTCTCTCATGCTGTTTTATATTTTAACCCTTGTCTATTCAATACAGTTCTTATTGGAAGTTATTGAAAATAAAATGGTTTAATCTACATTCTTTCTATTACTTGCTCATGTGATCCTACCAGAGACTTTCTGTTTCCATAACCTAACATTTCTTAAACATCCATCTAAACTGAATCTCTAATCTGTTACTGAAGTTATAGATGATATATCAGGGACCAGTGACTATTTCTATCCCAAATTGTTTAAAAAATGTAAATGTACTGCCTTCGAGTCGATTCCGACTTATGGCGATAACATATGTTATTATGTAACAATTCTGTAACTTCTGGCATCATAATACTCCTTTCTTGGACTACTAGTCATCCACATTATAATACTTTACTCTGCTTTTAGTTATGCTTATTCCATAGGTCTCAACACTTATTACAATCTTCCTTATACCATTGTACGTACCACATCAAAATGCCTGCTTCATAATATTTTCAAAAATGTGGAATTACCAGCCCTGCTTCAATTCATCATGCTTCACCTCCACCTTTTTTACTTTCACCTTCCTTTCTTCCCATATACATTTATTAATCATATTTTGCCAATTCCCTATTATTTTTAATAGAACAAAAAAGAGTTTCAATTTTTTTAAAAAATACTTTGCATATCATATTGTTTTTATTAAGGTTTATTCTCCCAAATAATGGTAGCTTTTCCCATGATTTTAGACC
The DNA here is from genome assembly GCF_030035675.1 of Rhineura floridana. NCBI lineage: Eukaryota > Metazoa > Chordata > Lepidosauria > Squamata > Rhineuridae > Rhineura > Rhineura floridana. Next base: position 52,725,764 of record NC_084487.1, read on the forward strand.
TTGAATTTTCTTTCAAAGGGGGAATTTTTTTATACAACTTTGAATGTATTTATCAGATTTGACTTGCAAGTATGAAACTCTTTTGCTCCACTTGACTATCCTTCCTTCCTTCCTTAATATGTCATAAGAGTAACTCACTCTTACCATCATTTATTTAAAGCCTGCCACTCCATAATATTCATGCAAAATTTTATATAATATCTTATCTGTTGTGTAAATGACTATATCATCTGCAACTAGCCCTATAAGTTCCTTTTCTTGAATCACTATTCCTTTAATTCTATTCTACTGTCAAACTGCTGCAGCTAAGGGTTTGAGTGATATTACAATAGCAGGCTGGACTCCCTTGTCTTGTCCCTCTGTCAAACTGAAAATTGTTAGAAGCCTTGCCATTAATGATTAGTAATGTGTTTAACTCAGAATAAATTACATTAATCCACCCACAAAAATGCTTTTGTGGAGGGTAATTTATTGTGCATCTAAATTATTGACAATAGTGATTTTTCAGAAACTGCCATATAAATGTTCCCCACTTTCTACCTGTTATATTTTTATAGAGGTTAAAACTGGCATGGACAACATATAATATTGGGATCATTTTCTATCTATTTACATATATGGAAATACTACATATACATCTACCAAACACCAAATTAGATTTTGAAGAACAGCTAGAGTTAATATGTGAGGGATTTTCTAAAGCTGTCTCATTAGTCCCTTGGAGTTCAATAGCTCACTCCAGCTGAGCCTCATTGTATGCCATCTATGGCTGCATTTCCTGTCTTGAAAGACGGCAGCTGTGTTCCACTAATCACAATGTGTGTGTTAAGTCTGTCCTTCATTTCTTGCATATTCTCTGATAGCTTTGTTTGACAGCTGAGTTTGTAACCATTTCAAATGAATGTGTAATCGGGCAGATGTTTCACTCTTTCCAGAGCCTAAACTTTTAAATGAGAAGACACTCTTATTAATTTATGAAGAAAGATGTGATTAAATCATTCTGGATAGTTTTAGTGGAAACTGTACATCCTGCTATAATCACCTTCACCTTGCCTCATATTGCTTGTGCTTAAATGTTATGACAAAATCAATTAGGCACAGATAGTTGCTTAGTTTCTTCTGTGTCTTGTGTGATACAGATTGTTAGGCCTTTGCCCGAAGTAAACATGAAAAAATGGGTAATACGTGACAAAATGGGACAAACTGGAGGGTGTAAGGTTTTCCAACCACACTTTGGGCTGCCACAGAGTCCCAAAACATATAAAAAACTCAATTATCTGCCTCCACTTCAGTTAGTTGAACTAGGCCTTCAGATGTCTATATTGTGCCCATGGAAAAGAAGCAAAACAAACTGATAATATCTGGTAATGTTAACCAAAGCAGTAGCATAATGGGCTAAGTGCGAATGATACCAAAGCACAGAATAAAAAAAAGTAAAATAGAATTTAAGGAAATCAAGAGTATGCATGGCATTAAAAGAAAGAATGAAGAAAATATTCAGTGTCCAAAAAGCATGAAAGTAGAAAACACTTGTATGATCTTCCTCTTGAGTACAATGGACAATTATGCATCACCCACAAAAGAGGAAACATGTGTTCTGTCACCCCCTTTGCATTTGCCAGGGTGTGTGTGAGATGCTCTTTTATCATGAAGACAGATAAGTAATAAAGTTTGACACCAGCAGTGTTACTTAATGTAGTTTTATTCAGCTAACAGATTATACTTCAACATCACAATTAAGACCCTTCATTGTTGAAAATTAACAGCCTCAGCTATGGGGGAGCCCCCTTCCCCTATATTGCAGGGAAGGGAGCTCCTGTAGGTCAGTTCAGCAACCCTCCCTAGATCTCTACAGTGTCAGTACCATTGATGTGCAATGATTGATGTCTGTTGTCTCTGTTCCTGTTGTCTCTGTTCCTCTGTGTGTGCCTGTGTGTTTCCTTTATAGGCAGAGAAATGTCTGTCATATGCCATTTCTAGTATTGTAAATGGCCAATTGGTGGCACTGCCACCTCAAAGAATACTGTCTAGTTGTTGACTGACCTGTTCCCATGCTTCACTGCTGTATTCACAACATACTGATAAAGTATCAGGTGTGTTTACCATTTGTTTACTTCAAAGGCAAATCATGTTTTCTGCATGAGTCACCTCTTGTCCAGGAAGTGCACCGAGCCTGTCTCTCACAGTCTGTTCTAAATTTAGGAGAACAGCTAAAAGGTCTTGCTACTGCACTAAGCTCAGCAAAGCCACAGCAACAAAGGTGAGGTTATTCAAATCACTAAACTCTAGCTGAGCACTTCACCAAAGGGGAGCAGTTACTTATGTAACTATCAAAATTCCTAGGAATTTCTTAGGTTTGCAACAAATATCTAATGAGAGGTATGCATTCAAAATGTATTCCTATCTTTCTTCAATTATTTCCCCTTAGTTGCAATCTTTTATTTTAAATACACTTTTGGAAGCAAGTAAGCTATATCTGCCTACACAATATTAGGAAGAGACATAGAAATGAATTATATTTGATCACATTGTTACATTTTTAACTTTCCTCCGAAGAGCTCAAGGTGGAGGACATGGTCCGTCTCACCTTTCTCCTCACAGCAAACCTGAGAAATAGGTTAGGCTGAGACACAGAAATGGAACCAAGGTATCTCAGTGAACTTTGTGGCTCAGTGGAGAACTGAATTCAGGACTTCCAGGTCTTAAGTCCAAACTCTGTCAATTGCACCACACTGGCCATCACCATATGGCCACCTTTATTAATTTCTACTTCAAAGTATAAAAAATACACCCTCCTCCAAAAAAAAAGCCCATTTGAGTACTGAAACTTTAGTCTTATGTTTATGAAAAACCACAACTCAACACAATTCCTTTTCAGAATTTTGTTACAAGATTTGTTATAAGATTGTAAACAAAACTTGTACCTCTTTAGGCACAAATAAAACATGATTAAGAATTGATTCTACAGACATCTGTGTTTTACTATGCTACATAGTTGTAGGCAGTGGAGGCTGGTGGCTCTGATGTCACTGGACAGTGAATCTGCTCTGGGTCTGAACTAAAGTACTGAGTACCTTGAAAGTTTGAACTAAACCCAGAGTGGATTCACTGACCCACTGACATTAGAGTCACCAACCTCCATTGGTTGCAGAGATATAGCTGAAACAGCAGAACCCTCCAAGCCATCACAGTGGTAGGTTGGTGAATGTTCAGGAGAGGCCTTACTGCTAGACAATGTGCCAGCCACTGACCAGGTGATATTTCTTCTTTATTTTCTTCTCTTTTTACTTAATCCAAGGAAAAGCTGGCAGCTTAACTGTTGCTGCTGACCTAAACTCAAATGCAGCTGACCCCCTCCCCGGTACAAAGTGGCTGGGAGCAAAAATGACAGTTCACCATGTAAGAATGCAGCAAGCGAGCAATGGCAGCCAAGCTGCAAGAGAAGAAAGACCACACGACTGAATATCTCATCTAACAGAACCAGAACCCCTTTGTCTGTATGTCTGGTAAAATCAGACACTGTAAAATATTCAGTGTCCAGTCTTACAGGATATACAGGGAAACTGAACACATCTGAAACAGAGCACAAGCTAGGATAAAAGAGGACACCTTACCACCCTATTCCCAAGTGGTACAACTTTCCTCTTAAATGGTACAATTACTTGCTTGTACAGCTGTCTAGTCACAGATCTTGGGGTTCATCAAGCATTGCTCATGGGATGTTCAGGCATGAGCAGATGCCTCCTTTGGCCAGGCTATGCTGGGCTTGGTGGCTGTCAAGGGTTACCTGTTCCACCTCCTTGCTGTTTTTCCATATGTGGAACTGTACAGAGACTATAAAGAAGAAAGGTTGCCAGTATATAACTATAGTTCAGGGGTGGCTAACCTTTTTTGGCTAATGGGCCACAATGAGGATTTGCCACCTTTCTGAAGAGCACATGCTAACCTGAGCCTAATTCATGCATGTGGATACACATACTCATGCAGTCCAGCAGAAGGGTGACAGACATGAAGCTTTCATATTCACACATACACATACTCAGCAGAGGAGGGCAAACTAGAGCCTACACTCTCTAGGGCAGCCTTTCCCAACCAGTGTGCCTCCAGATGTTGTTGGACCACAACTCCCATCAGCCTCAGCCAGCATTGCCAATGGCCAGGAAAGATGGGAGTTGTGGTCCAACAACATCTGGAGGCACACTGGTTGGGAAAGGCTGTTCTAGGGCAACACTAGTGAAGGCAGATCTCCTCCTGGAGAGGAGAAACTTGTTTCTTCTTACCTTTGGAAAAAGTCCCCTTCTGCCTTGCCATGGCACCATTTTAAGAAAGTCTGAGTCAGGAAACAGGAAGGAATGCTTCTTTCTGTTTCCTAAGTCTCTCTAAGACTTCATTGACAGTATGTCCCACTGATCTCAGTGGAATTTATACTTGAGTAAATGTTCATAGGATTGGGCTGCATGTCATAAGACACCCCAATATAATGCCCTATAATACTTGAACACAAAGCACACAAAAACATACAAACACACACATAGGATATATGGGGAGAATTCAAAAATAATTTAATTAGATGAACTTAGATATTGTAATTTTACTTGGCTGTTTATTTTTTTTACAGAATACATAGAAACAGGAAATGCCACAGTTCCAGAAGAACCCATACAGGAATGCCCAGTGCCAAATCATCAATCCTGTGTTTTGTCTCTAGAGGTTTCTCCTACGCAAACAAATAAAAGTAAATCTTTTGCCTTCTATAAATTGTTTTGTATTAAAAATGTTACAGAAATATTGTAAAGTATAATAATTTTGTATTTTTACTTTTCATCTAGACAAAGAGATCTGCGATGACAATGAAAGTCAAATATGTTTAATCTTGCTTACTTAAAATGGTTTAAAGCATGAGAATATAACTCACAGTTTGATGCATGCATTGCATGGCAGGGACTGCCTTGTGGTGCAACATAGCTGGCTCCTTGACAAGGGAAGGCCAGTCTTCCCAGGGATCTTGTGACACCATGTTTGCTCTTGCACGGAAGCTTTGGGAACGGATGGAGTGGCAGCCTACTCATAAGTGGCTGCTGTGCACCTCACCAGGCCTTTCTCTTGTTAAGTTTCCTCAACCCACCCTCCCATGGTTTAGAGTCTTTCAGTGAGGCTTTAAATGGCTGCAGGTGGGCTGTTCGAATAAGAAACAGACCCTTGCTTCAATGCCACACATTGCCACTGGCTTACTGTTATAACCAATAACTCACACATTATTGGGTTTCTTTGTTCCCAGGAACGCTCAGCTATTTGAGGCTAGGGTTTTTTGGTCCCATAAAAAAAAGGGGGAGTGTGTGCCCCGGCCGCGGGCTTCCAGGTTGCTGGGATACCAAGGAAACAATAAGCCAGATCCAGGTTTGCTTACAAGGAGAGTTTTATTGAGTAACTTACAGCACACAGGCGTACCCAATAAGTGGAACAGACTGCAAGGTCCTGCACGAACTGTTGACCAGTCTGAACCCTGAACTGGGCACCAAGGACAGCTATATAGTACAGGCATACCCTGCTTTAACGTTCGTAATGGGACCGGAGAGTATACTTTAAGTGAAAATCTACTTTAAGAAGCAATTGTCTTCACTTGTACTGCACGCAATCACCACTAGATGGCAGCGGTGTCATGCCAATAAAATGTACGTCATTGCGAAGCAGGTGAACATTAAGAGGGGTATGGGGATGTATGGAGCATGTACGTTATAGCAAGGCAACGTTAAGTGAAGCAACGTTAAGCGGGGTATGCCTGTATACATGTTTACAAGCACAGTGATGATCTAATTAATTGCTACAAAGTATTAAACCATTGCTCTCAGCATAGCACTTAATTGGTTATCTGGTTAATAAGGCAGTTTCCCAGCATGAGGCAGCATAACCATAGCTGATACTGCTAACAAGCAGAGCAATCCTGGCAGAACATCAGACTGCTCCTTGGAATGTAAGCTCGTTAGCCCCTTAGATAGACCAGGTGGGCAATGAGCTCACATTGACCGTACTTTGACCCATCTTCCAAACTGCTAGGAAGAGAGAACCAAGGCTGGGGTGGAGGGGGAGTACAGCCCCCCTGCTAACAGCAGCCATAGATTTGCCTACCGGCCGATACATTCCGCCCCCAAGATGGTCAAAGGATGTACAATGTGCTGCATGTTACAATCTCTTCTTGCCCTGCAGGCCGGATCTTCTTTGCCCTGCCATTTGACCACAAGGGGTATTGATTATTGTCTTAGGTAGCACATTACTTATTAATAGTGTGTCAACAATATAAGCAGATACACACAAGCAGAAAGCCACAAATAACCGTGACACCAATTGCAAAACTTGCTTCCACCCCCACCCCCGATCTCCTGAAACCAGGCTAGAATCGGGTTGAAGATTGAGTCCAATTGCTAATACTTGCTTCCACCATCCAGTTGTACACCCCCCCACAATCTAACAGACATAGAATAATAAATCTCAAACATTAAAACCTCATTGCAAAAACCTGTCAGCATAATTCCTAAAGGAAAATAATCAAACAGCTCATATCCCCACAAGCATGCAAAAAGCACAAATCACCAGCATTTCAAAAGGCAATATGAAAACCATCAGAAGAGATCCTCCAGCAAATCAGTACAAAGTCCCATATGCATAACCCCCACCCCCAAACCATGCAGTTGCCCACATGGCCCTTTGTCTTGGGGCTTCATGGAGGTCCCAGTCCAAGCTGATCCCTGCTGCTGCCTGCAGGGTTTTGGGACTCCTCTCCAGGAACAGATTTGTTTCCTCATCAGCACACAGCAGGCTGTAGCCATTTTCTTCCCACTCTCTGCTCTGGGAAAAGTCTTTAAGCCAGTCCAATTCATCTCCTCCCCGAACTCCAAATCAAAGTCCTGCCACAAGTCTTTATCTGGGGGCATCTTCTTCATGACTAGCTGGCCTAGCCCACCCAGGTTGGCAGAAAGAAATCTTCTGTCCTCCCTCACAATCTCCAGTGTAAATCATGGGCCCAAACAGAGGCAGGTAACCCTCCCAGTGTCCCTTGCCCTTCAAACTCACAGGGCACTGGGTGCCTCTCACTGCTGGAATCCACCCAGGGACTGCTTCCCTCATAGGAGCCTCATCCCCCCATAAGACCATTATGGGGCACCCGAGGGGCAAAGTCACTTGGGGATTTTATCTCACCCATCTCTCCAGGAACTGCGAGCTCCTCTTGGACTTGCACTCCCACCTCAGGCTTCTCCTCCTGCACTTTTCCTTGCGCAGCCATTTCCCCAGGCGCTGGCAGCTGCTCTCACACACATGCCTCCAACTTTTCCTCCTGCACTTTATCTTCTTTAACAGCAGGCACACACAGAGCAGAGGAATCTATCAGCAGGATCTCTTCTCCAGCCACTTTCTTCCGAGGCCACTTCCTCTTCATTTTCCAGCCTGTCCTCCTTCAGATTTTGGGGCTTTACTTCCAGCTTTTTGCTGTCTTCCCCCCCAGCAGCTTCTTCTTCCTCCGCTGTGGACTGCAACTCCTCACAGTCCAATCCCCACCAGCAGCCTGTCCACTTTCTGGATCTCTTTAGCCACCCCAGTCTGGGTGCTCTGCAGCTGGGCTCCTGGATCACTCTTGACCTCTTGCAGTGGCTGATCAGGCAGGGGTTTCACCCCCTCACATGGGGTCTCCTCTTCCTCTCCAAAGATGCTCTCAAATATCTCTCCCACTCGTTACCAGTGCTCCTGCCGTTCCTGTTGCCTGTTCTGCAGTGTTTCTCTGGTCAGGACTCTCAGGTCTTGCTCCTTCCCTTGCTCATCCTCGAGCTGTCCTGCTTTCACCTTCCACTCCAGTTCCTTTTGCCCCACAGCTTTCAATGCTGTCAGCAAAAGCCATGCTAAAGGCGCTGCACTCTGCTTCTCTTTAGCTGACCACTTTTCCAGCTTCAGAGACTCCATAGCAGCTACTGGACCAGCTGGCGTGCAGTCTTTCTCCACCTCTGGCCATGCCACTGGACCGCTCAGGACCGCCAATTGCTCTGTGACCTGACCCCACATCTCATGCTGTGGCCAGCCTGGGAGTCAGTTCTTCAATCCGACATCCACATCCTCCTTCCCTTTGCATCTAGACATGTCGGATCTCTTGGTATCCTGCTGACTGCGCCAATTGTGTGCTCTGGCCGCGGGCTTCCAGGTTGCTGGGATACCAAGGAAATGATAAGCCAGTTCCAGGTTTGCTTACAAGGAGAGTTTTATTGAATAACTTACAGCACACAGGCATACCCAATAAGTGGAACAGACTGCAAGGTCCTGCACGAACTGTTGACCAGTCTGAACCCCGAACTGGGCACCAAGGACAGCTATATAGTATACATGTTTACAAGCACAGTGATGATCTAATTAATTGCTACAAAGTATTAAACCATTGCTCTCAGCATAGCACTTAATTGGTTATCTGATTAATAAGGCAGTTTCCCAGCATGAGGCAGCATAATAATAGCTGCTACTGCTAACAAGCAGAGCAATCCTGGCAATCCTGCTCCTTGGAATGTAAACTCATTAGCCCCTTAGATAGACCAGGTGGGCAATGAGCTCACATTGACCATACTTTGACCCATCTTCCAAACTGTTAGGAAGAAGCTAAATGCTAAACTCTAAAGAGAACCAAGGCTGGGGGGGGGAGTACAGCCCCCCCCAGGCTAACAGCAGCCATAGATTTGCCCACCAGACAATACAGGGAGCCTTTCCATGTCAGTAGAAGTAGCCAGATCTTCTTTGAAATGCAAGCTTGGAAAGACGAGTGGAAGGAGACAAAACTAATATTCGGCAAAACTAGTTCCCTAATTTTTAGCAACTGCTGCTAAATACTCTTCCCACCTAGATAAACTGCAATATCCACTATTAGGTTATGTTCAGATGTATATAATTTCAGTGGTGAGCCTTCTTTTGAAGATCAGAAGAACCTGTTCTTCTAATTTAAAACAGAAGCTGGATTTTCAAATCTCCTACTTCTTAGAGATGGGCTGTTCACACAGTGGTAACTGATAGACCAATGTTTCATAGTTTTTAAAAAAATATATTTAAAAAGCTTTAAAGGAAGAACAAGACATTAAAGTAGATAAACATGTTGAGAACTTGAAGAAAAGAGAATAAAATACACCCAAATCATGGGGAGGTGCTTCTGTTCTGGCAGTTATACTGGTGCTGGATAGGGAGTAAAAGCGAGGGAAGCAGAGCTTATCCACAACTTAAAATCCCATACCTGAAACCCAATCACTCTGTATTGGGAAACCCTCATTTCCCTTTTGGTCTATATAGTAATGGTGCTCACAGACAGACTCCAGTAAGAAAACCAATACAATGAACAGTGTTTCTGAGCATGTGAGGTTTTCCTTTAATTGACCAAAAGTAAAATTAGCACAGTCAACTTTGTATGAAAATCTGGAATGAAGGAAAAAGAGTAGCTAATAATAAATTCTCTATGCTTAAGTCAGAATGGAGATTAACTAATTTTCATTATGACTTGGTGACATGGTGACAGAATTCAGTATATAAATAAGAAGTTAGAGCTGAGCAGTTTACATGTTTACAGAAAGAAACCATCAACTTGGCAACTCAATATATTTCTAGGATTGGATCATGTGTAGCAGAACATATTTATCATCATGTTTTGACGTGTTTTCTTTGGCTTACCATGCTGACAGGTTGTTTTGCTTTTTATAAAGGTGAAGCTGTGACTGGGGAGTTATCAAAACTATTAGATGAAATCAAGCTGTGCCAAGAAAAGGATTATTCTTTGGAAGAACCGTGCCATACTGTATCAGATCACTACCTGGACAATGTTAGCAAAGTATCAGAAGAAGAATTGGTGATGAATGGAAGCCAATCCAAATCTAATATAGTAAGTAAGACTGAACATGACCTAACATCTAGCCATTAACAACATTATTTAGTTTTGTCTCATAGATATATTGTTTCTTGAAATATTTAAATCCCACCACACTTAAGATAGTTTACATTTACATAATTAAAGCTATATAATAAATAAAAACAATTATACCATTTTAACAAAAACAGTAGGAGCAACACGTAAAAAGTCCTGAATATGTGTTCCTCAGAAAGTAATGCAAGCCTTGTCATAGTTGTAAAAAACAGTCTTGACTATGTGGAAAGGGGCTAAAGGTTCTACTACTAGATAGAATGGATTATCTTAGAACTTCCCAAACTTCCTCTACCTTCCAGATTCCTGCCCTCCCACAGCACCAAGCATTTACTGGGGGATAAAAGGATCTACATGTTTTGGTTGGCCTTGGTTGTGACATCACACTGAGTTTTGGAGGTGCTAGGAGCCAAGTCCCCACTGCCCTTCTCCAGCTTCAGAGACATACCTCATTGCTTTCCAAGCCTCTTAAGCTTCAGTGCTAGTGACAGATGATCTCACCCTTCCCCAGTTCAGGAGGACAGTGGCAAGCATCTTTGTAGAAACATGGACATGAGTGTGTAGAGATCGTTGCTTACTGCTTTGTAAACTGGGGCAAAGATATATTAAAGATTCTAGAATCAATGTGCACATGTGTGCACGAGAGAGACAGAGAGAAGGCAAGTGGAATTAAGATTAAATAGTATATATTATTTTTTATTTCATTTTAAAATTTGTGCCCTAGTCCATGTCTCCTTAAAGATTTGGGGCAGCTTACAATAAAACCTAAAAAGAGCAACAAAATAACAACACTACTGAGTAAAGACACAATAAAATATATGAACTATGGTCGCAATAGTAAATCTAATAACAGCAGTAGATAGCATAGCAACAGCAAATAAAATTGTCTGAAAAAACATAGTAAGACATTTTTAAATCTGCTCATCAGTTAAAGACCTTATCATTCAAGACTTGTTGAAAAAGAAAGATTTTTATTCTTTTTCTAAAGGAAAACTGAGGTATCTTATCAGGCTTCCCCAGGAGAATTTTATAAAACAATTGCCACCATTTAAAAAACTGTATTGCAGTAGAAGTGAGCAGTGTTACCTGCAGTTTGGTTTCTAGTATCTCTGCAAAATATCATTCTTGACCTCTAGAGTTGAGAACAGTAGATCTGGGACTTTATGGATATTGTATCATTTGAACATAGATCTAGAAATATTTTTTTATTTCTGTTTAAGTTATACTTTATTAAATCTCAAGAACATACAGTAATTAAACCAAATAATTAAATACATACACATTATAAATACCTATAATATACATGTATTGATATTTTACTGCACAGAGAAGCTATTATATTTATCAGCATTCATGTTATATTCTTCATAAATTCAATTAGAGAATTCCACTTAACTTTACTTTTTTCTCTTTCTTATCTACCTTTTCTCACTCTAAGCCGTTCTGTAAATTTATACATAATGGTTACCTTCCAATTTTTTGCTAATCATTCTTTCACTTTTGGTGGTGATCTGTTTTTCCATTTTTGTGCAATAAGCATATGAGCAGCTCTTACTAAATTCCATATTAATGCCTTATAATTTGTTGATCTAAATATCCTAATATCCTATTATTTATCCTAATAAAAGTATTAATAATACGTTAGTAATGATACCATTCTTACCACATTTTCCCCAAAGATTTTAATTGTTGGACAAGTCCACCAAATATATTTCATATCCACTGTTGAATGTCCACATTTCCAATGCTTTCATTCACAGGTAGCATTATGCAGTAGACCTACAAATATTTTTCTTCCCAAAATCCCGGGGAAGGTGGCATGACAAAAGGAAACAACTAGGCTTAGCTTCAAAGTTTATACTTCCCTCCCTCCTGCAAAATTAGAATGGGTGGTATCCAGCTAAAAGTAGACTCATAAAAATTAATGGACCTCAGTTAGTCATGCCCATTAATTTCAATGAGTCTACTCTGATTAGAACTTACTTGGATTTTTTAAAAAATAGAGATGCATATGTAACCCATTACAATATTTTATTCTTTTATGTATTTTTGATCTTGTTCAGAGGTCTCTGGAGGGACTCACAGCAAAGGACTGATGCAAAGACAAATAACATGTAACATCAAGCAATATCTTGTCTTGATCCATATATGTGTAAATGGATTCTACATAAATGCCATAATAAAGCAAACAAAGGAGCATTAGATTACTATCCTCTTAAACTGCTCGCTTCCAGACTGTTGCCACAGAATCTCTGTTACTGGGTTCACTTTCACTTCCAAAAAATCTTTTGGAGCTTGGTCTTCGAGCTTAGTCTTGCTGGCCACAAAGACAAAAATATGTCTTTGTTTCACTCACTGAAATTCCAAAGCAGTCTTCTCAAAATGGCTGCTAATAGCTACAAAGAGAAAAAAGAAACTTCTAGGCACTAGAAGTAATACCCAAACTATAGCAGAAAGTAAAGTAGTCTGAGAACAGTTTTTTTTGTGGGGCTCAAGAAAAATAGGGATAGGAGCAAAGTTATACCTTTCCCGGTGCTCGTTAAAGCAATCCGGCAGCTAGTTGGTCAGAGATTATTGAGACCCAAGGTTCATGATCACGATTTCTATGCCCATGAGAATGAATCTCTTCCCTTGTATACCAACAATAATCAGGAAAAAGTGATGGCACCCTTCTTCTTGGGCCAATGTCTAGCAGAGTGCTAAGCTGTTCCTTGAGAGTGATGTGAAGATGCAGAGGGAGCAAAGTGTTCTGCCTAACCCTTGCAAAACATCAACCTTAAATGTAATTTTGAATCTCATAGAGGGGGAATGCTGACATGACAAAGGAAATGAAAAGATTATTTTGAAATGTAATTCTATAACTTTTCTATAAGATGTACTTAAAAGATTATCATCTTATCTATGTGAGATGCATAGCACAAATTCCTGCAACTGACATAAACAAACATTGTCTTGCTAATTCTAATATGTCATATATTAAGTCTGTGTTGACACTAGTGTCTGGAGGAAATCTGTTCCTTAAGAAAATGGATAATTATTAATTTGAAAGCCTTACCATGTCATTGATTATCAGTACTTGCCCTCTTGCAAGTTCTGGAGTCAGGAAATTTGCCTCCACATTTTATGTCACAATCAGGAGCAAGGGTCACAGACAGGCTGGTCCCAGAATGCACTGCAAGCAAGACACATACTATGGCCCACTGACATGAACCAAAAAAAAGTGTAGTCAAGCATCTGCCTATTACAAATAGGGTTGCCAGGTCTCCAGTTTTCACCCGAAGAATCCAGATTTTTGGAGTTCTTGCTGGGTCTCTGGGTGAGTCATCTTAATATCCAGACTCTCAGCTTTCATTTTTTAAAACAATTAAGTTTCTAGATGGTCTGGTTCATAAGATATACTCCAAAATGTCAGCCGCCCCTGCAACTTCTGTTAAATGAGCTCGCAACTGGCTGCTCTAACCTTGCTCTTTCAGGTTTGTAGCCAATAAGTGAAGTCAGGGTTGTGATTGACAAGGGATTTGTTGACCTTCAGGCAGCAACTAGACCCCATTGGAAGGCCAGAAACCTGCTGTTTTTTCCTGCTTATCTGAAAATCTCATAAATTGAGTAAGTATATAA